>NC_133619.1:377898407-378624240 GCF_048593235.1 Sminthopsis crassicaudata
CATCCTACTTGACCTAGGTGACTTCTGAAATCCATTCCTGTTCTAATTAATATTCTGTGAACTAGAAATTATGTAAAAGCATCAGGACTTGATGTGTTGATAGTTTTTCAGTCCTCTTTTTTGGGGGGGCAGATGAAGGTGTCCCATAACTGTTTTTTTTTTTCTGTTAGAGTATTATCTTCTTTTGAACAACTTAAAAATAATGCCATGAGTATCACTAATTGTATCTCAGTCTCACTTCACTCTACTTTATTGTCTTATCTATATAAAGTTTTAATGGGAATGGCCTATGCACACATTTATCAAAATCATATCAATGATAATAAATAAATGAGTTTATACAACAGACAATGTCTTGGCAATTGCAACACTAAGAAGTTGAAATAAAGTAACATAAAACTATATCCATAGCTTATAGACGACACCCCCCCCCAAAAAAAAAATAAGTAGTCTCTAGAGAATAAAATGTGGTCTTAAATGCTCTCATAGAAATGCTTCTCAAACAAGTGTAAAACTCATAAAAGCTGTTAGGAAAAATGCAACCACAGAAATGCAACCAATGGTTTGCTGAGTATTGACATCAAAGGAGGGAGGGAAAAAAAAAAATATATATATATATATACTCACCAAAGTTCCTTGTCATTATTATGGAGAATGAACCAGTACAATATCCAAAGAGAAGAGAGATTTTCTCTCGCTGATGAGATCTTCTAGTTCTTGCTTAAATCTAACTTGAGACTTGTCTCAATCCTTGGATTATCACAAGTATTTCTCAGTCTAAGATCTGTGATCTCTCAAAATGGACTGATTTTGCCAACCATAGTGAGCAAACAAAATATAGTAAAGAATTTTACACAGATTAGTTTATGACATGTAGTTGCCTGCATTACCGCTGAATTTGTCTGTCAGTTGATATATTATGAACAAGGAATTGTAATAATTATTATTTGGGCTCAAAATTTAATAGGAGATTGTGCTTTCAGTATGTAAGCATGATTCCTAATAAATTATTGCTGCAATAAACCATCTTTTTAATATTATTTTTCAAGTGAGTCATTCAAATGGATTTTAGCATAATATACACAGGAGAGAGTAACACTTTAAAAACTGTAAATTTAAAAGTTAAAAAAAAGAAAAGTTGTCTGCAATAAAAACATTACTCAAAGCAGTAAAATAATAAAATAGGAAGGGGAACATTAAAATATCTTTATTTTTCTATATAATATTTGAAGTCTTCCATCGAGTTGTATAGGATGAAATTCATAGAAAACCACAATCTCAGAAGAACCAAAATTTCAGATGAACCAGAAGGCAATTGAGAGAGGGGTAGTGCGTATGAATTGGCTTATACAAATAACCAGTGTTAAGACTTATTTGTGAAGTGGTATAAAATGAAATTTGTGACCATAAATATCATCTAGTCTAACATTTTTATTTTAGAGATGAGGAAGCCAAAGTTTACACTGATAATAAGAAATTTGACTTAGGATTTGAACCTGGGCCTTCTGACTTCATATCAGCTACTACTACTGCTGCTGCTGCTGCTACTTTACCATCATCAATCCTGTAGCTGTTGGAACACATCACAAATATAAATCCATTTGTCTTTCACACCAGACCTAGAGGATGCTATTATTATCTCCATTTTATAGATGTCAAAACTGAGGTAGACAGAGATTGTGACATGCCCAGGATTATGCAGCTAGTAAGGGGGTCTGAATCTTCCTTTGAAGCCAGGTTTTCTGAACTCCAGGTCCATTTCTGTAACTGCCTTGCCATATAGATTCCACTTCATCAATTATTTGGGGCTGGTAGTAAAAATAAAACTAGGCTCAGTATTTCATTGTGATCACCAAAATAGTAAAAATAACCAGAATGAAATAATTTGCTTGATGAATCAATACTTTACCATAAATATATAGAAAGACACAAATAAGCATTACTTGAAGTAAGAAGGTATGGTTAGTTTGGAATCCAAAGAAAGGTCATGGATGCATGGGCATATCCCAAGATTGTACTCAAAAATTAAATCTAACTATTACTAATATGACATTTAATAGATTATGCTCTGATTGTGACTGATCTGCTGAATTTTAATTGGTTTTTAGTATTTATTAATTTAACTTTATTTCAGTTAGACCTCAAAGGACTGAGTTCATAATGGTTCAGTGACTTACAGCATCTAACTCAAATAGATCTCAAAACTTTAGAGAACACTTAAAACAGTACTTTATTTGTAAAAAAAAAAAAAAATCCTCAGTCTTCTTTCTTTCTTTGTTACTATTCTTTAAAATAAGTAGATAAACAACAACAATAAAAACAACAAGGAAAACTGCTGTTCCCTTTTATATGCTAAAAACCTCTGAATGAGAATTCCAAAAGAAATTGTGAAACTAGGTTAGATAAGTTTATGGGGAAAAGACAGGATTCTAGATAACTACATTTTCTCTCCCCTCCCTCTACCCCTTTTAGGGCAGATAATTTTTTAAACATAATTTATTTAATAATAATTTAATTTAACATAATTTTTAAAACTTTGATGTCTCATACTAGATAGTTCCTTGCAGTACTGTTGAATATGTTGAAAGGCTATAGTGATGAAAAATAAAAGTATTTATGGCATGGAAAAGTTCTCTATGTGTTCCTTTTAGGGGCATGTATGATACAGAATTAAAGAATGGTGCAGTTCTCCAAAGCAAGGAAAGTTTATTATCTGTTAGGAGGATCTCTGCCAAATAAATGTATGTTGGAGGAACTCTAGAAATTGACCATTCACTTGCCCATTAGAATCTGAACCATCTCAATCCATTTCCTTTTTTTCTGTGGTAGTAAAACCAAGTCCTAAATAGATTTATTGACATCTTTTGATTTTATATCTCTTAGACTTCTACTACATTTCACCCCCTCTCAGAGGGCCAAATAATAAAAAGATATTTTTAAAATAAAGGAAAAAAATACAAAGAAGAGAATAAAATACAATTAAACTAATCAACACATTGAAAAAACATCTGATTTTATTTATTTTTTATTAAAGCTTTTTATTTTCAAAATAAATGCATGGATGATTTTTCAACATTGACCTTGCAACATCTTGTGTTCCAACTTTTCCCTTCCTTCCCCCATTCCCTCCCCTAGATGGCAAGTAATCCAATATAAGCTAAATATGCTAAACTATATGTTAAATTGAATATGTGATTACAAATTTATACAATTATTTTGCTGCACAAGAAAAATCAGATCAAAATGGAAAAAAATGAGAAAACAAAATACAAGCAAACAACAAGAGTGGAAATGTTTTGTTGTGATCCACACTTAGTTCTCATAGGCCTCTCTCTGGATGTAGATGGCTATCTTCATCACAAGATCATTGGAAATGGCCTCAATCATCTCATTGATGGAAAGACTACATCCATCAGAATTGATCGTTATATAACCTTGTTGCAGTGTACAATGAGCTCCTGGTTCTGCTCATTTCTCTTAGTATCAGTTCATGTAAGTCTCTCCAGAACTCTCTAAAATCATTGTGCTGGTCGTTTCTTATAGCAAAATAATACTCCATAACATTCATATACCATAACTTATTCATCCTCCAATTGATGGGAATCCTCTCAATTTCCAGTTTCTAGCCACTACAAAAAGGATGACCACAAACATTTTTGCACATATGGGTTCCTTTCCCTTCTATAAGATCTCTTAGGGATATAATCCCAGTAGTAACACTGCTAGATCAAAGGTTTGATAAGTTTTTGGGCATAGTTCCAAATTGCTCACCAGAATAGTTGGATCCTTTCACAGTTCCACCAACAATGTATTAGTGAACCAGTTTTCCCAAATCCCCTCCAGCATTTATCATTATCTTTTCCTGTCATCTTAGCCAATATGAGAGGTATATAGTGGTATTTCAGAATTGTCTTAATATGCATTTCTCTGATCAATACAGAGTTAGAGAGCCTTTTCATATGACTAGAAATGGTTTTAATTTCTTCATATGAAAAGTGTCTGTTCCTATCCTTTGGCCATTTATCAATTGGAGAATGTATCGAATTCTTATAAATTTCAATCAATTCTCTATATACTTTAGAAATGAGGCCTTAAATATCTGATTTTATATGCAGTATTACATACTGGTAGCAACACCTATCTTTGCTAGGGAGTAGGATAATGTAGTGTTATTTCTATTGTACTGTTCTGCCTCCCTTCTCTGAATGCAATGTCTTTCTCAAATTATACCAGTGTTTCTCTTAAATATTGACATCCAGAACAGTATTCCAGATATAATTTGAACTGTGTAAAATAGCATGACATTCACTTTTTCTAGTTGCTTTATTTCTTTCAATGAAACTGAAGATTTCTTTGTCATAAATATTGGTTTATATGCATCCTGGAATCATCTGTAAATATATTATTTTCACATGAATTTCTGTTAAGGCAGATCTTACCAGTCTTATAATTGAAAGTGAACTCAACTTGAAATTGAGATACTTTGGTTCTAGTTTGAGGTTTTCCCACTAACTGTGTGACCAGACTCTCCCTGGATCTCATTGTTTTTTAATGTGAAACTCAAAGGAGTAATCATCTTTATAAATGTGAAAAAAGTTGTGAGGTTTTAAATCTAAGTGCAAAACTATATTCATCTTTTTAAAATTTCATCTTGTTAGTTTTGATCTATCTGGCATGACTATATTTTTAGAAATCTTAACTTTATAATCAGATATACTAATTATCTCACCTAGCTTCATTTTATCCATAAATTTGATTAATATTTATTCTTAAACTCCATCCTAGTGATTGATAAAATATTGAATTTGAAGAAAATACAGAAATTTATCATATATCTCTTGACACTTTTATCCAGTCTGATAATGATCATATTTTTCTGGGATGTTTATTAAACTTCTATCTTACTTTCAATGAAGTTAATCAGGGATTTCCTAACATTCCAAAAAAAATTTGTTATCATCCATCTAATAATTTCCTGTTTCCCCTAGAAGGATGTTTTAAGGAAGGCCCTTTGTCAAGTGCTTCAGTGAAATCTAAATTCAGTCCAAGATACTCATAGGAAATGTTGCCATAGGATTAGATCTGGAAGAACCCTTAGAAACCTACTAATACAAGCCTTTCATTTTACACATGAAGAAATTAAGGTCTAAGGAGTTTATCGCATATATAGGGTCATAAAACCTATGAGTGTAAGAGGTAGGTTCTGAACTCAGATTTTCTAATTCCAGAACCCATACCCTCTTCCTAACATACAACATTACCTTTTGTATCTTTTCTTTCTGGTAACCCTTGATAAAAAAAAAAAAAAAAAGACACAACACAGCTCTGTTTTCTAAGTGCAATCCATCTGTTCAATAAAATGTTCAACACTTTCTTTTCTCTCTCAATCAGTAATGATTTTTAAAACACGCAACTGGTTATTTCATTGCTATTGGGACTCCCAATGAGAAAATCATGGTAATATAATTTTTAGCTCACTAAAATTTTAAATTCAATTTAAGATATATCCTAACTTTGTTGCCTTACTTCTCTAGTCCTCATTTTTTTTTTTCATTTATGACAGGGAAAGTGCTAATTCTTTTCTTTTCAGGGTTATTGTGAGAATTGATTGAGATAACTCAGTTTAAAGAAGAAAATTATTTAAATGTAAGCCATTTCTGTTATCACAATGTAGATTGGGCTAATTTTATTCATTTATAGTGTTGTCTAGGTTTCATGGCTTGTCCAGTGTCACAGAAGAGGAAGTTCTTCCTGACTGGTAGCCTACTTACTCCTCTTTACTGCCTCTTAACAGGTTTAGATGCTATATCTGGAATAAATTTTTCATATTTTTCAGAATTCTCACATTTATCCTGATTTTGTCTCCACTCCCTAACACCATATCATTTTACAAAATATTTTACATGTTCATATTTTATATTTAAAGAGGCTCTAAATATAAAATATTTATATACTAAAGAGACTCTAAAGAGAAAGCAGAGGGAGGTAGAATTAGATTTAAAGAACAGAAGACTTGGTTTCAAATATTGCCTCTAAACCATCCTAGCTATAAGCCCACTTTATCTATGACCCCTTTTCATATTTCTGGAGAGAGGGGGGGAGAGAGAGAGATTCTGTAAATCCTTGCTTGGTATAGTTTTTTTACGAGGAAATCTGTCCAGACAGCTCTTATCAATTCTCTAGAGAATATATTGTTAAAATTTTAGTGTGAATATTAACATATTGAAAATCATTAATTATTACAAATCAGATCTTGATTAATATTTTGTTGTCTAGGTTTAAAAAAGCAACAAAGATAATAATTCCAGTTATAATTAAAAGTATATTATTTACATTTTTTCTCCTTGAAAGCAATAGTTAAATTTTTACTAGTACATTATTGGATCCATACTTTATCTCCTGTCATCTCTTATTACCTATTCAATTGTTTTTTACTTTATCCCTCTTAACTATTTATTCTAATTTTCCAATTTGAAGATGTTTTTCTTGTTGAGAAAATGAAAACAAGGTATAAAGTAGATTCAAGCACATTCCTTTTAAGCCAATATACTGTTTCTGTCAAAACAAGTGTTGGAAAAACACTATTTTTTTATTATTTTTTTTAGATGTCAGTAAAACCTTACACACATACACACATACATGCACATCCCTTTCTTTCCTAGGTTTTCTATGTGTGAATATGGCCATGTATATTAAAAAAAAAGGATTCTGAGATAAAGTATAAGGAGTTAAACATGTCTAACATGAGGAAGGCAACGTGAGATGTGTTGCTTATAATAATGGCTGAAAGGATCATACAAATTTGAGTCTGTCTAGAGACAGACAGAGTAATGTACTCAGGTACATTTATGCTTCTCCCACACACTCCAGAACTAAAAATCCTAAATCTCTCTAAGGGAGAAGCCTCACTGTCCAATTTGATAGTATAGAGTAGGGAAGTGAACTAACTCATTGTGCCCACTTAGTTTAGGCTAGTGCCCAAAGAAAAACAGGAGTGAGTATCTTGAAATGTGGGTTGGAGAGAAATCTAATCACAGAAATCTGATATAGCAATCCCAGTCTTTAGAATTTGTGAGTAGGACATCCCAAATCAAGAGATTTGGAGGTCTGAATGTTAGTTCTTAAAGTATTTTCCTTGAAATTCTGAGTTTGAAAATATGATTTAAGACGGATTTGAACCTATATAAACAAAAGGAATGGAACAAAAAAATTAAAATAGAGGTTGTCATTTCTCCAGTAATCTTATAGATAGATTACTATTATACTCGAGATCCTAGTGAGGATAGAACTACTAAGACCTGATTTTGTCAAATAATAGGTCTAAATAAGGCATGTATACATGTACTTATGCACATGTGTATTTACAGACATACAATGAATACATACAGTTGTTCATGCACATATGCATATACATATATAAGTACAAGTACAAAATCATATATGTGTATCTTTATATGCATTTTTTTCATTAATTCTGATTAGATTGGGATATCACTAGTATAGGGAGCTAAATCACATAATCTTTAGTGATCTGAGATAACTATTCAACAAGCACTTGTTAAACTGTTACCTATGTGCCTAACACTCTGCTGGCTTTTTGTGTTATGGGAGGGATTCAATAAGAAGGAATAAAACAATTCATATTTATGATAAGCTTATAATAGAATAAATTTGAATAATAATAATTATTATTATTACTATATTATTAGAATACATAAATTAATCCCATCAGAATTTATGGGAGAAATAAGAATACATGGGGAAATGTAAATAGTATAATTTCAAATTTAATAAGTAGAAAAGGAAAATAAATATAAAATATAATAAACTATACCCTATAATTTATAAAAATAAAACAAAATATAAATTATAAAATATAAATAAGTAAATAAATAATAAATACAAATAGAAGATAATTTAGGAAAGAGCATTCTTATAGTAAAAAGGTTTTAAAAAGGATAAATATAGAACACAGTGATTTTACTGAATATTAAAGGAAAGGATGAAGTCTTAAAGGTAAAGTTGAGGAGGAAGTGTCTTTAAAGTTTGGAGAATCACCAATGCAAAGGCACCAATAAAGAAAGATGGAATATTTTGTGTGCATAATAGAGGGAAGGCCTATTTGACTTGATAGTAGTGTATGAGAGAGGAGTTATATCCTATTAGGCCATTATTTATATTAAATTAGGCCACATTTATATTAAATGTGTATGTGTATACATGCACACATAAATACATAAGTCTGATTCCTATCCTTATATGTTTAGATATCTTATGTATACATGTGTATATATATATATATATATATATATATATATATATACACATATGTGTATATATACATAGAATTGTACATACATAGAACCCAACAGTAGGAATATATCATATATAGATGTGTATGAATATATGTATATGTAATATACATACACATATGTAAATTGTTGATAGTCTTGATGTATGTATATATACATATGCACATACTTATGTATATGCATATCTATTATGCCATGAATTCAGGAATTCCTGGTGTGAAAATTTCCTCTAGCAATGCAATTTGGTAACTCATCAACCAAATTACAGTCTTAAAGAGTTACTTGGAACTCTGAAGGATCTAAGAGCTCACAGCAACACATCTAAAAAAGGTCAAAGGCAGGGATTAAATCCAGCCTTCTAAGACCAGACCAATTCCCATTTAACTGTTTTACTTGCAACTTTAAGTACAACTATACAAGGTAGTAGCTTCAAACTGCACTAAATCATTTTGGATATCTTACATATGAATTTTTTGTACCTCTGTAAAAGAAGAAATGCTTATACATGGTTTTCTGAATTAGACTGTGCTCACACCATTAGAAAATAAATTTATTGGTAAGTGAAACAAATTAGCCATTTACCAGCATGCTGTATAAATCAGAACTGGAAATCATACTTAATTTTATACCTTGGCGATAATTCAAAGGTTTCTTGCTGCCTTACAGTAACTTGTAAGAAGTTAATGTAGTGTGAATGCATTCCAGTACATTGATTTCCGCATTAGCTCAGTGAAAGATACACTACTTTGGCCAAAGCAAACTTTTGGAAGTAAATTTTCTTCCATGCAATCTATAATTTAAAATTCTTGATGGCACGTTCTCTGTTGTTCGTGAGCCCAAATTATTGTGTCTATTTTTAGATGACCCAACAAATAGGAAAACAAAATTTTCAAAGTTCTGCTGTGACATCCAAATGGTATTTTTGGATTTGGTGATATTTTTCATGACCATTTTATAAGTTTGATGCTATACTTCTTGAACTGGTGGTTATGGAGATCATAGGTGGCAGGAAGGATCTTGTCTCTTCAAGCAGATCACATTACATTTCATGTAGGGAGCACAGAAGGGCAGGGCAGGCTTATTACCATGCTACTTTGCTCAGGGAGAAGGCATTATGTTTTACTGAGAGAGTAGGTCAAGTGCAATGTCTAAGTAAGAGCTTGAAGAGGCTTCTCTTTATTGTTAGAATGAGCTATTATCATTGTCTCAACTCTCAGAAAACCAAATGGTTATTTAAAAAACAGACTAATTGGTCATTTTTTTAAAGTATAGTCAATTCCATTTAGTCAATGTAGTCAGGTCTTGCTGTGCATACTACTGAAAGCTAATTATAAATAACATTTTATCCATATTCATTAGTTTGTGGGGTTTTTTGCTAGCAACACACACAACATTTTGATTGGATTTAGTGACCCTTTTAATGGTCACACACACACACACACACACACACGTACATCTAGGAGTTTAGCCAAAAAAGAATTCTCGTTCTCTCTCTATCTCTCTGGCACTCTGTCTATTTCTGTCTATCCCCCTTCCCTCCCTCCCTCTCTCTCTCTCTTTCTTCTCTCTCTCTCTCTCTCTCTCTCTCTCTCTCTCTCTCTCTCTCTCTCTCTCTCTCTCTGTTTCTCTCTCTTTCTCCCTCCCTCTCTCTCTTTCTCTTTCTTTCTCTTCCTCTCCTCCCTCTCCCTTCTCTTCTCTGTATATAATTAAAACACAAATATATATATATACATGTGTATATATATATATATATATATACATATATATTATATATATACTCATATGCACACAAATACAGATACCCTCACACACATATTTATTTGCAATTTTATTTTGTTTCATTTTATCAGGAGATTTCTTCAAATATTTACTTGAAATATTTTACCACGCCCAACTGATCAATCTATAAATATTAATATATTTAATATTAATATAATAGATATATTACATATAATATATGTTATATTTTACATATAATATAATATAAAAATATTTAAAATATCATGTAATATGTAGGTCATAGGGTAAAAAGGACAAATATTAAAAATAGTCTTTCTTAAAGGAATTTACATTCTATCAGGGGAGATTACATATGCATTATTCATCACCTACAAAATATATTCAAGACTAATTTGGAGGAGGAGGCACAAGTTCCTGGGGAGCTCAGTAAAGGAACCTCTCATATAAGAGAAAACACTGAGAGAAACTGAGCATTTTAAGAAGTGAGTAAAAAATATATTGAAACCTCTGGGGTCAGCCTGTACAAAGACACAGCAACAGAAGATAGGTCATGTGTGAGGAAACAATAATACAGCTAGATTAGATAGACCATGATATGTTTGAATAAGTCAAATATAACAAATCCAGATACCAAGGTTGATGCCAAGCTTTAAAAAACTTTAAATACTAAATAGAAGGATTTGTTATAAGTTTAAAGGTACTAATGAGCTACTGACACTTAATGATCGGCAAAATCAGATCTCTTCTTTAGTAATATAATTTTCCTAATTATGTGAAGGATGAATTGAAAAGGAGTAGAAAGACTAGAAGCAAGGAGATAAGTTAGGAAGCTAGGCCATAGTTGGAGTGTGAGATGACAAGAGTAAGATTCAGGATGGTAGTGGATAAGATGAGATAGTCACAAGAAATTAACAACATGCATGGAATTTAGGTTCTATCTAGTACATGTGCAAGAGATGTGGATATAAAATCAATAGACATTGCAACTTATTAAAAATGCAGTGTAAAAGATATTGATGGAGATATCGAAGCTGAAAGTTGCTTTTTAAGAGGAAAATCAGTCTTCTGAGTATAATAACCTTTTCATGGTGCTTTTTCAAAAATGAACTTAAAATGATCAGAGTTTTAATTAGATCTTAGCCCTCTTAGTACATCCTCTTTACAATGCCAACTCCAGGAACTATGTAGAAATTCTAAACAAATAGATGTGCCCCAGATAGAATTTTTTTACTTCAAACAGGATCTCTTTTCTATACTCAATGGTATAACCATGTTGCTACTCAAATTGAAATGAGAGAATTAAGTTTTTTTTGTTTTGTTTTGTTTTTTGCATTATGCTCCTCTCATCTCATAATCAAGAACTACTATCAATTTTCCTTTCTTATCCTCTTTCATAGAATCTCAGAATTTGAGAATTAAAAGCCACTTTAACAGTAATCCCACTATAGCATTCTTGTCAAGTGACCATCTAACTGCTTCTGGAAGGCCCTCAGGAGGGGAAAATTTTCCACTGATAGACACAAGCTCTACTTGGTTGGAAATTGTCTTTTCCTGAAATCAAGCTTCAGCTGCCTCTATGCACCTTCCTTATTGCTTCTGGTTGTTGTCTCTGGAGTCAGATATATTCGCACACACACACACACACACACACACACACACACACACATACATACACAATCTGATTAGGACAGAATACAGTGGACTTAAGACCTCTTTATACATATGCCTTTGCCGTTCTTATGTTCTTATCTACCTCATTCATATCTATAGTTTCTCTCACAAATCCAAACTATCTTAACATGCTCTGATACATTAAAAACTATTGAAGTATAATTTACTTATTTTTAAATTTTTTCATGCATTTATTAAAACCATTAATACAGAAATATTTTGTATTATTTCACATGCATAATATTTATCAAATTACCTATCCTCTCAGTGGGTTGAGGAAGGTCTAAAGGGAGAAGGACAATTTGGAACTCAGAATTTAAATACAATGTTAAAATATCAGTAAAAAAAATATATATAGCAGCCACACAGGTGACTTTGGTTCTATACTCTTCACTTTCTATTCTATCCTACATGTCTTTTCATACCTTTGGCTATTTAATTTCTCTGTTCCCAAACCAATAATGGCTACC
This sequence comes from Sminthopsis crassicaudata, assembly GCF_048593235.1. Taxonomy (NCBI): domain Eukaryota; kingdom Metazoa; phylum Chordata; class Mammalia; order Dasyuromorphia; family Dasyuridae; genus Sminthopsis; species Sminthopsis crassicaudata. Next base: position 377,910,601 of record NC_133619.1, read on the forward strand.
CATTTGCTCTGATATCCTCTGAATTGTTGTACTTATTTTAAGGTTCTTAAGAAATTATTCCCATTCTCTCTCCAATTTTACTTCCTAATTCCCCTGTACTGTTAAACACAGATGTTCTGTGATGAACAATTCTTTTCAGTTTCAATAAAAACATGTTCATTACCATCTTTTTTTATAATGGTCATGTTTTTATTCTTTTCCAAATATTCTCTATCTGAAATAATCAATATGCATATTTTATGAAATCTGTGTAAGAACAGATCCCTATTTATTTTCCAACTATCTAAAAACTATTAATCCTTCAAGTTTTATCGCAATTCTTACCTCCAAATACTACTTATTTCCTTTTCTCTGGATTCCTATAGCATTTATGGTCTTAGAGAAAAAAAAATAGCACTTAATTATGTGACGCCTGAATTATTTAGGAAGTGCTTGATTTATTTTAAGTCCAGCATCTCCACCTAGATTTGTATTCCCCATGGTGAATATTGCTGAGTATATAGTAGGCAATCAATATATGTTTTCTTCATTGTGAAAAGCTTATGAACCAGTTATACAGAAAAAACATACAGGTGTTAGCATGAGGAAAATATTTTTTTAAATTTATCAATAATGTTGGTATTTGATAAATATTTGTTTGATTAAGAAAATTAATTGTATCTATGATAATGAGCCAACAAGGAGAAGAGATACTAGAAGAGAGGAGTTTTAACCAAGTTTTGAAAGAGGTGAAAGAGAAATGGAAAGAGTTCTTAAAAAGGGATTATCATTTTTTTGGCTTATTTTCTTTAAACTGTCAGAAAGGCATGGCATTCATTCCAGCTATAAAGTTCTTAATGCATGACTATATGAGACTGTTTATTAGAAAGAGTTGTTAGGAAGCAAATTGTACACATGGATAATGTTATATTCTTACACAAAAGCTGTGCCTACATTAGGATGGTGAAGTAGAAAATTAAAACAATTATCTAGCTGGATAATGGGCCAATTGCTTATGGCCACAATCCAAAGCCCTTCACTTTGGCATGTAGTCCTGGCCTTCAGACTACATAAAATTATATATGGTATGAAATCATCTGAATTTGATAATTTCCATTAAATTTTCTGCTTAAATTTACATGGCATTCAGTTTGTTTGAAAATAACAAATAGGACAAAAAGGCAGAATGATATTCTGAATAGAAGTATGCATCTAGGGCCCCTTTCCTGCCTCTGACACTTTACAGCTATGTGACCATGATTTAGTTATTTAACTGAGGAAAACCTCAAGTTACTCATCTGTAAAATGGGAAAAATGATACCTGGAATAATTGTCTAACAGTGTTGTTGTTATGTTCAAAAACAATAATAGAGACAAATCACTTTGCAAATCAATAGCACTAGTTAACTAGCAATAGTTGCAATAGTTAGTATTTTAATTTTGCTTCAGTTATTGACCGTATCAGTCAGTCAACGAGTATTTATTGACAATCTAATATGTGCCAAACTGAAAATTCCCTGATAAAATAATTGTTCAGTAATCTATAATCCTCTATTTCTTTGATGACTTTTTTTGGCATGGAAGCAACCATGAGTTGTGGAAATAAATAGCAATTGAAGTACAAGTGCTCATCTTGCCAAACTGGAAAAGTATTCACTGCTCTACTTGCAAGGGGTATTTGTCTGTTGTGTGACCTCTGGAATATGTTAACAAAGGAATGAAAGTAACTAGTGAATTAATATCTATATTAGATAGCTATGCAAATTTCTTGATGAGTTAATATTATTACTACAAGTTGCATGTTCTGATTTATTTCATCATTTGGAACAGCAGAAACAAGATCCTATTCTCAAATCAGTAACCTCAAGTTTGAAGAAGATTGGCACCTGTAGACTGAGCAGCAGCAACAGAATTTTGTCACCCAGAATCAGAAATAAAGCCTCTCTACAAAAACATAGAAGGGATAAATTGGCAGAGGGAAGATTTTGGAATAATTATATATGACTTATTTTTTCAAAATGATTTCCCAGTTATTATCTCATTTAATCTCCACAAAAGCTAAGGAGTATATAGATGTTCCTGAGACCTGTTCAATAGACAAAAGAACTTAAGACCGGAATGGATTGTGAGTTCACAGTTCTAGGTGATAGCAGAACTGGGCTTTCTCAATTGGTGGTAGATAACCATCAAACATTTGCTAAATACTCTTGGAATGTAGTTTAATCCCATTTTGTCAGTACTATAAGTATACGCTAAATATTTGGTCTGTCATTTTTTTTCTACTTTCTTTGGCAGATATAAAAATGAATTTTCTGATGGTTAGATAAATACATTACCAGAAAAAGCTGTTCAAACAGCTTCACTGGAAATTTTAAAGAAAAGTCTAGATAATCTTTCTAATGTGATTTAAGTGCAGTGCTGTCTACAGTTTGGGGAATAACATCAGAAGATGTCTTACAGTCCCTTTCAGCTATAATTCTAAAAATTACTAAGTAGTCTTATAGTGATTGAGTATTTTTTCTAACATTTCAAAAGCACAAGCCAGTGAATAAAATATCAGAAGACTTTGTGTTTAATAACATATGTTTGAGATTGCCTTGCTATTGAGAAACAGTAGAATTTTTTTTTAATTTTTTTTTATTCATTTTTCCAAATTATCCCCTCCCTCCCTCCCTCCACTCCCTCCCCCCTATGGCAGGTAATCCCATACATTTTACATGTGTTACAATATAACCTAGATACAATAACCATTTTCTTGTTGCACATTAATTATTAGCTTCCGAAGGTATAATTAACCTGGGTAGATAGACAGTAGTGCTAACAATTTACATTCGCTTCCCCGTGTTCCTTCTCTGGGTATAGTTATTTCTGTCCATCATTGATCAACTGGAAGTGAGTTGGATCTTCTTTATGTTGAAGATTTCCACTTCCATCAGAATACATCCTCATACAGTATTGTTGTTGAAGTGTATAGTGATCTTCTGGTTCTGCTCATTTCACTCAGCAACAGTTGATTTAAGTCTCTCCAAGCCTCTCTGTATTCCTCCTGCTGGTCATTTCTTACAGAGCAATAATATTCCATAACCTTCATATACCACAATTTACCCAACCATTCTCCAATTGATGGACATCCATTCAACTTCCAGTTTCTAGCTACAACAAAAAGAGCTGCCACAAACATTTTGGCACATACAGATCCCTTTCCACTCTTTAGTATTTCTTTGGGATATAATCCCAATAACAGCAATGCTGGGTCAAAGGGTATGCACAGTTTGACAACTTTTGGGGCATAGTTCCAAATTGCTCTCCAGAATGGCTGGATTCTTTCACAACTCCACCAACAATGTATCAGTGTCCCAGTTTTCCCACATCCTCTCCAACATTCATCATTATTTGTTCCTGTCATCTTAGCCAATCTGACAGGTGTGTAGTGGTATCTCAGAGTTGTCTTAATTTGCATTTCTCTGATCAGTAGTGATTTGGAACACTCTTTCATATGAGTGGAAATAGTTTCAATTTCATCATCTGAGAATTGTCTGTTCATATCCCTTGACCATTTATCAATTGGAGAATGGTTTGGTTTCCTATAAATCAGGGTCAGTTCTCTATATATTTTGGAAATGAGACCTTTGTCAGAACCTTTACTTTTAAAAATATTTTCCCAATTTGTTATTTCCCTTCTAATCTTGTTTGCATTAGTATTGTTTGTACAGAAACTTTTTAGTTTGATGTAATCAAAATCTTCTATTTTATGATCAATAATGATCTCTAGTTCTCCTCTGGTCATAAATTCCTTCCTCCTCCACAGGTCTGATAGGTAGACTATTCTCTGTTCCTCTAATCTATTTAGGATCTCATTCTTTATGCCTAAATCATAGACCCATTTTGATCTTATCTTGGTATATGGTGTTAAGTGTGGGTCCATATCTAATTTCTGCCATACTAATTTCCAGTTTTCCCAACACTTTCTTCCGAATAATGAATTTTTGTCCCTAATGTTGGTATCTTTGGGTTTGTCAAAGATTAGATTGCTATAGATGTACCCTTTTTTGTCCTTTGTATCTAATCTGTTCCACTGATCTACCGGTCTATTTCTTAGCCAGTATCAAATGGTTTTGGTGACTGCTGCTATATAATATAGCTTTAGATCAGGTACACTTAGACCATCTTCCTCTGACTTTTTTTTCATTAGTTCCCTTGCAATTCTCGACCTTTTATTCTTCCATATGAATTTTGTTGTTATTTTTTCTAGGTCATTAAAATAGTGAGAAACAGTAGAATTTTGTTAAGGGAACAGAGGGTTTTTTTGTTTTGTTTTGTTTTACATTTTACTTTATTTTTTTGTTGGTTTTGAGTCATTCCAACTCTTTCTGACCCCATTTGTGTTTTGTTTTGTGTTTTTTTGGGGGGGAAGATATTGGAATCACTTGTCATTTTCTTCCTTAATTTATGTTTCAGATGAGAAAACTGAGGCAGAGATAAGGGACTTACCCAGAGTCATATAGCTACTAAGTGTCTGAGGCTAGATTTAAATATAGGAAGAGAAGTCCTCTTGACTCCAGATCCAGGGCATCTTTAAAGAAATTTTAATTTCTCTCCCTCTCAATACTCTCAGTAAAATTTGAAAAAAACAAAAAAGTTTAACAAAGGTAGTAAAGCAAAACAAAAACCCTCATTGATTATGCCAAAAAAAAATGTCTTATTCTGTATCCACTATTTCATTTAGGAGTTTGGTAACATGTTTTATCAATGGTCTTTTGGAATTATAGATGGTCACTAGATTGATCAGAAATTCTTAAATAATTCAATTTTTTTTTCTTTACAATGCTCTTGTTCTCTGGGTTCTGTTCATTTTTACTTGGCATTAGTTCATAAAACTTTTCCCAGTTTTCCATGAAACTATCTTTTCCATCATTTATTATAGCATTCTATTGCATTCATATATTATATTTTTCCATTAGTTTCCATTTTTAAAAAATACACACTCATAAGTGTATATGCACATATATATGCATATATATATCATATATATATAATATATATGTATATATATATATATATATACAGAAAGAAACAGAAAGAAAGAAAGAGAGAATGAGAATACATATAGGTCCTTTTCTTCTTTCTTTCATCTTTTTGATGTATAGATGTAATAGTTACATCACTCAATCAAAGGATGTTCAATTTAGTTGCTTTGGGGACATAGTTCCAAATTATCTTCCAGAGAGACTGTAGTAATTCACAGTTCCATTAACAGTGTATCAGTTTTACTGATCCTATATCTAGGGCCATACTGAAATTAAAGTTAGAAGATGTATGTAGAGGGCCGTAACTCTGGAAAAGTATACTTGAAACAAGGATACTTACAACAAGGTGTTAACTTAGTGGAATCAATGAGATAATGCTTCTCTAGTTGACATATATCTAGTATGATATAATGATATAATCATTCTAGATTGGCTTATACTCAGTATGCTGTAATGATGTAATTGTAAGAAGGTATTTAAGGTCTGAGAGAACTGGGGAGTCAGACAGTCAGTCCGTCAGAGTGAACAGAGTGAACAAGACAGACTGTGGAGAAGACAATAGACTTTAGACTTTATCCCTAACCATCCTTGTGGTGACTATCCTGCTAAAACCAAGGCCTATCGGGAGGACTCCAGAAAGCTATCCGGGACATTATAGATGTGGATTCAAATTTCAGCTCTTTTTATCACATATTATTTGAGTCAATTTATTTAAAGCTTTTGGACCTTTAATTTTTCACCAGCAAAATGAGATTTTTCTTTTCTTTTGTCTTTCATTCTTTTTTTTTTCTTTCTTGTTTTTTATCCTATGGTTTCTTTTACCTTCAAATATCTTATACCTGTGTGGAGGTAATATGAAATATTCAGATTAATATTCCCTATTTCTCCACAATGTCCTCATTATATAGATACAAAAACAAAGTATCAAATTATATATATATATATATATATATATATATATATATATATATATATATATATATATATATATATATATAAAATCAAAGTATCAATATGGACTCAAATAATCAATATAGAAGCAACTGAAACAGAGAAATGGATACTAGATCTGTATCTAATAACTAATAAGAAAACTGCCTATATTAACTGACCAATTCTTCTTCTAGAAGATTAATCAAATTATTTAATTTAATCATCAACATGAAGTTATTAAATACTTTGATTCGTGCTAGGATCTGAGGATATAATTAAAAATAAAAAATAATACAGAGATTAAAGAAAAGTAAGCTTTGGCTTGGGGCCTTGAAGAACCCCCACAAATTATTCATGTGATCTCAATTTCCTATTTATGTGAGCAAGTTAATCATGGTGTCAGATGCTTATCATGATGAGATCTTTCTATAACAAGACTGGTTGTAGGGTGTTTAGCGGAGAGTAAGGCATAAGGGAAGTGGAGGCATCAAGCTCATATAACATTTTACAATTCAACTATGAAAGGGAGAAGAGACAAGGGGGGATAGCTAGTAGGAATGCTAAGGGCTACTGAGGTATTTTTTATGATGGAAAGGCAGAATATTATTAGGAGTAGGGAAGGAACATTCACTAAATATAGGAAAAGAGTAGAGATTAAAGAGAAAGGATGATAATAGAATCAATCTGCAAGAGAAGGAATGGGGTTAATGGTAAAGGTTTTGTTCTTGACAAGGAGAAAAACTCCTTATTTGATAGAGCTTGAACTAATGGAGGGAGATATTTACACCCAGAGAGAAGACTGTGGGGACTGAGTGTAGATCACATCATAATATTTTCACTTTTTTGTTGTTGTTTGCTTGCATTTTATTTTCTTTTTTTTTTTCCTTTTTGTTCTGATTTTTATTGTGCAGAATGATGTTTGTGGAAATATGTACAGAAGAAATATACATGTTTAACATATATCAGATTACTTGCCATCTAGGTAAGGGCTGAGGGAAAAGAGGAAAAAATTGGAACACAAGGTTTTGCAGGTGTAAATGTTGAGAATGATCTATGCATGTATTTTGAAGATAAAAAGCTTTAAGAAAAATAAGTTTGCATTAAAGGAAGATATTGGGAGATATCTTAGAAGGATTTATAATAAATTTTTTAAAAGCCAGTATTCTCATTGAATGATATCATTTTTTTTCAATGAAGCATGGGACAAGCCTTTCAACTGAGATGATGGAAAGAGGATGTGGGGAATATGGGATATCTATATTCATGTATCCAGAAAAGGAGAATAAGAGGAATCGGCAGAAAATTAGAAATAGGACTCAGTGAAAGTAATGTCTTGAGCACTTAGGGAGAAGAAATTATTTAGTAGGAAACATTGAACAATGATGTCCAAATATTCAGAGAGTTCCAGAAAACAATGGTTCTCAAGAAAATGCCATTAAAGTTAGCAGTCAAAAGAATATTGATAGCTTTGGAGAGAATAGTTTCCATTGAATAAAGTGGTTGAAAGTCAGATTGAAGAAGGTTAACAAGAGAGTGAGAGGAAAGAAAAGTGAGGTGTCTTGTTGAGACAAATATCTCAAATTTAACCAAGAAAAAGAGAAGAGATTTAAGATAGGATATTATGAATTACACATGTTTAACATATATTGAATTACTTGCTGTCGGGGGGGTGGAGGTGATGAGAGGGAAGAGAGTTTGGAACACAAAAATTTTTGCTTTCCAAATGTTGAAAATTATGTTGAAAATTATCTATGCATATGTTTTGAAAACCAAAAGCTTTAATAAAAAATAAAGAAATAAAATTTTAAAATATATAAAAAATAATAAAATAAGGCCTAACCACAAATAGTTGGATCAAATGGGGATTTTTTTTTATTTGTTTGGGGATTTTTTGGTTTGTTTTTTAGAATGAATTTGGTTGTTGGCAGCAGGGAAGGAATAAGTAGAGAAGGAAAGATCGAAGTGTAAAGATTGGGGAATAATGGGAGGAACAATTTTCTGAAGAAGAGTGGAAAGATATAGGTTGAAGGACTTTCTTGTCAAAAAAGAAGAATTAATTCTTCATATATGACCATGATAGAGGAAATTACAGGAGGAAGATGTCTAAGTTCTTTAAGATGAGGAGAAGAAAAGAAGATAGAGATCTTTGTAAATGATTTAATTTTTAAAGAGTTGGGGGTTGGTTTTGTAAATGTTTGGAATTGCTGCTATGATGAGTAGAATGGTAAATTGAATAGGCATGTATAAAAGGATTATCTTGACAAAATGAGGGTCCAATTGAAATTATATAATATAAAACTATAGTAGCTCTAGTCAAAACAGTTTTGTGATTTCCTCCAGTTTTGTCATCACTATATGAATTGGAAAAGAGACAATTGGTATGAATAATCCATTTGGATCTAGGAAAGTGTGTTTAACAATAAGAAAAGCAGGCAAGGGAACCATTGTAGAGGATAGTATAAATTTGAAATGATTTACCAGTGACTCAAGATAACATAACCATATCAGTGTTAATGACCTATGAAAACATTTAAAGATGGAAAAAATAGGACACAGTAAGTGTGAAGACAGGAGGATGAGTTATAAAATACTGGGAAAGATGGAGGGATAAAAACTTGTGCTCTATTTTCATATGGCAATTCCTGAATTCCTGAACATAGAAACAATGATTAGTAATAACAAGACAAAGGGTATATCCATTTTTGTGTATAGCTGAGGTAAGAAAAAAAGTTCATGGGATTTGAGTAGATTGAAGAAATGGGATGTTAAGGTATATGAAATATTCTCAACATTTATGTAGAAATCCTATAGTACTAGAAGACTTCTCCAACTGCTATTAGTTCTAATCCCTTCCCACTGTTATTTCTCATTTATTATATATATATATAACTTGTTTTCTTTGTGTGTAAATATGTATATATTTATGTATATATGTATATATATATGTAATTTTCTCTCCCATTATAAGTTTTTTTTTTTTTTAAGTATCTTTTGCTTCTTTTTGTATCCTCAGAACTTGGCACATTGCATAGAACATATTAGGCAGTAAAGAAATGTTTATTGATTTCTTTATGATGAGGTCAGGAGTGGGAGTGAAGAAGTAGATAGTGAGGTAGACACTAAACTAATTGAAAAAGAAAGGACAGTGTATTGGGAGTGATTAGGTAATAGTAGGATCAGGAATCAAAAATAAATGTTAGAATATGAAAGTAATGGGAAGGAATATATGCTGCACCAGGAGCAATGAGTTGGGATAGTGGACAATGGGGCAACATTCCAAACAGTAGTAGAAAGGATTTGATATTATCTGGCATATAATGTCTGGAAGGAAGCAAATCTCAGTGAAATGGAAAAAAATCAATAGAGATGACATAAGGGAGGAAAGAGTTTAAAATTAAATGAAATTTGAAATTAAAAATCACAAAGAGTTAGAATTATAGAAGGTAGAATGAAAGCCAGAGTTAAAGAAAGATTTTGAGTTTTATTGAGTGTTAATGAAGAAGGAAAATGGAGGCTTGATATTTTGTCACTGAAGATTCAATATCACTGGGATAGAAATTTGTGTAGAGTATTTGAATATGTTAATAGTTGGGGAATAAGTGTACAAGAATGGATAGTTCTGCTGAAGAATGCAAGAGATTAAACTGATTTGATTGGTGGTCCTTTTATTGATGACTTCAGTTACAGTAGTTTAACTGGTTGTGCAAGAAGGCATAGGACATATCCATAAACACAAATTATCCAGATAATTTAGGACAAATGAATTCACCTATGATAGAAAATTGAGGCCAAAGTCAATTTTTGCTAGCTCAATTAGCCATATAATTTGCACTAATTATCTGCATCACACTATTTAGTCCTTGATTATAACAATAATTCAAATTCATACAACTTCTTCAGAATTATAGTTTTCCCCACAATCCTGAGATAGGTAGAATGCTTTGTTGTATTATTCTATTTCTTATTTCATGTATGTAAGCTAATTCTTCAATATTAAATTAAGCCCCTCAAGGGTAGAGACCACTTTTGTTCAATATTCCAGTATCATCTATAATGCTAGTCACATTTTAATGCCTGATAAATATTCAATGATTTGAATTGACCCAGTTTAATGACTTGATCCAGCCTCCCAGTCACACAGCTGGTCAATAAAAGAAGCAACACTGAAACCCCTAACTTCTTTTTAATTTTCTCTTGCAATTCAAGACCAGGAATTCATCCATTTTTCTATCCTGATTTATGTCCAACTTTCTTTCAAAACATTCTGTGACATTTGATGCTCAAGTAATGTGTCCTTTCTGTGTACAATAAAGTATCTTCCCTTCAGTGGCTGTAGAGAATTGAAGTAGTTATTCACATTTCAAACCAATGTCTTCCTTTTGTCTCAGTTAACTGACTTTATTGGAAGGGGGTTCATGTGGATGTATATGTGTTTACTAGGAATTACTAGTTAACTGGTTCAAATATTTTTCTTTCTTTCTGCTATGTCTATTCAAGATATGGGTTTCAATTTAAAGAACTCACTTGAATATTACTGATAGCCAAATCATTTAATCCTGCTCCACCTATAGAATGGCAAGATTACAATTAGTCTGTGGTCTTTATCAACTATAAGCTTTGTGATAAAGGGGTGATTGATTCAAAGGAAATGAATGTTTTGGACTTATATTCAGAGCAATCACTCACTGACTGTTTTCTTTTCTTAAACTGTGTATTATGTTTCTTTTATGCCTTTCTCTTCCATTCATTTCTCTTTCCCTCCTCATTACCAATCTAGAATTGAATTGGTGATAAAATAGGCCTGCAATAAATAAGTGTAAACTTGAATTATGCCTATTCTTAGAATCTTGTGAAAATTATAATTGCATTAATCCTTTTAAACCACCAGAATGATTGAATTAATTTTTCCCTCCCCCATCATAATATTGGCAAATTATCAGAACAGAAATATAGTTCTTTTTTTTTTTTCCTTTCTGATGCTTACTTTTGCTCTACCACAAATATTGAGATTTCTTTTTTCCCCAAGTCTTTCCCTTCTCCTTTGAATGAATCTTTCTCATTTTGATTTGTAATCTAATTTTGTTTATTTTTTGGTCAGAAATCTCCCCTCCATTTCCCCATTTTAAATGATATATATTTTGAGGTCAGAGACTGTCATCTTTGATTATCTGGTAACCAGTACAGTGACTTGATCAACATTTGTAAGTATTTATTGAATTGATCTGCATTCTCCTAGCTAAATTGGAACATGTTCATGTACATGTACATGGTACATTCTGGTACATAATTTTTGCTCCAGTTTAATAAATTACCAAGATTTTTCTCCTTTATTGTGACCACTGTAACATTTATTGATTTCCAAATCAGTTTGCTTTGTAAGAATGACTCAAGTTGAGATTGGATTAGATTTTGATCATAGGATCATAAATTTGTAATGAATAAGTTTATTGAAGGTTTCTAAAGTGATAGGTATTGTAGTGATTATGGTAATATATAAAATATGTAATCTAATTAGTGATCTTACCCCAAGATAGGTACTGGAATATAGTATTTCTTTCCTAATCCCTCTTTCCTTTTGCTCAGCTCATTGCCATGTCCCATAAAGAGGTAAACTGAGGTGGGGAGCTTCTTGCAAACCCATCCATCTCCTGTTTGTAGAAAATTTTCCAAGGCATGTATATTATATATATGTATATATATATATATATATATGTGTGTGTGTGTGTGTGTACATATATATATATATATAAATACATATATAATATATATTATAATATATATGTATATATTTAGCATTCAGTTATTTTCATTACTAATTGAATTTGACTATCATGCATGGATGGAGATTTTAAATATTTTCAATCTTTTGATGACAATAGAAACATATTGTTTTAAATTTTAAAATTATTCTTCCTTAAAAGTTATCAGTTTCATAGAAATAAAAATAAAGCTTTCCACTTTTTTTCCTTTGATTTCCCTAACATAGTTGAAACAACGCAGGCATAATTATTGTTAGCTTTTATTTTCTAAATGTCTATACACGTATCTATATCTTTATTGTCTATCTTATAAACTGCAAGTGCCAAAAATATATCTTTATTATTTAATTTTAAAATTACAAGTACCAACATGTAAACTTCTAACTTAAAATTATATGATCTAAAGAAAGCAAAAGTTGAAGGATAGAATATTATGTTTTTCCCACTTCTTGATTTTAAAATTGCAATGAAATATTTAAAATTAAAATGTTTTGCTTTCTTTATAGCACCTTATTTTTATTTTTCTTACAAGCATTGTTTTAAAATGAACAGGGAGGGGCAGATAGGTGGCACAGTGGATAGAGCACCAGCCTTGAATTCAGGAGGACCTGAGTTCAAATCTGGACTCAGACACTTAACACTTCCTAGCTGTGTGGCCCTGGGCAAGTCACTAAACCCCAGCCTCAGGGAAAAAAATAAAATAAAATAAAATGAACAGGGAATATTCAAATGTTTGTCTCTCATTTCTTCATATAACAGAATGTGTGTGTGTGTGTGTGTGTGTGTGTGTGTGTGTGTGTGTGTATGAGTTCTTTCCCTAAAGAAGCTTCAGGCCTCACATCCTTAGGAATTTATTTTTCTTTCATCTTTTAACATCAGAAGATGGTAGAAAATGTATCATTTCATAATTTACATTTCCATAACATCTGAAGGTTTATAAAATGCTTTCTTCACATCTTTGTACTTAAATAGTCAAAAAGCATTTATTAAGCTCTTACCAGAGGTATAACTCTAGCATACTAGAACGCTAGCATATTCTAGCATCACAGCCAATTGTTAAATTTTTCAGTAGGAACATTCATAATCTAGAATCAGTCAGTCAATAAAGTAAATCAATAAACACTTATTAACTACTTACTGCATTCTAGGCACTATGCTACTAGGGTAAAGAATACTAAGAAAGGCAAAAAAACAAGCACACAATTTAATGGAGGAACACTATGATTTAAGGATTGATTTATCATTTTAATGATTTTTAGATGGAAGAAAGTAATGAAAAATGTAAATAATGTTGAATTAAATTTAAAAGTCTGTTGTTGATACATTTTTTTTCAGTGAACCTGTTTTTTATACCTATAAATGTTTATCAGTTATGAGAACACTCCTAAATTTATGTGCCTGTCATTCTGATAAGCACCACGAATGCCAGGAAAGGCAAAAAGAGTCCCAGCTCTCAGGAAGCTTAAGGAATGGGGAATATAGTATGTAAATATTATGTTATATTAAAGATATAAAAAGTAGATATAAATAATTTTAGAAGATGTAGCAGCAGCATCTGAGGGATTGAGAGGAATCTAGGAAAGACCACCTTCCAAACATGCTATTTGACCTGAATCATGAAAGTAAAAATAAGGGAAAGTAAAAAGCAGAGATGAGGAAGAAGGGCATTAGAGGCATTAGAGACAGTAGAACAAAGGATTGGAAATGGGAGATAGATCATTATTATGTTCTTAAGCGCCAGTGTAGCTGTACAATACAGGTTTTATTATTCACATTTTTCAGATGAAAAGTAAAGCTAAAAGTAGTGAAGTCAGGAGTCAAACTTAAATCTTTGAATCCCAAGATCTCTTTTTTCCATTGGACCTGATCATTTCACTATTGATATACGTGACCAGACCTGTGATTTCTTTGATATGTGAAACTCCCAACTAAGACATTCCTACAGACATTGAAACTAAGCTCTGTACCAGGAGAACATCAATCTCAGATCACAGGATTATATATTTTTGAACTAAAAGAGACTTTAGAAATGAAATTTCTCATTTATGGACAAAATAATGTGGTTTACCTAGGGCCATACAGTAAATATCTGAGGCATATTTGAACCTAGGGCTCCTTTACTCTTGGTCCAGAACTCCAACTACTTCTATGACACTTTTGGTCTAAATCATTTATTTAAGACACAGAGAAGTGAAGTGACTTGTTCAGATGAACACAGTATATATTTGTGGTTGGATTCAAAGATGATCATCTGTAAATTATTTTTATATAGTATTCTCTTACTTCTTCAAGTAATATCACAAAATAAAGTAAATATATTCCAGATAATAAACAAGGATCCAGATTCAACAGTATCACTGCTATACCCATTAATGTTTGTTGATACCTCCATACACTGCATCCTTGTCTAGTTCAGCTACTCAAAGCACTGAAGTAATGATAACTTTGGAATCCTTCCTGAGTTTTTTTTTTTTCTCTGTTGCATGGCCAAAAGCTGAACTCTGAATGAAATAAGGCATTTTCAAAATGCTCTTGATTATGAGAAGAGCTAAAAAAAGGGAATGGATCAGTATAATCCTATTTCCATTTTTACAAAACAAATCTATTTTTAACAATTATGTAATTAATATATGAAACACTTCATGAACATTCAGATAGAAGCAATGAATTATCCTTTGTATATTTCACATAGTTATTTATTTGCAACAGTCTTATTTTCCCTGATTACATGTCAAGACACATTTTAGCCTTCATTTTATAAAATTTTGAGATCCATATTTTTTCTCCCACTTTCCTCCTTCCCCTTTTCTGAAAACATTAGGCACTTTGATACAGGATGTACATATACTAGCATGTAAAACATTTTTTTTCAAATTAGTCACAGTTAAGAAAAAAAATGAAAAAAGAAGAAAGTAACTACCACAAAGAAGGAGGAGGAGGAGTAGAGGAAGAGAAGGAGGAAGAGGAGGAATAGGAAGAGGAGGAGGAAGAAGAGGAATAGGAAGAGGAGGAGGAGGAGGAGAGGAGAAAGAAAGGAGGAGAAGAAGTAAGAGGAGAAAAAGGAAGAGGAGGAGGAGATGAAGGAGGAGAAAGAGAAAGGACAACAAGAACCACCACCACCAGTAGCAGCTTAAGGCAAATAAACAATAATCAAGAAAAACAAATCCATATGTTGGCAAAGTAAAAAGCAAAAGAAAACTTAGAAACACTTAAGTTCAGTTGCAGAAGAAACTGGAAGTAATCCACAGATTGAAGGCATTAGCATTAAGGGAATTGAGAAAGCCTTCTGGCAGAAGGCAGGGTTTTATGTAAAACTTGAAAGTGATGAAAATATTTTAAAATACAAATTAAATTAAGTGTATGTTATATACACATTAAAAAAAAAAAAAAAACTAAATGGAAATTCATTAACATACCCCTGGTCTTTTTCCTCTCACTTCAAGGGAACTCTGTAGTATAGCAAGGTACTATACTTGGAACCATGAAGACCTGGGTTTAAATCCTACCTGAAACAGTTATTGGTTCTGTGACTCTGGGCAAGTCATTTAATCTCTCTGTACCTCTATTTTCTCATATATAAAAAAGAAGAAGAATTATATCCTTCATATTGCATAATCACTATGAGAAACAATTGAGCCCAGAGATGTAGTGTTTTGCAAAATTTGAAATGTTATATATGTTAGCTTTATTACTATTATTTTTACTCTTGCTATTGTTGTCTTGGAATATATACCTAAATATATTTAACATGTATAAGACTGGCTGCCATCTGGGGGAGGGGGTTGGGGGAGGAAGGGAAAAAATCTGAATAGAAGTAAGTGCAAGGGATAATGTTGTAAAAAATTACCCATGCAAATGTACTGTCAAAAAAAAAAGTTATATTGACAAAATCCAACATCCATTCCTACTAAAAACTCTTGAGAGTATAGGAATAAATGGACTATTCCTTAGAATAATGAGGAGCATATATTTAAGACCATCAGTAAGCATAATATGCAATAGAAATAAACTACAACCTTTCCCAGTAAGATCAGGAGTGAAACAAGGTTGCCCACTATCACCATTACTATTCAATATAGTACTAGAAACGCTAGCCTCGGCAATAAGAGCCGAGAAAGAGATTCAAGGAATTAGAGTAGGAAATGAGGAAATCAAACTATCACTTTTTGCAGATGACATGATGGTATACTTAGAGAACCCCAAAGACTCGGCTAAAAAGCTACTAGAAATAATTCAAAATTTCAGCAAAGTGGCAGGATACAAAATAAATCCACATAAATCCTCAGCATTTTTATATATCACTAACAAAATGCAACAGCAAGAGTTACAAAGAGAAATTCCATTCCAAACAAATGTTGAGAGTATAAAGTATTTGGGAATCCATCTACCAAAGAAAAGTCAGGAATTATATGAGAAAAATTACAAAACACTTGGCACAAAAATAAAGTCAGATTTAAATAATTGGAAAGACATTCAGTGCTCTTGGATAGGCCGAGCGAATATAATAAAGATGATAATACTCCCCAAACTAATCTATTTATTTAGTGCTATACCAATCAGACTCCCAAGAAACTATTTCAATGACCTAGAAAAAATAACAACAAAATTCATATGGAAGAATAAAAGGTCGAGAATTGCAAGGGATCTAATGAAAAAAAAAAAAAAAAACTCAGAGGAAGGTGGTCTAAGTGTACCTGATCTAAAGCTATATTATATAGCAGCAGTCACCAAAACCATTTGGTATTGGCTAAGAAATAGACCGGTAGATCAATGGAACAGATTAGATACAAAGGACAAAAAAGGGTACATCTATAGCAATCTAATCTTTGACAAACCCAAAGATACCAACATTAGGGATAAAAATTCATTATTTGGAAAAAACTGTTGGGAAAACTGGAAATTAATATGGCAGAAATTAGATATGGATCCACACTTAACACCATATACCAAGATAAGATCAAAATGGGTCCATGATTTAGGCATAAAGAGGGAGATAATAAATAGATTAGAGGAACAGAGGATAGTCTACCTCTCAGACCTGTGGAGGAGGAAGGAATTTATGACCAGAGGAGAACTAGAGATCATTATTGATCACAAAATAGAAGATTTCGATTACATCAAACTAAAAAGTTTCTGTACAAATAATACTAATGCAAACAAGATTAGAAGGGAAGTAACAAATTGGGAAAATATTTTTAAAAGCAAAGGTTCTGACAAACGTCTCATTTCCAAAATATATAGAGAACTGACCCTAATTTATAAGAAACCGAACCATTCTCCAATTGATAAATGGTCAAAGGATATGAACAGACAATTCTCAGATGAAGAAATTTAAACTATATCCACTCACATGAAAGAGTGTTCCAAATCACTACTGATTAGAGAAATGCAAATTAAGACAACTCTGAGATACCACTACACACCTGTCAGATTGGCTAAGATGACAGGAACAAATAATGATGAATGTTGGAGAGGATGTGGGAAAACTGGGACACTAATACATTGCTGGTGGAGTTGTGAAAGAATCCAGCCATTCTGGAGAGCAATTTGGAACTATGCCCAAAAAGTTATCAAACTGTACATACCCTTTGACCCAGCAGTGCTACTACTGGGCTTATATCCCAAAGAAATACTAAAGAGCGGAAAGAGACATATATGTGCCAAAATGTTTGTGGCAGCTCTTTTTCTTGTAGCTAGAAACTGGAAAATGAATGGATGTCCATCAGTTGGACAATGGTTGGGTAAATTATGGTATATGAAGGTTATGGAATATTATTGCTCTGTAAGAAATGACCAGCAGGAGGAATACAGAGAGGCTTGGAGAGACTTACATCAACTGTTGCTGAGTGAAATGAGCAGAAGCAGAAGATCACTGTACACTTCAACAACAACACTGTATGAGGATGTATTCTGATGGAAGTGGAAATCTTCAACATAAAGAAGAGCCAACTCACTTCCAGTTGATCAATGATGGACAGAGGTAGCTACACCCAGAGAAGAAACACTGGGAAATGAATGTAAATTTTTAGCACTACTGTCTATCTACCCAGGTTACATGTACCTTCGGAATCTAATGCTTATTGTGCAACAAGAAAATGGTATTTACACACATGTATTGTATCTAGGTTATATTGTAACACAAGTAAAATGTATGGGATTGCCTGTCATTGGGGGGAGGGAGTAGAGGGAGGGGGGGATAATTTGGAAAAATGAATACAAGGGATAATATTATAAATATATATATATAATAAAAAATTATTTAAAAAAAGTTATGATTATAAAATAAAATAAAAATTAAATAAAAAAGAAAAGAAAAGAAAAAAAGGAATATATACATAAAATTGACATTTCTGGGGCAAAAGATACACAATTTAGTGACTTTGTAGGGTTTTTTTTACTTCTACTTGTCTATAATCTCGGGCCCACTTTGATTTTTATTAAAATTTTTTATTTTAAAAATATATGCATGGATAGTTTTCAACAGTCACCACTGCCAAAGCTTGTGATCCAAATTTTTACCCTCTCTTCCCCCCATCCACTCCTCTCAACGGCAAGTAATTCAATATATGTTAAACACATTTCTATACATATTTCCACAAATATCATGCTATACAAGAAAAATCAAATCAAAAAGGAAAAAAAATGAGAAAGAAAACAAAATACAAGCAAACAACAACAAAGACTGAAAAATACTATGTTGTGATCCACACTCAGTTCCCACAGTACTCTCTCTAGGTGCAGATGGCTTTCTTCATCACTTCATCACTTCATCACAACCATTGGAACTGGCCTAAATCACCTTGCTGTTGAAAAGAGTAATGTCTGTTAGAACTGATTATCATATAATCTTGCTGTTGCCATATACAATGATATCCTATTTATGCTCATTTCACTTAGCAAAAATTCATATAAGTCTCTACAGGCCTCTCTGAAATCATTCTGCTGATCCTTTCTTATAGAACAATGATATGGCTTATTCAGCCATTCTCCAGCTGATGGGCATCCACTCATTTTCCAGTTTCTTGCCACTACAAAAAAGGGCTGCCACAAACATTTTTGCACAAGTGGATCCCTTTCCCTCCTTTATGATCTCTTTGGGATATAAGCCCAGTAGAAATACTGCTGGATCAAAGAATATGCACAGTTTGATTGCCCTTTGGGCATAGTTCTAAATTGTTCTCCAGAATAGTTGAATCAGTTCACAACTCCACCAACAATGTATCAATGTCCCAGTTTTCCCACGTCTTTTCCAACATTAGTCATTATCTTTTCCTGTCCATCTTAGCCAATCTGAGAGGTGTGTAGTGTCAAAGTTGTCTTAACTTGCATTTCTCTGATCAATAGTGATTTAGAGCATTTTTTAATATGACCAGACATGGTTTCAATTTCTTTATCTGAAAATTGACCATTTATCAATTGGAGAATGGCTTGAATTCTTATAAATATGAGACAATTCTCTATATATTTTAGAAAGGAGGCCTTTATCAGAATCTTTGAATGTAAAAATGTTTTTCCACTTATTTGCTTTCCCTTAATCTTGTCTGCACTGGTTTTCTTTGCACAAAAACATTTTTAAATTAATATAGTCAAAATTAACCATTTTGTATTTAGTAACATACTCCAGTTCTTTTTTGGCCACAGATTTCTTCCTATGTATTTCCAGTTTACTTATGTTATCACTCTTTATGTTTAAATCATCAACTTTATCTTGGTATATGATGTTAGGTGTGGGTCATATTAATTCTACCATGTTCATTTTCAATTTTCCCAGTAGTTTTTGTCAAATAGTGAGACCCCAAAAGCTGGGGTCTTTGAGTTAGTCAAACATTAGATTACTATTGTCATTGACTATTTTCTCCTGTGAACCTAAATTATTCCACTGATTGACTATTCTGTTTCTTAACCAGTACCAAATGGTTTTGATGACCACAGATTTGTAATATCATTTTAGATCTGGTACATCTAGGCCACCTTCATTTGCATCTTTTTTCATTAAATGCCCTGAAATTCTTGATATTTTGTTCTTTCAGATGAACTTTGTTATTATTTTTTTTCTAGCTTCATAAAGTAATTTCTTCAAACTTTGATTGGTATGGCACTGGATAAGTAGATTAACTTATATAGTATTGCCATTTTAGTTATATTATCTTGGCCTACCCATGAGCTTTTGATATTTTTAGACATTGATTAGATATGTCTTTATTTGTGTGGAAAGTATTAAATAATAGTGTTCATATAGTTCCTATAGTTACTGACTTTGTGTTGGTAAGCAGACTCCCAAATATTTTATATAATTGACAGTTATTTTAAATGGAATTTTTCTTTTTATTTCTTACTGCTGGACTTTATAAGCAATATATAAAAATGCTGATGATTTATGTGGATTTATTTTGTATCCTGCAACTTTGCTAAAGTTGTGAATTGTTTCTGGTAGTTTTTTATTTGATCCTTGGGATTCTCTAAGTAGACAATCATATCATGTGCAAAGAGTGATGATTCGGTTTCCTCATGACCTACTCTAATTCCTTTAATATCTTTTTCTTCTTTCATTGACAAAGCTAACATTTCTAATACAATAATGAATAGTAATTGTGATGGTGGGCAACCTTGTTTCACCCCTAATCTTATTGGGAATGGTTCTTATTTATCCACATTACATATGATGTTTGCTATTTAATAGATGCTACTGATCATTTTAAAGTAGTCCTATATTCTCTAGAGTTTTTAATAGGAAGGGGTTTTGGATTTTGTCTAATGCTTTTTCTGCATCTATTGAAATAATCATATTATTTTTATTAGTTTAGTTTTAGATATATTCAATTAAGCTATTTTTTTCCCTAATATTGAACCAGCCCTGCATTCTTGGTATAAATTCTACTTAGTCATGGTGTATTCTCTTGGGGATAACTTGCTGTGATCTCTTTGCTAATATTTTAAGATTTTTTTCATCATTATTCGTTAGGGAAATTGGTCTATATTTTTTCTTTCTCTGTTTTGACCCTACCTGGTTTATGTATCAGTACCATCTATGTCATAAAAGGAATTTGGGAATTTCCCTAATTTTTTTTTTCAAATTGTTCGCATAGCATTGTGATTAATTGTACTTTAAATGTTTGGTAGAATTCACATGTAAATAAACCTGGCCCTATAGATTTTTTCTTAGGGAGTTAATTATTAGCTTGTTCAATTTCTTTTTTTCAAAATGGGAATATTTAAGTAATTTATTTCCTCTTTTGTTAATCTGGGCAATCTATATTTTTTGTAAGTATTTTTCCATTTTGCTTAGATTATCAGATTTACTGACATATAATTGGGCAAAATAAATTCTTATTATTACTCTAATTTCCTCTTCATTACTGGAAAGTTCTCCTTTTTTATTTTTTATGTTTACAATTTAATTTTCTTCCTTTCTTTTTCTTATGAAATTAACTAAAGTTTTATCTATTTTGTTGTTTTCTTCATAAAACCAACTTTTAGTTTTGTTTATTAATTCAATAGTTTTCTTACTTTTAATTTTATTAGTCTCCCTTTTTATTTTCAGAATTTCAAATTTGGTTTTTAATTGTGAGGGTTTAATTTTTCTTTTTCTAGCTTTGTTTAGTTGCATTCCCAATTCATTGATCTTCTCTTTTTCTATTTTATGCAAGTAAGCAGCTAGAGATATAATACTCCCTATAAGAAATACTTTTTAATATATCTCATAGATTTTGGTATGTTGTCTCATTATTGTCATTTTTTTGGATGAAATTAGAGATTGTGTATATTATTTATTGTTTTATCCACTCAATCTTTGGGATTAGATTAGTTTCCAATTAATTTTTGTCTATTTTCTCTTTGTCTTGTATTGCATGTAATGTTTATTGCATTATGACCTGAAAAAAATTTACTATTTCTGCCTTTCTGCATTTGATTTTAAGGTTATTATGCCCTAATACATGGTCAATTTTTGTATAGGTTTCATGTACTGCCAAGAGGGAAAAAAAGGATATTTCTTTCTGCCATTAGTTTTTTTTTTTTGAATGTCTATTATACCTAACTTTTGCTGAATTAACTTCTTTTTTATTTATTTTGTGGTATCTAATTCTAAGAGACCAAGGTTGAGATCCCTCACTAGTATAGTTTTGCTATCTGTTTCTTCTTGCAGCTCTCTTAACTTCTTTCACCTCTGGGAATCTGGATGCTCTACCAGTTGGTGCATATATGTTTAGTATTGATATTACTTCATTATCTATGGTACCCTTTAGCAAGATATAGTTTCCTTTTTTATCTCTTTTAACTATATTGATTTATGCTTATGTTTGATCTGAGATCAGGATCTTTATTCCTGTTTTTTTTTTTTTTTAACTTCACTTGAACCATAATAGATTCTCCTCCTGCCTTTTGCCTTTACTCTGAATGTGTCACTCTGCTTTAAATGTACTTCTTGTAAACAAAATATTGTAGGATTCTGGCTTTTAATCTGTCTTCTATTTTATGAGAAAAGTTCATCCCACTCACAATTAAAATTATTAACTCTATTTCCCTCCACCTTATGTACTCCAAGTTATACTTTTCTTTTTTTTCCCCTTTTCCCTCCATTCCAGTATTTTGCTTCCAACTACAACCTTCATCAAACAGTTCTCCTCTTTTATAGCCCTTCCATTTTTCTTATACGTTTCCCATCTACTTCTGTTCTCCCTTCTATTAACCTCCACCTTTCCTTTCCTCTTTTCCCTCCTACTTCCCTATAGGGTGAGACAAATTTCTTTATCAACCTAAGTATGTCTGATATTCTCTCTTTGAACTAAATCTGATGAGAGTAAGATTCAAACAATGCACACCCCCCTCCCTTCTTTCTCTCAACTTTAATAGGTCTTTTTGCCTCTCCTTGAGATGTAATTTACCACATTTTAAATTCCATTTTCCTCTTCTACCAGTAGAATCAACTTTCCTTATCTAGTTTCTTTTCTATATAATCACAATAAAATCAAATTATACCTGCATGCTCTAATTATACAGATCTCAAGAGTTAAACATACCCTCTTCCCACATAAGGATATAAACTTTTTAACTTTTAAAAGAAAGTTATTTTTCTTTCATTTTTACCTTTTTATGCTTTTCTTAAGTTCTGTATTTAAAAATCAAATTTTCTGTTCAGCTCTGGTCTTTTCATCAGAAATGAATGAAATTCACCTGTTTCATCAAATTTCCATATTTTCCCTGAAAGATAATGCTTAATTTTAGGGGGGTAGTTGATTCTTGCCTGCAATACAAGGTTCTTTGACTTTTGGAATATCCTATTCCAGGTCCTTCAATCCTTTAAAGTGAAAGCTGCAAATACTGAATGTGGCTCCTAGTTATTTGAATTATTTCTTCCTGGCTGCTTGCAATATTTTATGCTTGATGTGATAATTCTGAAATTTGGCTATGATGTTCCTTGAAGTTTTCGTTTTGGGGTCTCTTTCAGAAGATGATAGTTGAATTCTTTCAATAACTATTTTACCCTCTGGTTCTAGGACATCAGGAGAGTTTTCCTTTATGATTTCCTGAAAGATGATGCTTAGGCTCTCTCTCTTTTTTTTTTTTTTTTTCCATCATACATTTCATGAAGTCCATTAATTGTTAGATCAGATCGTCTCTCCTAAATCTGTTTTCCATTGTTTTTCCAATGAGGTATTTTACATTTTCTTCTATTTTTTTTTCATTTTTTAAAATTTTGTTTGAGGGACAGCTAGGTGGCACAATGGATAGAGCACCAGCTTTGAATTCAGGAGGACCTGAGTTCAAATCTGGTCTCAGACATTTAACACTTCCTAGCTGTGTGACCCTGGGCAAGTCATTTAACCCCAGTCTCAAAAGGAAAAAAAAAAAAAAAAAAAGAAAAAAAATTGTTTGACTTGAAATCTCAAGTCATTCACATCCATTTGTTCAATTCTAATTTTTAGTGAATTATTTCTTTCAGTTAGCTTTTTATTTTTTTTTTTTGCATTTGGTCAATTAAACTTTTAAATGAGGTGTTTTGTTCATTTGATTTATTTTCCATTTCACAAGTTCAGTTTTTCATTGAATTGATTTTTTTTTCAAATATATTTTGTAAGGAGTCACATCTTTTTCCCATTTAATCCCATTTAAGTCTATTTTGTAAGGAGTTATTTGATTTTTTCCATTTTGTCAAATCTATTTTGAAAGGAATTATATGATTTTTCCATTTCACTAAATCTGTTTTAAGGAATTTTCTTCAGATAATTTCTGTGTTTCTTTTTCCAAACTGTCTTGTAATGTTCTCAATTCCTTTCCCCATTTTCTTTCTAACTCTCTTTTTTAAGGTCCTTTTTGAATTCTTCCAAGAAAGTTTTGTGAGATAGGGACCAGCTCATATCAACCTTTGGATTTTATCTGGAGATGACTTGCCTTTTGGATCCTCATTGTGTGAGATCTGTTCTCTTTCTCAATAAAAGCTATCTATGGTCAGAGTTCTTTTTGCTTTTTTGTTAATTTTTTAAAGGTTTAAGTATGCTCTTAGGGTAATGGGGAGATTGTCCCAAGCTTCCCCTACAGGTGATAGTGGCTCTATGCTGCCCTGGACCAGTGCTGCTGAATTTGTTCCTGTGGTAACTGGATGTGGCCAGGTCCCCAGTTATTTTGGAATTCAAAGACTCACTATTTGCTTTTTGTATTTGCATTAGATGTCTCACAGCTAATCTGCTGATCCACTAGCTTGTACCCAGGACAGAGTAGCCTATGCTGCTCTGATAAATGCATTAATACAGCACCCTGGGTCCCTATGCTGTGTCTGTGCTAGGCCTCCTCCCCATGCCTAATTGAAATAGATCTTTTTTGTTATACGCCAAATATTTGTGGGTTGTGTCACTCCAAAACCAATTCAGAAATTTGATCTGGTATTGATCTGAGGGATGCCAGGAGGAAGTCAGATAAAGGTCTGTCTACTCTTTTCCATCTTGGCTCTGACTTCTGCTTCACTTTTTAAAAGAAAAAATGAAGAAAAAAAAGGAATTGTTATTTTTTTTTTATAATAAATCTTTTAGCCTTCAATTATTTTTTTTGCTATTATGCTGATAATTATATAAATTGTTCTTCTGTTTATCATCATTCCTCATCAGGTTATAATTCTTCAAAATTGTTTATTTTTATAATGATATTGCAATTGTTTTGTTCACTGTTCAATAGTTTATAAACATGTTTCTATGTCTTTTTTGAACTTAATCTATTTTCTCAATTCTTAAGGTACAAAATGCACTCCCTCATATTTATATTATATTTATGCCATTGTTTAATTTATGAGTATCTCCTTATTTTGTTTTTTCAGTGCCACCACAAAAAGAGTTTCTATACATATCTTGTAAAAAAAAAAAAAAAAAAAAAAAAGAATTTCTTCCTCTTTGAGAATAGGTAGAATTAAAATATTCTGTAAATAGTCTTTTTCTTCTCTATTCTTCACCAAGCCCAGAACATTGGTTCTTAGACATTCTCTTCAAGAAACGCACACACACACACACACACACACACACACACACACACACACACACATGGAAAAACAAATTGGTTCCCTAATATATCAATCACATCAGAACAAATTTGCATTTCAAAACAAGCACTGTAGCAGGACTGACTATTGATCTAGGTTTTTATCTTTGATAATTCCCTGAAATAGCCTATAGGATTTATGTTTTGATTGATTGTCATTTTTAGAGTCTGGTGATTCTTAAATCATATTTTTAAAGCTGTTTTTCATCTCTGTCTTTTTTTATAATAGATATATTTTTCTATTTTTAAAATATTTTGACTTTGTTATATATAACATTTCTTATAGAGTAATTGAAGTATGATTCTTCCATTCTATTTTTTTCAGGGGGTTCATTATTGGTTAAATCTGTATACTTTTTGTCCTAATCCATTTATTCATATTGATATTTTCTCTCCTCTAGATCTCTTAATTTAATTGTAATTTTATTTATTCTTATTTTTTCTAAATCATTTTTGTAGCCTTTGTGGCCAACATATGTTTTCCTCTCTGAAGCTCTATTCATATTTACTATAGTTACTCTCTTCTCCTACGTTCTAAATATGAGGCTTTTAATCTTCATTATCTTGTGTTTTATTTTGTATTTTATTTTCTTTCCTTATAAAGCCAATTATATCAATCCTGTATTTTCTTCCTCAACATTCTGTAACTTCTTTTCTAGTTGGTTAACTTTTTTGCATAATTTTCTTATTTTTCTTAGATGGTTCTTATTTTTAAAAGTTTTTTTTCTCAATCTTTCTTACTTGATTTTTAAAGTCTTTTTGGAATTCTATAAATTCTTTCTGGACAGGTAGTCACTTAACATTAATATAGTATAGACAAGGATTTTTACTTCATCATCTTCCTCTGAGGATGAAATCTGGTCTTCCGTATATTCATCTATTTCCATACTAAGTTTCAATGGTAGGGTTCTGTCTTCATTTTCTGTTCTTTTTTTTCTTTTCTTTTCTTTTCTTTTAAAAATAAGAACTATTAATGTAACCAATTATAATCCTTGGCTGGGGCAATGGTGCCTCTAGCTTCACTTCAGCTCTCACTTTCTGACCTGGAAATCTAAACCAAAAGCTCCACCTTCCTGCCCTCTTGCAAGTGCCCACAACCAGCAGCATCCTTGCCTTGCTGTCTCTGCACTCATAGGTGTTCTAGTTCCTTCTTCCCCAGCATCACATCTTGGTAGCACAGTTGGGCCTAGCATTTCTAAATGTCAGAGGTTCTCTCAGTCTTCTCAGACTCAGACCCTGCCAGAGGTGAAAGTTTCTGTGGTTCCTTCTGAGGCTGCATTCGAATCCACTTGATCCCCACATGCTATTTTTATGGAGCTAACCCAGAAGTGTTCTTTATTCTGGTCTTCTCTGATTGTCCCAGGAGGATCCCTTTTGTGTTCCATCTTCTTTGAAGATTTGAACTTAGGAAGATTAGTTTTCCTGACTCCTGGCCTTACACTCTGTCCACTATACTACTTAGTGCCCCTCTCTCAAGTGGGTAGGTACTTAATAAAGGTTAGATTAAAGGAATGGAAGTAAACTGAAAAATATCATCCCAGAGTAGTTTAAGAATAGGCTGCAAATTAAGGAATTCCTGATTCTAACATATGCTCTTGTGTGATTCTGAGCAAGTCATTTAATCTTTCAATGGACTAAGAAATTCTTCAAGACTGGAAATTGGAGGACAATTGCTAATTGACACTAGTAGGAAAAGTTTCATGACAGACTTCTCTACACTGATGTAATCACAAATCTTGAATAAGAACAACAAATCTTACATTTAATACTTTTCAAACGTCAAAAATTGTAAATGGTATGTGGATAGAGTTGATGATTACAATTAGGAGTTAACTATAAAAATATGTGATTATGAATTGTTTTCTTCACTGAGCTTTCTTTGGGGTAATGCAGCAGTGTATATAATACATTTCTAGCAAAATGAATGTTGTTGTTACTCATTACTGTTGAATTTCAAAATTATGATATTCTTTTTGTATTCATGACCTTGACTTTTGTGAAGTTCCTCTGGGTTTACTTCTCATTGTGGATTATGGGAAACAGAATTGCTAAGAACTTATTAATTAAAATCCTGCAATATGAAAAGTATAGATGAAAATATTTGAAAATCTCATTCAATTATGAAGGCACCTAATTTAAAAAGAGATGGAACTTATAAAGACATATAAAAATATGAAAATCTTCTGAAATTTTTGATGAGCAATTTTGAAGAACAAATATAAATACAAACAATCAAGTTGGAAAGGATTTTATAATACTTTTAAAATAAATGTTCAATTAACCTTTATTAAATAGCTTCTGTGTGCCAGGCATTATGCTAAACACTGATGATACAATTAATAAAAAGAAAGAAATCCTCTACCCTCATGAAGTTTAAAATCTAAAGCAGGAAACAATATATGAAAAGAAATAGGAAAACAGGTAGTAAGGGGATACAGAAGGTATTGAGAAAGAATTATTTTGTTCCTTGGAGTTGCAATCAGGTAAACAAAAGATGCAAAGTGGAGTGCCAGTCTAGTTCCAGCCATACCTGAAAATGTTTCTCAACTACATTATGCCTGATGAATGGTCAGCGTGTCTTTACTTGAAGCCCTTTGATACTTCTTCCACAAGATAGCCTTTTAAAGAGATACCTGAAGACAGTTATTATATCAATCTTCTTTGGGGATAAACATTTCCATCAACTGATTTTCAAATGGTATGAATTTCATCAGGACCTGATTTTTAAATCCTTCTTCATTCCCTCACTGACTAAGTGAATCTAGGCAAGTAACTTAATCTCTATCAGCCTCAGTTTCTTTAACTAAAAATGGAGATCACACAATTCATGTCACAGGACTATTATGAGAATCAAATGATAATATGTATGTTAAGTGCTTTCCAAACCAAGAAGCACTATGATAATCTTAGTTGTTGGCAATTATATGGCACAGTGGGTATTACTATTATGATTACTATTAAAGAGTATTAGTAGTTTGGAATATAAGGAAAGACTTCCTTTAGATAATGGTGCTTGAGGTGCATCATAAAGGAATACAAATTGGAAGTAGGAGGGCATATATGCTATACATGAGAGACATCAAGTGCAAAGGTATAATGCAGATAGAATGCCACATATGAACACAGAGAATGACAATTTGACTTGATCTTAAAGTGTGAAAGAGGGAGAAATATCCAATGAAGCAAGAAAGGAAAATTGGAATCAAGTTGTGTAGGACTTTAAAAGCCAAAAATCTTTCACATTTCATTCTAGTTTCAGTTGAGTGATATAATCAATTGCCAATTTTTAAAGGGTTGAGAAGCAAATCAGAGGAGATATGAATATAAATTTCAAGCTATTTGGCTGAGAAATGCAAAGTTATAGAATATTAAATTGAAGTTAGATTATGCTGACTCAAAAATTTTGAACCTATGTTCAAGACTTTACATTTGTGCTTTTTGAATTTCACATTATTAGGTTCTGTCTAATATTCAAGCCAGTCCAAAATTTTTTTGGTCCTGATTCTTTGAACTAATATGTTATCTTTGAACTTTGATGTCATCTGTACATTTAATAACTATCCATGCTTTTATCAAAATTTAACTAGTTTTTTGTTGTTGTTGTTGCTTCATTTGATTTTTGTGAAATGTCTTCTACTGTATCATCCATTTAACTTTGTGTCTTTTCTTAGCCATTTTAGTCATCTTCTTGCTCATCCCTGCCCTGGTATGTACAGGTAGTATGTGAAGCCTGATATTAGTTCCAATAGAAATCTCCTTGTTGCATAAATCAATGCTCCATTATAATGTCCTTTTATTATCAGAAGCTCAAATATGAAAAAATACTGCAGTTCCAGAACTTTCTTAATCTCTATCCTAAATGTCATGCCATCTTTTTAAATTTTACTTTTATTTCCAATCTTTTTTTCCCATTTAAAATAATATTTTTCCCAAATTACATCAACAATTTTTAGCATTCATTTTTACAAAATTTTGTGTTGCATATTTTCTTTTCTCCCTCCCCCTCTTCCAAAGATAGTATGCAATTTAAGGTGTTATACATCTGCCATCATGCAAAACACATTTCCTTATTAATCATAGTTGTGAAAGCAAGAAACAGCAAAAGTAGAAAAAGATCACACAAAAAAATAACTGAAAAAAATGCTTCAATTTTTATTGAGTCCTTTAGTTCTTTATCTGGATGTGAATAATATTTTCCTTCATGAGTCCTTTATACTTGTCTTGGACTATTGTGTTGCTGGGAAGAGCAGGATCATTCATAGGTGGTCATCATATAATGTAACTGATACTGTGTACATTATTTTCCTGGTTCCATTCATTTCACACTGAATCAGTTCATAAAAGCCATTCTATGATTTTTTTTTCTGAAATCTTCCTGTTCATCGTTTCTTTTTAAAAAGTAGTATTGCATTACATTCATAATCACAACTTGTCCAGCCATTCCCCAATTGATGGACATTCCCATAATTTCCTCAATTCTTTTTTTAAAGGATTATTTTCCTCAGTGAGCTTTTGTACCTGCTTTCCTATTTTGCTTTTTAAGAAATTCTTCTTCTCTTTAGTTTTTGTATTTCCTTCTGCACCTCTCTCAATTCTTTCCCTATTTTTTCCTCTATCTTTCTTATTTGATTTTCAAAGTCCCTTTTGAACTCTTCCATGGCCTGAGCCCAATTCCTATTTTTCTTGGAGGTTTTGGATGTAAGAGCTTTGATTTTGTTATCATCTTATGAGTTTGTGTTTTGATCTTTCTTGTCATCATAGTAACTTTCTATAATCAGAAACTTTTTTGTTGTTGTTGTCTGCTCATTTTCCTAGCCTATTACTCTGCTTTTAACTCTTTCTTAAACTAGGGCTTTGTTTCCAGTTTGGAGGGGACACTGTGCCAAGCTTTAAGGGTTTTGTGCAGCTGTTTTCAGAGACCCATTTAGGAAACTGACTACCAGCACTCTTTTCTGCCCTGGAGCCATTAGGGTCTCTGTCCTACTGTAGCTGTAAGATGTATTATGCTGGTCAGGTCTGGGGCTCCAGTGACAGGAGCTACGCTGGGAATGCACACCAGACTTTCACCTCACTGCCACAGACCCTCTGAGTCCTTTCTGGTGACCCAGGGCTGAGAGAAGCAGAAGTCTCCAGCACTGCTGCTGATCCAGGTATCCTACATCACTGACACTGGGGTCCAGGCCAGAGCGGGAGTGAGGGCCAAGCATGCACTGGAATTCAAAACTAGCTTCCCACTTTTCTGCTGACTTTCCAGCCCTTCTTCGGTTTCTGGGCTGAGAGGTCTGGAAGCCTTCAATATTGCTTCTAATTCAGAGGTTGGGCCTGGGTTGGGGTGGGGCTGGGTCCAGGGCAGTATGCTCGACTCCCACCCTGCTGTCACAGGCCTTTCCTGCTGAGCTTCTAAGATGCTTTCAACTGAAATACATCCTACTTCATTTTCTGGGGTATTCTGATGCTCTAAAATTTGCCTAGGGTCATTATTTAAAGAGATTTGGAGCAATTTGGGGGAGAGGCTGGGTAAGTTAAAAATTGTAATAAATATTTTTGTGTATGGAAGTCCTTGTTGCTTTTATTATGATCTCTTTGAAATGTAGAAATAGTAGTGGTATTGCTGCATCAAAAAGTATGTACATTTTCATTGCCCTTTGCACATGGTTACAAGTTGTTCTTCAGAATAGCTGGATTAGTTCCCAATTCCACCAATAGGGCATTAGTATCCCATTTTTTTTTCACATCCTCTTCAACATTTATCATCTTCCTTTTTTGTCATATTAACCAATCTAATAGTTTGCAATTTGTCTGGTCAAAAGAGATTTCTTTCCTTCTTTCTATTTTTCTATTTTTTTTTTCTGCTGAGGCAATTGGAATTAAGTGGCTTGCCCAGGGTCACCTTACTAGGTTATGTGTCTGAGATGAGATTTGAACTGAGGTCCTCCTGATCTCATGGCTAGTACTCTATCCACTGCACCACCTAGTTACCCCATATAAGATTTCTTTACAACACTTCTTCATATACTTATAGATGGCTTTGATTTCTCTAAAAACTTCCTTTTCATACCCTTTGATAATTTATTATTTGGGGAATTGCTTACATTATTGATTCAGTTCTTACATATTTGAGAAATGATACCTTGATTTTTTTTTACTCCTTTTCCTTTTTTTTTTTAAATTTTTTCATAGTAAGTTTATTTTTTAATACATATTGCTTTATGAATCATATTGGGAGATAAAAATCAGACCAAAACATAAAAACTATGGGAGAGATTAAAAAAAAAAAAAAAGAAAGAATTGAGCATAGCATGTGTTGATTTACATTCAATCTCTTTAGTTCTTTTTTCTGGGTGCTGATAGCAGTTTCTGCCCAAAGTCTATTGGGATTCTTTGGATCACTAAACCACAGAGAGGAATGAACTCTTTGATCATCACACATCAGTTCATGTAAATCTTTCCAGGTATTTTGTGCAATCAGCTTGTTCATTATTTTTTATAGAATAATAATTTTCCATTACTTTAATATAACACAACTTGTTAAGGTATTCTCCATTTTACTAATTCTTTGCTACCACAAAAAAAAAAAAAAAATACTGCTACAAAAATTTTTGCACATAAGGGTCCTTTTCACATCCTGTGTGATTTCCTTGGGATCAGACTGAGTAATGTTATCCTGATTTTTTCTTTCTTTTCTTTTTTTCTTTTCTTTTTTTTTTTTTTTACTTCAGATGAAGCATAATAAATTTCACTATAGCCTGTCTCTCTGCTCCTAGTGTGATTCTTGTAAATAATATATACTAATATTCTGGTTTTTTTTAATCTGCTCTGCTATCTGCTTCTATGTTATGGGAAAATTCATCCCATTCCTATTCATAGTTTTGATTAGTGACTAGATATTTCACTCCATTCTATTTTTTTTTTCTGTTTATCCTCTCTCCCTTTTCATTCTTTCCCTTCTCTCTAATGTTTTGATTCTGTTTGCCACGTCCCCCAGTTTGTTCTCCCTTCTGGCAGTCCTCCAATCCTTTTACTTCACATCTTCTCTTCCTTCTTTCAAAGATAGACTTCTGCAATCAACTTATTAGGTATATTTTTCCCTCTTTGATCAATACTGAAGAGAGTGAGATTCAAGCAGTCTGTTGCACACCTTACCATCATCTTCTCTACTATAATAAATTTTTGTACCTCTTCATGTGAAATAATTTATTCCATTCTGTTTTTCCTTCCATCTTTACTCAGTGTACTTCTTTTTCTCATGTTTTAATTATTTTTGTCATTCCCTCATATTCACCTTATACTCATTCATACCCTCTGTCAAGATATATTCCTTCTAACCATACTATTAGTGATACAAAGTTTAAGAATTATAAATGTTATCTGTCCATGTAGGGATATAAACAGTTTAGTGCTATTGAAATCTTTTTGTTATCTTTTTTTTTCTTTATACTGTTTTATATTTCTCTTTGGTCATGATTTTAGAGATCAAATTTTTGATCTCTCTTTTGATTATGGCATTCAAACACTCCAGTCATTCTGATCTTGTCTTTCCTGGATCTTTTTTCCACATCTATTGTTTTTCTCATTGAGACAATTTACATTTTCTTTTATTTTTTCATTCTTTTGAATTTGTTTGATTGATTCTTGGTGTCTAATAGAGTCATTTGCTTCTGCTTTCCCAATTCTCACTTTTAAGAAGTTGTTTTCTTTAATTATCACCTGTAGTCCCCACCTTTTCCACCTATATGGACAATTAAGTAATTGTCCATTTTAAGTTATTCCTTTCTTCAGTGGATTTTTGCATCTTTTTTTCCATTTGGCCAATTCTACTATGTGAGCAATTTTTTTCTTTTTCCAAATTGTCGGCTTCCCCACCAATTCTCTTGCATTACTCTCATTTCTTTTTTTTTTCCATTTTTTCTTCTATCTCTGTTACATGATTTTTAAATTCATTTTTTATGTTCTTCCATGATATCTTCCTGAGCTTGAGAGCACTTCCCATTTTTCTTTGATATTTTGCTGATAGGTGTTTTTGTTATTGCTAAAATATTCTGAGTATGTGTCTTCATCTTTTTAATAGTCAAATAATTTTTTATTGGATTTTGCTCATTTTATTTTACTTTTTACATTCTTCTAAATTTGAACTCTGTTATTGGGGTTCTCCAGGCTTTTTGTGCTAGGAGGGCTGCAGATCTTGACTATTTTCCTGGTGCTGCATTGATGTAGTCTTGAGGCCGATGGAGGGCACTCCTGTTGGGTACTGTGCTAAGAGGATAAAGTTGGTGGTGTTTGACACTGCTGGAGAGTTATGGCAGTTTGCCTGGTGCTAAACTGAGATCCTAGTGGTGATGTCTGGTGTGTGCTGAGTCTGGTGTGATGTTTCTGTGTTTCACCAGGCATTCACTAAAGGCTTTGGCTGTCTGGCAGCTGCAAGCTGCCTATTTGCCCTGGGTTACACTGAAGTTCTGGGTGTCTAGCTACTGTAAGCTGCCTGTTAGCTTGGGGCTGCTGTGAGAAATGTGGCAGTTCTTAAAGTTAAAATCTGCCAGTCCCTTAGCCCTTCTTAAGTATGGGTAGGGTAAGGTTTGATGGCCCTTGCTTGCTCTACCACACTGGATCTCAGAACCTACCACTGGGATTTGCTTCTAGCTTGTTGGAATGCTTCCTGTCCTGAGACAGATCTCCCTTTTATCCAGGTGAGACCAACCTGTACTGCTGGTCTTCCAAATTTCTTAGGCTCAAAGATTGTTTCATCCTGCCTTTTTGTTAGTTCTTCTGTTTTAATGTTTGTCTTGGGATTCTATTTTATGATTGTTTGGACATAGATATAGAAGAGTTAGAGTGATTTACTGCTTAATTTTGCTCTCTTGTTCCTAGAAGTCTTTTGTCCTGAACGTTCTAGCTGACTCTCACAATTTTATTTCAGTTCCCGTGTCCACTTTTTGACAAGCTTCCAGGGGCATGCTGTTGACCAATTGTTATGGCCTGTAAATCTGTAAGAGACCAAAGCTAGTTGTTTGACTATAAAGTCCCTTTACAACAAACAAAAAAAAATAAATTAAAAAAAATCATATCTGGAAACCTAAGGCTTTTTTCTAAGTCACGTTTTTTTCCCCTTGCATGTTCTAGAAGCTTATGAAGATCATTGTCATTCGCTGTCCTAGCTTGGTTCAATGCTCTCCTAACCAAGAATTTATTGTGGTGATGTGAATGAGTGCTGTGAATTGTAAGCTTCTTGAAAGTTAAGGACACTTCCCTCCCCAACAACATCAACATAACACCTCTCAGAAGAATTTGAAACCCCAATAATCATAAAAGTAATTATTCTCAATAACTACCAATAAGACAATTGCAAATCAAAATATACCTGAGATTTCATCTCACACTCAGGAAATTGGCAACAATGGTCAAAGAAGGAGGCGTGTTCAAAAGATGGGCATATATACTTACTATTGGTTGAGTTGTAAAGCTATCTTAGAATTGTATCATGAAAATGACTGAAATGTCCAAATCTCTGAAGCAAGATTCATTTCCTAAGTATATATTCTAAAGAGATTGGTGATAAAAATAAAGGTTTCATGTTTACTGAAATATGTATCAGAGATATTTTCATGGTTTCAAAAAAAATTGAAAGCAAAGTAGATACTAATTAACTGAGGAAATGGCTAAATGGTAGTATAAGAACGTAATGGGATATTACTTCATTTTAAGAAGCCGTGAAGTGATAAATGCAGGCAAGGGAAAATACTTACATGAACTTATGCAAAATAAAGCAAGCAGAACCAGAAAAATAATATGCATAATGACTACAACAGTGTAATTGGAAAGAACAACAACAAAACAATCAAAATTGAATGCTGTGGAATTATAATAACTAAGCTTGGCACTACAGAAGAGATAGGAAAATGAACTCACTATCATTTTTGCAGAAGCAGAGGACTATTGGTGTGGAAAATAGAATAAAATATCAAATTCAGTTAAAGTATTGCTAGTTGCCTTGACTTTTTTTAAAAAATGCTTTTATTCTGTGTTATAAAAGATGGTGTTCTAAGAGTTGGAAGGAAACAAGAATGCAGCATCAAATTTTAGAAATATAGGTTATGTAAAAAAACAAAAGATCAATTTTTAAAGAGAAATCTATGCTTAACTACTGCTTGTTTGTTAAGTAAAAATAGTATAATAGGATTTCTATTCCTTGGTTTATTTGACCTCATGAATTATGTCAAAACAAATACTTGGGTTCAAGAATTGCTGTATAACTGATACTCAGGGAAATGACAGAATCACTAGCTTTATTGTTATATGATGCAGCAAACAGTAAAATGGAGTATATATACAATATAAGTAAAAAGAGCTTTTTCTCCATAATAAAAGAAACTCATCTCAACATTGGGGATAAGAAAAATGTGTTTAGTAAAAAACGTGATCAAAAGTGGAGACAAGTGGCCAGAGTATATATCCAAGAATGGACTTGTTTAAGAATTGGCAATATTACTAGAGAGAGGACAGGACATTCTTAATCAGAACTGACTTGATAGAAAAGTCCATGTGATCCTTTACTATCACAAGGTGATCCTGAGTGAAGTTCAGGTGAGTGGAGTTTCTTTATTAGGACCACAAACTGGTGGAAGGATCTGGCTTAGGAGAAGAAAAATGGTTCAAGGCCACTGCAGGTGGTCAAGAATTCACCCAATCAAAAAGCTGGAAGCCTTATCCATCTGATCCAGAATCAATAATAGAAAAATACCAACTAGTTTGCTTTTATGCTTCTATGGACATTAGGAACACAGACTTTATGTTGAAGTCCTTTCATTCTAATATAATATGAAATTATAACTATGACATCAAAACATAACATTAAACAATAGCATCAAAATGTTTAAAATCCATATTTATCCATATCACAGTCCCTAGTAAATTATAAACTTAACAATCTCAAAGATTGTTTCATTTTTGTCTTTCCAAATTCATCAGCAAGTACAGTGACTTGCATATACATATATACATATATATATATATGTATATATATACTTAATAATGTGTTGCCCAATTTAATTTATTGAAATTCATGTAATTGTGGCATTTTTATCTCATAACAACTTTCTCAAAGAGATGCAATGTAAAAACTAATGTTTGTGGAAATTGTGATTTGCCCTTGGCCATAGAGTTTTTAAAGTATCAGAAGATCAGAATTCTAGTTCTCCTGACTCCAAGTCTAGTATTCCAAGGAACTTATTTCTTGTCCTGTCTTTCATTTCAAATAACTCACTACATTTTTGTTTCCTGTGAAATGGAGTAATAGGTTTACAAATTTAATGCTGAAATAGATATCAAGGAAGGGCATTAGGATGTATTTCTGATAATACATATCCTTTCATATGACACATAAAGAAACAGAAGATCAGGAAAATTACATTATTTAATTCATTTTCTACTTACAGGAAAATATTAGAAAATGATAATGGCATGGCATGGCAATCTTAACCCCTTGGAAGCATTGGTTCTGATAAAACAAATCACAAAGCCATTAGAGAATGAGTTCACAATCATGTCTCAATTATAAGGAAAAATGTGAAAAATAAGATTTAGAATTTCTTTAGCATCCAGCACCCTTTTTTTTCTTTGATGTCTTCAGATGCACAGTGTCTATAAAGGTAGAGCATTTATATCTCAATGACAAAATGAACCAATTGAATTGAATGAATTCAATTCACACAATATCTATGCCTAGTATTATCTTCCCTTTGTTGCCTCTTAACAGATGGAAAAAAATGGGATTTTACTAAGCTTCTAGGTGATGTGAACTCATGTACTATTGTGTAGCTTCTTGTATAATCTGGTAAATGATTGTGGCCTAAATGAAAATTGAAATGATGTTCTTAGGTCCCAATTTTTTTAATGTATTATAAAAGATTAGAGAATTTAGTATACAATTAACATTTTTCATTCTATGAATCACACAAGTTGTTATAAGT
The DNA here is from genome assembly GCF_048593235.1 of Sminthopsis crassicaudata. Lineage (NCBI taxonomy): Eukaryota > Metazoa > Chordata > Mammalia > Dasyuromorphia > Dasyuridae > Sminthopsis > Sminthopsis crassicaudata. The sequence goes on from NC_133619.1 coordinate 377,947,786, forward strand.
AATTTTATTATTTATGTCTCAAGTTAACTAAACATATCCTAGTCTCCATTCAGAAAAATAAAGACGAGAAAGAAGCCATATGCAAGAGATTTGGTGTGTATTAATGACTGAAACTAATGGAGAGCAGTCATTTTTTTTCTGTCCTGTGTATAGTTCCAAACATAATATTAAGCATTTACCTTTCAGTACTAAACAATATTGTTTGTTGGATTTGATATAGGTGTTAAATACAAAAATATGCCTTGTGATTGGGTTTAAAAGTATTGCAAGGGGTTTAGTTTTTTATTTTTAAATATTAAAAATGAAAAATTAAAGCATACATACTATAAAGGTGTATTTTGTCATATTTTTGGATATTTTGTTTTCAGTAAAGAAAGGTACTATATGGTTTTGACATTAATTTAAATATAATGAGAAACTAAATAATAGAAAAATCACTTCTGGGTATAAACAATATCCTATTTTGCAGAAAAATTAGGTTGACATGCCTTTTCAAAAAATTTATTTATTTTTTTTTCCTCTTAAATAGTTTGTAGCATCATGGTTATTTTGAATCATTTCTAAGAAGGCATGCTGGCTCATGTATGTATCCTCTTCAAAGGATTGAATAACAGAAAGGCCATTAAACTAGGAATCAAAAGCCTTGCATTCAAATATACTAATCCCACTACTCTGTATGAATTTAGGCAAATATTTTTTCCTATTTGGGCCTCGTCTTATTCATTTGTACAAATCATGGAACTGGATTAGAGCATTGTCTATATTTTTGGAGCAATGCTGCTATATATTATATAAATATAAGAATTCCAAAAACAATGATAATGTTAGTGATACTTTCCTCTGAAATTTCCTGAAATTTGTATCAAAAATACTTGTGATGTCCAACTCAAAAATGGACAGACATGAAATAAGTCTCCATTTTTGGAATCCCTTTTATCCTGGTAGAATTCCAAATTCCCACAGAAAGGCCTACACTGTTTACTACTTTTACTCTCAAACAGTAACTTTGTTTTTTGTTTATTATTTTCATGTTCTAAGGAGTGCCTTGGTCAAAATATTATGGGAAATTCAACTAAATCTTACTTTTATCTACAATCTTTCACAATTCTAATTTTCTATAAAATGGATAGTTATTGAAAAAAGAGCTGGATTTCTGCATGAGTCTTCATGCAGTCTCCTCTTCCTGTCCTAATTGCAATTTTTCTGATGTCTTTTCAATTGCAATCATCAAACTGATCTCTTTTAATCCTCTGGTTTTACCTTGAAATTGAAAAAAAAAAAAGTAAGGTTTATTCTAAATGAGAGTAATAAAGATTGTAGAAACTCAATAAATATGTCATTTTACTGTTGAGACCCACCAGCTCAGGCACAGTATGAAGAATTGTTAGATGAAGTAGAAAGAGCATCAGCCTTTGAGTCGGAAGACTTACATTGAAATCCAAGTTCAGGTACATCCTAATGATATGACAATTGCCATATCACGCCAACACTTTGAGCCCCGGCTTCCTAATCTATAAAAATGGAGCTATTGATGCTTACATTATATACTTCACAGAGTTTTTGGAGTTAAGTATTTTGTGAACTTTAAAATGTCATGCATATGTGTGTTGTTGTTGTTATTAATACCCAAACCTTTGTGAAAGATGATTGAGACAAAGCTTTGCTGACTGCATACTGCATTGTATTTGGCATAAGGGACACCTAACAACAAATTCTACCTCAAACACAAGATGCTGAATAAATCACTTTACTTCTTCTTGCTTCAGTTTTCTCACCTTCAGCGTGGGGAAGATGGGCTTGATGGTTTCTACGGTCCTTTTTATCAATGATTCTATGATCCCATGATCATAGAATTTGTCTATTTCAGTTATTTTTCTTCATTTGTCTCTGTCTCTCTCTCTGTTTTTATCTCCCTCTATTTCCCTTTTCTTCTCCCTCCTTTCCCCTCTCCCTCTCCCTTTCCTTCTCTCTCTCCCTCTCTGTCTCTCCCTGTCTATTCTGTCTCTCCCTCCCCCTAATTTCTTTCTCTCTCTCCCTCCCTTCTTCCTTCTCTCCCTATTCCCCTCTTCCTCCCTTTCTTTTTCTCTCAGTATGTCTCTCTCTGTCTCTTTCTGTCTGTGTGTGTGTGTTTGTTTCTCTCTGTCTCTCTGTCTCTGTCTCTCTTTCACACACACACACACACACACACACACACACACACACACACACACACACACACACCAGTCACCAAGTTTATCACCAGTCATCCCCTTTTTCCCTGAATTGGCTTTGATTTAAAATAGAGCTACAAGCCATTTGACAAGTGGCAACTAGAATGGAGGCAAAAGCTCTTTGTTTATTATATTTTCCTATCTGTGCTTATTTATCTCATCAGAGAAGAAGAGATAATTTTGCATGCCATTTCACTTTATGTTGTTGGCGATCATGAACAATATTCATGGAAATACCAAATGTTTCCTAAGTCCTAATTATTCTAATCAGAGATAGAATAAAAACAACACAAATTTTAGTGTCAAAGGATTGTAATCTCATCTCTGCTACTTACTATCTGTATGACCTGGAACAAGTCAGTGAACTTCTCTGAGCCTCCATATCTCATCTATAAAATAAGATAGTTGGACTATATGTTCTCTCTGGTCCTCTAAAGCCTCAACTCCAAATTTGATTTCAAACCTCAAATATTTACTACCTATGTGAACCTTTCTATTTTTGCCTTTAGTTTCCTCAACAACAAAATAATAATATATACTCCCTAAAGGTGTTGTGAGAATCAAATGAGATATTATTTAAAGTGCTTAGCATCATACCTGGTTCAAAATAGATGTTTAATAAGTGTTTGCTTCCTTCCCTTTGCTTTCTTTTCCCTTCCCTCTCCATGCTCTAATCCTGTGATGTATTGTAATATAATAATTTTTGTCTCTTTTTTCCCCTTTCTCCCATTTTTTTCCTTTCAGGTTACATTGAAGAAGAATGCTTCATTCCTTGTCCATTTGATTGCAAATTAAGTGACTGGTCTAACTGGGGATCTTGTAGTTCATCCTGTGGGATTGGAGTGAGAATCCGTTCCAAATGGCTAAAAGAAAAACCTTACAATGGAGGTCGTCCATGTCCTAAGCTGGATCTCAAGAATCAGGTAGAGGGTATCAAGTAATCAGTGAAATAATTAAAATTATCCCCAAGTGATATTTCTAGGAGAAATCAAAGTTTTATTCCTCTAATGTAATAAAGTGTATGAATTAGTCTAATCATTTTTCCCAATGAAAAATTTGAATAGCAGAATAAAAGTAAAATAATTAGGATATTAGAGGACAGACTATTTGCCCTTCCTTAATATAATACAAAGATATTTTATCACAAAGAATGCTAAATGGATTTGATAAGGATTAGTTAATACAAACTAATAAAAATGAAGTGGGATAGAAAATAATTCAAATAAATAGTGGAAGTTACAGAAATTGGTAAACTATACCAAGTAATTCTCTCCCAGTTTAAGAAAAAAAATAATTACCAAGGCAAAAAGTTAAGAAAAAGTATATATGAAGAAAAGTTCTTGTTGCTATATTTTCCCATATCATTTTTTGAACACATTGTTTTCACTATTTTCTCTTGATCTAACTGATCTCCCTTCTATCAAATTTGCCAGTCAGCAGCATTCTTCATACCTACTGCTCAGGGTTGTTGTAAGAGTCAACATGAAATAATACTTATAAAGTTAAAGCATAAAAAAAGTGTTTTTGCAAATGGTAGTCACTAAACTAATATTTCTTCCCCTTTCATTCTTTCCTTCCTTCCATCTTCAATTCTTTATTCCTGCCTTTTATCCTTGCTTACTCCCTAATGCCCTATCTTGTTCCCTCATTCCCTTCCTTCCTTTTGAATGTTTTCCCAAATCTTAATCCTGAAGTTTGTAGATAATTCTAATTGAAACTCTGACTTTAATACTTTGTATATTATTCCCTTTTTTAATAGCTGAAAAGTGTCTGCTATAAATCCTAAGATAGAATTTTGAGTCTAACTTTTTTTTACTTTTTCTTTTATATGCAATATAATTAGAATAGATATGTATTTAAAGCAATGTTTATGTTAAAAAGTGTAGTTATATATTAAAACAACAATAACAACAAAAACAACAAGAAAAGTTGTTTGAATGTTTACTCAAAGTTTACCACTGATTTTATGATTCTTTGCCTTACAGTAATACATACTAGATTTTTAATTAGTTTTTCATTTGTAAGAATACCGTAGTTGGCATGTTCTCAATTCATAAATACTTAAAATGTTTTTCTAATATAAATTTCTTTTTGGAATTAAAAAAGAACTATCCTTATATAACAGCCTGTAGCTATTTAAAGGAAAGAGAAAGTTGTCATCTTCTAATTGTTAATTATGAAAAAATCTAGTACAACTATTTTTTAACATTTTTTAAATGTTTTTGTTTTTAATGTAATCAGAAAGTAATGACACAACTATCATTTTTTTTCTTTACTCAAGTTGACAAATTTACAAATTACTAGAAATTTAAATAAGTGCATTACTTAAATAGTAATATAAAGTTTTCTGTAGAAGTTTTGACAGAGTTTCTATCCTTAAGGAACTGATTTACTGATATAGAACCCAATGAATGATAAAAATAGGATGTCTCTAGAAATAGAGGGGAATGAAAAATGATTGAACTAAAATGGGGAATAAAAGGAATTCAATGCTATAAACCAAGACAAGGTTTTTTATTTGTTTTGAAAAGAAAAAAAAGATATTTGGTATTGAAAGGAGAGATTTTAAAAATGTATAAGCTTAATAAGTAGGAACAATCATCTTTTTTATTATACAAAGAAAAGAGGATTTTATGTGAAACTCAACATATATAGCTTATTTCTATGGTATTTATTAAATAAAATATGGTAGTAACAATAATCCTGCTTTTCTTTATTCTCTTCTGAAGTTTTTTTTTTCCTCATCTGTATTTTTTAATGTTAAATTAATTATTTTATTTTCTTAATTCTTTTCATTAATATCACTGCTTTCCCATTCTCCACTTTTTTTTTCATTCCTCCCAACAAAATCTAAAAGCCCTTCCTTGAAACAAGTAAGTAGAATTATGGAACATGAGCCCCAAGGTTGGCTGTATTTACTAAGGTTTGTTGCATTTTGCCCACATAGTCCATCACCACATCACTGATGAGGACATGATTCATCATGATCTTCTGAAATTCTAATTGGTCATTGTATTTTCATAATTCTTATATCTCTGATTTTCCTTTAGAGAATTATAGTCATTGAATTAATTATTCTTCTAGTTCTGTCAGTTGGCTACATATCACTTAATTCAATTCTCCAATTTTGCCTGTTTTGTATGATTTTTGGCTCAATAATATTCTATTACATTCATATACCATAATTTGTTTAGCCATTCACTTAATTGATGAATATGCCCTTTGTTTCCAATTCTTTATTATAACAAAAGACTTTCTACATGATTGCTAGCATACCATATCATTTGTCTTTGCCAGGATTTTTAGCATGTATATGTAGGAATAATGTATAGACAATTTTGTTAATTTTTACAACAAGCTTCTGAAGGTAAGACTGAAAACATTAATTTTACCTATCTTAAATTTAAAGAAAATAATCATCAAAGGAACAGAAAGTATTTTATGTGAGGAATCACTTTAAAAAACTCAACAGTTTGGAGGCAGCTAGGTGGCACACTTAGGTGGCACAGTGGAAAGAGGACCAGCCCCAGAGTGAGGAAGATCTGAGTTCAAATTCAGTAGAACAATTATGAATAAGTAAAAGTATGGATAGGGAGAAGATAGATTTATTTCCTATCAAAATGCTGTAATAGCAAGGAACATTCTGATATACTAAGGAAATAAAAATATTTATAAGTCAAATTAATGAAATCCTCTAAAAATCTGTTTATATGAAGGGTAACCCTGTTACTCTTAGTAATGTCACCAGTTTCAAACAAAAATAGGCTTTAAAAAGATAATAGTTATAAAGCTAAAAGAAAGTTCAATCAGAAATCATGTAACACATTATTCATTGAGATTAAAGATACTTAGAATAGGAGGGGACATAACTCAGTTTTGACATAATGGAGTAAAACTACTTTTTCCCCAGACCTTTATCAAAGTGACATTGACAAAATGATTGCTAGGTGGATCAATAGATATAGATGGCTAGATAGATAGATAGATAGATAGATAGATAGATAGATAGAGAATGATCACTTATTAAGTAAGCTGTTAGTATATGGTAGGCACTGGGCTAAGTTCTCTATATTCAAATATAAAAAAAGAAAATCGATTTCCTTCTTCTCAAGTAGTTTACATACAAATAGAGAAAGAAAACACAACAGGGAGTCTGCCAATATCAGAGGTGTAAACGTGGGTTAAACTGTACTTGTGTTCATGTGAGGATCTGACCTTTATCAGGACACAAATAAGTTACCTACTGTCTCTGTGGCACAGTTATATGTAGAACCAGAGCATCAATCCTAAACTACAGCTTCACTCAAAAACATGAATCTGTGCCCACAGTAGGAAAAAAAAGTTATTTTCTTAGTTTCAATGTAAATCTATGAATAAATTACCTTTGTGGAAATCCTAAAATTTAAAGTAAATTCCCTATAACATGTTTTCTTTTTAAAGTAAGCTCAATTATCTCTATAAATAGGTATTGGTGTGTAAATATATGAGCAGACATTTATAGATGCTGTAATACATATTCATTTTTAAATTTTACAAGAGTCCCTATTCTTAGGGAGTTATGGTATCTAAGATCAAGTGTTATTTGAAATTCATGTCTTAATTCACTGGCCGATAAATTGGGTTGTCAGAGATTTTCATTATTTTGGAAACGCTCCCCAGCTGCTTATTTATGACTCCATTTCTCTAGCTCTAGAAACCTGCTGTTTGTTTCTCTAAACTGAAAATGTAATACAGTTAGAGCCTCACCCAGTGGGGCTCCTTTGGAAAGTTCAATTGTACCACTGGCCTCAAGTTATTTGTTGTAAGTCTTCTTTGCACTTAGCTCTCAGGTTATTTTCTTTTGAACTAGCTTGCTTCTTTGTCCTTTTCTCTTCCCTGCATTGACACATAAGTAAAAGCTCAACAAAAACTATTCATTGTTAATTCAACTTACAGATAGAATGGAGTTGCACAGTTAAGTAATTCATTTCTTCCTTGATAATGTATACTAATGCAAGAAGGGTGTTGGTGATCATTTTGTGGGAATGGGAACAATTCCACAATACTATAAACATAATGAATTATAATAAAATTTGAAACATCTTTATTATATTTAAATAGGAATTATGTACCTTCAATTAGGCATGGCATCATGGACATAAAACTGGTTTGGAATAAGAAAAACTTAATTAAAAATCCTGCCTGTGATACTTAACTGTGTCACCATGGGAAAGTCATCTCACTTTTCTGGTTCTAAGTTTCCTCAAGTATAAAATAAGGGGGTTGGAGGAGATGAAAATTAAAATATCTTTTTACTCTGGATCCTATGATCTAACCTTCCTTCAAATATAAGCTATTTTTACTGCAAAAAATAATTCTTGTTTATTTTAACTTCCTTCTAATATCTAGTCCAACATTTTATATTGATTTCAGCAAATTAATATTGGTTTACTAGCTATGTAATATGGAGCAATTCACCCCATTTTACAGACAAGAAAATTTTTATATCCAAAGTCCTTTCTAGTTCTATAATTTATGATCATCCACAAGATAAAGACACATTAGACTTGTTAGACAAAATAGGCTCTAAAGTTTTTCCAATTTAGTCTATTATCCAATTATCTATCACTTATTTGTAAAGGTATATTATCCCTAAAGTTATGGCTGGGAGTTGCCCAAGAAATACATAGATTTCTAAAACATTTAGTCTCTTTCCCATAAATTTGCTTTCCACTTCTCTAAAACAAAAGCCCACCTGAAAAAGAAGTATATGAGTTTGTAAATTACAGATTTCTGAGCAAAGTTCCTTGCCTCTAAAGTATTTCTTTTCCCCCAGATTCCCTGTGAGATCTTACTCTGCCATAAAAGTGAGAAGGTTGAGGTATTATGTACACAAGCCCATAAACCAGTCTGAATCTGCTAGTGAAATCAATATTTATAATCTATCATAAAAAAGCCTCCCTTTTAAACCCAAAACTATCAACATGATATCTCTCTCCAGAAAAAGGTTACTAAGTGATAGCAATAGTTGAGGAGCTTTTAGCTAACTCTATTTGTGATGCTAAGTGGTTAGAGTTTGTAGCCTGGTCATAGCTTTTATCTAAGAGTGAAATTTCTGCTAAACAGCTTATTGGATTATCAGGTCAGTTGACTGATACTCTCTTCGGTGTTGTGCATATAAAAAGATAATATATTTAATAGTTTTTTTTACAGTCTGTAATGTGTTCATTCATTTTAAATGCACTTACACTCCCTGTTGCTGCAATGCTACTTCATATGAAATTCTGCCTAATAGGAGGTTAAATATGAGTATATTAAAACTCCTTTTGGGTTGCATATCTCTTTATGGTCCCTTCACATATCTGAAAGAAGAGTAATTTTTGAAGCTCATCTTTTCATTGATTAGTGAGAAATGATGACATTACTTTTTGCTTTAATGGAAACCACATATTGAAATTTATTGCAAATGCAAGTTTAAATATAAGGTGTGTAGGATCATATTTCCAGCTGAACAAAAGAAAATAAATAAAAGAAATTCTACCTTCCCTCCAGACATTCTAGAAATACATTTTAACTACATTTTACTGAAATGTTAATATATAGATAAAAGACATATTTAATTTTTAAGACGATTGAATATTCTGTTAGCTACATTAAAATGGCTCCATTTAAAATAAAACAGTTTTGGCCTTCATACTTCTCTTGGGCCTACTCAGCTTAACTTGATTTAGTCAGATTCCCACTATTCTCACTATAGGCCAAAGGATTTTTGGTATGTTTTCTGTTGACACTGGCCTGTGTTTTGGCCAGAGTGGCAGATCATAATGGAGGAAAAAGTCATGTTTTTTTCCCCAAACATATAAAGTGGAAGACAGTCCACACTGATGCATAATTAACTGAATTTAGCTAAGCCTTTAAATAAAAATGGTGAAAGTTTCAAGAAGAACTCCCCTCCCCCAACTAGAATGATCTTATACCATCTATTGAGAGGAGGAAGCAGTCAGGGTATGAAAGGTAGGAGAGGGATTTTGTAATAATGTTTTGGTCATGCCAGATATATTTCCATATGATTTTGTGTGCTTATCTCATACAGAAGAGCTATTATAGCTTTTAGACTATTTTGTCAAAAATAACATGCTAGATATCATATTATCACCTCAACTCTTCTGCCTTATAATAAAAAGTGTTTCTTTTGTGTTCCTTATTCTAAATTGTTGATCCAAACTTTGCTTTCAGTTTGAGTTACACCATTAGTTAAGCTAAGTTCAGTCAGAGATAGAGAAGTAGTTTCCTTTTTTTCTTGTCCTTATTTCATCAAAAATAGATGGAGCCCATTGGACGGAATCCTATTAGTTCAGGACTGATATGTTTTAAATTCTGGTTTAATACTGATGGAAAATGCAAAATGAGTGACTTGTTTATCATTGAATAGTTGTAAAAAGGCTAACTTACCCTTAAAAAAGAAGTATATTAACATAAAAATGCAATATTAATGTATTCCATATAGGGTGAATATGTGGTCAATAGGGCGGGCAAGGTGCAGTAATTCCTTTATTCTTGGAACATCTACCAAAGATGAAGTTCTCTAATCCTTGGTAATTGGGCCTTAAATGATCAGGAAGCCATATCAATATGGTCAAAGACTACGAGAAAACTAAGCCTCGCCATTGAAATCCTTGGGACTGATTTGTTGCTGGGTTGTTTTTTTGTTTTGTTTTGTTTTGTTTTTTTTCTGGTGGGGCAGAGGGGAGGACAATACAAAACAAAAATCCAATTGTTCTCCACATTATGAAAGGCATAAGAGGAACCCTAACTTATAAAACCTTCTGCCTCTTAGCATGAGGTACTTTATTCAATTGCAGTCATGTACATCCTAATTTGTGGTCACTGAATTAATGCTTCTGATTAAGCACATGAAAAGTCATTCATTTCTCTTGAGATCTGCTTGAGCTACATGTTAGAAATAGTTTGTCTTCAGCCCTAATTTGCTTTATCTTATGCTCATACCAAAGTTCTCAGTACTGTGTAGAAAATCACCTGACATCTTGTCAGAGACATCCCAATATTCTACCATGGTATTCATTATATAACACTTAAATTATAGAATATTGACACACACTGACTAAGAAAATTCTTTTCCTGCTTGGTCACAAGCTACATTGGGAAATAATTCTTAATTGATCTAAAAGACTTGATCTAGACAAAATTATAAAGTAATACAAAGTTAATTTTCAACTCCTACTTGCACAGTTTAAATTCTTCTGCCCCATTTCACTTCTGTTAAATGTAACATCACAAATGATGTATGGCTAATAAACTTCCAGTCTTCCAATTATTAAATAATGATGGACATTTCAGGGTAATAGTTTCTTAAACAATATGTAAAACAACTCTGATATGTTTTGCTTATATGTAAAGTGAAAATAATAGTATCTGAATTATCAACCTCACAGGATTATTGTGAGAAATGTAAATCACAAGATATTAACCAAATTTTAACTACTCATAATTATTATTGAAAGTTTTGGATTATAGAATCTCAAATATTGAATAAGACCAAAAACAATCCAATGTATCCTGAAACTGAGGTGGGGAAAGGATAGATAATAAAGTACATCTAACATTAACCAGTCTTTATTTAATGAGATCAAGTTAGGGAAATTCGAAGCAGCTCATTCCATTTTAAGTTATGTTCAATTATTAGAAAGATATCCTTAACTTCATTTGCTTCTTTTCAGATTCTACTAATTATTTTTATCCTCTATATCAAGGTAGAATGAAGCAATTTTTTTCAATATGAAAGTCTCTAAAATTTTTGAATATAACTATCATGTCTGCCTAGCCACAACTTTAAACACATAACTCCTGCTCAGATTAAACAATTCAAGTTCTTTCAACCAGTGTTTCTGGAAGTTAGGCTGTGAAATATTTTAAGTACCAGTGCTGCAATTAGAAAAACCCTGATTCAAATAAAGCTTCAGACAATTCACTAGCTGTGAAAACTTGGGTGGTATTGCCTCCATTTTGTCCTCTATAAAATAGAGCTCATATAACACCTCCTAGGATTATTAAGAGGATCAAATGAAAACATAATTTTAAAAGTGCTTAGCACCTGATACATAGTAAATGCTACAAAATGTGCACTGCTGTTATTATTATTATGAAATACATGCTCTTCAACATTTTGGTTTCATTCTGAATACTTTTTTAGATTATTATTTTTTTTTCTCTCAGAACTGGTATTGAACACTTATCTCTACACTAGGGTTATCACTTTCTTGTTCCTGATTGCTATATCTCATTTGATGCAGCCTAAGATCATGTTTGCCATTTTTATTTATCATATAATATTATTGATTCATTTTTTTAGCTCATCACCACTAATGCCCCTAGATCCTTTTCAGATAACATGCATTCTTATCTTGCTTCCCCATTTTGTACTTATGAAGTTGGCTTACTCTTTTATTTTTGTCTTAATAGATTCAGATGAGTGTTGTATCCTTTCAGCTTTGCCTCACTGGCAAATGATTTCTTTATCCAAGTGATTTATAAAATTCTAAATAGCATAGGGCTAACCATACCCAGATTGTAAGGGAACTCTATTGGAGGCCCTATTTTAAGTCAACATCAGACCGTCCATGATTACACTGTGTATGCACATTCAAAGAGCTTCAACTACTCTGACTTGTGCTATGATCAAGACAATAAAATGTTTTCCTGAAATTTAGAGCCATCCTTTGTGTAAATGAAGTATTGATATTATTGATCAGAAAGATTCAAAGCTATAATAAAAGAAATTGTCTAGCTATAGTTACCCCTGCTGTACCTGCTAAAATGGATGGCATTCTGTTTGGTCCATAATGTCTATCAGTTAATCTTCCAAAACAGAATAGCAGCTTTGTCCTCCTTGTTTCTAGTATTTAAAGTGTGTGGCTAAGTCATTAACCTACAATATAGAACAGCTAACCGCATGTACCTTTTGGAGGATTCAGTCATGCACTGATACAGGACCTGTCACAAGCTTACATAAGATAACTGATATTTTAGAGATACCATCTAATGGACATATTAACCCTCTATTCACCTATGCTTTCTGAGCTCTATCCTGATAGCAAGATTATAAAGGAATGGACTTGGACAATATTATCTCAGTTCTACTGCATAAAACGTTTTTGTTGATTGCACCTTAATGTTCTACCTTTTGCTTTTTTAAAAGGCTCCTAAAAGAAGAGTTAATGTGAAGAGCAATTCTGTATTTGTATATAGTGATGTTGTCAACTACATTATTTACTGTGATTTAGAAAAGAAACTACTCAAAGTTTTGATGAAGTTAATTTTTTTCTCCTTTTTAAAGCAGAGAACTACAAAACTCAACAACTTGTCTATCTTTGGGACTCACGTTCTATTTCAATCAGTTCTTTGTTCATCTCAATGTTATTTGTCCCATCAGAATGAAGCATACAAAAAAAAAAATGATTGCTTGAATTACTTTGACTTAACAATTGCTTAAGTAGCCATAGCTATACCATTTTTTAAAATGTAATCAATAGTACATTTAAAATCATATATGCTTTTGTAATTTCTCACTTTTTCATTTTATCACTTCTTAGGCATCAAATAGTTATAAATAAATGATCTGAGGTAACATAAAGTACAAAACTGGAAGGTGTCCAATATCATCCAACTTCTTTGAACATCATATTTTTCTAACTTGTTATAAAAAAATTATAGTCTTTGTTTCTTTAAATTTTCAACTGATAAACACACAAGTGAAACACCAATCTACATTGTTCACAAGGTTGTTTTAGCCTGCATAGTTATATCACTGTTCCTTATCCAAAATTGTTCAAATCCTGTCTGAAAACTGTATTTTTTTTTGTAAAGATTAGCACTTTCTATTAAGGTTTTGATCCCATTCTTCTTAGATATCATCTATAACACAGGAAATATTTTACATTATTCGAAAATTATTATAAATCTTTATCTTTACACATAAAACAAAACAAATAAGAACAAACAAAAAAAAGATTTTTTTTTTGTCCTTTTAATCATTAAACTGCTGTGAAAGCTAAGCGTAACCATATAAAAAAGTAACAGTTTAAGTCCAACTTTTGTAATTCATTCTGGTACTTCCAAAACATTGCTATAAAACATTTTAAAGTCTTTATATTCTGGGTTGTATATTTTAGACTTAGTAGATATTTTTCTGTATTCACCAAAGATGATAATTTACATTTGATTTAGTTCAGTCTTTCTGGAGCTATTCTTATGAATGAAGAGTTTAAAATTTTAGGTGTTACTTTAATTCATTGATTTTCATCTGCTTTATTCCTCCTTTCTCCCAAATTTCTTATGTCTTTGCTGTAGTCCATAATGGTGAAAAGAGCACTAGACTCAAGAGTTGAGTACCAGGTTACCAACATTTTTAGTCACATGATATTGACAAGTCATGAGTCTTAATCTCAATTTCCTTCTCAGTAAAATGATAGTATTGAGTTAGATGATATATTCTCTTTTTTAAATTATGTGATTTTTATGACAATGATGAAATTAATTGGTTGTCTTAATATGCTTTATTATATCATTTCCTTAACATGGAAAAAGGTAACCTTTATTAAAATATAGAATGGTCAAGACTGATGAGAGTCCTTTGTTTCTTTTTTGAAAATAAATTTTATTCAACCAGTAATACACAGTAGGAAATACTGCTGTTTATTAACATCGTCATAGAAAAGCACAGACTTGTTTAGATCATTCTTATGTCTGCAACAATATTCCCATGAAGAAAGGAACTTTACAAAGCTTATCTTCAATGCTTCACCTAGAATTATCATGTTAACTCTACAGCTAAAGTTAAATTAGTTTAGGAGTAATAATAGAGAAAAAGAGTTTGGGCTTGATCAAATCTCTAGTGTAATATATGTTTTATATAGGCAACCTAGCTGGGAGTCCATGTCATAAATCAATATGACACCAGATAATTCATATATTGAATTGCATGTTTCTTGTCTTTGTCTTTTGGAGAAAGAGAGCATAATAGAATCGATGCCTTCGTTACTCCTTGATGGTGACTTCAAGGTCTCCTCCCTTAACCCCTAATCTCACATGTGTATATTTCAAATGACCTTTTATATTTAAAGAAAAACCCCCAATGGGTTTAGATTATTTTCCAGTTTGGAGCTCCCAGAATATACACAGATTCTAGTGATTGCCATTAAAGATAATTAGAAATAATTATTTGGCTTTGAACAAAAATTAAAATGCTCTGAATTAGATTGTTTATACCTCATTCTGTATGGGTAATGTGAATATTTTGTGAAAACTTTCTGCTGTGGTCTGAGGAAAAACAGCAGCAGATAACATGTCAAATGGAATACATGCTTAGAACAGGGGAAAATCGAATAAAAAAGTATCATTATTCTTATTTGGCTAATTTTAGAGAGAGCTTTTGGTTGGTAGATAATGGAAGACAAGATGATATGGTCGACAGAGAGCTGAATCTTCAGTCAGATGATTTCAGTTCAAATCCTCTTACTTATTACTGTCTCTGTGATCTATGGTATGTTATTGACTTCTTTGGTCCTCACTTTTTATATAGGCAAAATAAATGGACAAATTTGGCTCTCAGTTTCCTTGTAATTCTAAATACATTATACTACATGTCTCAAGTCATAGAATAGTTATTTACAGATGGGGAATATGAATTATTATTTATTTCAAAATTTTGGATTCTGTCAAGTTATTAATATAATGTGGTCAAATACACATATAATTTGAATTTTCTCATAGTGAATATAGATTTGTACTTATCAAGTCACATATTTTTCCCTTTTCTGGGTGGTGTACATTTATGAAATGACCAACATAATCAAACATGTCATTGGTTTTATTGCCAAAAATATCTCAAAAACAGAACAGAACTGATAAAAAGGTTACTAAAGTTGAAAGGGATATCACAAATTCTTACAAATCAGAATCCTGAGTTTTCAAAAGACAACTTTATTTGTCTAGTATACATAACTAGTATGGGTAATAATAGAAAGTGTATTAGCATCTCATTCTTCCATATCCCATTATAGTACTGTTTCACTATATTACACTGAGTTATGAGTTAAAATGCCACAAGTTTTTGTTTGCTTATTTTATTTTATTTTTTGGTATAAGTTAAAGAAGACATTATAAAGGGAATTACAAAGGGAACGAAAGTACTGGCTTTAAAAGACCAAAGTATGAATCTTATGACCTTGGCAAGTTATTTAACATATTTGCATATTAGTTTTCTCATCTGTAATAAGGGAACTAGACTAGATGACATCTAAGTTCTTTCAGAATTTTAATCACTTATTTTATGAAACTAAAGTTTTATCTCTTGCCACTCCAATCCATTCATTTAGCTGCCAAAGCAATATTTTTAAAGCATCAATTTCTTGAACTGCCATTTAACACATTGGAATGTAAAATTCAGGTTATAACTGTTTTAGTTTTAAATTTTGTATTTCCTGTACATCATCACACTATAAATTTCATGTTATAAAAAGTTAATATTGTTTGAATCCAATTATTATTGTTATTTTTAATGGATATGTTAGTATAAAAGTTCACACTATTCAATTTTATTTTGTCTATTGCATTTTATGCATTATTTCATGATTAGTATATTAAAAATTCATGTTATTAAAATTAATGTTTTATAAGAAAGAAATATAGAAAAAAGTCTATATTTTCATTGTTTTCATTAATTTTTAATAAAGATTACAGGTTTAGAAGATTTGGGGAATTTAACCCCATATTTCCCATAGGTTCAATGAAGTTTTTTCAGGTTTTTCTTTGCTTGTTTGTTTGGTTTTTGTTGTTATTTACTGTCATGCCATTTTTCAAATTTGAGAATTGATTGTATATAAGCATCTACTTAGAGTAGAAAATTGGGGTGAGAGTAGAGTAACTGGAACCTTCTGTCACTTGCCAGTCTAAATTTAGCACTGAAGGAAAGTCATGATTTTCATTTCTCTTTGTAACAGAGTATATAGATAGAGACTTGGCAAGTACCTCTGAAAGCTTGCCAAATCTTTGGGCTACTCATCAGATTTTATGTCCTCTGAATGCCAATAATATATATTTGTCTTGATTTGGGGGAGTGGAAAAATCAGCTTTTTTCCCCTTCATCATTCTTCTCTATTTCTGATTTTTTTTTTAGTTTCTTCTTGTCCACTTTCACTAGAATCTCACAATTCATACTCAGTTTATAACAATATCTTTATTTTGTCTTATGAGCAACACAAAAAGCCCTCTAAACCTCTTCCTAGTTAAACTAATTTGGCAGACTATGTATTTGATGGGGAAACTAAGCTATCTGATGAACCTTTAGGGGTCTATTAAATTTACCCTGGAAAAAAGTAGTTGACTTTTAAATAACCCTCTAAATACAAAGAGATTATGTCCCCTTAATGTCCTTAGCCTTCATGTGGAATGAGGAATCTTTGTGTGTTTAGTGAGAGTAAAATGTAAACAATGTATTTAAATAGTCTGCCTCAAGGGTCAGACACAGAAGGCTTAATTCAGAAAGAATTCAGCCATGTGGAACAAGAGTGGCAGAGGGACCTTTTACACATGCAAAATAATGGTGAATTAGAAGGCTATAAGTTCATGGTGAAGATTTTCTAGTGCATTTTAAATCTAGAAAATTATAAGCACACACCAATTAAGGTCCTCCTACAACATTTGTGACCAATTTATATTTCCCTTCTCTCTCTTATTTTCATTTTTGTTAGGACACTGATTTTCATGAAATTGAAAATAGGTGGAGCTAATGAAATGTACCTGTGCCATGTTGCTCAGGTCTTATAATGTACCGTCATATGTCATCATGATGTTTTTCTAAGTGATAGTGATGAAGCAGTCATGGCTCATTTAGATGCATGGTGGTATGGTGGATACAACATTGAACTAAAGTGTAGAGACCTAGGTGTAAATTTTGTTTAAGATAATTACTAGTTTTGTGACCTTGGAGGTGTCAATGAACCTTGCTATAGAGAAAGAACCTTTTCTCTGAAATGATAACTCCTGAGATTCTATCCTGCCTCTGATACTTAGTACCTATACAAGCTAGGGCAAGCCACAATCTCTAGGTCTTTGTTTCTTAACTTATGAAATAGAGAGATTGGTCTAAATTTCCTCTGAAGTCTCTTCTTGTTTTCTACTTATAAACCTATGAAATAAGCAGTGTCACTAAACAATATTGATTTCTTCATTCATAAAACAGTGATGATGCTATTTGCATAACTTACTTTATAGGGTTCTTTTGAAGAAAGTCAGTCATCTAATAACTATTTATGAAGTGGTGGGTCAGTGTGCTAAGAGCTAGGGATACACAAAAAGTAAAGTAAAAGGCAGCTCCTGATCTCAAGGAGTTTAAAGTTTAATGAAGATGAAAACATGAAGACTACTAAGTTAAAATAAGCTATGTACAGGATAAATTGGAGATAACCAATAGTAGGCAGACCCTAAATTGTGAAAGATCCTGTGAAAATCCTTTCTAAGACATGATTTTTAGTTGGGATCTAAAGGAATCCAGGGAAATTAGGAGGCATGAAAGAGAAGGGAGTAATTTTCAGGCTTGGAGGAAGGAAGGTGAAAATGCGTGATATGGAATGTTTGTTTGAGAAACAGCCAAGAGGATAATGTCATTGGATCACAGGAAAGTTCTTTGCCATCCTTAAAGGATTATACAAATATTACTTATATAGAGATGACTATAGCTCAAAATGATTGATGGAGATAGAAGAGTAGTATAATCTGTTAAATCCAGGTATTATGCATTTCTAGTGAGATTTAATAAATGTGATACATTTCTTGTGTTCTAGGTGACTCAGATTAAATTAAGATTAAAGACTTTAGGATGGAAACTACTCTAGATCTAGTCTAAAATTTTCATTTTACAAAAAAAGGAAAATGAAGTTCAGAGAGGTTAACTCATTTAGTCAATTAGCACTTATTGTTTACTCAGTACTTTTACTGAGGATACAAAGTTATACCCCTTGAATTTGAGCCCAATCTCTGCTCTCAAGCAGGTCATGTTCTAATGGGAGAGACAATATGCAATAAACTATGTATCTGCATCTATATATATGATGGAATATAATCTCAGAAGCACGATACTAGAAGTAGAAGGTGAGAGTGGAACCAAGAAGTCCTCCTTCAGAAATAAAATTTTATTTGGGTCTTGAAAGACTCCACGGAAATGAGGAGGTTGAGATAAGGAAAGAGGTCAGTCAATGAAAAGGAACAGTCAGGAGATGGAATGAGTGTGTGAGGAACAGCAAGCAAGATGGTATCAGTGGATTATAAAGTATACAAAAATGAAAGTATAATAAAGCTAGCAAAGTTAAAAAAAATCAGGTTGTACAGGGATTAAAAGTCAATCAAGAATTCTATATTTTTATCCTGGTAAGAGGATATTAACAATTGTTAATATAAGTAACAATTATAATTAAGTAATAATTGGAGTGGAGAAGAAGGGAGAAGCAAGGTGAAGTAGTCAGACTTGTTTTTTAAAGAGATTACTTCCTAAATTACAGCAACATGAACTGGATTAGGGAGAGAACTGAAGCAGAGAATCAGCCAGAAAATACTAGGTGGAAACTGATGAAGGCCTGACTTCCAAAAGTTGATATGGACAATAAGTGAGAGTTAGAATTTGAATGTAAAACTGAATGCACATTAAATCTAACACTTTTCTTATTGCAAATTCAGTCAAACTATAGAATGTTAGATCTGGAAGGAATCTTAAATTCATTTAATTCATCCTCCCCATATACCTTTCCTTTACCAGAGAAAGGTGAAGATTTTAGACATGATATTATATGGCAATAGAAGGATAATTAGTAACAGAACTGGGATACTCAGTGACACTCAGTCTGATATTCTTCCCATAATACCATATTGTTTTTTATCCATTGTGGATACAATGTCAATTAAAGTGACAAAAAAAAAATGAGAATATCTATTTTAGATTTCCCTTTTCTTTTTATTCTACCTTTCCTTTAGCATAAAGAACCAATTAGGTAGATTCCAGAGCTGTCCTCAAGAAGCTCAAACAGTCTCCTGGTTGCTTCTAATTTCAGAGTTTGATGTTCTCAATCCTACATCAAACAGTCTCCTTTGGAACAGGATCAAACTAGCCTGGCATTTGTCAGTATCTGCCTGTGCCATATGGGGGCCAGCGACTTACCTGCTAGCTATTATCTCTTCCAAGGAAAAAAGAGAAAAATATAACACATCGATTTGCCTGATTGGTTTTGATATAATTTGCAGAATGTAGTTTCTTTTCCATAATTATTTTATTCAATAAATATTTACCTACTACCATATTCATAGCAGTTCATAGTATTCAGTTTAGAGGATTCAGGTTAGAGGATCCCAAGGTAATATGATACACTGATACACACTCCAATTCCTTAATAAGAAAATGAAAATGTACATTTAGTGCCTTTTGTTTTTATCCTTCATTCTCAAAGAGGACCAATGATATTAGGAGAGTGATGTCTTAACTTGCAAATGAATTGGATTTAAATAAGTCAGATCTATGATTTTTCAGTGATAGACAAAATGAGGCAAGATAGAGATTAAAGAGTTTTTAATATTTTATTTGAATTTTTGAGAGGGAGAAATTGTCTGGGGGCAGATCAGAATCCATTTTACCCCTAGGGCTGAATTGGAGCTTCATCTCAAAGAACTCAGCATTAAATGTGAGATTCCAAGGATTTTTATAGGACTCTAGTGATTAGGGACACAAAAGGGGAGGGGGACGGGAGTAGAGTGAGCACAGGTGAGTGGGTATTTCCAGGGATTTGAACCAAGTCATTTGACTCTAAGTGCAAAGTTCCTTCTATATTATTTTAAAGGCAGGATGATTCTAGAACTGTTTTTTTTTTTTTTTTTTTTTTTTTTTTAATTTCCATTGTTTTTTTGTCATTCTCAGTCCTGGATATTACTGTTGAGTCATTTTTCAGTTGTGTCAAACTCTTCATGACCCCATTTGGAGTTTTCTTGGCAAAGATACTAGTGTGATTTGTCATTTTCTCCTACAGTTCATTTTACAGATGAGGGAAGTGAGAACAGGAAGGTTAAATGAATTGCCCAGAATCAAACAGTTGATAAGTTTTGAGGCCCAATGTAAATTCAAAAAGAGGAGTCTTCTTGACTCCAGGCCCATAAATCTATCCTCTGGACCACCAAGCTGTTCATTTTAAATATTATTAAAAGTTTTTGATAAATTATTGCACCATAGTTTCCTTTTATTGGTCTGCTTCATTTTCCCTGATTGTTTTACCTCAGTCCCCATGGTTTCAATCCCCCCCCCCCATTAGGACTGATATAACTTAGGGCCCTCTACTCTAGGGTCATAATGTTTAATCTCAGATTAGGGGGAGATCTTCTATTTTAGACATCCTGGCTCATAAGTCCTCCTAAGTTATCAAGAATATTTATGGTCCTCACCCCCCCCCACCTTTGCAAAAACTGTCCAAACTGGAGGCCACATTTGAACTCTGGTTTTCCTGATTCCAGGTCAGTTGCTCTTTCCATTGTTCTATCAAGTTTCCATTTCATGGTTAGGAAGGACTTATGCTAGATTCTTGACATCTGGTCTAGGATTGCTTTCATCCTAATTATTGTAAAGGTTATGTTTCCTATTTTGCCAAAGTAACCTTTCTTATTCTTAATGGAGATCTTTCTTTAACTACCCTGCAGGTTAATATCTTTTTTGATGTCTCATTCATTACATTGGAAACTACTTGAGGTTAGGGACTTTTAAAAAATATGTAGTCCCCATGTATGCCATTACACAAAACAATATCAAAAAGATCGTAGCTTTTTCCACATCTAGCCAACTAAGCCTAATAATAGTAACACTAGGCCTTAACCAACCACACCTGGCATTCCTCCACATTTGTACACATGCTTTCTTCAAAGCAATACTCTTTCTATGCTCTGGCTCTATTATCCACAGCCTCAATGACTAGCAAGACTACTTCTCCATTATCTTTATTCCTATTGCACTATACTTACACTCCTCCCCATTACCTCATCAGCAATTATCCTAGGCAGCTTCACTCTAATAGGCACACCTTTTTTAGTGGGCTTCTATTCAAAAGACTCAATCATGAAAGCTTTAAACACATCATATGTAAACACCTGAGCCCTACTCATTACCTTAGTTGCTACCACAGTCACAGCAGCCTACAGTATGCGAGTAATCTACTTTGCTCTTCTATAAGAACCCTGATTCCTCCTTATAATTCCACTAAATGAGAACAACCCTATCCTTATCAACCCCATTATACGACTTGCTCTAGGAAGCATCTTTGCAGGATTTTTATTCATATCAAACATCCCTCCAACCACAATAATTCCTACAACCATATCTACCCTTATAAAACTCTCCATCCTAATCGTAACCATATTAGGAATCTTAATTGCCACAGAACTCAACCTATTAAAAAACAAAATACCTAACAAATCCTTAATCCATGCTCACAACTTCTCAAACATAGTAGGGTATTTCACACATATCTTCCACCGACTAAACCCACTAGCAAATCTACCAATAGGCCAACACATCACTACCATACTCATTGATTAAGCTGACATGAAAAAACAGGACCCAAAGGTCAAGTCAAATTTTACAGCTTCCCATCATCTACCTCTACTTCTATCCAAAAAGGTTTATTAAAATATATTTCTTATCCTCTATAATTTCTATAGCACTAACCCTATTAATCATATAATTACAGACCTTGAACAATCTCCAAAACAACCAGAATAGTAATAAACAAAATCTAGCCTAGTAATACTACGGCTCACCTGCCACAACCATACAACAAAGATACTCCACTCCAATCCTGTCCTACACAGTAATTAACCAAAAAGTCAAACAAATCTATTGCTGTAACAACCTCAACCTCCCCAGCATTATAAGCCAAATCACCTCTATTAACAAAGCAATAACATACCAAATGCCACTGAATTTCCCACTCAACTTTCTGGGTACTCCTTTGTAGCCATAGCCGCAGTATAACCAAACACCACCAATATGCCCCCCAAATAAATTAAAAAAAAAAAAACAATTAAACCTAAAAAAGAACTATTTAGACTTACAACCATTGCACAATCCACACCCCCTACAAGACCTAAACTCCCATACACTGGAAATAGCTTAGAAGCAAAAGCAACAAACCCAAATATCAATAACAAAAACAATAAGGAAATTACTATCATTTCCATTTTAGTATGGACTCTAACCATAACCTAGGGCATGAAAAACCATTGTAATTCAACTACAAAAACTAATAACCAAACTACATAAAACCAACCCACTAATAAAAATCATCAATCACTCGTTCATTGACCTCCCCGCACCTTCTAACATTTCTGCCTGGTGGAATTTCGGTTCCTTACTTGGCATCTGTCTAGTCATCCAAATCCTGACAGGGTTATTTCTCACTATACACTATACCTCTGATACCTTAACTGCCTTCTCCTCAGTCGCCCACATCTGTTGTAACGTCAACTATGGTTGACTAATCCTCAACCTTCACACTAATTGGAGCCTCACTATTTTTTATATGCCTATTTTTACATATTGGCCGAGGTATTTATCATGGATCATACCTCTTTAAAAAACAAACAAACAAACAAACAAACAAAAAAACTTGGAACATGCATAGTATGATGAATAAATGATTTTTTAATTGATTGAAACTGATAACTAACTAACAACATGGAAATAATGTGTTTTAAAAATGCATCAAAAAAGTTTCAGTGTCAGTGTTTTCTTTAAATGGAATCAAGTTGTAGGATATTCACTAGTTTGGTAATCTTCATCAAGTTACTTAATCTCTGTCTCAGTTTACTCAACTGTAAAAAAAATAGCATCTGCCTTTCTGGTTTATTGGAAGATAAAATGATATAAGATTTTTAAGGAGCTTAGCACAATGCCTGTTGCATAATGGTGCTATGCAAATACTAGATAATATTATGATAGTAGTTTTTGTTATATTCAAAGCAACATTCATTATTCTCCTACCCCAAATTTATCCTTCCTACAAACTTTTCATTTTCTGTTGACAGTAATATCATCCTAATAATCACCTAAGTTTGATTATATATTACATTATTTCCCATCCAGATTCACTTCTTCACTCTATGGTTCTATTATACATCTAGATACCATCTCTGGCCTTTTCAGTTTCTTTTATGTATTTTGTCTCCCCATCTCCTATTAAAAGGTGAACTCTTTGAGGGCAGAGATGATATGGTTCCTGTCTTTTTTACCCTCAGTATTTAGGCATTTCCTTGCACATATTAACCACTTAATAAGTTGTATTGACTAGTTGACAGGTATCTTTATTTCTTCCCTTTCCCCTACTGCTGCTATTCAACCAATAAGTCTTTATGACTCTTTCTCCACATATTTACTATTCCAACCTTCTCTATATTCACTTAGTCTTTCATTAGTTCAATTGCCAATCACATTTAGATCGCCTCCTACTTGATCTCCTTTCTTATAGTCTCTTCCTTCTCCTTTCAATCCTTCTCAAATCTGCCAAAATGCCAGCTAGGTGACACAGTGAGGCAGATAGGTCTATAGTCAGGAAGTCCTGTGTTGTATAGTATGACTTGTAAAGTGTGATTTTTAACTGCCTTTTCAATATTATTTCATATTACTTCCTTTTGAATATCCTTCATTGCAATCAAACTGAAGTCAAAGAAAAAGAAAATAACAAATATATCTTATGCATTTTAGGTACCTTGCTAGATGAAATTTTTTATTAATATCAAAATAATACACAAAATATTTCTACTTTAACATAGAAATGTCCAAATTGCATAGTCTCAGCATGCCCTGAACCATACATATCCTTCTCTCCCTAGAAAAGATTTGGGAGAGCAGGAATCTTTAAAAATAAAAATTATGCTATATTGAAATACAATAACATTTTAAAATAATTGACTAACAATAGTCATTATCTGGATCCTTCCTCGCTGTAGCCCAACAAGGATTGAAAAGGGTCTTCTCTCTGTAGTTAATATTAATATTATTCTTTCCAAAGGAGAAAGGTACCAGATCTATTGCTTCAGAGGACAGAAAAAAGAAGAGGCTTTTCTAAGGATGAAGAAGACAATCTTTGGGAGATAAGAGCAAGTCTTTGTACAGAGCTTTTCTATTCAATCATTTCCAAAAGAATTTTTTTTCTTTTTTGCTCTTAAACTAAGCCGACTTGTCTAAGGAAATCTCAGAATATTTAATAGAGAAATTTATTTCTTAATATTTCTCATATAACTCAGGAGGTTTTTAATGTGCTTCCACACTAACCTTCTCACTGTTAGACATAACATTTTTTGCTTTTTATTACATCAGGAATGTATTTCCTCCACTTTAAAAAATAAGGAACTTCTTTCAAATAACATCCAAGTTTCCATTTCCTCTCTGAGGTCTTGGATTCCCTCTCTGTTATTAGCATGCACTCCTTTTTTACAATTGCTTTGTATTCGCTAGCATCTACAATTTATTTTTCATTTTTGCTTTAATATCCTCAATCCCTAGCAGAATGCTTTCGTTTAGTAACTGTTTAAGAAATATTTGTTAAATTTAATTTGTGGCTAGATGAACCCATGTGCAGATTTAGATGATTTAGATGTGTACTTAAATGGCACAAATATTGAAAAATACTGAAAAGAACTAAGGCTATAAATCAAATTTAATGTGTTCTTTGATTTGGCTTTAGAAATTTTCAGTGTAGGCTGAGCCTCCAATAGACTAGTAAACTTTATAGCAGCATTTGGTAATGTGAGTAACAATACCAGATGGTGGCAATAAGTAGATCTGCATATCATCTCCATTCAAGTGAAATTTAAACTCATATTTATGAAATAGAAATCCCAGTGGTAGCTGTAGTTTAGAAAACTAATATAAAAGAATGTCCTGAAGAAGAGCCTGAGGAATTATAAATACAGGCCAATGAGTCAACAAGTACTTAGTGCCAAGTACTTGACACTACATTAATTTGTATTTAATGATATGTTTCCTTGATAGTGGCCTTATGATCTTGTGCATGTAGTTATCCTGTTTCTTTCATTGATACCAGTTCTTAAAAGACAGGGATCCCATAGAATCTATTCATTTAACTATTTAATAGTATTTTGCACAAGGTACTTAATAGCACTAGATCTTCTTGTTTATATATGTTTTGTTTTGTTTTTTCATCCATTTCTGTCCTTAGTGTATTCAGTGTGTATAAGACAACACCTTTGCAGGGGAATGAATATTTTTGTACATAGAATTTTTGAAAGTGAAAATATTTTCTGGAAATTTCTACTTCTCTGGGCTCTGAGTAAATAGTGAGGCCTAGAGAAAAGACATGAGCTACTTAGATTTACTCAGCCATTTAAGTTTTTACAACATTTGCATTTCATTTTTCATATCCTGATTTGCATTAAAGTTATGTTATCTCTGGTTATAGTACCTTAATTTTATTTCTTGCTTCCCATTTCCACTTCTACTCACTACCTTCCTTCAAATGTATCAACTAATTGAGATTTGGTAACTATCAAATACTGACTCCTAATATTTTCTCTCATTGAATTCAGTGCCTTGCTCACAGTTTTTCTTTCAACTATAATCACTATCCTTATGTGGAGATATTTCACTATTCATTTTTAACACCCCATCAAAAAATATTTTTTTCTCAGGCTCTATTCCTCCATATAGCCTCCTCTAAACATAGAAATAGTCATAATATGTTTTTCCCTTTCAATCACATACAAGCATTTTATGTCCACGATTATAAATTCTGAAATTCATTTAACTATTCCAAATATTTTATGATTTCATCTTTTCCTGTATCTTAAAACCTACAATCTTGTTCTTGTCTTCACTATTGTGAGAAATGGATGAGGATTTATTTCCATACAGTTATAAAACTTAAATTAGAGAAATGGAGAGAAATAAAACCTAAAGTTTGAGCTGATATGGAATAAAAGAAACAAAATTTATAGAGGGAAGTCATGAATTAAAATAAGAAACATGGCATTGTGTAATCAGCGGTGGGGACTCACATATTAGGCATTTTGTATAGATTATGACCATTTTTTAGTACTCAATCAGTTGAGATTCAGGGGATGGTCTTGTGTTTCAGGGACAGTTTATATCTCAGGTTTAAAAAGGCATTGTCAGATAATTTTAAAATGTGCCTGCTTCCAGAAACCCACTCTTACGAGATCATTAATAAAAATCCTGTGTTGACATCATCAGCCAGTCTGTAGAGTTCTTGATAAGATACTTGTTTCTTAGAACTATCAGGTCTAATTCCTGCGCTGCACATCATTTCTCCATGTAATATGCCTTCCTCACTTCCCTGTTCAGCCCCTCATAAATTAGATCATTTTTCCTCTATTTTCTATGTTTGAAATCCATGTTTTTTGTCCTATTACTGATCGTGCCTTGCCAAACTCCCAACTGATTTCATTATAAATTTGTTTCACAATCTCAATTTAGTTTTCACTATAGAAAGGTGGGATAGTAAGGAAGTAGATGGAGCACTGGACTTGGAATCAGAAAGACTCATCTTCATGAGTCACCAAAAAAATTGAGATCATTTAAAAATTGAAATCAAGAGACTCCTCTCTTTCTCATCTCCTATGAGTCATATGTCTCTTTTCACTATTCTCTCTTTTTCTACTGACTCATATAAGGCAATTTGTCCTTTTTGCCAAAGTAAGCCCATCTTTGTGCCTCCTTGATCATATCTCATCCTTTCTTTTCTAGCAAATTCACTTCTCTATCATCTCTGCTATCTAATTGTCTGGCTCCTTCCTTGCTACCTGTGAACATGTCAATGTCTTTTTAAACCTTAGAAACAAATGTCTCATGGGACCATACTGTCCCTGATAATAATTGTTCTATACCTCTCCTCTTCTTGTCTGATTCTTCAAAAAAGAAATTGGAATCCTTTTTCATTTACTACTCCCTCTTCTCTGATGTCTGAGTTTTGATCTTATCACTCAGTTGAAACTGCTTTATACAAGTTACCAATAATCTCCTATTTTTCCAAATAAAATAGCTTGCTCTCAATCCTTATACTACTTGATCTTCTTTCAATCTTTTTGACATTGTAAATCGTCCTTTTTCCTCTCTAGATCTTTATGATGCTACTTTCTTATTATTTTTCATATCTGTTTGTCCAATTAGTACTCTTTCTAGACTTTCATGATATCACTGCCTCCTATTATTCTTTATACTGATTTGACCAGTCTTTAGATTCCTCTGATGGATATGCTTCCATGTCTACCCTACTAATTATTGGTGTCCTCCAAATATTTGTCCTGAGTCTTAATCTCTCTTCATACTATTCTGACTTGGTAATTCCATGAGTTTCCTATGCAGATGATCTGTTCATATGTATATGTGTGTATATGTTTTATATGCCTAGTCTTAAAACTCTTAATTTTCAGTCTTATACCACAAATTACCTTTTGGATCTCTCTCTTTTATTGTTTTATTATTTTCTAGCTATATATATATATATATATATATATACACATTAATTCATTAATTTAATACACATTCCTTTATGAATTTTGTTGGGAGAGAAAAGTCAGAACAAAAGGGAAAAATATGAGAGTGGAAAAAAACAGAATAAAAAGGGAAAAAAGTGAACATATGTGTTGATTTACATTTAGTCTCCATAGTTCTCTCTCTGAATCCAGATAGCATTTTCCATCCATAGTTTATTGGTACCGTCTTTGATCATTGAACAGCTGAGAAGAATCAAGTCTGTCATGGTTGATTATTGCACAATCTTGTTCTTATTGTGTTCCTAGTTCTGCTTGTAAGTCTTTCCAGGCCTTTCTAAAATCACATTGTTCATCTTTTTTTATAGAACAATAATATTCCATAATTTTCATATACTATAATTAATTCATACTTTTTGTACAGTTTTATAGTCTTTGGGGAATAGTTCCAGATTGCTCTCCAGATTGAATCATTTCACAACTCCAACAACAATGTATAAAAATGAGCAGAAATAGAATTTGTTAGGGAAAAAAAGATACTAATCATGATATCAAAATCAAACTTGAAAAAAAAGATTCAAACAAGAGAGGAATTTACATTATATATCAGCCATATTAATATAGTTTTAGATATATGTGTATATTTGTATGTGTATATGTGTATATGCATGTGTATATGTCCATATATATATATATATATACACTAAATATGAAAACACATGTGTGTATATTTGGTGGGTGAAGGTGTTTATACATATATGCATACATACACAAATATGTATATATAGAGAGCAGAGAACAAAAGGAAACCTACAAGAAAGCAAAGATGAACAACTATGAACACAATGTCTTCTGTTAATGAAATGGAAAAAAATTTTTTTCACATTTTGCATCCTCCCCTGTTGGGCACATAACAATTTTTTGTGTCTTTCCTTATTTTTTTCTATTTTGTTTTTTATTTTGCAATTATGTTTTAAATGCATAAAAATATTTAATAAAAATAAAAACACATCACAACCTTTTTATATTTTTGAAATAAAATTTTATTTTTGTTAAATTACTCTTTAAAACAATTTTAACAGTTTTTTTAAACTTTTATTTCTTTGACATACAGACCTAGTTATGGTATTGCTGGATGAAAGAGTAATGGAGTTTTATTACCCTTTGGGAATAGTTCCTGAAAATGGTTGGATTAATTCACAACTCTATCAACA
Organism: Sminthopsis crassicaudata; assembly: GCF_048593235.1. Classification (NCBI taxonomy): domain Eukaryota; kingdom Metazoa; phylum Chordata; class Mammalia; order Dasyuromorphia; family Dasyuridae; genus Sminthopsis; species Sminthopsis crassicaudata. The sequence goes on from NC_133619.1 coordinate 377,976,758, forward strand.
GAGTATTAGTATACTTATCATTTTTGTCATATTGACCAGTCTGAAAGGCATTAAGTCAGAGATGGTTTAACTGTGTTTCTTTAATTTTTATGTGACTATAGCTACCTTTGATTTCTTTGCCTGAAAACTGCCTGTTCATATCCTTTGAATATTTACCAATTGGGGAATGACATATTATTATAAATTTGATTTAGTTCTCTATATATTTGTGAAATGGGACCTTTATGAAATATACCGTCTATAACATTTTTCCTAGTTTTCTATTTTCCTTCTAATTTTGGTTACATTGATTTTGTTTGTTAAAAAAATAATCTTATATAATCAAAATTAACTATTTTACATTGCAAATGCTGTTTTTTGTTAGGTTCTAAATTCTTCCCTTACTCCTAGGTCTGATATGCAAACTATTTCATGCTTTCTTATTTCCATATGATATCACTCTTAATATGTAAACTATATGCCTATTTTGATCTTATCTTGGTATACAATGTAAAATGTTGGCCTATATCTAACTACTGCCTTATTCTTTTCTAGTATTCTCAGAATTTTTTGTTCCAAAAGCTTGGATCTTTCATTTTGTCAAACACTAGATTACTATGGACATTTAATATATTTTAGACATCTAATCTATTCACTGTCCACCATTCTATTTCTTAGCTAATAGATTGTTTTTATGATGATGCTTTATAAAACCCTTTGAGATCTGATAAGGGTAAACCATTTTTCCTCACTTTTTTTTTTTGTTGTTGTTGTTGATTTCCTTGATATTCTCCCCTTTTATTTTTCAGGTGAATTTTGTTTTTGTTTTAGCTGTATAAAATACTTTTTCCCTAGTTTGATTGATATGGCACTAAATAAGTAGATTAATTTAGATGGAATTGTCACTTTGTTATACTGGCTTGGTTTATCCATGAATAATTAATATTTTTCCAGTTATTTCAATCTAACTTTATTGTGTGAAAAAAAAATTGCTTTGTAATTGGGTTCAATTGAATGATTTCTTTCTAGTGGCTTACACAATTTTCTCCTTGATCTGGGAGCTCTAGAATTTGTTTTTGATATTCCCAGGTGTTTTTATTTTGGGATATTTTTTCAGGTGGCGAAGAGTGGATTCTTTCAATCTACATTTTGCTCATTTTGCTCTGGTCCTAGGATATCAAATCAATTTTTCTTGATAATTTCTTGAATTTTGATGTCTAGACTTTTTTTTTATCATGACATTTGGGTGGTCCAACAATTCTTAAGTTATCTCTCCTGGATCTATTTCTAGGTTAGTTGTATCTTTGGTGAGAAATTTTATTTTTTACTTTTTTTCTTGATATAAAATCATTAGCTTTCATTTGTCTAATTCTAATTTTTAAGGAATTATTTTCTTCAAGGAGTTTCTGTACCTCCTTTTCCATTTGGCCATTTCAATTTTTAAGGAGTTATTTTTCTTGGTGATTTTTTTTTTCCTATCTCCTCCCTCATTTTTTTTTTTTTTGTTTTTCTTCTCAACCTATTGATTCTTCTTTCATGATTCTCTTGCATTATTCTAATTTCTTTTCTTGATTTTTCTTCTGCTTATCTTATTTACTTTTTAAAATGATCTCTTCCAGTAGTTATTTTTGGGCCTAATATCTTTACATTTTTCTTTGAGGCTTTGTATGAAGCCATTTTGACACTGTTGTCCTCTTCTAAACTTGTGCCTCAATCCTGTCACTATCATAACTTTCTATAGTCAGGTTACTTTTTTGGTTAGTTTTGTTCATTTCTCTATTTGTTTTGTGACATAATTTTTATGTAAAAGTTGAGTTATGTTCTTGCATTGTCACAAGCTTCTAGTGATAAAGCTCAGGGCTTAGTTGCAAGCTTGCAAGGAAGGATATCCCCTACTGGCTAGTGCTGGGGATGAGGATCTTGTTGCTAATCTGCCCTAGGGGCAATTCTTCCTGCGGGTTTCAATAGAGTGGAGGTCATGGCTGAACAGCCCTAGGAACAGGTTCTTTTTGCTTCCTGGCTCTGGGGTCAGGACCTCACTAATTGACCATCAGTGGCAGCAAGATCATGCTGGTGGCCTGCACTTGGGATGGGACTTTGATCTGCTGCTAGTCTGGAACCATTGTTTTATCTCCAAATTGGTAGATTTCTTTGGGCCCTTAAACCTCAATTCAGTCCCTCTGGGATATGGACTGTTGCTACTATTGCTTGTTTACCGTCTCCAGAGCCCCTCACCTAACTTTTCATTTTAGGGCTTTTTCTCTGAGATAACCTTTCTTTATATTCCAAGATTTATCATAGTGCCTGGAATATTGCAAGTGATTAATAAATGCTTGTTAACTGAGTAAGACACAAATAACACCTAACTTTTACATATCATTTTAAAGTTTGCAAAACATTTTACATCCATTATCTCCTTTGATACTCAACATTTTTAAAGTCTAAATTATGTTCTTGCTTTCATTTTGCAGGTAAGAAAACTGAGGCTCAGAGTGACTAATTTGTTAATAGTCCCCATGGTTTATAAGTTTGTCATATGAAGCTTGAATGGAGGTATTTGTAAATCACAGAGGCTTATAAGGGTCTTTTTGACACTATAAATGATTCTTATACTTGAAAATGTTTTCTATTACTGGTTGGCTATGACTACAGCCATTCTGAATGTTGTTGAAGGCAAAGCAAATTGTCCTTATAGACAATTAAGTTAAATTACTATTGAATAAAATAATTTAGTCACACTGACTGCTAGATTTAAGTGAGAAATTGTCAAAAATCTGGGTGTTTCATTAAGGTATATAATAACATTAATATCTAAGCAGACAAATATTATGAAATAGGCATAAAATATAACTTGAAATATTGGCTTGTCTTTAAAGACCATATTACAAGATAAAGTCAGATGTATGTGACAAGGAAACCAAAAGACAATCTAATGACATTACTCAACTGGATGGTGGAGCTGGGAATTGATAGTATGAAATCAATCAAACCAAATATTTATTTTACATAGCTCAAAAGCCAATTTAAATAGATCTTTATTGTGACCCTACTTTGTGCAAATCACTGTGCCTAGTACTCAATATAATAAAGCACTAACAAAACAGAAATAAAACAAAGGTAACTTTAAAAATGAAACTAAAATTCTTATATTTTCAGTTTAATTGTATGTTTCTTTTTATTGTCTTTCAACTGAATTCTATATTATCCAGAATAAGATAAAATATATTTCCTGGCTTATTGCTTAATTAAAAATAAATTGTAAGCTTAAAAATTCTCTTTTTATTTATGAGGTTTGAGTTAGGCATTTCCCATGATTGTGTTGTTTTTAACTATCAAAAAAAAAAAAAAAGAGTGAATAGATACATTAAAGTAAAATATCTCTGAATACTTTCTATAATTCAGCAATTGCTATAGAAGATGCCATCACAGATGTTGAAAGTTGATATTTAAAAGCACAAAACATGGCAGTGAGAAAATTCATTTATGGTACTGAATATCCTTGATTCTGAAAATTGACTATCTTTATCTTGTGAGGAAAGTCAGCTGAGTTAGCTGTGTCACTGTGTAGTTAGCAGGCAAATGAAATTGTTGTACTCTTCTTTATTTCATGATGAACCAAAGAGAATTTTTTTTTTTTGCTTCTGTGATGTGTTGAATAGATGTACTGATGCTGACACATTAGTTTAATCCACTGAACTGTTAAAGAAGAGCAGAGCAATTTTAACAACTTACTAAAATTATTGCCAGTAGAGTAGATAAAGCATAGATAGATAGAAATATAGACATGTATAAAATTGTGAAATATATGTGTGTATGAATATTTATGTATATATATATACATATAAATTATTAGATTATGAGGGGAATTACAACTAATTTACGTTACAGTGCTAAGTACAACACTTAATTTGTACTGTTGAACTACTTACAGCCTCTCAGCAATACTACTTAAGGTTCTAGAATGATGATAAAAGAAATTATAATCATTGGAAGGCATTTTATTGGAGAATAAGCAATGAATCTTCATATTCAGTACCCATATTGTCCAAGTGAATTTAAATTCCCACTTGCTCAGAATACAGTTAAGGAATCATGAATCTGGAAGCAACATTAAAAGAGACATGCTGGTAATTTGTTTATTTATTTCGTTAGACCAAGTCCAACTCACTGTATTGAATATCTAGTTACATTAGAAAAGTGTTATGGTGATTTAACAAAAGAATCAGAGTGAGAGATTATGGATAGATCAAAGTCAACCTGTTCTCACTAATATAAAAAACACTAAAACCCATCCCTTATTGAGATTGGGCTATAAGTAGCTGCACCCCTTTTTTTCTATTCCATGTTGAGTACTGGAATGAATTAATGGATTGAAGACAGAAGACCAGAAGTCTTTGAATATTCTGCTACTTGTTGTCTGAGGAGAATAGTTTCAAACACTTTAAGGTCTTTTCTAGCATATGATACTGTCTTGTTATATCTATGAGCTATTGTGGCAGCACATAGTTGCACTTAATAAATGTTTATTGTTTGTCTTTCAATCTTATTTTTTTTGAGAGGCAATTGGAATTAAGTGACTTGCCCAGGATCACATAGCTAATAAGTGTTAAGATGTCCTTCATTCTTGAAAAAGACTAAGGATATCAGGAAGGTGATATCATGGCTTGCAAGTAAATTGGATTGAAATGAGATAGGGCTATGCAAAGTTACTAGCCTCATTCTCTCCTCCAGAGCTATTTGGGTCTATCCAGTGACATAATATAGATCAGGATAACTTGAGATAGCCCCAACTGCAATTAAGGATGCAAGTTCTTTTCCGTTGGTCTGAAGCAATGAGCATTTGGTGAGTAAGCCTATTTATGATGGTGGTGATTGCTGTCCTTCATTCTCAAAGAGGACCAAAATAACATCAAGTATGTTAAAGTCAAGTCAGTGTGTCTGACTTTGGCTGATCAGATCAATATGAACTTGTAATGCTCTGCCATAGGTTGTTCACAAATAGTCCCTGATATGGTTTATATAGGAACCAAATGTTGGAGTTTGGTTAGGTGAAGAATTCACAATGACCATTCTTTATGTCAAAAGGTGGCAAGAGAAGATGTTACAGACATAATGAAAAGTAAATAAAGTTGGGAGAGCACATAGCAAGTTCCTTAGTGGAACTTACAATGAGGTTGGAACATACCTTAGCTGCTGCCCTTAACAAAGATGGCATGGGCCATAAGCAGATTTAGGGAGCATTTAACCTTAGGTACATGACTGAGGTTTTTTGGCTGGACACAGCAAGGTAGAACTGCTCAGGACTTCCACAAAGAGTGGACCTCATGGGTTTGACATAATTTGGATTTCTGAGTGGGCAACCTCCACAAAGGGTGAATCCAGAAGGTTAAACTGATTTGTATCAGTGCCCTGTCCCATGGAACATTTCTATCAATATTTCATTATTTCTCTATCAACCATACCCACAATTTTATCAGTTGCTACAGACATTTGCATCTCACAGTTCTTCTGAGCTAATTTTGTTTTGCTTTGCTCATAGAACATAGCACTTTCTCTGGGGAATGGAGAACATGCCATGTTGGATGGTCCTGTGCCAGTGTCTCCCATGTTATACAATTGATTTTATAGTTATTAAGAGAGACCTTGAGAGTGTTCTTGTATTGCTTTTTCTGACCACCCTTTGAGACTTGCCTATGTGAGCTCTCCATAAAATAGTCTTTTTGCAAGCATACATTTGTCATTCAAACAATGTGGCCAGCCAAACAGAATTGTGCTCTCTATAATAGTTTGAATGCTTGGTAGATTAGTTCAAGAAAGGACTTCAGTGTCTAGTATTATATTCTGACAAGTAATCTTCAGAATCTTCCTAAGACAATTCAAATGGAAGTGATTCAGTTTCTTGGCATGGTGCTCATATACTGTCTAGGTTTCAAGGTATACAACAAGGAGGTCAGCACAGTGGCTCAGTAGACCTTCAATTTGGTAATAGTCTTATACCTCTCTTCTCCTACACTTTCAATGTGCAGCATTGTTGAATTGATTGCATAAAACACTGAAATAGTCAGAATTATACTACATTTAGATCCAGAAGTTGTGGGTTAGATACTATTACCATAGATGTTCAAGTTATTTAATGATTGTCTTATATTTGTGAGATAAAACCACAAAATTAGAGCTAGTTTTTTTTTTTTAATTTTTTTTTAATTCATTTTTCCAAATTATCCCCTCCCTCCCTCCACTCCCTCCCCCCCGATGGCAGGTAATCCCATACATTTTACATGTGTTACAATATAACCTAGATACAATATATGTGTGTAAATACCTTTTTCTTGTTGCACATTAATTATTAGCTTCCTAAGGTATAAGTAACCTGGGTAGATAGACAGTAGTGCTAACAATTTACATTTGCTTCCCAGTGTTCCTTCTCTGGGTATAGTTATTTCTGTCCATCATTGATCAACTGGAAGTGAGTTGGATCTTCTTTATGTTGAAGACTTCCACTTCCATCAGAATACATCCTCATACAGTATTGTTGTTGAAGTGTATAATGATCTTCTGGTTCTGCTCATTTCACTCAGCAACAGTTGATTTAAGTCTCTCCAAGCCTCTCTGTATTCCTCCTGCTGGTCATTTCTTACAGAGCAATAATATTCCATAACCTTCATATACCACATTTTACCCAACCATTCTCCAATTGATGGACATCCATTCATCTTCCAGTTTCTAGCTACAACAAAAAGAGCTGCCACAAACATTTTGGCACATACAGGTCCCTTTCTGCTCTTTAGTATTTCTTTGGGATATAATCCCAATAACAGCAATGCTGGGTCAAAGGGTATGCACAGTTTGACAACTTTTTGGGCATAGTTCCAAATTTCTCTCCAGAATGGCTGGATTCTTTCACAACTCCACCAACAATGTATGTGTCCCAGTTTTCCCACATCCCCTCCAACATTCATCATTATTTGTTCCTGTCATTTTAGCCAATCTGACAAGTGTGTAGTGGTATCTCAGAGTTGTCTTAATTTGCATTTCTCTGATCAGTAGTGATTTGGAACACTTTTTCATATGAGTGGAAATAGTTTCAATTTCATCATCTGAGAATTGTCTGTTCATATCCCTTGACCATTTATCAATTGAAGAATGGTTTGGTTTCCTATAAATTAGGGTCAGTTCTCTATATATTTTGGAAATGAGACCTTTGTCAGAACCTTCAACTTCCCAATTTGTTACTTCCCTCCTAATCTTGTTTGCATTAGTATTGTTTGTACAGAAACTTTTTAGTTTGATGTAATCAAAATCTTCTGTTTTGTGATCAATACTTTTGAGTCAAATACTACTTCTAGTTGAGTAAAGTCATATGCAAATATTTTCATTCTTGTCCAAGTCTACCCACCCTGATCATTTATTCTATTCAGTGCTGGAGATAACAGTACTTATTCTGCATTCCAAACTCTATGCTAAATCTGAGTCTTTAATGATGATCTTCAAGGAATAATTCAATTTTGAAACTAGAAGATCCAAACCTAAAGCCCCATTCTTTCCCATACTAACTATTATCTAGCCATATTTCTCCATTTTTTGATCATCTACTGGTGAAGCTGAGTTTTTGAAGTGAATTGTAAAATTATCTATTCATGCCCATTGTATTTCATCTTCTTAGATTTGGCCCAACATTCTGGACTAGTGAAAACACAAATAAATTAAATAAATAACAACAACAAAAAGTTAAATGAATGAATGAATAAAATAAAAACACTTTTATTTTTGTCTTTGAAAGTATTCCTTATTCTGTTTAGATTTGTATTCTCAAAATTTGATAGGTAGGTAATCTGAAAATTTATCCAAGTAATTAAAAAAATAATTAACCAGTACAATGCAAACAGAGTTCACTAATAATTTTCACTGTAGATCTCATTTGAAGTATTTTTTGAACCACAAATAACTCTTTTTGGAGTCAGACTATTCAACCAATTCTAAGTCTAGACAATTGTCATATTATCTTGCCATACAAAGAAAAAGTATCAGAGGGTTAAGTGAATTGTCCATGTTCATACATACAATGTCATAATTTTATCCATTATAAGGTATGAGTCATTTAAAACACATTTTCAAATGCAGTTTTACTTTCAGAACAGAATTAGAATAGACTGTCCCCTTACAATTAATAAGAGAGTTTGGAATGTATGTGTTGTACCATCATTTAAAAATCATGGCTCTGATTTGAATAATTTTGCAGAAATATAAATATTCATTATAATTTACTATTTTTGTATATCAACATAAATCATTCATTACAGTACCCATGTAGGTCTCTTATCAGAATTTACACTTCACTCCAACAAAAATGTCAACTAAAATTATGATATGATGTTATTAGATTTAAATGTAGAGTGCTCTATATTCTAAGCAATTATGTTGAAGTTCTATCTTTATTGAGAAAAGATGAGAATTTTCACTTTTGATTAGTCAAAATTGTATGTTTCAAGAACTTGCCAATTAATTATAATTCAAATGGGGATTTTCATTAGTGTTGTGAAGAGTCTAAATTTAAGTTTATTAATAAATGAACTAGATGGAAATTTTAACCATATGAGGGATTTTATCAGCATGTTAGTGTGTTTTTTTTTTCAGGGAAGATACTAAAGTTTGTGATATATTAAAAATCATTTCAGAAGTCATATTTGTTGATTCCCAAAATTATGTATAAATGACTTTTATTTATCCTGATTATAATAAAATAATTTTCTTCACGTTGTAGTTGTTTGAGGATCTTGATGCTGATGCAATGCTGATTTAATTAACATTTATAGCAGTGTTTAAAAGTTTTCAAAAAACCTTTGCAAACATTAAGCTCTCTAAATTCTCACAATAATCCTAAAGGGATTTCATTCTCATTTTACATATGAAGAAATAGAAGCAGCCAGAGTGACTTGCCAGGTTCACACATCTAATAAATGTCTTAAATGTTCTGTCCACTATGCATCTAATTGCCATATCATTGAAACTTATATAGACTACTAGAGGTGATGTTTCTGTGTTTTTCAATCTGTGCATATTTTCTAACCCAATATTAGAAAGCAAATCTTTTATTATTATTATTATTATTATTATTATTATAACTTTTTTTATTTACAAGATATATCCATGGGTAATTTTTCAGCATTAACAATTGCTAAATCCAATTTTTCCCCTCCTTTCCCCCACCCTTTTCCCCAGATAGCAGGTTGACCAATATATACAAAATATGTTAAAGTATAAGTTAAATACAATATATGTATACATGTCCATACAGTTTTTTTCTGTACAAAAAGAATCGGACTTTGAAATAGTGTACAATTAACCTCTGAAAGAAATCAAAAATGCAGATGGATAAAAATAGAGGGATTGGGAATTCTATGTAGTGGTTCATAGTCATCTCTCAGAGTTCTTTCGCCGGGTGTAGCTCTATTGGAAATGATTTGGTTCATCTCATTGTTAAATAGAGCCATGTCCATCAGAATTGATCATCATATAGTATTGTTGAGGAAGTATATAATGATCTCCTGGTCCTGCTCATTTCACTCAGCATCAGTTCATGTAAGTCTCTCCAGGCCTTTCTGAAATCATCCTGTTGGTCGTTTCTTACAGAACAATAATATTCCATAATATTCATATACTACAATTTATTCAGCTATTCTCCAATTGATAGGCATCCACTTAGTTCCCAGTTTCTGGCCACTACAAAGAAGGCTGCCACAAAAATTCTTGCTTTAAAACATTCCCTGCTTTAAAATCTCTTTGGGATATAAGCCAAGCAGTAACACTGTTGGATCAAAGGGTATGCACAGTTTGATAACTTTTTGAGCATAGTTCCAAATCGCTCTCCAGAATGGCTGAATGTATTCACAATTCCACCAACAATGTATTAATGTCCCAGTTTTCCTCTCCAACATTCTGCGTTATCTTTCCCTGTCATTCTAACCAATCTGACAGGTGTGTAGTGGTATCTCAGAGTTGTCTTAATTTGCATTTCTCTAATTAATAATGACTTGGACCATCTTTTCATATGGCTAGAAGTAGTTTCAATTTCTTCATCTGAGAATTGTCTGTTCATATTCTTTGACCATTTATCAATTGGAGAGTGGCTTGATTTCTTATAAATTAGAGTAAATTCTCTATATATTTTGGAAGGCCTTTATCAGAACCTTTGACTGAAAAATGTTTTCCCAGTTTATTGCTTTCCTTGTAATCTTGTCTGCATTAGTTTTGTTTGTACAAAACTTGGAAAGCAAATCTCAAATTGCCTGGGCATTGATCTTGGCAAAAAGATTTAGTTATGAAAAAAACAAAAAACAAAAAAACAAACAACAAAAAAAACTGATCCATTCAGTGTTATCACAAAATAACTTAAAAAGTAATATTACATGTGACTTCTTCAGGGGATGAAAAATATTTTTAAAAATTGGAAATGGGAAGTATATTGATAATTAGGAAGACTGTGAAGAAATAATGAAATCTTGTAATATCTTCAGCCTTCCCACAAAAGTAGAATTTGTCAACATCAATATATAAACAATGTGGAGTCATAGTGGCCAATAAAAACCATAAGAAATGCTCTACTATATATACCTCTGCTGGCTACTTTCAACTTTACTAATATTGACAGGTTTCTGCTCTCTAGTAATAAATTATCTTAGACAAACAATGAAAACTAATGATAAACATAACTTTTGAGCTTCTGCTAATATTAAGGAACTTAGTTTATTAAGAATAAGAGTTATTATTAAGAATCCTAAAGAAGATTGTTGTTCAAAGTGTGTTCAAATTAGAATTCAAAATTGAATTCTGGGGCAGCTAGGTGGCACAATGGATAGAGCACCAGCCCTGAAGTTAGGAGGACCTGAGTTCAAATCTGGTCTTAGACACTTTAACACTTCCTAGTTATGTGACCCTATACAAGTCAGTTAACCCCAATTATCTCAGCACACACAGAAAAAAAAATGAATCCTAATTTTTATTAGATTATTATCTTTTAATCTCATCTCATCTTCTCTCTCTTTGTATGTGTCTGTCTGCCTGCCCCACCCCTCTCTCTCTCTCTCTCTCTCTCTCTCTCTCTCTCTCTCTCTCTCTCTCTCTCTCTCTCTCTCTCTCTCTCTCTCAACATTTTAGAATATGTTTGTTGTTATGGAGTTCAAAGCCAAGTGCACTGCCTAAAGATTGACTAAGGAAAATCAAGGAATCATTACTTTCATACCACATGACCTTTATCTAAATTTCAATGAATGAACTTACTGGTAAACTTATGCTCACTTTAAGAAGGAGTCAGTCTGCTATCTACTATTGCTATGCTACTATTGATGACTCATTATTTTTTCATTACTGTCAAGGCTATTTCAGCAGACCCAAAAATCTTCACATCAAAGTACTTTCCATATATATTTTACCTGCCAGAGTAATTAATCAATGATTTGACCTGATTTGTAGAAGTTGAGTGCTTGGACCCACACTTAACACCACATACTAAGATAAGATCAAAATGGGTCCATGATTTAGGAATAAAGAATGAGATAATAAATAAATTAGAGGAACATAGGATAGTTTACCTCTCAGACTTGTGGAGGAGGAAAGAATTTGTGACCAAAGGAGAACTAGAAATCATTATTGATCACAAAATAGATGATTTTGATTACATCAAATTAAAAAGCTTTTGTATAAACAAAACTAAAATTAGAAGGGAAGTAACAAATTGGAAAAACATTTTTACAGTTAAAGATTCTGATAAAGGCCTCATCTCCAAAATATACAGAGAATTGACTCTAATTTATAAGAAATCAAGACATTCTCCAATTGATAAATGGTCAAAGGATATTAACAGACAATTTTCAGATGATGAAATTGAAGCTATTTCCACTCATATGAAAGAGTGTTCCAAATCATTATTGATCAGAGAAATGCAAATTAAGACAACTCTGAGATACCACTACACACCTGTCAGATTGGCTAAGATGACAGAACGAAATAATGATGACTGTTGGAGGGGATGTGGGAAAACTGGGACACTGATGCATTGTTGGTGGAGTTGTGAAAGAATCCAACCATTCTGGAGAGCAATCGGGAATTATGCCCAAAAAGCTATCAAACTGTGCATACTCTTTGACCCAGCAGTGCTACTACTGGGCTTACATCCCAAGGAAATACTAAAGAAGGGAAAGGGACCTGTACGTGCCGAAATGTTTGTGGCAGCCCTTTTTGTAGTGGCTAGAAACTGGAAAATGAATGAATGCCCATCAATTGGAGAATGGCTGGGTAAACTATGGTATATGAATGTTATGGAATATTACTGTTCTGTAAGAAATGATCAATACAATAAATACAGAGAGGCTTGGCGAGACATGAACTGATGCTGAGTGAAATGAGCAGAACTAGGAGATCATTATACACTTCAGCAATGATACGGTATGAGGATGTATTCTGATGGAAGTGGATATCTTCAACATAGAGAAGAGATAATCCAATTCCAATCGATCAATGATGGACAGAATCAGTTCTACCCAGATAAGGAACACTGAGAAATGAGTGTAAACTGTTAGCATTTTTTGTTTTTCTCCCCAGGTTATTTTTACCTTCCGAATCCAATTCTTCCTTTGCAGCAACAACAACAACAACAATAACAACAACAACAACAACAACAATAACAAAATTTGGTTCTGCACATAAATATTGTACCTAGGATATACTATAACATATTTAATATGTATGGGAATGCCTGCCATCTAGGGGAGGGGGTGGAGGGAAGGAGGGGAAAATTCAGAACAGAAGGGAGTACAAGGGACAATGTAAAAAATTACCTATGCATATGTACTGTCAAAAAAAATGCTATAATTATAAAATTAATTTAAAAAAAGTGCTAAAGGGAAAATGCTAAGTTGATCTTTTTTACAAAAAAAGTTTTTTTATAAAACCAACAAAGGAATAGTGGTAAAAAATAAATAACTCTTTTGGATGTCCCTTCTTTTTGTAGTTTTCTATCCAAGTGCCCTTTATCAAATAATGTATTCTTTTTAAAGCTGATGGCAATGTGGATATGAAATCTTTTTAGATTTAGCCCAAACTAAAATCAACAACCATTAAGTTTAGATATTAAGATTTCTCTCAGTATAATTTATTATGTATTCTTTCTCTGCTATTATTCCTTCAATTCCATTCATCCTCCTATGATTCCCTTTCATTGGTAACTAATCACTGATTGTGAAGTTAGGGGAAGCTTGTGGATTTTATTGTCTGGATTTTATTTTCATAAAGAAAACACTTGAACTAGTGGATCAATATATATTTATTAGAAAACTCCATCAGAGAAGTCAATGGTAATTTGGGCTTGATTCACAAAGAAGAAATAAGAATTTTCTTTACAGATCAGAGTTTTCCTCAGGTAGGCATGGAAAAATGACACTCTGAATATTTTTTTTAACTGTGTGGAGCTAAAATAAATTTACTCTATAATTAGACTTTGATTATACTACTTTTTATTGTTCAATGAATATTTTATATTTGATGTATTGAATACTAGGTTCTTTGAAATTTAAAGAGAGGAACAAAACAAATGGCAGTACCTTGACCAAGGCTAGCAATGAAACAATAAACAATAAGGATTCTTTTGAATAGTGATAAAACTCATAAGAGAGAATTACATTAGTCCACCACTTGTGTAGTATGATAGCTAAATTCATCAGGAATATTTAAGAAAGAAGAATCAAGTTTGCTACCAGAGAGAAAAATCTGGTTCCTGCTAGGAAGCCTTGTGTAAGATTGAGTTTCATGTAGAAAATTTCCAGGGCTCAGGAAGAATCGAATTACATTGTTTGGAGTATCCAAGAGTTTTGACAAGCATAAACCTCTATATCTCTCTCTTGATATGTTGATCTTTTCAATTTGGCATAGTGAAACATTGTATGATTTTGATATTTTACCTCCCCAAGATGTCTTGAATTTTGTGTCCAGTCTAAGTGCCCCCCTATTCATTAAATGTGATTTTTACAGTACAAGTACTCTGTTATTAGAACTTTCTGAAACATCTTAGTCTGAATTTCTGATACATGGGTGTGACTGCATCCCATGAATCTTGGAGTGAATTTACAAGATTAATACATAGAGACAAGATTTCTGCCCTGAAGAAGATAACGTCATGAATGATATTAGTCTATTCAAGAGTATTTAATCTTTTATATTAAAAATTTTATTGCTTTGCAACACAATGTTTATTCTGTCAACAACTGGGGACATGTTAAAATAAAATTAAACATAATATTTATATATTGTATCATATCCATATATTAGTAGATAGGCAGAATCATGATTTTTTTCATAATATACTAATAAAGGTATATTATAAAAATCATGATTCTGCCTATCTACTTATTTGAAATGATTCTGGTAAGCATTTCTGTTTTATGAATGTGACAATATGAAAATGGCTAGATAATCTCTGCCTAATTTCAAATAGCTTTTTTAGCATGAAGGGAAAAATTATTTTGTTAGCCTAAATTTAATAATTCCCTAACTATGTAATAACCTTTTTGTCTTACTTTGGAGATTTAAAGTCTTCAAATTCCCAATCTCAAAGTCTGAATTTCTCAAAAGCACTCTCAGAAAAAAAATATTTACAAACACTAATACTAGTTTAGATTTTTCACATTATCTAAAATGTCTACCATAGATACTTCCAGGCAGTACTACTTTAAAATGGTAGCTGACAAAAAGAGGAGTGAAAGTCAATGAGTAGGAAGAAATTGCAGGGTTGGTGGGTAGAGAGGCATGTAGGCAAAGAAAAAAAAGGATAATAGAGATGTACTTAAGCTTTTCAAGCATAGCTTTTGAAATACAATGTCAACATACAAATTAAAAATTTGTGAATGGTAAAAAAAACTGGTAAAAATGGTTAAAATCTACCATAAAAACTGGTTTCTTTAGCCATACCTTAGTCAATGGGTATATTATTTGTTTTCTGTTACTATTCTTATTACAAAATGCTACTTGTAATATTTTAATATAGTATACAATGCTTTAAAATATCTTCCTTTACTATTTTCTGTGTAATCAAAGAAAGTACAAACAGGATTTTCATGGACTGGTAAACATTTTTGATGATGACAATTTAGACACATTTCATAAGCAGGGGTCTGATTTCAACTGCTTCTGTCAGATTAATCTATTGCTTTATCAAGTATTACTCAGAATTTTACAAATCAGTTTTAACCTGATTGAATTCAGTAATCAGTGACTGGTTTTACATCCACAAAATCTAAAGCTATCTAAAGTTTTGAATTTACTTCTTTCAAGTTTCATCTGAGTTAACATATTTAAATAAATATGAGATAATAAAAAGGATCTTATATAATGTATATAATTTCTGATTACATATTCTTTATACAGTTATATGTTTAACCCTAATACTATTTTCTCCTTTTTTTCTCCCAGTCTTTTCTTGAGTTTGTCTAATTTGAATATAATGGTGTTGTACATAAAGGGGGAAAAATAAAGGAAAAATTATCTTTATAGCTTCTTTCCACCCATTTCCTTATTCTTTTTTTTTCTCTTCCCTTTAAATATCTTCTGATTTCAAATAGATCACAGACTTACAGACAAAAATCCTCACAAGGAAAAATCCCATGTTCCAGAATTATTCCTCCTTAATCTTCCAAATAAAAATTTCCACAGTATTCTGATCTCACTAGCTACTACAAGAAAGACAACTGCTTATATCAAGAAATTCTAAGTTATGAATGTCCCTTGTCTACATATTCATCTTCCAGGTGGTATTTTTACATAAAAAGATGCCATTTCTTAATCTAAAGAACTAAATATCTAATGGTAGGATAATACTATTGTGCTTCCCTTGGGAGACAACTTTGAAGGCCTTCAATGTTTCCTCTCATACATAAATCTGCCTATATAGAAAAAATCTTTATCCCCAGTGTTTACCTTTGATTCTAAGCCATACCTTTCCATGGTGCCTAGGAAGGTGATATATAGTTGGAGTCAGCGATCAAAACTTTATACTCTATTGATTTGCATGATCTTATTCTCTATGTCACGTGTTAGAAAATCAACCACATTATTTTTAGCATTAAACAAGATGTCCTTGCTAGGATACATGTCAAGGAAACCTTAATTTTGTTTTATACCATTGGAGAACATTTTGAAGCTGATAAACTCTTGATGCTGCTGGGTCTTTCTCTTCCGCTAAAAGCTGCTGTTTTTTTGATCCCCAGCTGCCAGAGTCACTTCACACACTTGAGCAGTAAGACAAGTGAGGGCACTCAGGATTCTCAACTTCCACAAAAAGGAAATTCCATTTTCATCTTCAAATGAAGAATCAGCTAGTGCAAAAGGTCACCACATCTTTCTGAGTTCCCTTTGGTGCATTAGTCTGAGATGCAATAAGCAAAAAGTCACATAGTTGTGAGTCAAGACAGTGAGAAGTTTCTATACCCTGTAACTCTTTAATCATGAGAAAAAAGTGATAAAAGCTTTGTGTTTTGTTTTCTAACATCTATCTTTTTTTTGCTCACCATCAGCAATATGTGGTTTAATTGGAAGGATGCTGAAAATCAGTGTGAACTCACCTGCCATTGGATTGCAATCTATTCTGTCATTTTGACAAGATAGGTAATGACCCTGAGTAAGGTAACTAGTCTAATTTGCATGGTACTTTGCCAATGGAAAGGAAACCTAATGTGGTGTTGGATGACCTAGATTTAATTTCAGGTCTGCTACTTACTAGCCATGTGTATTTGGCTAGTAACTACATCTCTCTGAGCCCAATACTTCACTTGTAAAATGTAGAAAATATTGTTATTGCTTCACAGAATGATTATGAGATTCATTCATCCATTCAGTAAACATTTATTTGGTACCTATTATGTGCCAATAACGGAAAAGTAGCTGAGGCTGGATTTGAACTGAGACCACCCACATAAAGGACTCTATCCATTATAACAAAAGTTGCCTCTATCATGGGAGACAAAGTATGCTTTTGTAAGTTCAGAAAAATAATACATAATTGGAAAATAATTCCTGTGGGAAGTGGCAAGGCACTAGAAGCTGGGGGAATCATGAGTGTATGAAGGTATTGCTTTGAATTGATAATTGGGGCTAATTAAAAATTCTACAGAGTAGAGGGAAAACTATAGGAGAAACCCTCTGCAAAAGTGTGGAAGTGGAAGAAAAGTCTATTTGTGCAGAAAAGAATGGACAATTTAACTAGAATGTAGAATACATGAAACCATGTAAAAAAAGGCTAGAAAGGCAGGCTGAATCCAAATGTGTAAGGACTTTAAATGCTGAGAGGCTTATGTTTGAGTCTAGAACAAGAGTAAAAAGAAGCCTTTTAGTGGAGTGACGTAGATATGTCCTTTAGAACAATAAATTTTGGAGTTGTATGGAGGATAGATAGTAGAGAAGAGAAGCTATAGTCCTATTTCCTTCTTCAAATATCTTCTCATGTGTATTGGGATAAGAGAATCTCTGTGACCACAGTTGCTTTCTCCTCAAATTGACTCCTCATTTTATATATTGTGAATATAACATCCTGAATAGTTTAAAAGTTAGATTGAAAATCACATGACTAATGATAGACTCAGCTGAGAGTAAAACCTGAGTGTCTTGATTCCCAATCCAGTGCTGTCTTTATCAAATACAATTCCCTTTTACAAATGATAAAGCTGAAACCTTCAGGAGTGAAATCTAATGATTTTAGGTATAAATTCTATCTCTTCATTTAAACTACCAGAAACACTTCTTGTATGTGAGTTTTGTTGATAAAAATAATGATCACTTTTACCTTGGATTCTATTCCCCAAATGCCTAATTTAAGACCTAAAAAGAAACATTTGATCCTTTGCACTATTTTCATTCAAGATAGCAAAATGTGGATCTGGATTCTGGAAAGAATATTCATTAAATCACACTTATCAAGAATTTTTTAGCACCTACTAGGTACAATGCACTTTGTGTATAGTAAAAGAAAACATGGTATATTATATGATATCCATTTTTAAAAACGGAGACTATTTAGCTTGATGAAGAGAAGGCTTAGATAATGAATTGGGAAAGTCATGATAGCTATTTTCAAGTATGTAAAGATTTATCACTTAGTATAGCAATTAGATGTTCTATTTGACACAAGAGGATAGAATTATATATAATGAGTAGTAATTGAAAAGAAGGGAATTTAGACCTGACACAAGGAATATGAAGAATGAATTCATGTAATGAATTGGACAGGTAGGATGTGTTACCTCTTATAGTAGATTCCAAGGCATGGGAAGTCATTAAACAAAAGCTAGATGAATATTTAGCACAAAGCTATATGTGATTACTTAGATTTAGGAATATAAATATCAAAGAAGACATTGAGCCCAGTCCTTCCATAGTACTTGTAAATACACATATTATCTCCTCTACCTCAAAAGGAAACAACAACAGAAAGTACCTCACTTGATCCCACTATCCACCCTAGCTATCATCCAATTCTCCTCTTCGTTTTGGATAAATTCCTTGAGAAATCTATCTATGCTAGATACCTCCCTTCCTTTTATTTTACTTTCTTATTAACCCACTTTAATCTGGCATTCAACCTAATCATTCAACTGAATTTGCCCCTTCTAAACTGACCAGTGATCTCTTAATTGCCAAATCTGGGGCAGTTAGATGGTGCAGTGGATGGAGCAGGAGGATTGAGTTCAAATTTGACCTCAAATACTTAACACTTATACTGTCTTAACTATATGACCCTGGGCAAGTCACTTAACCCCAATGGCCTCTCAGAAGCAGAAGCAAAACCAAAAAAAAATCTGTTTTTCCCTTGTCCCTCCTGCTTCATCTCTCTTCAGTTTTGGAAATTTTGATCACCTAATACATTTTGTTTTACTGGCATTTGTAATGTTTTTTCCTGGTTCTCTTCCTACCTGTGGGCCCGTTTTTAATTTTCCTTTGTTGAATATATATCACACTCACTAAATCTGAGTGTCTCCAAAGAATTTGTTCCAGGCCTTATTTTCTTTTCCCTCTACATAATTTCATTTGGTGATTTCATCAAGCTCCCATATGTTCAGTTATCATTCTATACAGAAGATTCTTAAACCTATATATTCAGGCTGAGTACTGTCCAGGAGTTCCAATCCCACATAACCAGATGTCTTTTCTTTAAATGGATATCTTTTAGGCATCTGGAACTAAATGGATCCAAAAGAGATTTTATCTTTTCCCCAAAATCTCCCTGTCTCTCAGACTTTCTATTACTTCCCACAGAATCACCATCCTTTTGGTGTCTTACCCTTGAAGAAAATCTGGGTCATGTCCACTCATCCTCTGCCCAAAGGAACTTAAATTCTAACAACAAAAATAATAAAACCAAAATTGGATGAGCAAATATGAAATAGAGGTATGGATATCAGATTTATGATTTTATTAGTATGGCATACTCCCATATGAGAAAATGCTGTCTACTAATATTGGTAGTCTCCTCTCAGTAACATACTTAGAAGGTAGCCTAATTTGAGAATTACTAAGTGGTTAAGTGACCATCCTAGGGCCAGTAACAAAGCCAGTATTTGTCAGAGGCTGGATTTGAACTCAGATTTTCCTAATTTCAACTGTATTCTTGCTCCATAGTACTATGTTGTTTTTCATATACAGCATATATGCAAAGTAAATACATATATCCAGGGCTGTTTGGAAAGGTGCAGAATAGATGGCATATAAGAAGTACCATAAGTTGAGCTTATAAAGAAGTTCACCATTATATAAAGAAAAGAAAAGAATAGATTGCCTTCTAGATATTAGAGGTATTCTAAGTAATGTGTGCAAAGACACAGATACAGGAAAATGATGATATTTCTTTCTGCCTAAAGGAGTTAGAAATCAAATATAGTCATCTTTTGCTGTAGAATAATCCTTGATCCTCTTCTTTTATATCTTTATGGCTCTCCTCTGAACTTTTTTTTTTTTTTTTTTTTTTTTTTTTTATTAACTGTGTTTTCTAGAAATGTTGTGTTGGTTCATTGGTCACAAGCAATAGGTAAATTTGACTGATTTCATTTGTACTCTAGAAGCAGTAACTCAGAATTCATGAATTATTTTAAGGGGGTCGGTAGCATACATTTACTTTTTAAAAAATGAATTGTATTCATGCCACATTCCTTTTTGAATGTGATACACAGTAAGCAGCAGCATCTTTAGATACAAGAAGATAGGAAGGATTTTGATTTAATTGTATTTTCTTCATGAATATTTGAGTTGTAAATTTGGATCAAGGTCAAAACTCATCATTAAAATGTGCCTGTTTGATCAGCAACATTCAATGATAAAGAATTGTTAAAACTATACAAAATTATATTAACATAACTTTAGGTTGAATTATTCCACCCTTCTCCCATCAGATAGTGTGGAAGTCATTTTCCAGGGCAAACTTTGGGTTCTTTAGAGTATATACACAGGGAAAAGATGTCTATAAACACAAGAAAAAATCTATAGCTCTACTGATGGTCACATTGAATTCCCTTAATTTATTTTTTTTTGTTCTGATTAAAAAACATTTCCCATTGTAGTGGAAATAAAAGGCAACATAAAGTAGTGAAAGTATTAACATATATTATATATATATATATATATATATATATATATATATATATATATATATATATATATATATATATATGTAAATGTTTCCTATTGTCCATGGTGATAGACACCTTTTAAATGGAAAGGCTAAGGCTGGATTTTTTGAGCTGCAGAGCTTTGAACAATAATAGGACTAATGTCAGTAAATATTTGGATTAATTCTGATACCAATTTGGTTAGCTCCTGGGACTATGGGTCCAATAGAATGTATAAGCAGAAGTAAACAAAGAACTGTAGCCTATTGTGTTCTTTAGACACTCAATTGTTCTATAATTATGGAGAGCAAAGGGGTTCATTTTTAGCAAAACACATTGAAGAATTGACCTATTGACTTCTCCCTTGTCACCGATGGCAGCCAAATTCCCAAGTATTGTAGCATGACTAGATCCAATTACATATACACCACTTCTTCATACATGTTCAGTGGTAGAATATGGCTTCGATGTGCTAGTATGGAAGGATTTCCACTGACAGGCCAGGAACTAAGTTTGATTTATTAACCTTCCTAAAAGGATGCAGCTTGGCCCTAACTGGTTGGTGCTAACTGGCACATAAAATGTGAGTCAGTTTTCAAAAGTTCTTTCTATAAACTTCTATTTTCATAATCTCATAAATGCTTGTTAAAGACATTACAATGATTTTGATTTCTATAGTGATTCAATATCCTCCTAAAGTGCAACTTTAACCTCAAATGACTTAAAGAAAAAATATTTCCCACCAGTGGGAAAGGTTGCATAAAAATTCTGGATGGCAGGAATATGGAGGGCTCATATGCAAGATTATTTTATCTCTTGCAATGGCAAATTCTAAAAGACCTAAATCATTTCGTCACATGGCAAGTGGACAAACTTCAGCATGAGCCAAACTGGAATTATCTGAGGAAAAACAAACTCTCCTAGTAATATGTTTTATCAATAAGGAAACAAAAATAATTTATTATATCTTTTCAGATATTTTAATTTAATGATTTGAAATTATGCTAGTGAATTATTCTCTCTTATCTTTTAATCATCTTGATTCATTGTGTGCAAACACTATAAAGGGAGAGTGGTGTCTTTAAGTGGGTAGGTATAACAATTGATTTGAATCTAATTTATGTTTTGAATCAAGACAATCTTTATTCTTCCCTTTTATGCCTGGCTTCTCTGTTTTCTATTGTTTTTTAAATAACCCTTTTATATTATTGTTTCTATAGCAACAAAAGTTCATGTTTTTGTTGTATTGAACAAATTTAGTGTGGCAAAGTTAGTCATCTCCTATAATTTCCATTTTGGTAGGAGTGTTTTGGAGACTTCCTTTATCTCCACTAAATATATTCCATTTTATCCTACTTACTTTCTTTCATTTATTTTTCAAGTTTATCTTCCCTTAATTCATTTATAACTTTTGTTTTCATATATTACAACTCATCTGATTCTTTAAAATTAATCCTTTGCCTGGTACCCTTGAGAGGGTATACAAATCAGAATTATTGAATTAAAGTTGAAAAGGGACTTAATAGTCATTAGATCCAGCATTCTTATTTTGTCCATGAGTCACTGGACTCATGAAATGACTTAGCTAAAATCATACAGCTAACAAATGCCTGAAACTGGATTTGATCATAGGTAAACATTATTTTAAGGGCATTTAGCCCAATTTTCCACCTAGCACTTCAATTTCTGGTATTCATTTATTTGCTGAAAAAATATTAAGTATCTATTATATATGGAGAAATATGTAAGAAGTTTGTTTATATGAGGTGGGAGAATTGGAACTCTGAAACACAAAAGAAAGCATTGAATTCTACAAGATCAATAAGGAAAATTTGGGCTAATGGTGTTGCTGACTTTGATTTTTCTGTAATAATGTCCTTGATTTCTAAGTTTCAGATTTACTTTAGAATTCCCACAGCCAAAAAACACATCAGTTCTATTGATTATTTGGAGAAGTGTCTGACTTCTATGAAATTTAAGAATATTGGCCAACAAACTAAGAATTTAAAATTTAATATTTAAAAACTACTGCAAAGCCACACTTACAATATCTAAATTAAGAACTGAAAAAGTAATACTAATTTAAGTCTTCCCAAAATAAATGGTTTTATTTTTCCTTTTGGTGAGTTAAGAAATCTTGATTTTGATTATTAGATAACATTTAGGTAATGTTACATGTTAATATATAACATAAAGTTAACATGTAAAATAGTTAGCTATATGGTTAAGAAAAGCATCTTTTGGACGGAATTATCTTTCAGTTCCTTTTAGCTTGAGATCTGTAATACTATGATCTTCTTATATAGCTATCTTAGTAGATGGAATTATTTGTGACCAAAATTCCCTGGATAGTTATCTTAATTCCACAATATATTCTGTCATTACATAGATTTAACTCAAGATGGAAAAAAGTATATTAAAATTTTTCACAGACCTTCCACGTGACTGTGGGTATGAAACATCGCATATACTCCATTGAAGTACTGGTTGGTTTTATTGATTTTTTTTTTTTCCTTTTGGCTCTTCTCTCTCTTTCTTTTGTTGTTTCTTTCTCTCTTTCCTTCTTTCTTTCTATCAGTTATGGGTGATAGCTCACAAAATGAGCAGGACAAAGAAATACATTCAGAAATGAAAATGAAATTTACAGATGATATTTCCACGGAATCAGAGTCTCAGAGTCTAACAGCTTGCCTTATTCATTTTTGTGCTTTGAAATATGTTATGAAGATTGATAATTGACACAGAGAATTCTGATCCTGAAGTCAGAAAGTCTAAACTAAAATCCTCTCTCTTATGCTATTATATGAATGTGGGCAAGTCAGTTTCACAACTCCTTAGGTTTCTATTTTTGGACTAGATGGTCTTTGAATCTCTTCCATTTCTATTATCTAGGATCCTATAAAAACTTCACAAGTTATGTAAATATATCTAAATAATACTACTAATTTACAAAAGACTGACTTTTGCAAATGACTGCTTAATATTGCATTCATATTTCTCCCTCAAAATATCAATTCATTCCTACTTAATTTCAGAATCACAATAGGCTTATTAGTCTTGGGGAAATGACCATCTACCTTCATAAACAGTGCTTCTGCTGGAGGAAAAAAAAAGATTTGCTTTTATCTAAGACAAAAGATGTGACCTTTCCCCCTCTGATTAGGGCTTATTGTACGAAAAAAATTATGAAAATGGATAAATTTCCTTATCCATTTTTCATTATTCATATTAGTTTAAACCTATTTGGTTGAATTCAGATGTGGGAAATATACCATATAGTAGTATGTGACTGCTGAGTGCACAAACCCCTCCAAATAGATCATTAAACCTTATCCATCAAAGATTGCACCTATAGGAATCACTGTTAATTTGCATTTAATTTAAAATTTCATCAAGAAAATTGCCTGTAATTCACACATCTAATTGTGACTTAGTGAGGAAATTAATATCTCCATAGTCACAAGAGAGGGGAAGTATGTTCAGTTCTTTCAAGTGTTCATTTGTAGCAATGAATTGTGTGGTTAGGTTTGGAAATTTAATAAGAACTCTTCCTCCAATGACCAATGATGATGGACAATACATGAATAATACAGAGGATGCCTTAACTTTAGTAACTTTGCAAATGAATTGAGTAATTTAAGCTAAATTGATTACACAGTCATTTATGAATACTCCTTAAGCTAAATGTGTTTATTTCATGGCTGTCAGTTCTCCCTAACATTCACTACAAAAAATCCATAAGCCAACAAATCATCTATAGTAAAACAATTTTTAGCAAAGTCTAAAAAGATATGATATAATAAAACAGATTAAGAGCAAGAATTCTGTGCTTTGCAGATTGGAGCTTTGGATTTATTATTTTTCTAACATTAATGTTCTTTCTTCATAATGATTTTGGATTTAAGCTTATATCTTAGTAGTTGACTGTGTAGCATAAATCCTTAATTAACATGAATATATATTCAAATATTAATATTTATATATGCTATTTCAAAGGAAAGAAGAAAAACAAAAGAAATCTAAGATTTAAAAAGTGGGATTGTTTTTAATAATTAAGCATCCACTTCTTCAAAGATGTGGTGAATACAACCTTTCCAATTTTTAACCTTGAATTTAAATGAAAGTCTCAGAATGCAGCCGCCATTCTGTGACTTGAGAAGACAAAAGACACATCTAAATAGATGTTGCTTAAAGAGCCATGTTCTCCTGCTTCTTAGCATCTTGGCAAAGAAGTTCACAAAGATGAGAAAAGGCTTTTGATTTCTCTGTTCCTGGATATCCTTGTGCAAACATCTGGGCCCAGGTCAAGCATATCATAAAAATACTTGATGGATCATAATCATCATATGTTTACCAGTTTTTAATATGGGCAAATTCAATGTTTGAGCTTCAGTTATTACTTTCAAATCTGTAGAAAAGATAATATTATTTTATTTTTTAAAAAGCCTTATCTTTCGAATACCTGAGAAAATGATGATAAAGGATAGTATTTAATGAAAGGAGTCTGAGATTAAAAAAAAAAAAAAAAGAGGCTTTTCATTTGGGTCTGTGAATTTATATTTTATTTAAATATTTATTTATACATTTTTATATTTAAAACATTATTCTAATTCAGTATGTAAGGGAATGGGATGAGAGAGATCTTGTGTGTAGAGATAAGACAGATGTTTCAATCAGAAGCCTATTTTCTCTCCAAAAGCTTTCTATGTTTTTAAATCTCTTTCTAATTTTTTTGATTATGATAGCAAGAAAGCCTTAATTAGATTCAGTAGTCTTTAACACAGCTCTCATGTTTTCTGTCCAATATAACAAATATTGATATATTACATTACTTATCTAATATATGTGTGTATACCTATGTACATATGCAAGTAACAAGTGTATGTTTGAAGAACATGAAGATGTAAAAACAATATCCCTTGACCTCAAAATATATGCAATTTAAAAGAGAAGGAAAGAGACATAAGGAGAGAAGGGGAGAGAGAGAGAGAGAGAGAGAGAGGGAGAAAGAGAGAGAGAGAGAAAGAGAGAGAGAGAGAGCGAGAGAGAGAGAAGAAGAAGAAGAAGAAGAAGAAGAAGAAGAAGAAGAAGAAGAAGAAGAAGAAGAAAAAGAAGAAGAAGAAGAAGAACAAGAACAAGAACAAGAAGAACAAGAACAAGAAGAACAAGAACAAGAAGAACAAGAACAAGAAGAACAAGAAAAAGAAGAACAAGGAGAAGAAGAACAAGAAGAAGAACAAGAAGAACAAGAAGAAGAAGAAGGGAAGAAAGTGGGGGTGGGGAGGGAAAGAGAATGAGAGAGGAGGAGGGAGGGAGAGAGAGAGAGAGAAGAAGAAGAAGAAGAAGAAGAAGAAGAAGAAGAAGAAGAAGAAGAAGAAGAAGAAGAAGAAGAAGAAGAAGAAGAAGAAGAAGAAGAAGAAGAAGAAGAAGAACAACAACAACAACAACAACAACAACAACAACAACAACAACAAGAACAACAAGAAGAAGAAGAAGGGAAGAAAGTGGGGGTGGGGAGGGAAAGAGAGTGAGAGAGGAGGAGGGAGGGAGAGAGAGAACGAAAAGGAAAGGGAGAGAAGAGACAGAAACAAATAAAAATTCGAGACAGAGGCAGAGACAGAGGGATGGAAGTGTTGATAGTTTGATTTGTCTGACACTTGCTATTTCATGTCTTTCTTATGCCACCTTGCTACTGCTATCCTGGCTTACTTACACTGTGAAATACAGTTGATGGGGATGAATGTCCCCTTCTCTGTGGGAAATGCTTCCTCATATGGTTGTACAGACTGTGCTGGAATCGGATCTTGTAGTTTCAGAGTTGAAGAATTTAAGCTGTTTTCATGTAAATCTTAAGGGAGCTGGAGGTCAGGATGGTGGTGCTCTGATCTGCCTAGCATGTGCAATCTCCCCCTCAGAGTGTTTTATTGCTACTGATAGACTGCTTGCCTATTCTGTCTAAGATGGTTAAGATTAGTAGAGACAACTGACTCCTTCTCCACAAGTATTTCCATCCTGGATGATGGTTGTGAGGACTGCATTGGAAGTAGAACCAGTGGTATATATTTATATTAGGTGAGGATTGAAAATTCAACTCAAAATTTATTTATTGTACAAGGTCCTAGGGATACAAGGCTAATAGTAGATAATATTTACCTTTAAGGACCTTAAATTTTTATGGAGATGGAGGAACTTTTAATGAATTTCTTAAATATTATTATTAAATTTTATTAATAAAGACATATTAGAGTTATCTATAGAGAAAGGGAAAAATGGGGAAATCAAGAAAGCTTGAAACAACTACTTCAGGAAGTATAATTGTAATTAATGAAAAATGAATGAAAGGCTTACTGTGGAGTAATAAGCAATCAGTTGATATTAAATACCACGAAATTATCATGGAGGTAGTTAGCAATTATATAACTTTCCCCAATAATTTATGAGTAGATGTAAAAGAAACAAATAAAAAATAGGCATGAGAGAATTGAAGACTATCATGACATATATAGTAGAATGACAAGAACAATGAATTAAATAATAGAATCTAGTGCCTTATTAAAATGGCACCAAGAATAGAAATGATGGAAGAGATACAAGGGGAAGAGCAGCTAGAATAGTGGTGATATGACAAGTTCAGGCAGAACAAGAATCGAGTGGCTCATGAAGTCATAGACTGTTGAAAACAGAACCATGTCAATAGTAATGAAAAGTAGGTTTCAATGGGGTGAGATAGAGCAAGAGTTGAAGAATTGAGAGAGTATAATTAGAAAGTTGATTGATTGATTGATATACTTAGTAATCCTTCTTCAGATCAGGAGCATTTACACCAAAGTAGAGTCTGAGGCATTCTTTGACACCCCCGGAAAACAGGAGGCAACTAATATTCCAAACCAGAAACCTCAAATCAGCAGGGTTTCTTTCACTATAAACTTTGAGTAACCCATAGAACTCATTTCCCATGGCTTGCAAAAAATAGCAGTCATATAATTGGTGTTTTTTTGAGCAAAATAGTATTTACTTTTGTATCACAATACAAGCTTTGCTGGCAAATACTGAGAGCTCCAAGATATTTGGGAGAGCAACACAGCACATAATTACATCCTTGAAAGGAAAATATATAATCTCTCCTAGGACTAGAAGATTCTTATTCATACATAATATCTGGCAATCTATTGCCTATAGTAATACTTCTGGGAACTCTGTCAACCTTTAAATCACAATGAAATCTAGCAATGGGAGTGAAATTGCAAAGGGGCCTTGCTCCTTTGTTAAAAACCTATCCTCATGGGTCTGTTCCTAAAAACAAGGCATAGACTGTTGAAAACAGAGTCATGTCAATAGTAAGCCAAAGAATTATACTTCAACAAGGGACCTGGGCCTGTCTATGAGTAACCTAACTTTTTAACCCTAGACTTGCTCATTCTTAAATTGTTATTGTCTGCAGTCTTTTCCTTTGTTAAAAGCCTCCCATGAGAAGTTTTGAAGGTAGCATGGCAATAATGGGCAGAGTCTGCCTTGGATTCAGAAACAGCAGGATTCAAAACCTGTTTCCAATAAATACAACGTGATCATGTCCAAGTCTGGTCAAGGCCTTAGCTAACAGAATCCATAAATTACAGACCAATTGCTTATTCACTTAAATGGAAGGAGTTTTCATACCAGAATTTATCCATATTGATGAATTCACACTATCTGGATGCCACACCACCCTCTTTCTTCTCCCTCAAAAAGAGGGAGAAAAGAAAAATACATTCTACTATCTAACTAGGTAATATATCTCCATGTCTCTGAAGCCTAGTCAACCAACAAACACTTATTAAACACAGATAGTGAAAATAAAACTATCTCATACTGTAATAGTGTGCATTGAGCAAAGGGGAAGAAATAGAGTAAGAGACTGAAAAGCCTCTTGTAGATGGTAAGATTTGAACTTAAGTCTTGAAGGAAGCCTAGTTATAAGAAATATCTTCAATGGAGCATGGGCAATTGTAGCATGTGACCTGTCTTCTAACTGAACTCTGCTGCTAATTAGAATATAAGGCAAATGTTGCTATATCTGTTAACATATCTGTAAAAATACCTACTAGATTATTGTGAAGGTCAAATTAAATAATTTATTCAAAGTTATTCAAAAATTTTAAGATCCTAGAGCATGATCATATTGACATCTAACCTGAATTCATTGTATTACCATCCAAGGCATCAATGATCAGTTTCAAACAATTATATGAAATGCAAAATACATGTTTGTTGATTATGGTGTTGGGATTTTTCTCAAAGAAAAAGTTTTTTTTGTTTTGTTTTGTTTTGTTTTGTTTTTTAAAGCTAACCCCAAATTTCTTCTCTTCACTCAATTTGTTCTAAGCTTTATTTAGTATCAGGTCAAATAAAGTTCATCAAGGAAGAGCAAGTAAGATATCAAGGGATTTCTCATTTCATCAGAAAGCTGTGAAATCATTTGCTATATAAAAAGACAGTCAAAACTTGAGAGACCTTACCCATCCAACCTTCTCTTTTTACAGAAGAGAGAACTGAGACAGTTCCTAAAGTTGCCTAAGGCCACATGAATAGTAATAACTTCCAGACCTTGGACTTGAACTAAGATTTCAAGGCCCCCAATCCAAAGTTATTTCCATTTTTTCTAATGATAGAGACATTTAGAAAGACATACCAGAACATATCTCATTCAATTGCAAATAAAGTGTCTTGATTGCTCATTGTTTCTGAGGTTTTCTTTTATTATGCCTTTTCTGTTTTGTTTATATTCATTGAAAGATAAGAGGGAGGAGATAGAGGCAAATGGAGACAGAGGCAGGAACAGAGAGATGCTGAGTCAGAAAGAGGGAGAGTCAGATGGATTAAGATATAGAAATGAGGAAAGGTAAATAGACACTGAGAAATGTTAAGCCAGAGAGAGAGGAAAGAGAGAGAAAGAGACAGAGAGTAAAGGAGGGAGGGAGGAAGCAAGAGACAGAGAGACAGAGGGAAACAGAGAGAGAGAGAGAGAGAGAGACAGAGAGAGAGAGAGAGAGAGAGAGAGAGAGAGACACTAGAGGAAAAGAGGGAAAGAGGGAGGGAGAAGGAAGAGGGAGGGAGAAAGAAAGAAAGAAAGAGGCAGAGACAGAGACAGACAGAAAGACACAGAGACAGAGAGAAAGACAGAGAGAAAAAGAGAGAGAGAGAGAAGTAAGGGGAGAGAGAGACAGAAATATACAGAGAAAAAGGGATACAGAGAAACAGAAACAAAGAGGGCCAAGAACAAAACAAAACAAAACAAAAACTTTTTGCTACCTTGGATATTGAGACCAAGACAAAGGAGTAGGGCTAAATAATATAAAGAACAGTTAAAGATGAAGACTGCCCATATATAAAATTTCACTTTATTCTATTGGCCTGAAAAAGTTAGTAACATAGATCCATTGTGGCATTAAGCACCCCTCTTAAGCATAAGATGCTCCATATTAAAAACTGGCAGTGTTCTGGAGGAGACTTGGACTCAATGTCTAATTTGTCATTAATCAGCTATGACTTGGCCTAATCATTTAATCTCTCTGGACCTTAGTTTCCCTACCTGTAAAATAAAGAGGTTATACACAATGACACCTAAGACTTGCTCAATCAATGATTCTATTACTAATAATCACAATACACATTAATCTTTACATGTTTTAAGGTTTTCAAAACACTTTTCTTAGAAAGATAAAATGATCTAGGTGTTACTATATATTATTGTATATTATTTTAACTATTTTACAGATGAGGAAACAGTAAAAGGACTTTCCCATGGCCACCATGGACATTGGGTTCAGGTTAACTAATTTTTCCAAAGACTAATTAATCCATCAAATGTCATTTTTATTGTGGCAAACGCTTGATAGAAATGACTTTGTACCATAACTTTACTTATCTTAGAGCACCTAAAGTTGGAGCACCATGACTGCTCTGAATTTTGTGCTCAGCTCACTAGGCTAAAAAACTTTTAAGTGCTTTTTTTTCAAAAGTCTGGAGTTACTTGGGCAAAGCACCTTACTAGGCAAAAGAAAAAAGAAAAACTAGCTTCTCTTTCCCACACTAATTCTCATCTCAGCGAGTAGCATGTAGTATGGAGAAACAGCATATAAACGAGGAAACTAATAAATCTGGTAATGCTTTATTTTAAATATCAATTAAATATTACTGCTTCCATAATGATAGAGGGTAATAAAATTTCTCCAGAAGAGTACGAGATAGTTTAATATGCAAGATGAATCATGATTAGTACTGTTAAATTGGTGACACTTGGAAATTTTAATGCTGTGACATAAAGTTGCATTAAAAATGCTTCTAATATGTATACTTGTACCCATGGGTACCATTGAATTTATGACACTCTGTAGTCTGAGAGGAGAAAATTGTTGGCTACTCCAATTTCCTGCTCATGTTTTGAAAGTGAAGCATCCTCTCTTGACCTTGTGTCCTTACATTGCTTGAGGGTTACCTATTCTGGAGAATAATTTGTTATGTGGAATAACTTGTTTCTTTGAGTTGAATATAAGAATGTAATGTAACGTAATACTAACCTTGCATACTGTCCCTAGTAGCCTATGTTTATGGAGAGCTACAGGGACTTTACCTGATCTTTTTTGTGGAATATTCTTACTCTGTCTATCACCTATCCTCCTGTACTTTGATCTAGATATCATTTACCATTTTTTCTTTCTTTTTCTTTTTTTCATTCTTTCTTCTGTTCTTTCTATCTTATCTGCCTCTGATAGATGTGAACTGATGCAAGGAAATAAAGCTGTCAGAATCTGGGTCCTGATGGCAGAGATGAGGATGCCAGTTGGCACTATTAGATCTTTTAGATAAGGCTTGACACAGGTATATAGGTGCTAGCACTTGATTGTCATTCAAGAACTCCTTGACAATTTGGCACTCCCTAGGGTATATCTACCTGTGATGAAATATGATCACTGTACCATATGTCAACATATCTGATAACTTGTTTGGTGCTAATAAGTCACATGTAAGTCACTTGACCTCCTTAGAAAAGGTGAAAGTCTAGTCTAAGTTTAGTCCCATATTCTTTGGGACCACTAACACTTTTTTAGGGAAGCCTAGAAAACCAATCTGGACACCAAAACTTTAATGTTCTTATTTTGAAAAGAGCTGTTAATTAACCTAATTGTTCAAAAGCTTCCTGAACTCAGGGTGGAGTTGACATAAGGTCACTAGTCTGTGATTCATCATATTCTCATTAATCTCTACATACAGTAGGTGTTTTATAAATTCCTTTTGAATTGAATTGTATCTTGTGTACCTTTGAATTAATTATTGTTCAAAAATCATTAAGTTCTTTCCTTATTGATTCTCTGTATCTCTCCCAAAACCTTCAAAACTTACCCAATATTCTTTTCTCAATTCTTTATCAGCTTGAGTCTAGCCCCTACACTCATATCCATGCTTACAGCAGATGGGTTCCTAATTCATTAAGAAGAGCCCATCTGTTATGAAATTGTTTCCTACCATTACTTTATCCCTTAAAATTTCTTTGCACCATTATCCACTTCATCTTATTTCCTTTTTATCACAGAAGATACAATTCTATTTCTCATTAAGATATCTCTTTCTGATGTGCTCTGAATTCCATTTTATGTTTATTCCTCTGAAAAATTGCTTCAGCATTCCCTCTGTATTCAATTTCACACTAAATAATGCCTCCTCTGCATATTTTTTCAGACATATTCAGGTCTTCCCAAATGCATTTTAGTCCTTTTTTCTATCTTCCCATCTTCTTTTTCCCTTCAGTGCTAAATATACTTTAAAATGTGGATATCTGAGTTAGGGGTGATGACCTCAGTAGAAAAGGATAAGAGAGGAGAGAGAAAAAAAAAAAAGAGAGAGAGATACTTTTTATTAAAAAAAAAAAAAAAATTAAAGAAAGAGGTTACCAATGTAATTAAATAACCAAAAAACTCCAACACATCATATCCGGTAGTCTTTTATTCAAGTTTTAATATGAACTCTCAGAATATATTTATACTATTGACCATACTGTATTATTGAATGTTCTCTCCTCCCTTAGCTTCAAAGACATTGCTCTTTTAGTTTTTCTATTTTTCTATCTATTCTTTCTAACTATGCCTTCTCAATCTCCTTTATAATTTTTTCATTAATATGGGTGGGATGTTTTTAAGTCAATTTTAATCTTTTAGAAAAGAGATTGCTTGAAGTAATAATGGTTGTGAAGAGGAATATAGAGATAAGATGATAGAGAGCACAGAGAATTATGATAGTGAGCAAGAATTTAATGACAAATATATTTTGCATTATATTATGAATGCTCATATGTTTAAATTCTGAATGTCAGAGCTATAATTCATTTAATTTGGCAACAGATTAGATGTTATGCAGACAGTAAGGATTTAATAAATGCATGACATTGAATGAATGAATGATATTGCAAAGTCATTCTGGAATTGGCATGATATGGAGATAAATTGTATAATATACATTTATGCAGCCTGCATAAGAGGAAAGCAACCTTTTGGCCAGATTTGTCCTTAGCCCAAGAGAACAAACTATTTCATAGCACGTGTTAATACAAAACTCACCCACTAAATAATTTAGACCATCATTTTTGTTATGTCCATTCACAACCACTTAAACTCTGTTACAATATATATTCAAAAAAAAATTTCTGCAGTAAGGTCTGGAATTTCAAAGTTACAAATGCACAACCTAAAATCCAAGCATATCATTTCTTCTCTCTTATGTCACTTTCCACTATAAACTATTAATGAACATCTCTACAACATTTGCTATTTTCAGTCACATAGGAAGAAATGCACTTTCAACTTGCAAGGTATCCTAAGTAAATATTGATGTTACTATTCTGTTCATTACCTCATTCTGTCACATTCCCTCAACACTTAAAAACTTTAATCTGAAGACAAGAACTCAACTGTCTTGTTCCCCAGTTAATCTGCATTTTTGATAAATTGTTTTGTAAATGTTCTCAAGTTATTTCATGGTTGTTGTTCTGAAAATATTGTAAGCTCCTAGAGGTCAGGAACTACTTTTCTTTCCTTTTTTTTTTTTTTTTTTTTTTTTTTTTTAAATTTGCATTTTCCCACAGTCACACAGTAATACACTGATAAAGAGACATGGTGATATAATAGGCATGGATAGCATCCTGGAAATTTTAAGTTAGAAGACCTGAATTTGAAGCATTGAACACCATCATTTGCTTTGTAAAAACGGGCAAATTATTTAGAATATTCCTTCTACAAAACGAAGGTAGCAATAATTCATTATCTATTTCACAAAATTCTTATAATGAAAGCACTTCACAAAACATTACATAAATGTTCAATAAATGGTTCTTAAGTAACAAACAATATGTTAAAGATTCAGTATGTTCTATGTAGCAAAAAGAAAAGAAAGAAACATTTTGATGAGCTGTTTTATTCTATTAAAAAATGGAAACCTGCAGTCAATTTCTAGATGTCTAACTCTATTTACAGAGTATTCAGTGGCACTGTGGGTGTGCTTACTGCACTGAAAAAAATATTCAGCTTTGAGGTTTTGAAGATTTTTGTCTGTCAAAATGTCAAAAGAATCTTTATTAAAACCTGTTTTTTGGGGTTTTTTTTGTTTTTTTTTTTTAAAGAAAAATTCCCTGATATACTGTTAAGGTATTCAGTAAGCCATTGGGAAAAAAAAAATAAAAAATAATATATATATATATATATATATTTCATGGTTGTTGTTCTGAAAATATTGTAAGCTCCTAGAGGTTAGGAACTTTTCTTTCTTTTCTTTTTTTTTTTTTTTAATTTGCATTTTCCCACAGTCACACAGTAATACACTGATAAAGAGACATGGTGATATAATAGGCATGGATAGCATCCTGGAAATTTTAAGTTAGAAGACCTGAATTTGAAACATTGAACCATCATTTGCTTTGTAAAAAGGGGCAAATTATTTAGAATATTCCTTCTACAAAACGAAGGTAGCAGGCTTTTGAAGGGGTAGGAGTGAGTCTTAGAGAGATTTTCCATTTCATAAGAAAATTTCTCATGTGGAACTACCTCTTGACCCTCGTTGCCACAGGCCGCTGGAAGGAGCTGCTTGGCTAACTAAGTGTGTGGTCTTCTTGTTTGTCAGTATTAGCTGTTCATTTTTCTTTTGTTTTCAGTCTTACTTCAGTTTTGGGTCATTGTAATTTTAGAATGCCGTATGCCCTTAGCTGTGGCATTAATGGCTGCATAGTCAATAGCAGTCTCCAAAACAACAGTAAATTCTTGCTTGTTTAAGATAAATTGTTCTAGAATTTTACCTTTTGATTCAATGTTTTGAGGTTCAGATTTCCAAACTGGAAGTTAGCTTGTGTATTAAGAAATTTAAAATTGTAGGTGTTCTTAAGGGATTCACACACTAAGCGATTGGTAAATTAAAAATAACAAACAAAAATAATCACTTAAAAAGGCATATTGCTAGAAAATAAAGATGATAGAAACTATTTGTTAGCTATAAATAAACAATAGAGAACCTCCAGAGATATTGACATATTCCATAAAGAAGCACACAGTCATCTCTTTATTTTCTGAAATCTTCCTGGCCTTGTGTTTAGTATTGCACACTTCAACACTTAATTGTTCTATATCATACATTTTAAGTTTGTTTGTTTGCTTGCTTGCTTGCTTTAACAACCTTCATATATAATAACCTACTTGAATCTAATGACTGTATTTTCTTCTCCATAACACCTTGCTTAATTCTGTACTAATAAAAAGTATATTCTAAATATTTATCATTTAATATATTAAATAACCAACAGACTGAAACTACTCCCTTACATAATAAATATCTATTTTCCTTTTCCCCTATGAATAAACCTCACTTTTTTATTTGCTTGAAGAAGGGGGATACTACAAATTTCTAAAAATATATAAATTTCTATATTTTAAGGGTATATATGAATTTATATGTGCTGAGGGCCTATTGACTTGGACAAGCATTATCAATAAATGTGTCTTTGAATCATCATCTCATAGATATAGAGCTTGAAGTAATCATAGACATGACAGTCTAATTTTCTTAACTTACAAAAGAGGCATAGAAAGGTAAAGGAAGCTAAATGATTCAATGTATAGAACACTGGATTTAGAGTAAGATAGAACTTTAAATCTAACTTTACATATTTACTAACTTTGTGATCCTGGACCTAAGTAAATGAGTTTCCTTTTTTATAAACTGGGAGTAAAAATAGTATCTCCCCTTTCCCAAGATAGTCATGAAGACCAAAGAGAAGAATGTTTACATGATACTCTGCAAACTTCAAAAGACTTTGTAAATGCTGATTCTTGTTATTATATAGAATACAGTTTTTGTTCTTGCTAGGCACTAAATGGTAGAGTCAAGATTCAAATCAAGAACTTCTGACTCCAAATTCTATACTCTGCATTTCAGCGGAGAATACTTTTTATTTTGCTTTACTAACCAGAATTCTCACTGTTATAAGAAATTGACTGAAGATTTACACTTTTATTTCTCAGAGGAAATTAAGTAGAATGGGTGATTGTGTTCTGGATTATGAATCTAGAAAATCTGAGTTTTGATCCAGCAAAAAATAGCTGCTAGTTATATATTCCAAAGACATCCAAAAAAAAAAAAAAAAAAAAAAAAGGAAAAGGAATTACTTATATAAAAATATTTATAGTAGCTGGTTTTTTTAGCTACAAATTGAAATCAAGCCAATGACCATCAATTGTGCAATAACTAAGCAAACAATGGTATGTGATTGTAATCGAATATTAATGTGTTGTGAGAAATAAAAAGCAGAATGCTTTCAGAAAAGCCTGGAAAGAACTGGGTGAACTGGTGTATAGTGAAGTAAATAGGATCAGAAGATTATACAGAATAACAGCAATATTGTTTATGTGTGTGTGTGTGTGTGTGTGTGTGTGTGTGTAATATGTACACACACATACATATTGTTCTGTCTTTCAATCATGATTAATTCATTGTGACCCCATGTGGGGTTTTCTTGTCAATAATATGGGAGTTATTTGTCATTCCCTTCTCCAGATGATTTTACAGATGAGGAAACTGAGGCAAATAAGGTTAAGTGACTTGCCCAGGGTCACACAGCTGGTAAATGTCTGAGACCAGATTTGTACTCAGAAAGATGAGTCTTCCTGATTCCAGGCCTATCATTCTATCCACTGTATTACTCACATGAAGCAAATTATAGTTATTCTGATTATCTTTTTTACTTTTATTGTTTTTGTTTCCCTTGCTTTTTTTTCCTTTTTTTTTTTTTAACTTCAGCAGAACTATAACATATTCTGTTCCAATTTCTTGTTTTAATTCTGTGAATGTCTTTCTGTTTCCAGTGGGTCTTTTATAATGTATTGTTGATTTTCTAATGCATTCCCTTTTTTATGAGTGAACTCATCCCATTTACTGTTATGATTAGCTCTTCATTTTTTCCATCCCATTTTATTGTCTTTATCCTTCTCTCTCTTTAATCTGTCTTCAATAGTCTGACCTCCTTTTTATCATTCTCCCCACTTTATTTTTAATCCCCTTTCTTCCTGCTTTGCTGTTGGAAAAATCTTGTTTCTAGACCTGACTTTATATGTATCTTCTTCCCTCTTTAAACTTTTTAGATAAGGGTGAGTTTCAAGCTTTGTCTGCTGCTCTCCTTCATTTTCCTCTTCACTTAAAAAGCTTTTCCTAGTGCACCTTTTTTATGTGAGAAAATTTTACATTCTAATTCTCCCTTCCCCCTTCTTTCAATATATTCTTTTTCATGTTTTTTAAAAATCCTCCCACTATAAATGACTTTCTCCCATACTCTCTAGGGGTCTCTGAGAGCTCTGGAATTTTACTATAATATTCCTGGGAGTATTCATTTTGGGATCTCTTTTAATCATCATTTTGCCTTTGGATCCAAGATATCAGGGCAGGATGTTTTTGGATATTTTCTTGAAAGATGATTTCTAGGCTCTTTTGTTGATCATGCCTTTCATATAGTCCAATAATTTAAAAAAATATATCTTTCCTGCATCTTTTTTGTAGATCAGTTTTTTTTTAAATGTGTTATGGATGCATTAGCTGCCATTTGCCCAATTACAATTTTTAAGTAATTATATTTTAAGTGAGTTTTTGTACCTCTTTTTCTATTTATACAATTCTGCTTTTTAAAGAGAGTGAATGCAAAATTCAATGAATTTGTGTTTGTGTGTGTGTATTTACCCTTAGACCAATTCTGTTTTTTGTATTTCTGAACTTATTTTACCAAACTATTCATTGTGTTTTCATAATTTTCTTTCATTATTTTCATTTATTTTCCAAATTTTTCCTCTACCACTCATCTCTTTCTTTAAGTTTTCCATGAATTCTTGTTGGGTTCTTGTCCAACTTACTTTGGACAAGGCCTCTATTTTAAGGATTTGCTTCAAGTTGTTTTCACATTGCTGTTATCTTTATGTCTTGGTCTTCCCTATCATTTTGATAGCTTTTTATACTAATGTTTTGTTGTTATTTGCTCATTTTTTCTTGACCTTGAACTTTATGTTAAAGCTGGTCTCTGCTCACCTGAGGCTAGGAAGATATTGTCCCACACTTCATGCTTTTTTTTTTTTTTGTGCTGCTGGTTTCAAAGTTAGTTCTCAGAGTTTGGAAGAATTCAGTGTTTCCAAAGTGAAGTGATCTGGGCAGAAATCTTTTTTTTGTTGTTTGTTTGTTTTTGCTTTTTATTAATTTTTATAATTATAAAATTTTCTTTGACAGTACATATGCATAGGTAAAAAATTTTTTTTACAACATTATCCCTTGTACTCCCTTCTGTTCTGAGTTTTTCCCCTCCTTCCCTCCAAGCCCTCCCCTAGATGGCAAGCATTCCCATACATATTAAATATCTTATAGTATATCCTAGGTACAATATATATGTGCAGAACTGAATTTTGTTGTTGTTGTTGTTGCAAAGGAAGGATTGTATTCGCAAGGTAAAAATAATCTGTGAAGAGAAACAAAACAAAACAAAACAAAACAAAAAAAAATTCTCAGAGTTTACACTCATTTCCCAGTGTTCCTTTTCTGGATGTAGCTGATTTTGTCCATCATTGATCAATTGGAATTGGATTAGCTCTTCTCTATGTTGAAGATATCCACTTCCATCAGAATACATCCTCATACAGTATCATTGTTGAAGTGTATAATGATCTTCTGGTTCTGCTCGTTTCACTTAGCATCAGTTGATGTAAGTCTCTCCAAGCCTCTCTGTATTCCTCCTATTGGTCATTTCTTACAGAACAATAATGTTCCATAACATTCATATACCATAATTTACCCAACCATTCTCCAATTGATGGACATCCATTCATCTTCCAGTTTCTAGCCACTGTGAAAAGGGCTGCCACAAACATTTTGGCACATACAGGTCCCTTTCCCTTCTTTAGTATTTCCTTGGGATATAAGCCCAGTAGTAGCACTGCTAGGTCAAAGGGTATGCACATTTTGATAACTTTTTGGGTATAATTCCAGATTGCTCTCCAGAATGGTTGGATTCTTTCACAACTCCATCAACAATGCATCAGTGTCCCAGTTTTCCCACAGCCCCTCCAACATTCATCGTTATTTGTTCCTGTCATCTTAGCCAATCTGACAGGTGTGTAATGATATCTCCGAGTTGTCTTAATTTGCATTTCTCTGATCAATAGTGATTTGGAACACTCTTTCATATGAGTGGAAATAGTTTTAATTTCATCATCTGAAATTTGTCTGTTCATATCTTTTGACCATTTATCAATTGGAGAATGGCTTGATTTCTTACAAATTAAAGTCAATTCTCTGTATATTTTGGAGATGAGGCCTTTATCAGAACCTTTAATTGTAAAAATGTTTTCCCAATTTGTTACTTCCCTTCTAATCTTGTTTGCATTAGTTTTGTTTGTGCAGAAACTTTTTAATTTGGTGTAATCAAAATGTTCTATTTTGTGATCAATAATGGTCTCTAGTTCTCCCTTGGACACAAACTCCTTCCTCCTCCACAAGTCTAAGATGTTGTTGCTGCTACTGCTGCTGCCATTGTTGTTGTTCAGTCATTTGGTCCTGTCTTACCCTTCATAAGCTTATTTGGGTTTTTTTTTGACAAAGATCCTGGTGTGGTTTACCATTTCCTTCTCCAGTTCATTTGACAGATGAGGAAACTAAGGCAAATAGAGTGAAATGACTTGCTCCAAGTGATGCAACTAGGAAGTGTGTAGCCCCATAAAGGGTACAACCTTTTTTCAAATCCTTAATTTTATTCAAATCTAAAGGTGCATATCTTCTCCTTTTTTTACCTACAGAGTCAATCTCTTCAATCACAGGATATGCATGTATAAAATCACTTATATCCTGTCCTTCTTTTTTAGCTTTAACCAATGCTTTTTCTAATCTTGTCATAGGCTTAGACTGCTTCACAGACAATTCTGTTTGTGTTTCTGCCTCTTCCTCTCCTCCTTCTTGCTCCACCCCTGAAGGGTTAATTGAGGGAGGAGATGGGAGGTGCTCCTGTTGCTGTTGCTCAGAATTGTACTTAACTTCATTGTTATCTGATTCATCCTTTTCACCTAGTTTAGTTGACACCTCCCCATTTTGCTCCTTCATCTCTTCCTTTAGAATAACATTTTTTAAAGCCATTTGGATTAAATTGTAGGTATGAATTGTATCTTTGGAAACTGAGTTTGGTCTGGAACCAAAGGGTAAAATGTCACAAAGGTAATTGTACTGTTCACCTAATTGCTCTCCTACTAATTTCCACTCATCTGGATCCAATTCTTCTTCCAGAGAAAAAGAAGGACATATGACCTTCACAGTTCTTAAAAGTTCAGTAATCTCCTCTAAAATTATAATCAAGCCTTGGCTTTTCATAACCTTGATGATGCTCTCTAAACATTTTCCTTGAACAGAAGGTGTTTGCCCCATTTCACTATAAGAGATTCCTGGTTTAGCCCTTAACAAGTTAAGTTCCTTATTTATCTATTAGCTCGCTCACTTAATCTTTAACAAAGTTTCCTCGTTACTCACGGTTCTGGGTCAGAGAGACTGAGATCTGGATGGGAGGCTTTTCCACTGGAATCAGGACCGTGTCTGTCCCTCAGCTTATGTCAAAATGTTACTAGATGGTTTGTCTTATGAAGTCCTAACCCCGAATGATTGGAAATCCATAGCAAGGACATGTCTGGAACCTGGAGAAAATTTATTATGGCTTGCGGAATTTCATGAATTATGTAAAATTCAAGTCAGATGCAATTTGGAAATAGGAGTTAACACACAATTCACTTTTGAGCACTTAGCTGGTGAAGGTCAGTATGGAGAGAATTCGGAACAGATTAATTATACCATGACAATATATGAACAAATTGCTAAGGCTGCAATAAAAGCTTGGGGTGTCCTCCCTGGACAGAAAGATCGGGGAGAGGCTTTCACTAAAATACAGCAAGGTCCCAATGAACCTTTTGCAGATTTTGTGGGACGTTTGCAAACTGCTGTCAAAAGAACTATTGGAGAAAATTCAGCTACAGAAATAATGACCAGACATCTGGCTAAGGAAAATGCCAACGAGATTTGCAAAAGAATTATATGGGGATTAGACAAAGATGCTCCTTTAGAGGAGATCATAAGACGCTGTGCTACAGTGGGAACAAATGCTTTTTACACCCGGACAATGATGAATGTGGAAAGACAGGGTCCCTTCTGGCAAGGGACGTCTAGAGAAACTCGGCGATGTTTTCAATGTGGAAAAATTGGACATCTAAGAGCTCAGTGTAGATATGGAGATACAGTGAGAAGACAGGGTGAAAGAAGACCTAAAACCCCATGTCCAAAATGCAACAAAGGACTCCATTGGGCATCAGAGTGTAGAATAATTCAGGGAAATGGGATGAGGGGCCCATGTCCAGGGCCCCAGGCAAAAAAGACTTGGGGCATGATGGCAGCTGATGTTACACCCAAAGAACCTTTAGAAGGCCAGGACTCTGATTTAATCAACCAGCAGAAAAGCAATCACATGGCAGAAAGGGAATACCCAATCAGTCAACCAAAAGGCAATCAGATTGCAAAAATGGATTACACTTGGGGAGAATACAGGCCTTTTAAACCAACAGGGCTGTGTCCAGTGCAAACAATTCCGATGTAATTGCCAGATGATGAGAAGAGATTTAGAAAATGGTAATTAGATAGGTTAACTGCCTGGGAGAGAGGGTTTGCTTGTATTTCTTCAGCAGGAAAAGGAATCAGATGGGTGCCAACGAGTCATATTCACCTTGTCCATCAGAGAGAGACAGAAAAAGAGAAAGACCTCAAAATAAAGGAGAAGATCTAAGAAATATCTGACACTGAAAGAGCATGGATAATAAGAAGACTGTTAAAGAACTTTAAAAACCAGCAGGAATCATTGGACTTCCTCACACAAGATGAGACTAATGGACAATGGACTTATGGACATTTATAAATTTTCAATTTATGATTATGTTATATACTTCTAGCATGTGTTATGTTACTATGTTACTATGTGCTTATGTAATTTATGTAATTATCTGTAATACTTCCCATATTGATGGATTTATGTTTCAAGGTCATGACTGTCCTATGTTCTAAATCAAAAGAAAGGGGGAGATGTTAGGATTACTAAGTGAGAACTCGGGTTGTCTGGATAGTGACGAGGTGAGAATTCAGACTGGACAATTACAAGGTGAGAACTCAGGTTGACTTGATAGAGGGGGCAAGCTCATTGGCTGGGGTGGTTCTTCCCAGAAGCCCTTGCATTATCCCACGCCCATTCTCTGGGAGGATAAAAAGAGACAGCACTGGGCGCAGAGAGCAGATCGGCCTGAAGAAGGATAAGAGTTGGAGGAGATTCAGAGCCAGGATTCAAGAGAAAGACTCTGCATTGCATCAGGCTTGACGGGGCTCTCTGCAGGAAGGGAAGTCACTTCTAAGGACAAGAGTTAACAGCAACTGCCTGGAGACAAGGGTTCACTACAGGAAGAAGAATCTGTCTGAGAGATTTGAGTAGACACAGCAGATCTCTTCCCAGAGAGCGATCCAACAGCTTCTGGAGACGACAGCTCGTTACAATAAGAGGTAAACCATCCCATGTTCCTCCAATTTATTTATGATTTCGTTCTTTATGCCTAAATCTTAGACCCATTTTGATCTAATCTTAGTATATGGTGTTAAATGTGGGTCCAAGCCTAGTTTCTGCCATACTAATTTCCAGTTTTCGATCTGGGCAGAAATCTTGTCAGTACTCTGGTATTCCTCCAGGAAAGGCTCCTAATGCTCTTTAGGTGTAAGCATTAGTGCTCCTTTCTGCCTTGGGATTTGACTAGCATCTCTGCTCCCTTGTGATTAATCATAAGCACTCTTCTTCCCTCTGATACAATGACCCAGAACTATATATGACCAATTGAGTTGCCAGTCAGCACAAATTTCATCTAGCTCCACCAAGGCAATCTATTTTTGACCAGTATTTCAACCTCCTTAGCATCTCTGGACTGAGAGTTTCTGTAGCTGCTGCTGCTCACACTTTACCGGTCACCTACAAGGCCCACCGATGATGCTTCTGCTATATATACTATGAGCTGGTTCCCAACCTATTGTCACAACTCTCTTTAACCTACTAAGTCAACCCTCTATATTGTAGGTTGATAAAATGCCTCTTTCTGGCTTTTTCTTGTCTCTGATGAGTCAAAATTGATTTGAAGTATTATTTTAAAGTACTTGAAGAGGACTTCAGCTAGTTTGTTGCTTCTTCTTTGCCATCTTGGCTGTGCTTCTCTATGTTAGCTCTTAATGATAAGTGTTTTAAGTGCTTGTATATCTTTCTTTTATTATATGTTCCAGACCCATATCTAAACCTAATTCTAGAATCAAAATGTTTCCAGGGCTTTCACTCAAACCTGTCAACCTAAAATTATAGTTGTATTTTGACACGTACTTGAAATCAGAGAACAAAAGTACATGATTAAGTAGCATGATAATTTCAGAAAGTAATGCACTATAAGGTTATAAGAATATCTTTTTGGTAAAAAAAAAAATTTCTGCCTACTCTAAATATTGATTATTAATGTAAAGCAAG
The DNA here is from genome assembly GCF_048593235.1 of Sminthopsis crassicaudata. Classification (NCBI taxonomy): domain Eukaryota; kingdom Metazoa; phylum Chordata; class Mammalia; order Dasyuromorphia; family Dasyuridae; genus Sminthopsis; species Sminthopsis crassicaudata. The sequence continues at coordinate 378,020,489 of NC_133619.1, forward strand.
TAACAACAAAAAGTTACTTCTAATAACAACATGTTCCTGGAGGCAATGAGGAGGATAAGTTTGGATATTAAATTGTCCTATAGGTAAAAACAAACAAACCAACAAACAAAACAAAAGCAAAATTCATATTTCTATTTGTGCCTTTGCTATTAAAAATAGTACTCCCTTAACAGCAACTAATGATTGAATCACAGGACTCCAGGTTGTCAGAGACAAAATTGTATACTGAGTTTAAAAAAAAAAAAAAAAAAAAAAAAAAGCAAATGTACAATAATTCTTGCCCAGGAAAAAATTGGGCTCTGAGTCATATCACTATGAGGGAGATATAAAATTGATGTTAAATGAGTTTTATTCACAGAAACATGATATCATATATAGAAAGATTAGTCTTTAGAAAATCTATCTCACATAACTGAAAGTTAATGGGAAAGATGGATAATGTAACTCAAGAACTTTTTGGAATCTAAGTGGTTTTGCTCTATAACCAGTTAAAGAATGCTATCTCTTGACATCTATCCCCCTCTTGCCAAGAGTCATATTCTCAGACAATGAAAAATCACTGGTGGAATCAGGAATATTCCTTTTCAATAACATAAAGAGTTATGTGTAAGTGGAAAAGAACAGTAGTGGCAGTTGGATTAGCTTTATATACAATTTCCTTCTATTTTGATTCTCCCATTTTATTAAATCTACTCTGTGTCTTGTTATCTTTCCCAGTAAAAATTTTCACAGCCTTTCTTTTTTTAGACCTCCTATACTTCTAACTCTCTGACAAATATTTGGGACAAGTTGACCAAAAAGTTCTGGGATGGAACTGTCAATGGAGCTCAGAGACTCACTTTCTCATTGAAAAAGGTCCCCTGAAAAACTGGAAATTAGTATGGCAGAAACTAGGCATGGACCCACATTTAACACCACATATTAAGATCAAAATGGGTCCAAGATTTAGGCATAAAGAACGAAATCATAAATAAATTGGAGGAACATGGGATGGTTTACCTCTTAGACTTGTGGAGGAGGAAGGAGTTTGTGTCCAAGGGAGAACTAGAGACCATTATTGATCACAAAATAGAAAATTTTGATTACAACAAATTAAAAAGTTTCTGCACAAACAAAACTAATGCAAACAAGATTAGAAGGGAAGTAACAAATTGGGAAAACATTTTTACAATTAAAGGTTCTGATAAAAGGCCTCATCTCCAAAATATACAGAGAATTGACTTTAATTTGTAAGAAATCAAGCCATTCTCCAATTGATAAATGGTCAAAAGATATGAACAGACAAATTTCAGATGATGAAATTAAAACTATTTCCACTCATATGAAAGTGTTCCAAATCACTATTGATCAGAGAAATGCAAATTAAGACAACTCGGAGATATCATTACACACCTGTCAGATTGGCTAAGATGACAGGAACAAATAACGATGAATGTTGGAGGGGCTGTGGGAAAACTGGGACACTGATGCATTGTTGGTGGAGTTGTGAAAGAATCCAACCATTCTGGAGAGCAATCTGGAATTATGCCCAAAAAGTTATCAAAATCTGCATACCCTTTGACCTAGCAGTGCTACTACTGGGCTTATATCCCAAGGAAATACTAAAGAAGGGAAAGGGACCTGTATGTGCCAAAATGTTTGTGGCAGCCCTTTTTACAGTGGCTAGAAGCTGGAAGATGAATGGATGTCCATCAATTGGAGAATGGTTGGGTAAATTATGGTATATGAATGTTTTGGAGCATTATTGTTCTGTAAGAAATGACCAATAGGAGAAATACAGAGAGGCTTAGACAGACTTACATCAACTGATGCTAAGTGAAACGAGCAGAACCAGAAGATCATTATACACTTCAACAATGATACTGTACGAGGATGTATTCTGATGGAAGTGGATATCTTCAACATAGAGAAGAGCTAATCCAATTCCAATTGATTAATGGTGGACAGAATCAGCTACATCCAGAAAAGGAACACTGGGAAATGAGTGTAAACTGTTATTTTTACCTTCTGAATCCAATTCTTCCTGTGCAACAAGAAATTCAGTTCTACACACATATATTGTATCTAGAATATATTGTAATATATTTAACATGTATAAGACTGCCTGCCATCTGGGGGAGGGGGTTGGGGGAGGAAGGGAAAAAATCTGAACAGAAGTAAGTGCAAGGGATAATGTTGTAAAAAATTACCCATGCATATGTACTGTCAAAAAAAAAAGTTATAATTATAAAATAAAATAAAATTTAAATAAACAAAAAGAAAGAAAGAAAGAAAGAAAAAGGTCCCCTGAGTCCCAAAACATCTTGGGAACATAGATTGTATGGTCAAAGGATCATACATGAGAAGCTCATATAGGACCCAGTAAAGTTGTTTGATTGTCCTAGGCTCATGTAGACAGATCCAGAATTTTCACCAAGTTCTCTAACTCTAAAAGCTAGTGGATTTTCTACTGCAGCATACAGCTTCCAAAAATAGAACTTGTGTACTTCTTCCTGGACTTCTTGTACCTCCAAACATTTGTTTCTGTTGAATATAGAATTGTTCTTTCAGTCACCCAAGCTGGTAGTGTTAGTATCATTTTTTAATCTTCCCCTATGTAATGAGCAACATCTTATTGAATTTTACCAAAACATCTTGAATTCATCTATTTCTCTACACTTATACAGTCACCAAGTTAGTTCAGGCCTTGACATTGTAATAGTCTTCTAAATGTTCTGTTTCAACTTTCTCCTCAGTGGAATCCAACCTTCCACAGTACTGCCAAATCAATGTTCGAAAAAACATCAGTCCCATTATGCCACCCTCTTGCTCAAGAATTTACAGTGGTTTCTTTTTGCCTCCAGAAAAGAATACAAAATCCTAATGCTGGCATTTAAAGCCGCCCCCCCACCCCCCGAATATACTGGCTCCATCTTATCTTTTTAGATTTATTTTATGTTACAGTATTTCCTTTCATATATCCTTTCTTCCCTTTAAGCTGGAATTCTTTTGTTACCTGAATTTAATATTCTCTCTTTCACCTCTTTGAGTATTTTTGTCATTGAATCCCTAGTCTTCAACATAGTATTTTGCATGTGCAGCTGTTGTTCATTCATTTCTGACTCTTCATGACCTCATTTAGGTTTTTCTCAGAAAATGATGGAGTTGTTTGCCATTTCCTTCTCCAGCTCATTTTATAGATGAGGAAACTGAGGGAAACAGGGTTAGATAATTTGCCCAGAGTCCCACATCTAGTGAATTCTAAGGTTAGTTTTGAATTCAGATCTTCCTGACTCCCAGCTAATAATCCATTCACTGTGCAGTCTATCTGCCCTTGAATATGCTTTGCATATATTAGGTATATATTAAAAGATTTGTTGAATTGAAATTTGGTGAAATTAATGATCTTTTATTCTGAACCAGAGAGCATATATAACAATGTTAATATGTCCTTGTCATGCCACTTTATTTATTGAACAAATACTGTACTTCTAATAAAAAATGACACTACTGAAACAAGAAGATATTCTAGGAAGTACTAGAATAAAATTCAGTAATCCAATAGAAAACCTTGGAGAATTAAATTCAGCTAGCGCTCTCATAACATCAAAATTGATCGAAAATTTATTTTTAGGTCTTATTTTCTGCCCTATTTTTTTTCATGGCCACAAAATTACATGCACATTCATATAATTGTGCTGATAATTATCCATTAATTGGCATAATTAACCATGGGCTCTCTTGGGAAGGCATAAGTTACCAGTTACACCTGGATTTTGCTAATTTCAGGTGCAATTATTTGTTCATGCAATTTTTACACCTGCTGATAATTTTGGGTAAAAAAGGTGAACCTACAACAAAGGAAATTGACTGTATATTTTCCCATAATGCCTATATATTTAATACCACTAGGTAGTGCATTACTCTAATGTCATCAGCATTTTGCTTTCTTGTGAAATTATACTGTATTCACTGAGTGACATTTAGATGTTTTGTACGTTATGGTGTTTTAGTCACAGAATAGAAAATCACATTTCCCTAAAGAAAGAAAATTTCTACCTCTAGGACCCATGGCCAAATGGAAACAATTATTCTCCTACAAAATAAACAAAGAAAGGGTAACAGAACATGATGCCCTTGGTAAAAAGGAGGGGTAAAAATGCAGATTTACTCAAGGCTTGAAATTCCCAGGCTCTGGACTTTGATTCATCAGGTTCTTTGCATAATACTGGATACAATGTAAATGCTTAAATGTTTAATGAATAAATGGATGGATGAATGATACTCCTAATAATACCACTACTTTCTACTTATATAGTGCCTTAAAGTTTTCAAATATTTTCACATATATTGCTTTATTGGACACTTACAATTCCAATACTGTGAGGTGGAGCAGACTTTATTATTCCCATTTTTTAGGGGAGAAAATGAAGGCTCAAATGAACAGCTTTTCCAAGGTCATACAGTTTATACACAGCAAAGTTGCATATTGGCCATAACTCTATCTATAAATCTAATATGTTGTGTGATATGCAGGAATGTCAGTAGCACTTTGTATCTGTTTTGGAGGATTTTACTAGAGCCAAATTGGGAAAATAAGTGATGCAGTTCATTTCCACATCTGATGTCAGTGTCAATTAAGGATATTCCCCTTTTAAAAATGCCACTATGTTCTCTTGTGGAACAGGATTGAGTTAACTTCTAAAAGAGCAATTCTTAGATCTTTAGTAGTTCTAATCAATTGAATGTCTAAGGTCTATGTCAGTACTGGAATGGTGAATATTCTATTTGGCAGAAAAATCTCTCAAAAGAAAAAAAAAAACTATCTGCATTGTTCAGTTTCTGTGTGATTCCATGTGTTACTGAATACTTAACACTTTTAATTTGAATTTAATTTGAGAACTTGTAACCCTTGAAATGCATTATTCTTTCTGAGGTAAGCTTTTCTTATTAGAGACTTCAACTTAAGAATTAAAAATAAAATCTAATTTACAAAAATCTTTAAACAATTCAGCTGTGGAATCAATAATTTTGGCTCCTTACACTTCACCTGAAAGCAGAATAATGTCCACCTATTCTATTTTTTTTTTCCTGAGCTTCTTATACTGGCCTCTGCTCTTATATACAAGATCTTACAAAACAAATTGTAATTTCTTTTAAAATGAGAAATTTAGAAATTCTGTTATGTTTAAGAGATGACTTTTATTATCTTATAAAACCTGTCACATATTGGATCTATGTAAATTATTGTCAAAGGGAAGATGAAAAAAATGAGGATATATATTTTTGGTTCAGACTTCAAATTTTGTGAATTCTCAATATGGGAAACTTCCTATATCAGTACATATTGGTAACTAGTTTATATTTCTGGAGTGCTGCTTCTAAAACTTTTAAAATTTGATATGAATCTATACTTTAACATATTTAACATGTATGGGGCTACCTGCCATCTGGGGGTAAAGGGAAGGAGGGGAAATGTTGGAACAGAAATTTTTGCAAGGGTCAATGTTGAAAAATTACCCATACATTTTGTCAATAAAAAACTAAAATTTAAAAAAATTGATATGAATCTTGTTTCTGAAATTTAAGTGTCAACTCTATCATTTTAATGTATATTGGTTAAAGGCGGGGGGTGAGGAAACTCTTCCTTTACTTGCGTATGTGTGTGTGTATATATAATTTAGAATAAATTTTACAAATATTTAGCAGAAAGTGAAACTCACACAACCAGGAGATCATTGTTCATGGCTGTAACGTGCTCTCCTGGTAGTTACAATTACTAGTCTGTCCTAGGCCCAACAGAGTACCTTTGACCACTGACCTTTGCAGTGTGAACTCTACCCGGCTCGCCTCCTCTGAGGCCTTCAAAGGTCTCTGGCCACAATCTCTTGAATCTATAGTTTAATACCCGGTAGCACGCTCAAGAACAGCCACGTGTAATCTTAAAAGCTTTTATTATACCTATTCACATAATGCCCTCACTTGATGCCCTGACTTGTTGGTTCCCGAGTGAACACCTGGTCAGAAGACCCACATGTTCACTTCCAAACTCCTTACCTCTTTTGACTACCCATCTCGGCTTGGCCACCCAGGCTAGGGAGCCAAGGTGAAGAGCGTCATGTTAAAGAGAGCGACTGCTGCCTGCAGTGGGCTTATAAAGGGCCTGTGAGGTCACACACACAGCCAATCAGCTAGAGAGTCACCCATTACGAAGCTATCTCATCGTGGCCAAGATCCCACCTACAAGGCAGTCCTAATATCCACAGATATTACTTCTGGGCCTCAATCTCCCGATGCACTGTGTCCGCCCATTTAAAGGGCCCTTACACATGGCAATAACAAGACTATTGGATGATCAGTTCTGATGGACATGGCTCTCTTCAACAATGAGATGATTCAAACCAGTTCTAATTGTTCAGTAATGAAGAGAGCCATCTACATCCAGAGAGAAGACTGTGGGAACTGAGTGTGGACTACAACATAGTCTTTTCACTTTTTCTGTTGTTGTTTGCTTGCATTTTTATTTTCCTTCTCAGGTTTTTTTTTTTTCTTTCTAAATCCTATTTTTCTTGTGCAGCAAGATAAATGTATGAATATGAATACATATATCAGATTTAACATATATTTTAACATGTATTGGAATATCTGCCATCTAGGGGAGGGGATGGGGTTAAGGAGGGGAAAATTTGAAACAGATGGTTTTGCAAGGGTCAGTGTTAAAAAATTACCCGTACATGTGGTTTTTTAAATAAAAAGCTATAATAAAAAAGAAATATTTAGCAGAAGTGATATATTTATATATTAAATTAAAATATTTCTAGTTTAAGCTACTAAAATTTTGGACTAAAATATTTCCATGCACATCTCTTCTATTTAAACAGAACTAACTACTGCTGTGTGATTTTTCCAGGGTCATAAGAACAGACCAAATATCTTTTAGATGTATTTTTCTATATTTCATATTTTTAAAAACCCCTGAGGAGCTTCCTGGAGTTGCAGGAAAGATGAATGAATATTGAATGAACCCTGTTCTTACTAAAGCCTACCTTGTTTTCTAATTTCTACCTGACCTTATTTTCTTAGAAATGATGTCAGTTGAATATGAAGTCATCTGTGATTTTCTCTTATAGGTATTCATTCTGAATGGTTGTGGCCTCAATCTGTTGAAGAACTTAACTTAAAAGGCCAAGGTTTTCCCCTACATCCAGGGCCAATTGCAATCATCCTAAGCTATATCTGGTCACTAGACACAGATGGCTCTGGAGGGGAAAGTGAGGCAGGTGACTTTGCATTGCTCACCCTCCCTTCAATCCAATTCATTTGCATGTCATGGCATCACCTCCTTGATTTCATGGTCCTCTTCAAGAACAAATGACAAACAAGAACCTCTGTGACTTAAAAAACTTGACTGGAATTGGTCAGTTGGAAGACTCCTTCCCTTCCCTCCTCCTCTGCTCTCTTCCCTTCCCTCCTCCCCTACCCTCTTCCCTTCCCTCCTCCCCTACCCTCTTCCTTCCTTCCTTCCTTCCTTCCTTCCTTCCTTCCTTCCTTCCTTCCTTCCTTCCCTCCTTCCCTCCTTCCTTCCTTCCTTCCCTCCTTCCTTCCTTCCTTCCCTCCTTCCTTCCTTCCTTCCCTCCTTCCTTCCTTCCTTCCCTCCTTCCCTCCTTCCTTCCTTCCTTCCTTCCTTCCTTCCTTCCTTCCTTCCTTCCTTCCTTCCTTCCTTCCCTCCTTCCCTCCTTCCCTCCTTCCTTCCTTCCCTCCTTCCTTCCTTCCTTCCTTCCTTCCTTCCTTCCTTCCTTCCTTCCTTCCTTCCTTCCTTCCTTCCTTCCTTCCTTCCTTCCTTCCTTCCTTCCTTCCTTCCTTCCTTCTTTTCTTCCTTCCTTCCTTCCTTTCCTCTTTCCCTCCCTCTATCCACCTGGGTTTATCAAATTATATCAATGCTCTTAAAAGCATTTTTTTTCCTCTTTTAAAGCTCTGAATCCTCCCAAACATATTTTGGGGTTTATTGGGTAGATTTCTTTCTTAAAGATCAGAACTTAAACCAAAACCAATCTGATTCCAATTGGTCATCAATAAGTCTCCAGGCAAGTCCCATTTGGTCATTGTTCGGGTCCTGATTGACTCACATTGAATGTACATAACAGCCATTTCCACTTTGGCCAGAAATCCTGAGGGTCTTCCCCACTAGATTTATTTATTTGTTTGTTTAGGGTGTTTTTTTTTTTCTTTTTTTTTTCTTTTTGGACTAGGTAAATGAGGAGATTCTTTGCCTCAATGGCTACCTACCCTTAATCACTGAATGGGAAGGACCTCAGTCCAACTGAGACCTATTGATCTTGCATGGCTCACCCTCCCTTAAATCCAATTCACTTGAATGACATAGCATCACCTCCTCTTCTAGAACAAAGAACAAACATCAACAAGAATAACAACAATAACATTCTATTCTCCAAACTAAATCACCATTTCTCTACAATTTAGTGGTTGGTTTTTATTAATTTCTGCATTTAAAAAAAAAAAAAAGTTATTAGGTGGCCAATCTGGTGATGAGTCTTTCCAAACCTAGATAGTATTATTTTTATGTAATGCACATATAGTCTTCATTTCCCATTTTGATTTATCCATATAGGAAAATTACTTTGATTATTCATTTTTCCTTTGAATGAAATGATAGATTCCTCTTCCTCTCCCATTCCCACAATAATGTTTGTTAATTACATAAACATATATTAAATTTGTAATATTAATTTGTTCAAACTTATTTTTCTTCTTTCTTTCAAAATTTTATTTTTGTTTTCTCCCAACTTTAAGGAAAAAAAAATAACATTCTTTTTTTAAGTTTTAAGTTACAAATTGTATCCATTCTCATTCTGCTCTCCCAGAACAGTTAAGCTGATATAGATTATACATGTGCAATCATGTAATCATTTCTGTGTGTTATTTTGTATCAGAAAACTTTTTTTTTTAAATGAAAGTAAAAAACAATATTTTCATTCTAAATTCAGATGACAACTTTCTCTAGAGGCTAGTAAGCATTTTTCATCATAATTATTTTGTATTATATTGTATTATTGTATTATAGAGAATAGCTATGTCATTTAGAGTTGTTCATCATACAATATTGCTATAACTGTGTATAATGTTTTCCTGCTTTTGGGATATAGAATATAGCTGCATCACTGATATACACTATTTTTTTAGCTCTTTAGGTATAGTTCCAAATTTCTTCTTCAAATGGTTTAATTAGTTTAAAATTATACCAACAGTACATTAGTGTCTTAGTTTTTCTATATCCCCTTGATGATATTCATCATTTTTCATTTCTGTTATATTACCAAATCGATGAGTATGAGATGGCCAACTTTGTTTTTCTGACATAGACATCTACAATTGCCACCTATTAATGGGATCTGACTGAAGGAAAAGGCAGATGGAAAAGGATGGCTTTTTCAATAAGCATGATTGCTTTACTTGTGCTTATCTGTATTTATATACATTTAATATATCATTTATGTAGCCATACTTTGGATTGCTTCTATTGGATCCATAAACTAATGAGAACTCAAGACAAAAGAGAGAATGAATTAACCCACCTAACAAATGAGTAATTTATCTTTGATGAATTAAAGAAAATGTGTCATATTGGATAGACAGCAGCCTTGAAGTCAGGAAAGCCTGGGTTCAACTCTCATCTTTGAACCATGACCCTGCAAAAGTCATTTAACATTGTGGTACTCTAGACCAAATGTGTCAAATACAAAGGCCACAAGCTGCATATGTTTGAACCAGATTAAAATATAATTGGGAAATATTTAAATGAAATAAATAAGGGGCAGCTAGGTGCACGATAGATAGACCACCAGCCTTGAATTCAGGAGGACCCAAGTTCAAATCTGGTCTCAGGCACTTAACACTTCCTGGCTGTGTGAGGCTGGGCAAGTCACTTAACCCCAGCCTCAGAAAAATAAATAAATAAATAAAATAGAACAAAAATCAGTTATGTTAATATGTGATTTTCTCAGCTAATATGATCCCTTAGGGATCCTTATGCATGGTTTAGTGGTGCCTGTTTCTGTTTGAGTTTAACACCATTTAATAGATTGTAATTTGCTGAGATAGTGCATTGTTAGAGGGCTATTCCTCATCCCATATGAATGTAGTCCGGGATCCAATTCTTTTCTCCTATGGACGTATATACAATATGTGTATTTGAACAGATTTTATTCTCTTAGTTTTAATAAAAGCTGATATTTCTAGATAGTACAGTGGTTTGAGTCTTGGGCCAAAAGTCAGAAAGATTTGTCTTCCTGAATCTGACCTCAGACACTTAGTAGCTGTCTAGTAAGTCACTTAACCCTTTTTGCTTCAGTTTCCTCTTCTATAAAATGATTTAGAGAAGGAAATAACTTTTTCCCAGAAATCCCCACAGTTGGGCATGGTTGAAAAATGATTGAACAACACCTGAACTGAATGTTTATAGTATATATATATATATATATATATATATATATATATATATATATATATATATATATATATATGTAAATGCGTATGTGTGGATGGGTGAATATCTGTATTCTTTTTGTCTGTTTTTGTTTTTATAGGGATGGGAGAGAGTGTGACTTCACTAAGAATATAGAAAAACTTCAAAAACATATACCTAAATATGCACATATACACATACAGATACACACAAACACATACAAATACATACATATATACATTATATATAATGTACATACATTTGATTCTTTCTAAAACTATTTTTATTTATTTCCAAATTACAAGTAAAATAATTTTAACATTTTTTTAAATTTTGAGTTCCAAAATCTTTTTCCTTACTGTTTCTCCTTTTTGAGAAAATAAGTAATTTGATATTGACTACATATGTGATATAAGCAAAATGTATGTCTATATTAACCATGTTGCAAAAGAAAACAAACAAAATAAAATAAGTAAAAATAAAATTTGAAAAATTATATTTGATATGCATTCATAATTTATCAGTTCTGTCTTTGGAAATAGCATTTTTCATCGTAAATTCTTCATTTTAGATCATTCTCTTGATCAGATTAGCAGCTTATCATCTTTATAATATTGCTTGTTCTGTATACAATGTTTTCCTGATTCTGGTCAATTCATTTTGCATGAGTTCATGTAAGTCTTCCTAAGTTTTTATGAAACCATTTTCCTTATAATTTCTTATAGAACAATTCTTTTTAAAAAAAATTTAGCTCAGTACACCCAGGGAAAGAACTCTGGGAGATGACTATGAACCACTACAAAGAATTCCCAATTCCTCTATTTTTGTCCACCTGCATTTTTTTAATTTCCTTCACAGGCTAATTATACACTATTTCAACATATGATTCTTTTTGTACAGCAAAATAACTGTTTGGACATGTATACATATATTATATTTAACTTATACTTTAACATATTTAACATGTATTGGTTAACCTGCCATCTGGGGGAAGGGTGGGGGGAAAGAGGGGAAAAATCAGAACAAAAGGTTTTGCAATTGTCAATGCTGAAAAATTACCTATGCATATATCTTGTAAATAAAAAACTAGAATAAAAAAAAAAAATAGCTCAGTTCTCTATATATTTGAGAAGCAGGATCTTTATCAGAGATTTAAAAATCCCCCTCACAAGTTTTCTATTCTATTTTCCTTTTAATTGTTACTACATTAGTTGTATGTATGCAAAAACTTTTTAATTTCATATAATTAAAAGTAGCCATTTTACTCATTATATGCTCTCTCTCTCTCCTTTTTGGTCATTAACTATACCTTTTTCTATAGCTCTCATAGGTCCATTTTCCCACTCTCCCTTTATTTATATGTCCATTAAATGGCTATATAGTTTATCCATTTGGACCTTATCTTGGTATATGGTATGAAATGTTAATGTATGACTTGTTTCTGTCAAATCATTTTCCATTTTCTTCAGAATTTTTTGTCAAATGTTGAATTTTTGCCCCCAAAACTTGATTCTTTGAATTTACCAAACACTAGATTATTATGGTAATTTACTACCATGTATTGTTTAACTAATTTATTCCACTGATCCAGCACTTTGTTTTTTTAGCCAAAACCATATTTTGGGGAGATGATTATTACTTTGTAAAAAGTTTGAAATTTGGAACTTCTGGGCCTTCTTTCTTCATATGTTTTAATTGAGTCCCTTGATGTTCCCTTAACAAAACTTTATTCTTCCAGATGAAATTTGTTATTATTTTTTCTAGCACTATAAAATAATTCTTTGGTAATTAGATTGGTATGGCACTAATAAGTCAGTGCCTTAAGTAAAATTGTCACTTTTATTATATTGGTTCAGCCTATCCATAAATAATTAATTTATTTCAGTCATGTCTGACTCTTTGTGACTGCATTTGGGATTTCCTTGGCACACTTAATTGAATGATTTGCCATTTCCTTCTGTAGTATTTTTTTTTTCCAGATTAGGAAATGGAAACTAACAGGGTTAAGTGTCTCTAAGGCAAGATTTGAATGCAGGAAGACTCATCTTCCTGACTCTGGGTTCACCATTGTACCCACTGTGGTAATTGTTTACATCTGTTTTTTATTTGAGTAAAAAGTGCTTTACAAATGTGTTCATATGTTCCCTAGGTTTATCTTGGCAGGTAAACTCCCAAATATCTCTTATTGCCTACAGTTATTTTAAATGGAATTTTTCTTTCTATCTCTTGCTTCTGGGTTTTCTTGGTAGTATCTTTACTTGATTATTGCAACAACTATATAAAGTAGATGGTATTATCCCTATTTTACAGATGAGAAAACTGAGACACAGAAATGTTTTATGCCTTTCCCAGGGCCATACAGGTAGTAAGTGCAGAATACAACAGCCTGAAAGAGCACTTCAGAAGTCATGGAGCCAAATTCCCTCATTTTTCAGATAAGGAATTTAATTTAAGGATTTAATGAATTTATTAGAATCACACAGCTAATAAATGTTTAAGTTATGATTCAAATTCAGCTCTTCTTGACTTCAAGCCCAGTCTTTTGTTCATCATACAATATAGCTTTTGTGTACAAAGTTATACCTTGTAAAGTTGCAGAATTTGACCTATCCTCATCTTTTTGTCTCATAAAATTCTTGTCCATGTCTTTCCATAAGTCCATCATAGAAAATCATGCAACATGTTGGCAGCCTTCCACTTGGACTTTTAATTTATTGTTGATACCAGTGTAATATTCAGACAATTCATCTTCTAATCATTTATCTTGCTTTATAATCAATCCACCTTCTTTTCTGTTCAGACATAATATAATTTATCTCACTATTTGTTATGGGCAAGAACTCTGAACTTGAAACAAAGGATTCTTACAAGGTACTAAGTCAGTAGATAGAGACAATAATTATCTAATTTAGCATGGTTCAGTATGATTGATTTAATCCTACAAGGAGATGTTATGGGCCAGAACTTGAAACAAGGTACTAAGTGGAATTGAGGAGACAATGGTTAAATCTAGTTTAGCATGATTTAATCCTACAATAAATAATGATTTCCTAGTGATAAAATGATTGGTTTATGTGGAGCATAAGCTAGAAGCCTCAGCCGGGGGGAGGGGGAGATTCAGAGATTCAGAGACAAGTGGGCAGAAAGCTGGAGGCTGAAGGCTGGAGCATAAGCCCTTGGACTCAGATAGGTTCATCCCATCTCATACCACCTTGGTAACAGGCCCTCCTCCTTCACTTCTCCACTGAAGCCAAGACTCTGGAAGACCCCCCCCCAGAAAACTTGCGGAGCCCGAAGTGAAAGAGATAAGACCTTGAAGACTTTGAATAAAGGATTTGAACTTTAACATCTGGCTATACTCTTGTGGTGATTACTGAACTGAAAGGAAGGCTGCTCCCAGAGACCCCAAGAAAATCTCAATAGAAAACATTATATTTTAGAGAAAATATTACAACTCTTGTGTACAAATTACTAGGGGCAAGGCTCTACAACCTACTTTTGCCCATCATATGTGTCTCTATGTCCATTTGAATGTCATTCTTCATAAATTATAGTATTGCATGATTTAGAGGTCTCTAGAATTACCAGGGGAATTTGGCATGAAAAAAAGATGGGTTTTATGTCATCAATATAGGATCAGAATATCATAGATTTAGAGCTAAATGGGACCTAAGAACTCACCTGGTTAAATATTTTCAAGTATCAGAGAGGTTACATTATTTGTCCAAAGTCACCTGTGAATGTCAGAGATAATACTTATACCTAGGTCTTTCTGTTTCTAATCCTAACACTCCATGACACTATACTACTTTGGAATCATCAAAAATTCTGGGACAATTTCTCAAATGCAATTCAAACAGTTCCCCTCTTTTTCCATTTTTGGGAATATGGTGTTAAACCAAAGTGAATTTTCACCACTCTTTGGGAGATTTGGAGCATACATTAAATGTCTGTAAAGCTATTGGGATTATGAATTATTGTGATTTTGCTCAATCATGAAATTATTTGTCCTACAGTAAATTGGGAATGAAGAAATATATTTTCTAAAAACATCTAATGCTCAGATATTCAAAGGAATACATGATTTCATCAATTCAAATTTATCCTCTAACAATATGCCTTACAACTTTTCATACCTTTCCCTCCTTTTCTAGTTTTGTTCCACTTCTCCTTGCTATATAACATCACCATTAAAATAGGTTTATTTCAAAGGTGAGCTTTTGCTGTTATGAGAAACTAAGAATCAGTAAAAGGGCTTTCCAGTCCACTAAAAGAAATCCATCTTGTTCTCATACTCATTTTCAACTCTGAGACCAGGATTTTATGAAATTATATTTTCTGCCTTTAAAATATATACATATTATTGGACAAGATCTTTAGGGTCATAGGATAATAGATTTAGGGTGGCAATGGATATTAGAACTATCTAATCCTCAACCAACATTTTACAACTAAGGAAACTCTGAACTAAATTCAGAGAGGCAGCTAAATAGGGCTATGGATAGAGTTTTAGATATAGAATCAGGAAGATCTAAATCCAAATTCAATACCAAACACTGAATAGCTATGTTGTTCTGGACAAGTCAACTTCTGTATGCCTCAGTTTCATGATCTATAAAATGTGGATGATAATAGCACCTATGTCCTCAGGTTTTTCTGAGAATAAAATAATATAATATCTATAAAGTGATTTGCAAAATGTAAAATGTTATATAAATACCATCTATTATTCTCATTATTAGTAATAGCAATTAAATAATCATAACAAAATTATTTGATCAGGGCTTTACAGGTAGCAAGTGTCAAGACTACAAGTCCAGTATTCTATAAAACAAAAACTTCAAAAACAAATTACTTCAGTTATTGAAATTTGGAAAATAGGCATGGTTCATGAATTTGATCTTTCTTGTATGGCAGGGTTGGTTTACTTCCTTTGAGTAACTTCTGATCTTTTCCAGGAGATTTTGAAAAAATTTGTTCCTTGATATAAACTGCATATATTATTCATAAACAAGGGTGTCTCAAGGATCCCATTATTCAAGAGAGTCTACCTTCAAGGTAAACTTTAACCTGAACCTCCGCTATCATGACAGAAAATATTTTGGGCAGGCATATCCTTCTCCATTTTATGTTTCACCTAATTTTATCATCTAAAAGTCCTTGAACAAGGCTATTGGTACTAGTCCATCTTCCAAAGAATCCTGCAGGAATAGCAAAAATCATCTTGTAAAAGTTCATGTGCACCAAATCCATAACCATATATAACACAACCATAACCATATCCAACAAATGAAAATAATGAGATCTAATATTCCTACACCTTTGAGTCAGTTATAATGTTATAGATGCATTTCATTGTTACACATAATTGGAAAACACCTATTTTTTCCTCTACTGACTTATCATTAAGTATGCTCATATGCTCAAAATTGGTATATAGAAGACCTTTATAAAAATTTTGATGCCAATCAGAGTAAGCATATTTGTTGATGTTTCTTCAGTTGTCATTGTTTTTGTTGTTGTTGTTGCTGCGTGTGTTTTGGAGGGAGATGGTGTAAATAAGGTCTAAAATCAGTTCTGCAATATCCTCACAATTATATTGCCTCTAGTGTGGATCTTCTTTATATTTATTTAATCCAATCTAACAACTTCCCCACCCATTTTTGTTCTCTTTGTCTTTTCTAGTTTCTCTTTAAACATCTAAAGCTACATGACATTAGAGAAGAATTGTGTTGTTTCCAAGGTCCTTCACTGAGCAAACAGATAATTGTGATAGTATTTTTTTTCATTTTCTCCATTTTTCTTCAGTTTGCATTCCTTTTTTTTTTATTTTCATACTTGAATACTCTTTAGATAGATGACATAATTGGACATCTTTCAGATTCTTTAGATTGATTTTATCTTTCATTGCTTCTGTCTGCTTTGTGAAATGATACAACTAACTACCTATCATCAATATCATCATCATTATGATCATCACTTATGTTAATATAGTATTTAAAGTTTGCAGTGCAATTATTTATGTATCTCTTCTAACCTAATTCTCACAACCACTCACTAAGAAAGGATTTTATTATACTTCCCATATTAAAGGAAATACAATGAGGAAAATCAAATGACTTGTCCAAGTTTGTAAAGCTAGCAGGAATCTGAGACAGAAATTGAACCCAAGTATTCATTACTTTAATTTCAGTACTGTGCACACTATATCCATTGTCTCAGATATTGAGTTCTGAATTATATACGGTATCTTTTGACTCAATATGTTTACTCTTCAGAAATGAGCAAATAATGCAAACCAGGGTTTCTTTTATTGTTCTATTTATTGGACATTTTTAAAGAAAGGCATGGAAAAATAGTTAAAAATGCAGATTAAACCTAAAAGTTTGTTATAGATCTTCAGAGAGCCTGTTGTTAAATATTTTCACCTAGTTATACATATCTGGTACATAAGATTTCACAGACATATTTATATTCTAATCTAATTAGATTAATACCTTAATTAATTAAGGCCTTACCTTAATGCCTACCATAGTTGACAGGCAAAATGTTTACTGATTAAAGTGCTTTGTGAGCCTTTTTGGTTTCTTTGTTATAGAACTTAATTTGCAATGCTATAACTTTGGGATAAAATTATTATATATATGCATATATAAATTATTATTTATATTATATAATATAAAATATATTATTTCTGTTGTCCATTTTCCATTTTTTTTTAAATTTCAGTAACAATTACCTACTAATAAAAGAACTTAAACAATGTAGTTTAATGTTTTGGGTTTTTTTAAATGATTGGTATGGTTTTTCTCATTATTATTCTTTTATCTGTTTATTATAAGTTCTGATCTTGGTTCTGAGCAGTGGCAGGTCTACATGTGCACAGGCAACTGATTCAGAGATTACTCACTTTTCCATAATATATCTTTCTATCTGTAGTCAACTTCATTTTTTTGTGATATAATTTGGTATTTTCCATGCCCAGTATCTACCAATTTTTTAAGAAAACATTGAAGAGGTAGAAGCATGAGATTCTTTTATAATCTAAAGATTTTTGATGTTTCTCAATTCATTTTCCTAAAACATATTTCCAATATATTTTTCACCCTTAGATAATTAGTTTTTATACCAGAGTACCCCCTTCAGCCAAAAAAAAAAAAAAAAATGGGAAGCAATAATTATTCTCTAGACACTGCAACTTACAAAATAAAGTAACCTGGAATTTAGAAATATCTAGTGTTAAAAAAAAAAGAACATCACTCCCCCCCCAAAAAAAAGGTCTTTGCATAATGTTATTTTAGGGTAAAAGAAAAAAAAAAAAAGAGCACAATGTATGTATTCAAATGGTCAATTGTGGCATGGTATTTAGCATTTTTACTCCCCTGAGTTTTTTGATATTTCCTCTATTTTAGTTTATATAGTTTAGATAACAGGTAATTTGAAGATGGAGTTCTGCCCAGAATTAAGTCTTCAATGATGCATAAACTATCCATCACATAAAGTCTAAATTCTTTTCTGCTTTGTTAC
The DNA here is from genome assembly GCF_048593235.1 of Sminthopsis crassicaudata. Classification (NCBI taxonomy): domain Eukaryota; kingdom Metazoa; phylum Chordata; class Mammalia; order Dasyuromorphia; family Dasyuridae; genus Sminthopsis; species Sminthopsis crassicaudata. The sequence goes on from NC_133619.1 coordinate 378,038,478, forward strand.
TTGTTCCTGAAGCAATCTGAAAGTTTTCTCAATATATGTTTGTTCTAGAGATCTTTCCAAAGTGGGGAGATATATAGGTATTCATGTAAATGAGTGTGTATGTATATACATATGCATAGCACACACACGCACACACACACATATATATATGTGTGTGTGTGCGTGTGTGTGTATGTATATATATATATATATATATATATATATATATATATATATATATATATATATATATATATATATATATATACACAAGTATATAATTAAAAATCAGATAATTGTGGGATATATCATAACTTTTTTTTGTTTGTTTTTTCCCATTGGAATATATATGGATGGATGTGCTGATTCTCACTATAGACCTTCATTCCTTCCCACCAGACTCATTCTAATGATTTAGGCCTTTGGACAGGGTGTTATATTTCTCTGTTTTTAGTTTCTCCAACTAGTAAAAGGGATATGTGGGGGGGGGGGTATAATTATATATATATATACCAATGTTTTACATTCAGTATAAGTCTCAGACACACTCTTGATATTTTATTGTCTCATCATTTTTTCTAATGTTGTAAGGGGAGAGAAAGAAAATATGATGTGATTATTTCACTGAGTAAAGTTCAACATACAATCTGTCCACTTATATACTTGGGATCAATGTCTCTGGTTCACATTTCTCCAGCTAAGTTTTAATTGTGTTTTTAAGTCTGCAAAATCTCTTTTCTTTCAAGTCAAAATGTCTTTTTGTGAACTCAATATTTATAAGAGTATGGAGTCATATTTGTTAATGCAAATATGAAAAAAGATAATGGCTTCATATCATCTAGAAAGGTGCCTTAATTACCATTTATATTAAATGTCATATGGTATTTAATATGAAGCAATGTACAAATCAGATGCAATGAAAATAGAATTTTATTGCCTGTCACTATTTCTTTACATATTTGAATTACATAGTCATACTGATAGCAATTCAGATTCAAAGGAGGCATCTTTTAAGTGAATCATGTTATCACCATCATTGTCAAAATAAATGAAGAGGACCTTCCACGTTTAAAGTTCTTTGAAAGAGGATATAGGCAGGTATGAGATAGGACCTTGCCCTCAAAGAGCTTAAAATCCACATGGGTGACATGATTCATGCATAAAAAAACTGAAACAAAAATCAACATGAGTTATTCTTGTGATAATACATAAAATGCTCCAGAAATTTAGAGTCAAGGAGCCATTACTAAAGATCAGGATTCTCATGGAGGAATTCATGTAGAAAATGAAATTTCTCAAAAAGAGTAGTATAATTTGACAAGTGAAAAGGAAACCAATTTAAGGAAAGCATTCATTCATTTAATATTTATTATCTTCTGTGAGCCAAAGAAGAAGAAAGTGCTATTTCTAAGCTCTTGTTTTAGTGAATTATTCTAGCTGATGAAGTACTAAGCTTCATTGTTTCTTTTCTAAGAAAGAATTGTGTCAAGAGTACTTTACTGAAGATTAGAGTCTAGGCATCTTGGAAAAGGTATGGTCTATGGGGATATGTTCATGGGGCAATTAAACTCAGGCATTGGCAATACATTATATGACAAATTCTTTAGAGAATTGTAAAAAATAAAATGTTATGCGAAAGCCAAGAGAGAATGATGAAAACTAAGTGGAGAAGAAAGAACAAGAATGGAGGATTTTATTTAAGAACGGCATTTGAATTGAATTCTGAAGAAAAGGTAGATATTCAATAGATAAGGAAGATTTCAGAAGTGTAGCACTGAGAGTCTATGCTAAGATGTTGAAAATGAGAAATTAAGAAAACAGGATGGATATAAATGTTTGGATGTTGAATTGGTAGCACTTGGTAACAAATTGTGTATGGATGGTGAAAATGGAAAATGATTCTAATTTTTAAAAAACATAAGTAATGGAATGAATTGTGGTGTCGGACATAGACATAGTAGAGTCAGAAATGTGATAAACTCAACTTTGGACATGCTTGTTTGCTGTCCTAATTCATATCAAGATGAATTTGTTGTGTAGATATTTGGAGATATGGATTTGAAACTTAAGAACGAGTTCAACATTAGAGAAGTATATCTAGAAGTCATACACAAAGAGATAAAAGGTAAAGCCAGGGAGAACATATGTAAGAAGAAGTCAATAGGCTCAAGGAAAGGCTCTTGAGTCATCCATTCCAAGTGGTCATAAAGTAGAAAGTAAACCAGTGAAAGAATAAAAAAGGAACAGCTAGAGACATTTGGGAGGAATCTCCAAAATTTAATGTCTTCAAAATAAAGGAAAGAGAGAATATCTAGTATCCAACATTGTCCAAATACTGCCAATGGTGTTAAAGTTTCAGGGGAATTTAGGAAGCTATGAAGTGAAAATAATAATGACAATATGAACAATTATATTAGCAACAACAAAAATAATAACAACTAATATCCATGTACTGCTTTAAGTCTTGCTAAGCATTTTACAAATATTATTTTATCTTTTTAACAACTCTGAGAGATAGATACTATTATTATCCATATTTTATGGGTGACAATATTGAGTCAGACACATGTTAAGTTAATTGCCCACAGTCAAACAACCAGTAAATGTCTGAAACCAGATTGGAACTTGCTACCAATCAGTCCTGACTCCAAACCCAAGTAGTCTACTCACTACGGTGCCACCTAGATCCTTTGGATTTGGCAATTAGGAGATTGTTAGTGACATTGGAGAGTATTTTCCATGGAGTTCTGGGGGAACAAACCAAACTACAATCAAATAAAGAATGAGTTGTGAAGATGTACAGGGTGTCCCAAATGTATTTAAAGTGTTTAAAGCTTTAATAATAAGTTTAATAGTTTTAAACTACACCAAGACACTCAGGATTCCTTGTAAAGGCATCAAGTACAGGACATAGTTTTCAAGAATTTAAACAATCAGGGGAAGGAGAGAGTTCAGAAGGTATTGGATAGAACAAAATAATCTAAGAACATAGGAAAGGGTATAGCTTCCAAATATGGGAGTATTATTTTAACATGATCAGGTTTGTGGTAGCCATGGGTTGTCTAGACAGGAGTGTCTAGCAAATAAAAGAAAATATAAGGCTGAATACCTGAAGGGAAAGATTAAAATTAGAAATGTCACCAGGTAAGTTAAGTTTAAGGTGATAGATGAGGCTATAAAATAGGAGAGATCAGCGGAGATGAAAATGTAGAATGAGAATAGAGCCAAGAAGTGACTGAGCTTTGGGATATAGCTGTATTTTTTTCAAATTTTAAAGCAAAATGGAAAAACATATTTTTTGTAAACTACCTGAGAATAAGGTAACAAGGTACAGATAATAATCCTAAAGATGAAAAGCATCCTAAAGTTTAAACTCCTTGTTTTAGAATTGAGGAAGTTGTCACACAGCTACTTAATGACCAGACTAACCCCAAGGTCTCTTAGCTCCTGCCCAGCACTCATTCTCATAAATCATGATATCCCTTTGATTAATGTAGTCAAAGAAGTACATTTCAATGGATATTTGTTGCAGCAAGTTAAGAAAGAATACTTTTTAACTTTTTATAATATTTTCTTAAAATTAGACAATATTTTAGTTTATATAAATATGTCAACTTTTCCATAACTAATCCAATTTTTAAAGCTATGAAGTTGTCTTAAATATGCATCTTGAGAAATAGATAAGACAGTCTAGGATTGCTGTATTGAAAATAGGGGAGGAAAGATCTGGCTGAATATTTTCTAAAATGCCCTGTAGAGAGTTTACTAAATATTCTAAATAATTTTTTTAAATTATCATTCATGAGAGAGTACTCTTAGCCTTTTCATGATAATAACACATACTGCATAGGATGATTTTTTTTTTTTTTGCTCTTCAAAATATATTACAAAGGAATCATTGTAATACCTCTTGAATAAATAGCAACATTTTGAAAATTATTCTAACCTGATCTTGATCTTACTACTGTTAGCCATTTTGCTCTTACTCCCACTAGCCTCATGTTCAGAATACACTCTCTTCTCAGCCCCATTTATTAAAATACTTGCTTACTTTGAAGAAGGATCATGTGCCACCCACGTCAAGTGATAAAGTGCAAAAATTGCTGGGTTATAATTCTGCTTCTAATGTTAAATATTTATGTTATCTTGTGCAAGTTACAGTCTCTGGCACAAAGTACTCAAATTCTTACTGATTTGATTTTTTATCTCTTTGAGACTCAGTTTACACATTTTTAAAAAGCAAGAAATTAAAAGGCAACTTCTGAGATAAATTTATCTCTAGTTCTATAATCCTATGATCTTCTATAAATTTTGCCTAATTCCACTTCTCCCTGGCACTAGCAAAAAGTGTTCCCTTCCTTTTCAAATTTGCTCAGAACATTTTATCTGTTACTCTCCTTTACTAGAACTCACATTCTAGCTATATAAAAGGCATATATATACCTTCTATATAGCTAAGTATATACATTCCTTTTATTGGAATATAAGCTCCTTGAGGGCAAAAATCTCTTTTATTGCTCATTGTTTTATTTTCTATGCCAAGAACTATGCCTTATACATTTTGGGTATATAACATATTGTTGAATATAACATATAATATAACAAATATTGTTGAATGAAATGAATTGAACCATAATTTTGAACAAACCTATCAGAATAAAACATACAGCACTATTGAACCAAAAATATTGCATGTCTCTGGGCAGTGTTCCACTGTGTATGTTGAGCATTAGAGATTTGACAAAAAACTACAACCCCCAGAGCTCTTGGAATCATTCTACAGATAGAGATCTCTTTCTAAGGGGATGCAGAGCTCAATTTATTTTTATTATGATTTCTACTCATGGAAGGTAAGATCATTTTAAGAAGCAAAATCTCAAAACCATTTGCAAGTGAATATTTTGTTTTCCTTATATGTTTATTTAGCCACATCTATTTTCTAATTGAAAGACAGCATAAAATAGTGAATAGAGTGCTGGACATTGAGTCAGGAAAAAGTAGATTTGAATCTCACCTGACACTTCAAGTATAACTAAATGCAAGTTATATAACCTTTTTGAGGCTCACTTTTCTCATTTGTAAAATGAGATAGCTGGATTCATTGACCTCAAGGATTGTTTCTAACTCAAAATCTATGAGCCTATGATCTATGGTCTTAGGACACCCACTTTTTGAATCCCTGGACATTTTGGATATAGCATGATTGATTTATCTGAGGGTTAGCTGGTGTTTGCCAATGCACTTCAAAAATGAAAATGTCCAGCAATTAAGCTTCACATTATCTACCTTAATTTAATTTCTGCAGTGATGATGAATCTGTGGTTGTGAATCTTAGAAGTTCTGTTATGTTTTTTCAGATTTGTTTCTTTGCTCCTAAACCTTTGACTTTGACATTCCCTTCTCAAGTCCATAGATCTTTGTCTCATCTGTCATCCTCTGGACAATGTGCTTTGTTTGCTCCCTACTTATATTTGTCTTCTACTTACATGGGGTGCCTTTGGCCTGAGAACTGGGAAGGGGAAATGTGATTCTATACAAATTATAGCCATTAATTTTAATAATAAGGGTAAGAGATTTCTTCTTTTTGTAGTTTTTTATAGTACAGCAGCAAAACTAATGAATATGTAATTTTCTTTCCCTTCTGCTTGTCATGCACTGCTAACATGGACATCTACAAAGGCTCAGGTTGGTGTTGCAATCTGTTTTGACCTTTATTATTCTAATTTAGTGGAAAGAGGCTTTGATGCTTTTTTTGTCATGAATCAACTTTTGAAAAATGTTCTTTATCTTTTAAAGAACTACTGATCAAAACATTTATTTTTTCCCACAAGAGAGGAAAAATCACCCCTGAAGAGGGCTAGGTTTCTTGGTTTCCATTGAACCAGTTTCTTTCCTTCAGTGAAAATGGCTATTTCAGAAATCCTGAAATTGATTTATATATGTTTAAATTTACCATGCTTGTCTTATTTTATGATAGGAAGAAAAATAGCATCCAGGGATTACAGAATCAGCAAAAAATAATGCAGAATCTCTCAAAAGATTCTCAATTACGAGACTCCTCTGTGTATACTGTGTGAATGTACAAGTTGGCAGCATGTATTGTTATTGGGCCAGAGAACTTACTAGTGAAAATGTTATTTTTCCATCCAGATGCTAATTCAAGGTTTCACTATCATTTCTTTCATACAGCCTTTCTGAGGAATGATATTCTGTTTTTTTGAAAGCGAATTTTTTTAAGTCACTAATCTTTTTGAAGATTACATCGACATCAACCCTCCCATATAAAGCTCAGGGTCTTTGCTTTTATGGTTCCAATAAATCCACCTGCTATTTCTGTCCACCCTGATTCTTGTTTGAAATATTGTTGGTCATGTAATGAATACAAAAATCATTAATGTTTTCAGAACCTGCCTGTACAGTAGAATAAGTAATTCATATGAGTCCTTGGGGGCCAGTAGATAAGTACAGCTAAAAAGTGCCATACAACCACAGGGGAATGCATATTTTTAATGTACAAGACTTTGCAAAGACTGACAGGAGAGTATAAAGTGATCATAAGGCTGGACTCCAGTGCATTGGGAATAGGTAATAACTGTTTAAATCGGTGTTTCCCTATTGGGAAAGTGGCATACTATATTGAAAAGGTAGTGGGGTTTCCTCACTAGGCATTTAACAGATTGAACATAAATTTCTGTTCCTTGTGGAACTAAAATAATTTTGAGGTCACAAGTCCCCTGTGGCATCTAAAGCTAGATTGTGATCATGGCTATTTTCTAGGAAGACTGTACCTAAAGATCATCTTATATGGCTGATCATTTTATAGGTTTAAAAATTTGAGACCACAACAAATTAAGTGACTTTTGACAGTGCAAAAATTGGAAGACTTCAAAAATATTCCAAAAGTAGGATCTTATGGTGAATGTTGCCTTTTTTTCCCAGCCCATCAATGGTACAATAGTGCACAACAAATATGGAAGCATATTTTATAATAATTTAGAAATTTGCTTCATTTGAAATGTATTTATTTTTAAATAGATCTAGACCCATTTTTTGATCAAACCACTGTTCTTGTAACAATTTAGAAAAAAAGAGAGGAAAAACTTGTTTAGGAAACTTAGCACATACATTAATATTAAAAAGTATGTAATGACATCATATAATACCTATTTAGTACCTTCTTTAGCGTCCCATTTTTACAAGAGAGTTGAGGAGTAAAAAACAAGGCTGCTAACACAGAAATTACACTTTAATTCAGACTTTCTACAACACATTTTATCATATGCACTCAAGAAATTTAATAATTTATTATTAGATAAATCCCGGTAATTAAAGCTGAATGATGCCTCATCTAGTGCAACTCACCCATTATATAAATAAAGAAACTGAGAATTAAAATAACTCTCCTAATGTGAAACTGTGAATTAGTTGTGAAGTAAGGATTTGAACAAAGGTCTTCTTCCTCCAAACTAGTGATCTTTTCACTCCATCATTATGTGGATCACACTATACTAGATGCAGCGTTTCTCTTTTTTCTGCAACATACATCCTTCCCCATACTAAAAGCATGTTCGCTGTCCAGAAAAGAATGTTAATATTTTATGATATATATGTGTCTATATTATTATCAACATCAGCATCATGTCACCTTCCATTAATTGATGTATTGCCTTCAAATGCATTTCCAAATCACTCTTTGAAGAGCATCTCTTTATTCCATTCCATCACTGACTAAGCTGTCAAAGCAATCTTCCTAAAGCACAGGTCATGACGGTTTACTCTTTTACTCAGTATACTTCAGTGGCTCCCTTTTACTTCTGGAATCAAATATAAAATCCTTTAATTGGCTTTCAAAACCTTCACAATCTGACCTCTTTTGACTTTAAAAGTCTAGTTACTCCCCTGTATGTGTGCTTTGATACGAATTCATGGACTTTTGTGTTGTTTAATACATAAAACATCCCATCTCTCAACCTCATATATCTTAACTGGCATTTTCCCTATTTGCAATGTTCACTCTCTATCTCTGAGATCCTTTAATCTTCAACTTGAATTCAAACTTCTCTAGGAGTCTTTATGCTAATGCCTTCCCTCTGAGATTATTTACCATTTTATTATATAAAGTCTGTATATTCCCATGTTGTCTTTCCTATTAGATTGAGAAATTCTTGAAGACAGATACTGTGATTTTCCTTTCCTTTTTCTGTAGCTTTTAGCTTTGTACTTAGCACCTAATAGATGCTTAATGAATGTTTATTGAGTTATAACTACCCTCTGCAGTAAGTAGTATTGTTACAACTTATAATCAGCTTCTTATTGTCAATGTTTCACTAGAGTTAGTCTACTAGTTTCAACTAGAATTAATCAGTTAGTCAGTGTCAGAGGCAAAAAGCTGAATCCAGATGTTCAGATTAAAAATTCAGTATTCTTTTCCCATTAACTACTACTACTGAGGCTTCAATTAAGTGCCCCTCCTCTTCCCTGAAGCACTTGTTTCTTTGGAGTGGGAACACAAGCTGCCAAAAATGAGTCATTGTAAGGATTCAGGAAGGACTGGATAAACCCATCAGGTATGTTTGTTAATGTCATACAAAATATGAGAGTGATTTATTACTCTAAGATCACCAACATTTCTGAAACTTATAAGTCTGGTTGTGCCTCCTTAAACAGATAATTAGAACTAAGGTTAGTTTATGAATGGAGAAATCTAAATGCAGATAGTATCTTAATTGGCAAAAATTCAATGTGGAACTTGAAACAAAACCCCGTCTTCAGCTTCCTCTCTACTACTGTAGCTTGTCTTTCTTGCAGTGTTTAGAATAACTTGACTCTTCTTTGAAATGAAGGCACCTTGGGAATTGGACCACACTATCAATTTAATAGGGGCCCAAAAAAAGTATCCAATAGTTGAGGAAAGCAGTTCAATATAGATATTTGATGATGCTCAACTCCTTCGAAATTAAGAACACTTCCCAGGCATGATTTCATCAATCCAAGGCAAGATATTTTCTATTAAGAAGAAACATTTGAACTTTGAACCCAAGAAGGATACTAATTTAATTTCTTTCAAACAACTGACAGACATAGGAAAAGCACCATTATGGACATCCATAATGACCTTAGATCTGAAAGGAAACATATAATTTAAGTAAGACTTTTATTTTTAAAGAAACCAAGACATTGAGAAATTAGTCGATTACCTCTAGTTCTCTCATCAGTGTCAAAATTGGGATAAATATTCAAGTTAACTACATTCCTAGGATTGTGTTTTTTCCACTAGATTGCATTATTTGTATTTTATGAATCCAGATCAGGAAGTATTTATCAAGACATTATTATGTGCTTGGGACTGTGCTAAGGATTTGGGATCTAAAAGAGAAATGTAAAATATAGTTTCTTTATTTGAGGTGCTAAGTGAAAGGATAAAACTGGACTTGATCTCATTCTGTATGTACCATAAATCACTCCCCAAGACTGAGATGTTTTACATATTCAAAATAATAAACACCATAGGGATCTTCCTCTAGATTGCCTTATTTCTAAAATTGTGGGTTGTGGATAGGCATGTAGCCTCTTTGTTTGCCATCCTCTGACCCTTTGTGTTTAGTATAAAATGTTTGATGAAATATTCAACAGGACCCCGTCAACCTGAAAATTACACTTTAATCAGGATTTTATTATTTCATGGAGTGCTTTCCACAGTGCTTTAGTTCTCTAATGCCTATGTGGCTGCTTGTTAGCTTTGACAAAGTAATCACCTTCCAGCTCACCTTGTATAACAGAGAGATAATTCTGTCCCTGACAAGAAGTACTCTACACAGATACTGCAGGATCATGGCTTAATGGAAGGAGGACAGGATGAAAAATCAGAAAACTCATCTAGGTCCAGCTTTGTCAATTAGTAACTCTGTGATCTTGGAAAAGTCACTTTACACATATCTGAGCTCAAGTTTTCCCATCTGTAAAATGAGAAACATCATCAAGATATTGTATGAGTGAAAAGGGAAGAGAAACTGATTTTATAGCACAAATTGGAGTGAGGAGACAAAAAATGGATGCCAGTACAAGTGTTATTGTGATGTTATTAAAATATTATTGTTAGGGCACCTAGGTGGTGTAGTGGATAAAGTAGCCCTGAAGTCAGAAGGACCTGAGTTCAAATTTGGCCTCAGATACTTAATACTTCCTAGTGTGTGACCCTGGGCAAGCCACTTAACCCTAATTGTCTCAGCAAAAAAAAAAAAAAAAAAAAAAAAAATAATAATAATAATAATAATAATAATAATAATAATTTAAAAATAATAATATAATAATAATTTATTTTTATTAAAGTTTTATTATTACATTGTGTTTTTACCAAACATTTATTTCTGTCTTTCAATCAAAGTCTCTCTCTAAAAAAGCCAAATATCGAAATCAAAACCATTTGACATAGAGATTGCCTTTGAAAACATATGCCATAGTCTTTGCTTGTAGCCCTTTTGTTTCTTTTTGCAGCCTATGATATAGAATGCTTTCATAAGAAGTTCATCTATTTCTCTCCTATAGAGAGAGATATGTTTCTTCATAAATTCTCCCTGTAATATGAAGAGCATATTTTGCCATATTTATAGGTTCTCTTAAAAAAGATTTAGGGACAATTGAATAAGAATGAAAAAAGCAAAGAAATAGATGGGTTCCCCTCCATAATAAGGGAGTACCCACAAAAATTAGAGAGCAGTATTGTATTGGGGGGAAATAAAAGAAAATGAAAATAATGTGGTATGCCCTTACTACTTCACAAAACTGTTATAAGAATCAAATGAATTGATGAATTTTAAATTATAAGACATTAAGCAAATGAAAAGTATTATAAATACATTATTATTATGATAATCAATATAATCATAATAATGACTTAATTCAACATCTTCTTAAACCCACTAATTCACTGACCACTTGCTACTATTGAACCTTCAGAGGATACAGTGTAAAGTAATCTGGTCATTCATTAATACATCAATACCTTTCCCTTTAGGTCTATACTATTAAGTATGTAATCAGAAAGTTGAATCTCATCTTCTTTACAATTCCCAGATCTTGGCCCTAAATGATAAACTCTCTTCTAAATATCTCTAGTTGGATATCTGTTGGCAAATTCAGTATGTTCAAAGTGGAATTCATGTTTCTGTCCACATCCATTCCTCTAAAATTTCCTACTTCTATTGAGCATACTGCAGTCCTTCCAGTACTCCGATTAATGACTAGAAAGTCATTCTTCATTCTCCTTTTTTCTTTACCACTCATATCCAATTATTTGTCAAGTTTTGTTGTTCAATACCCATATTTTTCACATTCACCACCTCTTCTTCATTCATATAACTTCTACCTTAGTTTCATATGCTTTTTCATAATTAATAAATTTCCTTTCATCTTAAACTTTTGTCACTTAATCCATCCTTGGTACAGTAAGTGAGATCTGATTCCCTGCTGATTGATCTCTATCCCTTTCCATCCTTTCTATCATTAGCTACATTTTTCTTATGCCCCTCAACTCAAAGTTGGGGAATTGAATTACTCATTAATCACCATTGCTACTTTCATATCTTCCTATCACCATTACACATCAACCTGTCCTCTTCTGAGGTTTGTGATATTTAATTTATCACACAATACATATTCTAGTGTCTGTTATTAATAGAACCTTTCCTCTCTTTTTTGAGAGAAGTATTCGATGTCCAACTCACAGGGTTTCTCACTGCTATAGCTCTTGCTCTCATGTTAGGAGACTTCAGCATATAGAGTGATGTTCCCACAAATACTTTCATTTCCAGGATCCTTAAGCTATTCAACTCCCTTTATCTGTTCCTCCAATCTTAGCTACACAGAGACATTTTTATATTCTTGATCTTTCCATCACCCACAAATGTATCACTTCCATTTTCATAAATTCTGAAATACCTTTAACGGATTATATTTTATCAATACATTTTTCTGCTCCTCATGGCCATAGCTCCTTTCTTCTTCTAATGCTGACTTCCATTTTCTCTATCCTTAGTTCTTTTCAAAACCATTATCCTTGCAATTTACTTTCTATTTACTTTTCCTACCTTGATCTATTGGTAAACCAAATCAATTCTAAAAACTCCTCTCAACTGGCTATTCCCGTGTTCCTTTGGCCTATCACTAATCATACTTTACCAAATTTCAAATATGCATAATTTCTATTTTCTGTCTGCTTTGTTCCTGTTCACATGTTGCTGAGTGATTTTTTTTTTTTAATATGCTGACTGAGGCCATCACACATTTGCATCATCTAAACACAACTGAGACTGCTCTGCAACAAGAGTATTATTCTTCTCCTTCTGAGCCAAATGCTGTTATTCTTTCTTTAGTGCCAATTCCCAACCTTCCCCCTCCTCTATTAGACCTTCCTATGACCAGAATAAATAAATTAATAAGAAAGAAAAAAAATTAGGTCAGTTATTGTGAGCTTCTCCTCTATTTTTCAATTCATATAGTTCAGACATCTTTCTCCACTATATCTTTACTCACTAAGGTTCCAGGTGAAGGGCTGACTTTTTTTCTTGCTAAGGTGAACCCCACTCTTAAAACCACCCACTCAAGTCTTCTACAGGAGATTGTCCTCAATCATATTCCCATATGCTCTTTTATCTTCAGTATCTTTCTCTACACTCACTCCTTCCTTACTGTTTACTATTAAGATTATGTCCCTCTATCAAAAACAAAACAAAGCAATCACAAAAAAACCCTCTTCCTTGATCCTGTCATTTTCCATTCTCTATTGCTCTTCTCATTCATGAATAAACTCTGTAAGAAAGTATTCTATAATCTTTCTTTCCTTATCCCCTTTTCTGTAGTCTAGTTTCCTACTTCAATATTTAAAATGTAGCCACTCTGCCCAAAACACCAAAGGTCTCACAATTGTCTTTTCTCATTTTATAAACTCTTTTTTCTTTCTGCAGCATTTGATACTGTTGATCACATTCTCTTCTTGTATGTTCTTTCTCTCTGGGTTATTATAGGTCTCTTCTTAACTGGTTCTCCTTTTACCCATCTAACCATTCTTTCTCAGATTCTTTTCTTGCTTCTTCATCCATTTCACACCCAAAAAGTATAGTTTCACCCCCAAAGTTCTCTTCTATTCTGGAAATGTCAAATTCCATAGGTTAATTATCATATCTTTTTAGATAATAATGAGTCTATCCAACTCTAGTCTCTTTTATTGAATTAGAATACTGTCTCTTAAGTATATCAAATAATGTCTTGTCAAAATATAAAATTCAGAATATCAAAAGCAAAAACTCATTACCTTTTGCCCTGAACTCTTCCCTTTTTTGCAAATGTCCATATTATTGTTGATATCATTATCCTTTCATTCATTCAAGCTCTCAATCTCAATGTCATTCTCAATTCTTCTCTCTCACTAACTTCACATAAATAACCTTTTGCAAAGTCTTTTCATTTCACAAAAGCTCTTACATACTCAGTCCCTCATCCTGTCTCTCCTGGAATACTGCAATGACTATTTAGATATTCTTTCCCCATTCCAATCTATATCTCTCTTAGCTACAAATGTGGTTTTAAAAAATGAACTTCTGACCATATGTCTCTCCCCTATTCAGCATGCTTGTGTCTTCCTATTACCCCTAAGAAGAGCCTTTTATTTAAGGCTCTTCATAAGCTGTTACAGACTTCTTCAAGTTCTCCTCCATGCACTCTACAAACCAATTACACTGACTTTATTACTCTTCATGTAACATGATCTTCCATCTCCATTCTCTCTTCCTTTTCACTAATTTTTCCCTTGTCGCCCCCCTTACCTCTGCCTCTTAGCATCCCTGCCTATCTTCAAGACCTATCTCAGATCCTGCTTTAAACAAAAGACCTTTCCTAATAACTCTAGATGCTAGTACCTTTCTCTCTGTGAATAGTTTCCATCTATTTTTTTTTAAATTTTTTTTTTAATTCATTTTTCCAAATTATCCCCTCCCTCCCTCCACTCCCTCCCCCCGATGGCAGGTAATCCCATACATTTTACATGTGTTACAATATAACCTAGATACAATATATGTGTGTAAATACCATTTTCTTGTTGCACATTAATTATTAGCTTCCGAAGGTATAAATAACCTGGGTAGATAGACAGTAGTGCTAACAATTTACATTCGCTTCCCAGTGTTCCTTCTCTGGGTATAGTTATTTCTGTCCATCATTGATCAACTGGAAGGAAGTGAGTTGGTTTTTCTTTATGTTGAAGATTTCCACTTCCATCAGAATACATCCTCATACAGTATTGTTGTTGAAGTGTATAGTGACTTCTGGTTCTGCTCATTTCACTCAGCAACAGTTGATTTAAGTCTCTCCAAGCCTCTCTGTATTCCTCCTGCTGGTCATTTCTTACAGAGCAATAATATTCCATAACCTTCATATACCACAATTTACCCAACCATTCTCCAATTGATGGACATCCATTTATCTTCCAGTTTCTAGCTACAACAAAAAGAGCTGCCACAAACATTTTGGCACATACAGATCCCTTTCCCCTTCTTAGTATTTCTTTGGGATATAATCCCAATAACAGCAATGCTGGGTCAGAGGGTCCATCTATTTTTTATTATATTTTGTGAGTACAGAGCCTTTTTCATGTTTTCTTTCCCATCAAAATTGTTGCTCCTTTTGATCAGAGACTGTGTTTATTCTGCTTAGGCAGAATAAGCATGTAATAAATGTTTGTTGATGAGAATTAAACTTATTATTGCATTGTTTCCTCTTGGTTTACCTGGTTTCAGTATCTTCTCTCTCCCTTCCAACTTCTATTAAGCTGCCTCAACAATCTTTCTAAAAAGACCAGTTGTACATCAATCTCAAGAATCTTCATTGACTCCTTATTTTTCCATTTTGTGGCATTTTAAGTCCTTCACAATAAGGATCCTATATTCCTTTTCAACTTCATTTCTTACTCTTCCCCTTACTTAATGTGTTCTAGCTAATTGCCTTAAAGACTGTTATCTAAAACTTATCTCTGCCTCCATGTCATACCACAGGACTGGTAGCTCTATGGCTAGGTTGTACCTCTTATTGAGATTCCACAGCTTTCATTAAGGCCATTTATATTTTACTTGCCATTTTCTATTCTTTTCTGATCTCTCCAAAATGGAGTGCTCTCTCCTACTGACATTACGGGATATTATTTTCTGTCCATGTTGAAACTAGGCAGTAAAAGCTCTTTAGGGGCAGAAGGTTATATCCTTTGAATTTTTTTCTCCCCAAAGTCCTGACACACTGCTCTCTACCTTTCATTCCCAATCTATTATGTCATTAGTATAAAGAATTTTCATATGGAAATCCAAGAATATAGATGAGTAAATTTACTGCAATGTGCTGTCTTAGACAGCTGATGGTGGCACTGAAAGGTTAAGTGATTTTTCTGAGGAACTAAAAGGATAAATGAATCTGCCCATGGTCAAAGAGCTGCTATATGTCAATGGCATTACTTTAACCCAGATCTTCATGACTTCAGGCCTGGACCTCTAGCTGCCGTATACATACTAGTCTATAGTATTTGTTAACTTAAATTGAACTTGAAAATCTCTGGGGAAATAATGCTATTCTCAGCATGAGATTTGAATAATATAGGATTAGATGGGTGGGGAAATCCAATGAGGAAAAATAAAACTATAGTAATAGTTTTACAAAGAATAAAGCCCAGAATAATTTGGATCTTTCAAAGGATAGGAACAAAGGCTTATTGCTTTTTTTAAATCTATGTTGGAACAAGAACAAGGGAGTGATAGAACCACTGCTTGGGGTGATGGTGCAATTAACAGACAATAGAGAGAAAATGGAACAACTTAGGCCCAATTTTACTTCTAACTTCATTATCAGGAATGATCTTCAGACTGAAAAGTATAGAACAAAAAGAATTCAGAGAGAATTGAGGTCAGGATAGGATTAGAAAGTACATTGCTGCTCTAAATAAGTCCAATTCTCTTGTCCCAAACTAATTACAAGCTAGTATACTTAGTGAACCTGCAGATGCAGTTACTAAATCAATGTTTCCGGTCTTTGGGGAGAAGAGGAATATTATCTGGGGCCCCAAAAGGTGATGAATTTCATACATTGCAAATTGGTGGGGTTGCCATTCAAACCTGGCAAAAAACTGTAGACCAAATATTAAAAAAAAAAAAAAAAAAAAAAAAAAAAAAAGATGTGTAGATACTCAGAATGGAAAACAATGTTACCAGAAAATTATCATGATTTCATTAGGAACACTTTGTGCCACACTAAGCTCATTTCATTTTTACTATTTACCAGGGTAATTCTATGAAAATAATATGGCAGAGATTCTTCAAAACATTTTATTCTATTTATTTATTCTATTTTATGATATCATTATGGCTAATACAGAACAATATTGGCTAGGTAATGATATAATTAAGTGGGTTCATAGCTGAGTGAGGAGGCCCAAAGGCTATTTTTAATAGATCAATATGAACCTTGGGAGAAGTCCCTTATGGTATGCTACAAAGATTTCTAGTTGGCATAGTTCAATAATTCAGAATTCATGGAACATATGTTAAATACCTAATGTGCTAATGTGTGCAAACTACTATACTAGGAACTAGGAATATAATAAGACAAAATGATAAATAGCCTCTGCCTTTGCATTCTTAGGTATATGACATCTAAACAGATAAATTAACACAAGAGAGAAAAGCCTCTCAAAAGGGAGAATCATAAGGACAATGAATTTGAAAACAATTTTGAAAATAAGAATTTACATTTGAATATGATTTCATAAAATTATTTTTTTTCCTCTGGTTCATAACGCTTACTTCTGGATTAATCCTAATAGCATTTAATCTTGATGGGATCCTTGAATCATTATTGCACCCAGGGTTTTCCAAGAGATTAAAAAAAAATCAGGGTTTATACTTTTGAACTGTAGCACAGTCTCCTGACACTTCTAATTTCTAGTTTCTGCTTGATCAGGAATTCTATGTGGTCCAAGGGATAGCTTCTCTTCTCTCTCAAAAGTTTATATCTTTGCTACAAGTGGCTTCCCTTCCAGGGGCTAGTTTGATGTTCTTATCTTATTATTTCTAGAACCAAGAGATTTCTGTTTGAGGAAGGGATGTTGCATGGCAAGAGGAAGGAATAATAAGCATTTTTAAGCGCCCTACTATATTCCAGCCACTATGTTAATTTATAAATATTATATCATTTGATCTTCACAGCAACACTCTAGAGGTAGATGCTATTCCCAATTTGACTTACCCAGAGTCTCATAACAAGTATCTGAAGGCAGATCTTTTTGACAGCAGGCCCATATGCATAGATACTTAGATACCTCATAAATTAGCGGGTTTCCCATCCTTTATGTCAAAGACTCAATTGGGCCTCTATTTGTAGTCTTTCCCCTAACTGAATCTCCCAATTCTGGTTTCCGTTAGTTCCTTTCTGTTTTTTTTTTTTTTTTTTCAATATTTTCATCAAAAATTCAAAAGAATCTATAAACATTTAAGCCTGCATGTGACACAGTTCAAAAAGAGAATTAATGCATTGAATGACAAAGTCACAATGCAAAAATCTTTACTGGCTGTAATGATATGTTAAATAGCAAAATACAAAATTTAATATGATTGAAGTTAACCACAACTCTTAGGTTCAAAAAATCAACTACACTAGTTCTAGACAAAGTATATGTTAAAAAAAAATCAAAACTCAATGAGTCCATTGTGTGAGATAGCTATCCTTCTCCCACATATGCATGCATACATATACGCATATTATATATATACATGTATGTATACACATGCATGTGTGTATGTACATATGCCTTTTTAATTTTATGTTGTATTTATATATAGACATATTTATATATACACACATGGATCATGTATGGATATCTATATAGACATTTGTGTGTATATGTATATGCAATTTTATATTGTATTCATAAAAATAATGCTGAGTACAGAGTAAGAGAACCTGGGTTTGAATATCATTTCTTTTGCTTGTTATCCATGTAATATGGAACAAATCATTCAGTCTCTCTTTTTCCTCACTTCTCTTATCTACAAATGAAGACACTGGACAAGATGGTGTGCAAGATCTTTTCCAGATATAAATCTATGATCCCATGAAATATAGCATGCAGGATAAGGTGCATATTAGGCCCAGTGCGTTTTACTCTATTCCTCCTCTACATAAATTATTGTGAGTATATATACAGAAGCTACCTTGAAAATTTGGAAAATGTCAGTAAAAGGTGGTGACTAGGATAGTGTTGAAGGAATCAAGCTTTAAGTAGTTTTAAAAAATCTCAACAGACATTCCACTATTTGAAAAACTAATCTAATTCATCTATATGGAAGAAGAATTAGACGTTAGTCTATATGGAAAATAGAATAGAAACAATTGATATGAATTATCATTTTCCTTTGTACATTACAACTTTCTGTATCATAAGGTCAATATATTGCAAGTCAGAGTAAGGAATTAAATGGAAAATTTTTAGTAGTTTTACATAAGGTGCAGGTAACATGTAAAAGCAGATGATATAAAACAAGTTTATAAACTAAGAAATGAATAAAATATATGGAGAGTTTTATATAATATCTACATATTTTATCTTTTAATGCAATAACAATTCAGACTTCTTGGGTACAAAGGGAGGGTCAAAAAATTTATGCAGATTTTCCAAATCATGAGGTTTTTGTTACCCTGACTTCTATGAAATGGAAGGGATAAGTATATAAGGAAAAATAGGATTTTTTTTTCTTCAATATAAGTGGGAAAAACATTTCTGAGAAGCAAAGCTATTGCTAAAATGAATGGTCTGGAGTTTTCCTATTAAAACACCAGAAAAGTAATCATTCATCAGAGGCCTCATGAAACATTTACTTGGCCTCTCAGATCCTTTCTAACTTAAAGATTCTAGGATTCTGTGTCTAGCTGTATGGATGCTAGCCTCCTGGCTTGGTTTCTTCATGTGTTTGAGGGAAGGAGCTAAGCCAAAAGTGAGGTAGTTATCTAGTATTTCAGCAGACAGTTTCCCCAAATACCCTGATAGACTTTGTGAAGAATGATTAAAACCATTAGAGAATGATTTTCTGGAATTCTTTTATACCAAAAAGCTCTTCAGTGGTTCGTGGTAATTGTCTTTTATTCCTTGTTACCATTTCTCATAGTTATGTATAGAACCAAAAGTTGAAACATGAACATGAAACATGAACATACCAAATTACATAACATTCAGTTGCATTTTGAAAGTCATAAAGATCATGTAGTATATTGGAAAGAAAAATGGATTTGAAGGTTGAGGGGCTAAGTTTAAATCCTCACTCTACTACTTATCACTTATGGGATTTCTCTAGGCTTCGATTTATTCATCTCTAAAATGGGAATAATATTCTCTCTCTCTATTTCATGAATGTTTAAAATTAAAAGTTCTATACAAACATGAATGATGATTATTATTTCTACCTTTCAATAATTTCATTAGTATGTGTATAGTTTTTAGTTCAAGTCTGAGATGACTGCAACTCTTTGAATTATTAACTTCCTTCTATCATTTAGTCAGCTGATCGATATATAGCATAATATGGGCCAGTGGCCAGTGGTAGTTGTACTTTATCATCTTTATATTTTTCAGTCACAATTATTTTATTATGAATCTTCTTGTCTAGGATACCGGAAGCCTCCTGCCATTCTTTGTTCCTTCCCCTCTTTCCCCTCCTTACACTTCAAAGTGAGAATTTTGACTCAAACAACACTTAGATGCTGTAAACTACCATTTTTCAATTAGCCTTTAATAAAATTTTCAGCTTGATGAAATTAGGGTAAAAATCTAAGTTAAGATCCCAATTTATCACTGTGTGATAATGTGACTGAGATTCCATTATCCAATCAATGTCATCTCTCATTTCTGCAAAGGTCAGGGTCTGTCATTGTTGGGTTATAAAACACCACTTATGGTAGTACCTCTCACTTTACATTTGTCCCAGAAACATCAAGCTCATTTATGGGAGCCACCCAGACCAAGAGTTCATATTTTAAAAAGTCATTTTGAGCTATGCCTGGTCTTCCATTTTAACAGAGAAAGCCATTAAAGCACAATTCAGTCAGAGAACTATTTCCTCTCATGCCCTTACCCACAGGGGAAGGGAGAGAAGTAAAGTGGTCAAAAAAAATACACTGAGTGAAATATTTGCCTAGAAAGTCTCTTTAAGGGCATTTTAATATTTGAATTTATTTTTCTATGTCATTTAACATTGTTAGGGGTAAGAGTATGAATAAGGAATAAAAAGTATAAATGTTCTTTGCTGTGAAGAAGAGTTTTATTCCCCTTGAAAATACTCTCCATTTTCTCTCTGTAATTCTCTTTCTCTTGGCTAGAATAAAGGACTTTTCATTAGCTTGACTCTGCTTTCTTTAATGATCTAATAGAAAATTTACTAAGTCAGGTCTTAATAACCCTGATGCCTGTCTGTATAGGTAGGCTTTACTCTAATAAACCAGGGATTCTTTTATGATGAGCCTGCAGCTAGCTATATTCTAGATGATTAGAAAAATCAATCATTTGATGACATTTACTAAGAACCTACTATGTGATGAACACTGTGCTTAGAATTAGAATCATGAATTGAGGAAGAAATGGAATCAGAGTTACAAATGGGGAATACAGGAATTGGGGATATAAACACAGAAAATGAAAGAATCTCTATTCTCAAGGTGTGTAGTGAATGTGGCATTATAAAGAACTGGATTAATTCTCATCTTAGACTTAGAACCATACGTCATTCATTTATCCTCTGTGTTTCATTTTTTTCTTTTACAAAAGGGGCTATCATAACATTTGTATTACCTATCTGACAATGTTGTTGGGAAGTTCACACAAAATAATGCATGGAAAGGACTTTGCAAGCCTTAAAGCTCTATATAATTGTTGTGGTTTTATCATCATTATTATGACAGTTTTCTAATCTTTGGAATTTGGTCCTGGAATCTAAATCAAACTAGTCACTGGTGCTTGATAGAGTGCAATGTAAAGATTCCCAAAAAATTCAGCCTAGTTCTTTCTGAGTTGATATACCACATTATTCCAGAATAAATTGGTAAAGTCACTCAGTCATAAATTCACAAAAACTGCTTTTTTGTTTTAATTTCTTTATGGATGCAGTGTACTATACTCCTCCCTGGAAAAGATAAAAAGTTGAAACAAAACATAGTCCTTGATTTCAGGGAGCTTACTATCTAGTAGGAATATACTTCTTGAAAGCAGACTTTTTTTTTTTTTTTTTTTCTGTTTTGCCTTAATATCCTCTATACCTTATACAGTGCCTGGCACATAAAAGAAATTTAATAAATAAATTCTATTTGGATATGAAACTAACACTAGTATAAAATGTTAAAGAAGAAAGGGAGGTATAGAGGAGTGTTATGTGAAGTCTGAAGAGGAAAAAAGAATAATTAATTAGGAAGATCACAGAAGTTAGTTTCATTAAGCTTGTATTTGAGTAAGGGAAAGTGAAGAATCAAAGCAAAGATAAAATTTTGGAACCTAAGGGACTGACTAGTACCATAGACAAAAATAGTGAACATACAAAGAGGATTAGACTTTTAATTGTTTGGGAGGTGAGTGGTAGGATAAAAACAATAACTAGTTTTAGGAATAAACTTGCTTCGCAGTTTTTTAAGACTATACAATCCATTAGGGATGCACTCAAAGTATTGAGTCACTAGGGCTGGAAATACTCTTATTTTTGATGGCTAGTTGAGCAATTCTTTTTTTTTTTTTTTCCAAGTCAAGGGGCAAAGTTTTTTGTAATTGTAGCACTGATTGAAGCAGGCTAAATTCCAAAAGAATTTAGCAAAGAATCTGGATCAAGAAGACAAATTTATCCAGTTTTTCATGTTATTGATATGCTAATTTTATGGCTCTCAGGAATTTGGTTATCACTGGTCAGTAGATCTAGGATTATCCTAAAGCCAGAAGACTTTAGAGTCATTGACAGACATTTTTAGAGCAATAGTATTCTAAGGTCAGAGAGCCTCAAGGTCACTAATATATCTTCTCTGAAATCTACAGAAAAAAATATTACTATATTCCTAGGCCAGAGGACTTTTACAATCATTGATGGACAGAATAATAGTACCAGAATACTCCAAGGTTAGGGAGCACCTCCCTAGTGTTATCTCCACTAGAAGCTATGTTCCTTCATTTCCCTCTCAAGAAATCTGAATCCCCAAATTCATTTGAGACAAAGGGACAGAGATCTCATCTTCTGGACCTGCTTTATGCTGATAAGGAGTGTAGAATTGTCCCTTCCAATGGTCCAGGCTGAGTAGGAGAGGGACACCACTTGAAGATGGCAGCAGCATCTGGTGCTGAATGTCAGAATTAGTTAGCCCATGATATTCAGGGTGAACAAATATTTCATAGTTTGGGGTCTGGAGGAAACAAATTTCACAAGTAAGTTAAAAATACAGGGCCAAATATGAGCAAAAAGGATAATTAAAAGTGTAGTTAATATAGGGGTTACTAGAGACAGTAACCAGGAACTGCACCCAAAGGAATTCTCGAGGGGGAGGGGGGGAATAATAGATGAGGCTATTGTTAATGTCTTTCATCCAGACAGCTTTTCCTAGCGTAAATACCAAAGAACATTTTCCCCAAATGCCTGCTTTTCTCTCCTTGAAGGGGTGAGAGCAGTGTTTAAAACAATGGCATAATACACAGTGAAAGGAGCATTCAGGTGATCTAGGTCAAGCACCATAATGTTTAAAAGGTATTAAGCAGGTTGAGGAGACAAGTTGAGAGACAGTTTGAGGCGATTCCAGTTAGAGGCATTCCTTTTTTAACACTTCTCTCAGAAACATGGAAGTAGAAAACCCATTTTACAAAGAAAAGCATATCCCTTAGTGCATAGACAATGCCTGAGGTCAAGTTCTATAGTAACTTCCTAGTTAGTTCTCCCCAAGGATGATTGTAATTATATGATATTATACCAAAAGCAATATTAATTCTCAGGAGGTTATGAAGAAGCTTCAAGGAAGGTGGTGTAGAAGCATTATGAGTGGAGTTTGTCAGAATAATTTTGGAGTGGATATCCCACAGTAATTTCTAGGCATGGCCCATGGTTATAGATACAGCAAGCCCTGTACAGCTAATACAGGTTGCTGAGGTGAGATTGTGGCAGGTGTCAGAGGGGTTGCACTCATTTGCTCCAATAGTAACAGTGGTTGTAAACATGGTCATTATGGGTCACAGTGACAGTTTCTGTACCTGTGATATAGATGTTGAGATAAGTGGATAGGAGATCTTTTCCAGCAAGAAAACAGGGATAGTCAGGTTAAAGTTATTCCCTGGGTGCATGGGTAGTACAAATGGATTGGCATCTAGAGTGGAGATGGAGACATTTGGGAATGGGGCCTTTGCAAATAATGCATCAGGTCACATATGTGGGCTTCTGTGAGGATGCTGAGGGCAACCCAACAATTCTGAACACCCCCACTGCCCATGGAGTTGCCTAGCCTGACTAAGGAGTTAGCTCCCATAAAGGGACACCAAGAGAGCTGGAGAGAAAATATTAGGAGCAAAGCTCTCATACTTGAGGTATTGTTAAAGGTTCCACAACTGGAAAAAGTGGAAAATAAGAAGAAAAAGAAAACTAGAGGGAGGGAGAGGATACAGACACCCTTTTCTATCTAATATGTTTCCAGGAGTTCTACAGAAGAGGAGTGTCAGATCCTCTCTGGGTTCACAGAAATATGCAAGAATGCTGAGGGATAATAAGTTACAGAAATAGTACTTTTAAGTCTAGAAACATGAATCCAACTGGGGAATCCTTCCAGTTTGACTGTAGCTGGAGTAGTCAGAATGACTTTATATGGTCCTTTCCATTTTATATCCAGAGGGTCATTACCTTGAACCCTCCAAAATTTTAAGGATGCCATGTCCCCTGGATTTGTGTGAGTAACAGTCTGAGTGTGAGCATCTGTAGATTTAGGGAGATGTTTGTTTGCATATTCAGAAAGGGCCTTCTGGACCACAATGAGTTGTGTGGCAAACTGAGTGACCAGATGCTGTTTTGATCTACAAGAATGTCAGAGGTTAAGAAGGCCTCCCAAACTGAAGTTCAAAGGGACTCAGCTAAATGTTCTTCCAGGGTGCAATGCAAACTCTAAGAAATCCTAATGGAGATTCTTCACCCAATCCTCCAGAGTCTCTAAGCAGTTTAGTAAGGACTTGCTTGAGGGTGTGGTTCATTTTCTCTACTTCCCAGAAGACTGAGGACCCAGGTAGAGTGGAGATGATAAGTAACCTTCCATTGGCTGGCTCTGGGATTAGAAGCTGGACTGAGGGTGTTTGAAACCATCTAAAAGGAGAAAGGGTATACCCCCTTTCTTTAGCAAAGGCTTGTTCCTGGGACCTACATGAGAGTGTAGGAATTGGGTAATTAAAGAGGCCGTGATTAGGGGCAAATAGACAGCAGCACGGGTAGCTAAATCTGCAAGGCTGTTTCCCTCGGTCTGGAGTGAAGCCCCCTTCTGGTGTCCATCACAAAATATAACAGAAGCCTCTTTAGGTACACAGATAGCTTATCATAATTGTTTTGCTGTCAAAAATCTCCTTTCTTTCTCTATAGTCCCATGAGCATGCAAAACATGTTGGAGTCAGTATAGATGTTCACTCTCATTCTTTTCCCAAATTCTAAATCTCTGTGAGGACAAAAATGCTCTGAACCTGGGCAATTCTTTTAATGTAAAAGTGTACATTATATTTATTCTTGTATTCTTAGTGTTTCCTGAAGTTCAAATCTTTTTGAGTATTACCAAAGAAACATTTTTATTTCTGTTGATTCTTTTCCCTCATTACTATTACAGGCATTTTTTATTCCATAGCATTTCTTCAGTCTACTCCTTTGTCATCGATCCTATTGACATATAGTCAGTCGAGCCCAGGACAATATGTTTATATATCCTAGACAACATCCTAGGGAGAGATATAACCCCTCCCCCCAAAGCATTACTGTCTATTAGAAGCTTTTAGCCTTTCCTGTAAAACATGTAGCCTAATTAATCACAATATATAACCTATGTCCCATGACCAGCAGGTTTTTATGGCATCAAATATGTCTACTTTTCTAATATGTATATACATCCATGTATGTATGTATTTATGTATAATTTGCATTTTCTTATTTGCTATATGCTGTATGTATTTGCCTATCTTTATTATCCTTAGTTCTTCAGGCAGTTCCCATTTCAAACCTAGACTACTTCAAAAATTATTTTGTTCATGATCATTGTCCAACTTCCCTTCCTTTTCAGTCTCTGCTACAAATAGCTCCACACTCCTCTCCCCATTTACAAACTGTAAGATTCCTCTTTTTGAAGTCCACAAAAATGGCCATTGACTCTCAGGTCAGATTATGTCTCTGGACCATAAATTTACTTACCAGTTACTTACCAATGTCTACTAATTGCCTGCTTCTTTATTCCTCTTTCCCCAACAGACAATTGTTCTCACCATTCATATAAAGTCACTCAATTCTCTATCTTACTAATATCTGATATATTTAAGCAGAATGACATATTTTCTTCTACATAGAATTCATTTGTTCATGTCTCAATCATTTCAAATACATTATAGCCTCTCTTATAATATTCTGTTAATATTAAGAATTAAGAATTCCCTACCCTTATTTTAGCTGGTTATGACATGTGTCAAAAAAAAAAAAAAAAAGTTACTGTTGAATAGGTAGAGGAAGCAGCAACATGGCTCAATAGCTAAAATTGCAGCCTGAAGTAAGAAGATCTGAATCTAAATCTGTCTTCCCACACTTACTACTTGTGTGGCCCTAGGCAAGTCACTTAGCTTGCTTGTCTTAATTCACTGAAGAAGGAAATGGAAAACCACTCAAGCATTTTGCCAAGAAAATCCCACGAAAAAGATGACCCATGGAGAAACAAAGAGTTAGACATGTCTGAATGCTTGATTTATATACATAAATTCCACAGGGATTATGTATATAAGTGCTTGTGTATACATTTTCTAACATTATTGATGCACTTCTTATGAATGGATATTGCTGCTGATTTTACTGAGCCACAATTTCTATGTATTTTCCATTTGTTTACAGTCAATACAAGCATTCCAGTAACCCCATTAAGACTGATATGTAAACTGATAACTAAATTGGAAGCTGAGTGATGTAGTAGTCTTTGGAATAAAAATATATATATATATGAGTTAAAAATCTATCTAAGTTACTAACTAGCTCTGTGATGTATCACTTAAACTTTAACTTCAATTTTGTTATCTGTGAAATGGGAATAATAATATCTCCTACTTCACAAGTTTATTATGAGGACAAATGTGAATTATATGCCAAGTACTTTGAAAACCATTAAGCATTGTGTAAATTTCAACTATTCTTACCCTTTTATTTGCATTATTATCTTTCATATGAGTTTATCCCATCTAAACTTCATTTGATCACATTTCCCTAAATCATCAACTCTATTACCCCCAATTTTTTTTTTGTTTTGTTTTGTTCAATTCACTCCTTTCTAGTACCTCTTCAAGTATTCAAGATGTGCTATATGTTTAGTATAGAGAATTACCTGACCTTCTATAAGCTTTACAATATACAAGCTATCATAAAAATCTTAGGGCAGTTTAAAATTTAATAGTTGTTAATTGCACTAAGACTTTTGGAATACTCTGTAAAATGGATCTATTTTGGAACTAGCAATAGTGTTTCTAGCTTTTCATGTCTGCTTTTGAATACCTTAGTTTCCCTTCTTTTATTTGACTCTGTCATCAGAACTCCCAATAATTTTATTTTTTAATATTGGATCCTTCAAGGATGACAGAGAAAAAAATCATAGTTTACATATAAATTTAAGGATCATTATGAGCTTTGTTTCCTTAATTATTCTAGTCTGACACATGCTGAGGATTTTCAAAGAGTTATGCTCACAGCAGGGGAAGAATTAATCCTATTGTCCAGTTCAGGAGTATGTGTTTGTTCTGATAGTTAAATAGATAAATTCATCACATGTTAATTAAATTAAATTATTCCTTTTGTCCATTTGTTACTAATCATACCCTTAAGACATGGAATCCTTGCCTCTTAAACTCAATAGAAAAATCTAAAGTTTTTCTATGAAAAACTTGCATAATTTAAACAATTCTGTTCCTAGACATACAAACACATGCTTTCCCCCTAGCATATTATAATTCCTTTAGTGGCCTCCACTGGTTTCTTCTATAAATTGGGTAAAAGGGTATTTTTGTATCTAGGTGGGTCATATTAGGATATGTAAAATGCAATATATGGAGACAGAAAAATGACTGGCAGAGTCAGAAACAGAAAGAGAGAATCTTCAAAATAGTTATAAAAGACCACCTCTAAAAAAGAAAAGAGGTAAAAATCTCAGCATATGGCTAAAGTTTCCTAGGTCATGCATATCAGTATTACTGTATAATTTGTGGTCACACTCCTCAAAAAAACTGTTTCCTATCAACAAAAATGAAGGAAATAGAGCTATAGTGAGTATATCGGATTTTGACATAAGTCTGAGTCTTTGGTCTAGAAACCCAGGTGCTGAATGATTAAGCAATACATGCCAGAAGTTCACTCTCAGGAGGTAATAATACTTTGATATCAAGGGAACTGAAGATCGTAGGAAGAAAGAAATGTCACCATGCTTGCTGTTTTTGGTGTTGTGTCCAACTTGTCAAGATCCTATTTGAGATTTTCTTGGCAAAGACACTGGAATGATCTGCCATTTCCCTCTCCAGCTCATTTTACAGATGAGGAAACTAAGGCAAACAAGGTTAAGTGAATTTCTTAAGATCACCCAGCTAGTAAGTATTTTAGGCCAGATTTGAGCTCCTAACTTCAACTGGCACTCATCTACTGTGTCATCTAGCTGCCCCACACCAAAGTAATTCTTTAAAAGGACTATTTAGTGAAGTGGCTATACAAGAAAAATCCAAACAGTATTAATTTTGTATAAGTAGTATGCTTTACTTTTAAGAATAATTCCAGCCATCAGAAGATGATTACCATGATTGTTCTCAGGTCAAGCTGCCTAGTAGATTTAAAAAACACCACCAAATGTTAATAATTTGTAGAGACAATTCATTTGACAAAATCAAATTTTAACAATTAGTTCTATTGTTATGTAAAGGTCATAATTAAAAAGAGAAAGTGTGTATTGTATACACTCTGAAGACAAGGAAGGCCTTAAAAAACAAGTGTGATGATATTCTATGGTCCTTCTGGAATAAGCCATTTATGAAGTATCATAACTATACCAAATTAAATCTGTCCAAGAGAGGATACTTATTTATTTATTCATTCATTAGTTTGCTTATGGAAAAGTCAAGCCTTTCAAATTCCCTAATCATTGTTGAGAACATTATCACATAGGCTCACTCTTTCAGTGTTTAACTCTCCACTCCTAACTTTGACAATACATATATGTCTGATTTATTGTCATCTTATAATTTCTATCTTCACAATATGTCTTTTATACTTTTTTCCCACTTATATATCCACAATCTTACTTTAGACCTTTATCTTTCTATTTTTCTGCAAACTAATTTTTAACAAGTTTTTTCAGTTAAAATTGCTGTTTTCCTTTCTCCTTTCTACCTCAGCTCTCCTATGAGAAATGAATCAAAGATAAACAAAATTTTTGCAGTAGCTTTTCAACTATTTATCCTACTGAAGTTTCTCTTTCTTTTTAAATTCTCCACTCACAGGCCAAGGGATTGTTTTAAGGTAGAGATCTGACTATGTCATTCCCCTCAGTATCTTTGAGTTGAATATCATCTATGCCTGGAATATTCTGCATTCTCAACTCCTCCTCTTAGTTTCTCTAATTTCCTGAAAAATAGAGTTCAAAATCTACCTTCTTCAGGGAGTCTTTCCTACTCCCCCCCCAGCTGCCAATGTATTCCATTTCATATTATCTTCTGTCTGTTCTGTATATTTTACATATAGTTATTTATTGAAATGTTGTCTCCATTATTAGAATGTATCTGTTTTGAGGCCGTTCTTAATGAAGTCACACCATATCTGAATAGTTGTAATTTCCTCATCTAGATGTCTGCAAACCATTTATTTAATAATATCCCTTAATTTTGCTTGGTATTGAAGTTGAGTTCATTGACCTATATTGTACAATTCTATATTCTCCAGTGTATTGAAAATAATGAAACCATTTGCCCTTCTCTAGTCTTGCAGCACTTCTCTTTATTTCAGTGAATTTTCACAAATCACCAATAGTATCTTAGCAATCGCATTAGCCAGTGTCTAGGTTATGAGAGTATGTGCTCTTTTACTATCTTTTTATGCAACTTGAATTTCAATGCCCAATTATCCATTTTTGTTCTACTCTTTTCATTTCAAAGATCATTCACCTTAGAAGATAAAACAGAAGTAAAATAGGATAAAATAAGTTCTTCCTTCTTAACTTAGTGCCTCTATTCAAAGTGTGTGGTACGGAAATGGTGAGGGAACACCATTTAATAAAAAAAGCTGGAGAGAGCTCTAGAGAAAAGCAAAGTTTATTGTACATTCTCGCTAGAAGGGCATCCCACTCTTCGAGTAGACTATCGAAGAGAGGAAGCACCTCCTGTGGGCAGGACAGCACCTTTAATCCCTAACGCAAAACGCCCCCTCCCACCACTGACCCTCATCTTCATTGGCTGAGAGTCTTACATTCTAAACTCGAGATCTACCCATGAAATTGAACTTGACCAATAAGTACATAGTTGCCCATATTTGGATGAAATAGGGAGATGATATCATAGGAGGGGAAGGCAATGCCCTTTGATCGAACTTCAAAGTCCTTCAGGCCTACTCGAACTCTGAAGTAGATGAAGCCTTACTCGATTTTCACAACTGTCTTGAAAGATCTCACCTCATCTCATTCAAAAGGATATAAATATATATTTATTTATTTGATTTTTATTCAGGCTCTTTTTTTCTCTCTTTTTCTCTTTCTTTTTTTTTTGGGGGGGGTTAAACATGTGCTTCATTTTTTAAATATATTTCCTTATGAATAATGTTGGTAGAGAAAAATCAGAACAAAAGGGAAAAATTATGAGAGAAAAATAAAACAGAAGAAAAAGAAAAGTGAACATAGCATGTATTGATTTGCACTCAGTCTACATGGTTCTCTCTGGATGCAAATGGCATTTTCTATCCAAAATTTATAGGAATTGCCTTACATCATTGAACCACTGAGAAGAAACAAGTCTGTCATAGCTGATCATCACACAATCTTGCTGTTACTGTGAACAGTTCCTGCTTATTTCACTCTGCATCAGTTCAGACCTTTCTAATATCAGCCTGTTCATCATTTTTTTTTATAAAACAATAATGTTCCATTACACTCATATGCCATAATTTATTCAGCCATTTCCCAACTGATGGGCAATTTACTCACAATTGTTTGACTCCACAAAAGGAACTGCTATAAACATTTTTGCACATGTGATTCCTTTTCCCACTTTTATGATTTCTTTGGAATACGGATGCAATAGTGGCACTGCTGGGTCAAATGATTACTGTGTTTATTTATTATAATTATGCACAATTTGATAATCCTTTTAACAGAGTTTGAAATCACTATCCAGAATAGTTGGATCATTTCACAATTCCACCAACAATGCATTAGTGTCCCAGTTTCCCTATCTCTCCTCCAACATTTATCATTATTTTTTTTTTGTCATCTTAATCAATCTGAAAGGTATAAGGTATTATCTCAGAGTTGTTTTAATTTGCACTTCTCTAATCAATAGTAATTTAGAGAATTTTTTCATATGACTATAGCTTTAATTTCTTCATCTGAAAATTGTTCATATCCTTTGAACATTACAAAGGATATAATTTTAAAATTATTTTCTTTGGAATTTAAGTACTTTGTCGAAAGGATCTGTTTGTTTTTTTTGTTTTTTATTTTTCATTTTTGAATCTTCAGAAATATGTGGGTCCTTAAAAATGTGTCTTGAATTCAGTTGTCCTCTGTACCTCCATTTGAAGTAATCTGATCACTTCTTGTATCTTCCTTTTTCTTCCAATTAAGCTAAGCTGTCCATTTTATTATCTTAAGGATTCAGTCAGACCATCAATAAATGTTTATTAACCACCTGCAATATAGCAGTCAGGAACTATATGACATGATGGGATAATTCATCATCAACTTCAGAATCTTCTGAATCCTCATATTCTTTATTATATTCTTATATGACTGGGATCTTTTTAAATATTCAGTATCCAGTACCATGTGTTTATACTTCAATTCTTTATGTTTCTTTTAAAAAAATTTAAGTTGGATATATTTCCTTTGCATCTTCCTATATCTCTTTAGTCCTTCTTTTCTTCCTTAATGAATAATTTGTGTAAAATTGTCATTCAAGATAGTTTCCCATACTACCCCAGCTGACTTCCTCCATATAATTTTAGGCTGTGATATTCCCTTCTCTCTTCCTCTCTGTCTTTGTCTGTGTGTGTGTGTGTGTGTGTGTGTGTGTGTGTGTGTGTGTGTGTGTCTATATCTCTGTATCTCTGTTTCTCTCTGTGTCTCACTTTCTCTCTGTGTGTCTCTGTTTGTCTCTTATGTGTAATCTCCTCTCAGATATGACACATGCCATATTAGGTTTAATTGGCCCATTATTTATCTATTATAAATTTTAAAAGCAGTTCCTCCTTGATGGTTAGATTCAAATCTAGTTGCTGCTCTTATTATTCTTCCTACCTTTTAAAGGATGAAATTATTATTAAGATAATAATTAATTAGCTGCTGCCTGAGAGAAGTATTGTAAATGTAGCCATTGTAGCATCCTCTAGATGTAGAGATAGAAGAATTTTAGTACTTAGAACAATGCTAGGCACATAGTAGGCATCTAATTAATGTTTACTGAATTGAATTGAATATAGTTCAACTCACTTTACTGATGAAGAGGTTAAAGAACTTAATCAGTGTCTGACAGTTAGTAAAGAGCAGAGCAAATCTAGGTCCCCTTGATGAGGTCTAGAATTGGGGTACCTAAATTAAGTTAGGGTTTAATTGAGGTCAAGTGGCAGGTTCAGGGTACGGGGAGTCAAATAGAGCTCCCCTGCAACCCCTTTAGATTCAGCACAATGATATGAAGTTAAATGAGGTCTAGTGGCTGTGCAGAGTCCCCTGTAAAGGAATTTACAGACCTGAAAACCTAGATTGATAAAAGAGATTTATTATGGGGTTTGGAAGTAAAGTTAAAGTCTAGTTAGTAAAGTTGAAGATAGAGATAGGAAGGCACCGGAACCCGGGTGCCAGTGGGTAGAGATCTTTGGTGCCAGGTGTAAGGCTGCCATGTTTGAGACCTCTGCAAAGAGGGGGCTCCTGTCTGGCTCTTTTATAATGGGGGCTTTGGCTACTAGCGGAAGGGGTTTATAGGTAGAGTCCTAGGCTGGCTACTGGCTGGGTTTCAGTCAGGGTTAGAATTTGAATTGAATTCAATGGGTTTCAGGACTGAGCAGTCCCCACCCAGATAACAAAGATGAAATTGTTTGTGCTGGGGTGGAGTCCCCTCCCTGAGGCAGAGTAGAAGGAGGTTTCTCCTTTAAGGATTTTTCAGAGTTTTGGGGTTTCCTCTTCATTCCCCCCTCGAGTAGTCAAAATTTAAATTCATTTAAAGGAAAAAGACTTAGGGCAGTGTCTCTTATTGAGGCAGAGTTGAAGGAAATTTTCTCCTTCAAGGATTTTCAGTTCTGGGGTCCCCTCTTCATTCTCAGTCTAAAGACAGCACCTTTCATTTCTTCTTACTGTCCCTTCCTCATTATGATTATAAATCCTATAGGCATGGTCTATTGTTGGCTTTCTGAATTCTTCTTCTCTTTTCTCCTCCTGCCCAGGCAGAAAGTAATATACCTTCAGAGTATCCCTTCTTTTTCTTCCCTCATTTTCTACCTGATCTAGACTTCCCCCCAACTAGGTCATAGATTTTCTCATATGAATATATAATATTACTCTGTCCTTCCATTTTATTGATTCTGTTCCCTTTAGTAAATCTTTCCAGAGCCACATTCCAGGCAAAAGTCTATCCATCAGGTATAAATAATACCCATGAGACCAAATTTACTTCCTTATAATAAGGATTTCTAGTTTAAATTGCTTACTACCCATACTTTATCTTTTTATAAAAATATCCGAAACTATAGATTTTATTGCTGACTCCAATCTTGGATTTTGTCTTATGTGAATGATTACTGTGTTAATTATCCCATTTCCTTTTGTGCCTTTACAAAAAAGAACAGTTTAGTAATAGCTAAAACAATAGGCCTTTATTATTATTTAATTTATATGAGGACAGTTCAAAGCTTAATTTGTGACTCCTAAGCAATCAGGGATAGGAGAAAGGGAAAGGTGGGTCAGAAAAAATAATATAACTAAATTTCAGTCAAAAGTGGAGGTAGAAAGGGAGATTTCAGTTACAAGAAGGAATAGTGATGAGAGTTTCAGTTCTAGTAATCTTGTGGACACAGCAAGAGTAGTTGAATCAATGGTCTTTCTAGAGAGATTGATGCCTGGCTTAAAACACCTGTTTGTGCCACACATGCAGTCACTTCTTCTAGATTATATGGCATATGTTTGGTTTCTATTATCTCTACAATCAGGAAAGCTCTATTCTCCCTAATAGCATTGTTTTGCTTTGTTTTGTTTTTAAATAGAGGTTGGCTTATTGCTTCACAAGTTAAATCTTAATTGTTCCCAACTCTAACCTTACAAGTGGGAAATGATTCCCAGTGGGTCAAAGCAGATGGCCAACAGGTGTATTTACTATAGGGTGGTTTGCATAGTGCTTGCACTGGGGTATACAGATCAAGATAGTGGAGGAGTAAAATGGGAAGTAGAAGGGAATAATAATGTTGAATAACACCTGCATACAAGTGTCTGTATAAGCCTGCTGAGCCAAGTCTTTTGGAACACCCTGCATAAATGTGTTCACAGTCAGGAGCCATTCTAAATGCCATACTGTCTCAAGAGTATAAAATGGAACTAGCATCAGAGACTAATTCAGAGAGATTCACACTTCTAAGTATGCATCCAAATTGCATCTGTTAGGTCTTCAGACTTCACAAAACTGTTTCAATGTGGGAAGAACACTAAGTCAGGTAATTAATTACTTCTGTGATCTTGGACAAGTCACTTAGTAGAAGTTTTCAATGTTAGGTGTGGTTAGTGGAGAAATTGATAAAAATTAATCCCTTAGCAGAAAGAAAGCTCTGATAATGGAGATTGGTTTAGTTCCTTGGTCCCATCCTCCTAAATTAATCCAGTCAGAAATCCAAGTTATGTCAAGACTCTGAGGCTAATTTTTTTTGTATAAAATAACTTAAAGCCCATGGCTTGCTACTACCTTCCTCTGGATCAAGGTGCCAAAGCATTCTGCCTTGTGATGTCTTTTCCCTTCCCCTTCCTCCATACTACATGGTATCTCTCCTAACTCCACTATGTTTCTGACTCCACTTCTCCTACCTAAAGCTAACTAATTCTTTTAAGATGCTAAATTCCTTTCAAGATTTATCCTGCCAGCTAAGCACATGTTCCAACTTCATGGAATATTCCCTTTCTATTAGGTAATTGTAAATTCCCCTGAAGAACTAGTTTTTCATAAGCTCTCCTACTCTATTTCAGATTTGTATCCCCAATGTCTTCTGTTTCCCTTATTTTGTCAGTAACCTATTCCCCTAAGTAAATCTACCTTTTGTCAAAGAGAATGGCAATTGTGAACTCTTCATAGGATCGAACCCTATCTTTTGGTGTCTGTTATCATTTGGTGAAAAACCCATCCTAAATCACATCAACATTTCTTTGTTTGAATCTCCTGATTTGTAATATTAAAGGATCAAACTAGGGCCTCTTCAGTTCCAAATCCTGCTTTTCTAGTTCAGACTAGCTGCCACCTAATTCTGTATTGAACCAGAATTTGAGGAGGGGAGATAAATTGGTAAAGATTCCCCAGGCCCTCACTTTCCAGGCTGCTTTTGAATTTTCCAAACCATGGTTTCACATAATTAGCATTTTATCACTTTAGGCTAATATGAGTAGACATTACATGAGTTTATGATGATTAACTATGTGTGAAAAGAATCCAGTCCAATGGTAATATGCATTATGATTTACTGGAAAACTGTACTTGTTCATTTGATCAATTTCAGTGAAGAAAATTTTATTCAATAAATATTGAGAGAATGAATGAATGAGTTTATGACATGACTTTTACACTGGCAAAATTACGAAAAATCATATTCCTAAATGAAGGAGCAAGGAAAAGGATCCCATTACTAGTGAGATGAAATGTTACCCCTGTCATAGTATTCCAATTTTGATGTTGTATTCTTAAACATCTATGGCCCTATTAAGTCCTGTTATTTTCTTTCTAATTTGTACCATTTAAAAAATGATTTTCAGTTAACTTTCCCATGGTTCATTTCTTTCTTTCAGACCATTTTCAAATGATTCCTGATAAAGTCCATGCTTTAACACAAACCCATTTTAAAACTATAATAGCCATGAACTAAATAGCAATGTGAAATAGCCAGAACTTAAAGGACTGACACTAGAGGAAATTGGGTGTTGGGTAGTTAATTTTTATCCTTGAATGCCCTATTGGCTTTGTTCCTTTTGTGCTTGTTGTAGATACTACAGGCAAGATTCAGTCACAAGGATTAAGGGTACAAGGAAGACAATAGCTTTCTCTCAAAAGTGCATCTCTTCTGGAATAAAAACTTTCATTTCCATAACAAAATTCCTCTCTAGAGCACTGTATATATAAGTGTGTGTGTGTGTCCTACCAAAATGTTAGAATGAAAGGAAATGAGTATTATTATTTTTTAACTTTCTGTATCCTATTTAAATAATTCTCCAGGAAAAAAAAATTACACTGAATGATCCAATTATTTCTGGAGAAGGGTTAGTCATCCTTTCTCCTTTTAGTAATTAGTTTCAGGTCCTCTTTAAAAGTCATTGCTTCAAGGCAAAAAATATATATATATTTAGAAGCTACTACAAGCAGAGTACTATGTTAGAACTTGAAGGTGATACAGAATTTAGATAAGATATATTTCATGCTTTCATAGAATTTACTAGTTTAATGTTGGGGATATGACTTATGAGCAAATGACTAGAAGAAAAAATAAGATATAGTAAATGCAAAAGATTAAATAGAGGGTGATGTTGGGGGGATAAGGAGCTGACCAGAATTAGGAAGATTTGACTTCTAGTTTTACCATTCGCATAAACTGTGAACAGGTGATCCTAGGCAACTCACTTAATCATTTAGGATGTCCAAAAAATTCTCGTATGATAATAAGCTATGGGGTAGATGCCAGATAGCATTGGAAAAAAAAAAGTTTCCTCTTTCTGAATTACCTCACATCAAATAAGTCATGTCCATTCCCTATTATTGCCTTTAAAAGCATAGCAGTTCTAGTTAATACCACAACAGGATGTTTTCCTAGCAGAACCTAGAATTAAAAGGGGTTGGAGAGGATATTTTCCAGGAAGATCTCAGAAAGGAGATGGCATTTAAATTCATCCTTAGAGGACGGAAAGAATTTCCAAAGGAGGAAAATTGGTATGTAGGAAATAGAAGGAATGAATGGGGAATCATATTTAAAAAAACATAGAAGATGGAATGCATAAGGTGTGATGTGGGAAAAGTGAGAAATCAATTTGAACACATTGTGAAGAGAAAAGAATTGTGGGGTAGTTTGGAAAGATAGGCAACCTTGTTATGGAAGGCTTTGAATATGAGGCTATTTGGGTATGGACTTGAATAGGAAAATTTCAAAATGTTTTGAGCAAAAGAATTATATAATCATCCCTGCTTATACTCTAATACTTAAGTAGATTCATAAGCTCATCAGTTTGGATATTCTTGTCAGTGGTACAGATTACAGTGCCTCTTCATGTCTTTTCATTTTATGCAATTCTTGTCTTTTTAAATATTGTTATAGAGTGGATTTGGAGTAGGTGGGGGAGGCAAGAGAAATTGGTTTGGAACCTATTACATTAGTTCAGGTAGCTGATAATGAGGGCATGTGCTCTGGTAATGACAAGGAGAATAAATAGGAAGTATCAGGATTACAGATTATTATGAAAGGATATGACAGAAATTTATGACTGATAGGATATGAGAAGAGAGGAAAAAACAATAAAAAAGATTACACTAAGATTTCAGAAATGAATGATTAGATGTGTCCCCCTAGCAATAGCAGTTTGAAGTGTATGGAATGTTTGAGAAGGATTATCACTTCTGGTACAAGGCCTGCTAAGCACATCTCAAAGCTGCTTTTCTACCATCAACCTGCTACCCACTCCTCACCTGTGCTCCCAAGAGACTACAGATTACACAGGAGCTGTACCCTGGGAAACTGTCATGGCAAATGGGCTAATTCAAGTTGAGGGTACCTTACATGTCTCAAAGACTCATCAATAGGGTGTTTCCCCCAAGGATTTGAAGACTTCCCTGGCAAAATGGGCAAGTAAGAATACTTTATTTCAACAACCATGAAGGTGGTTGAAACAGATGCTGTGGAGTGCTTACTTAGAACTTAGTCAGATATTACAGATGCCAAGTCATTTCCTGCATCCTGAACCACCATCAGCTATCTTGACTTTTGTCTCACCACTGGACTTGTATGACTCTGGAAAAGAATGTGAGACTGATAATTAGCCTCACATAAATACAATTTACCCATGAGTTAAGACATCACTCAGTGATGTCATTGAACTTCTGGAAAAAAAAAATGGATAAACAAATAGCTTAGAATCTAAATAGACATCCCAGTATTGAAATAGGGATAAAACAAAAATAAATAAATAAATAAATAAAAGCAAACAAACAAATGAAGTAAATGTTAGGATATTTTTATCCTATCCAGGTCAAGGAGAAGTACATATTTTAAGCATATTTCTCCCTTCCACTAGAGCTTTGGCCTTGATATGTAAAACAAGTATAAACTGTAATAGTATTGTTTGTATCCATCTCAGGATTATCATCCATTTGCTGTCCATCTCACCCAAGAAAAGTAGAAAAGTGACTGTCCTCCTCAATCTCCTCTCCCAATACTGTCAGTGCAAAGTGCTTTGGTGTAGTTACTTTTTTTATATAGCCCATAAGGCACAAAGAGCCTTCTTTAGTATGTCTGATGTGCTGAATAGTTCACAGAAAAACCTTGTGAAGCTAATGAAGGATTCACTTTCAGAGCTCCTGCCCTCAGTACAGTCAAAGACATTGATATGCTTTCAATTTGATATGTCTCCTTTCATTTTTATAGGTCCTTGTCTTATCTTTATTGCCTTATCATTGTTTTTTGGACAGATTTCTTTGTTAAAGTTATCACCTCCATATTTTAATATAGAGTTTGGCTTCTGACCCTTTCATTTCCTTCATTTCAGGATGCACAGCATGAAATGTGATTCTTTTATTACTTAATTCCTTGCTCTCCTCATACTCATTTCCACTCCCATTTCCCCATCTCCTTTCATTTGTCCCTCAAATCATTTTTTTTTAAACATGCGGTTTCTTGCTACCTTCTATGCTTCTGTGTGAGAGAGCCAAATAGAACTCCATGGTTAAAAATAGTTTCTGACATTATTTGTGATTCCTAAAGTATACCACAAATGATGTTTTCTCATTTGATTTCTAGCTAACATGCTGACAATGCTCCAATCTTGTTTTCAGATTATTCCATTACATAGTGTTTCCCCCTGCATTCAGAAAGTTGCAAGTAATGGTTCTGTTTGGATAACATTTGCAGAGTCATCATTTACAATTTTATGAAGTTGGAAAGGCAAAGAAGAAAAACACAGGGGTTCAATTGCTTATTTAAAAAAAAAAAAACCCAATTAGCTGTTTAAGTAAGAAGCTATATTGCCTGACCTACAGGTATCTTTGTGCTGTAGAGCAATATTTCAGAGGAAGTGATTTGTTTTTTGTATATGTTTGCCCAGGAGAAAGATTTATGTATCTCACTGAACAATGAAGAACATCGCTTTTAAATGTAGTCTCAATGAGGCAGGAAAATGAAATTTATTACCAATTTTGATACAAGTCCAGGAAAAGAAAACACAAATTCTTCATAGGAAGGAACTTTCTAAGCATTAATAGCACAGTGAACACATTTCATTGTTTTTAATCATAAAGTTTTAGATAATCATACACATAGTGATAAACAGTTTGGGGAATGTTTCTTTGATGGTCTATGACTAGGGGTAGGGATGGGACAGTAAGGCTTTCTATGCTAGGTACTGCTATTCACAAAATAGCAAAAAGACTAAACTTGCCTACACCAGAAGACTAAATGCTTATATGTTAGAATTGATCATATGGGGCATAAAAAAAGATATTTCCAGTGAAAATAACACCACTTTTCCACTTTTATTATGCATTATAGGGTTACGTTAAATATAAGAGTAAATGTTCCTTAGTTTATAAATATATATGTACATACATATATACATATCCCAATTGTCATCATAATTTATATATAATACAATATGGCATATAATTGAGATTAGAGCTATCTAATGCATGCTCTATGAGTTGTTTGAGAAAATGAAAGTGTAATGTAATGCCTGTCCTCAGTGGTAGGAAATTACTGGCCTTTGTTCTCTTCTACAAAGATACACAATAATATCTTAGATAATTTCCCACGTACATAAACATCTCTCAACAAATTAGTAAATTAAGGGCAATTAACTATAATTTTGAACTGGGAACTTGATTTACTTATACGGTCCACAATATTATTTCTAACGTGACATTTAGCGGGTACTGGGTAAGATTGACTGTTTTTTTTTTTTTTTTTTTTTTTGCAAACTACATGGTTTGTAGTGATATTTTTGTTTTCTTTCCCTAACAGGTGCATGAGGCAGTCCCATGTTACAGTGAGTGCAATCAGTATTTGTGGGTTGTAGAACACTGGTCTCCATGCAGAATCAACAATGAATTAAGGGCCTTCCGTTGTGGAGAAGGAATACAAACTAGAAAAGTCAGGTATGTGAAAACCTAGATACTTTGGGGGAAAAGGCTAAGAAAAAAAATATAGTTGTCATAAAAAAGTGGTATTCAGATATTCATTTCTTGAAGATGAGGTTTGACTGAATATGTGGTTTGACTAAAATTGACTAAATTTATATGTACAAGTAGACACATGTAAAAGTATGTGCACATACATACAGTTGTATGTACCTTTATATTTACATATGCGTTCCTTTTAAGTGTTTCATATATGTGTGTGTATGTGTGTGTGTGTGTGTGTGTGTGTGTGTGTGTGTGTGTGTGTGAGATATATATACATACATACAGATAGGTAAACTGTAATTGTGTTGATTCATTAGTTTATCAGTCTTGGTTTGTTGACTTAAGAGATGGGTGTTTTCCTCTTTTTATTTCTTGGCATGTCCAAGAATTTAAATTTAAACCTCAACACTTAGTTTTAGGGAGAAGTCTGTAAAGAAAATTCTGAATCCAAATTCTTATTTTAATAAAATTTACTTAATTTGAATATTGAAGTAATGGTTAACATATATATTCATATAGTAGAAGATGCATTATAACTTGGGTTCAAATGGAAATCAGTTTAAAATAACACTGAGAAGAAAATATATCTATTTCTAGTTTACTTCAAAGATTGTATATATTAGATCCACAGTGATAACATGAATTAGAAAATCCCCAGTTAATCTGGAAAAATGCAAGCAATTAATTCAGAAACCAATAATGTGAAGTAGTATTTGTCTGTGTGTGTGAAATAAATAAAGAATGAGATATCCAGTAGATATCAAACTCTCTACCTTCTGGCATGGAAAGTTACAAGGTCTGACTATCTACTTGTCTACTATGTCCTAATATTTTCCAGGCCTTACCTCTCTTACCCCTAATAGTATTTCATTTTATGCAACCAAAGGCTAACTGGACCTTGACATTAATTTTATTCCTACTTTTGAACTTTCCCATTATCTTTCTTTTTGTGCCTCATCTCAACTCCTCCATCAGAATGTGAACACTTTGAAAGAAGGGATTATCACACCTTTTATGCTTTTTTTTTTTTTCTCCCCCTGAGGCTGGGGTTAAGTGACTTGCCCAGGGTCACACAGCTAGAAAGTGTTAAGTGTCTGAGACCAGATTTGAATTCGGGTCCTCCTGAATTCAAGGCTGGTGCTCTATCCACTGCGCCACCTAGCTGCCCCTCCTTTTCTGCTTTTACAATGTGTATGACTTTAGTGTTTGCAAAATGCTTTACAAATATGATTTTATTTTATCCTTATTTTATATATATCTGGGAGGTAGGTCTTATTAATCATCCCCATTTTACAGTTGAAGAAACTGAAGCAGACAGGTTTTTTTTTTGGGGGGGGGTTGTGTTCTCTAATACAATGAGTAGGTGTCCCAGTTGGGATCTGAACCTAGGCCCTGGAATCCATCTCCTGCATTACCTAGCTGCCATATTCAGATAGAACAATTACTTCACTAAAATCTTAGATCTGGAGGGGATCTTGTCCAGCCTTCTCATTTTATAGATTAAGAAGCTGAGGCTTATAGAGAAGACATGACTTGAATATAGGTCACACAGGTAGTAGTAAGAAGTTGGCAAAGATTCAAATCCAAACCTACATATAATTCTAACAGTTTTCAACAGAACCACTTAATACCATACAAGCAAAGGAAAGTCTGTCCAGTTAAAAGCTGAACCAGAAAACTAATGGAGGGGGACAAAGAGCAACAAGGGACTTTTGATAGGGGAAAGGAAGGAAACAAGCATTAATTAAGTACCTACTGTATGCCAAGTATTGCTTTACAAATATGATCTAGTTTGAGAGGTGAAAATTGTATATGTCTTTTCTTTGTCATTGTGTCCTATATGCATATTTTCTGTCCCCAAATAAATTTCTAGGTATTTGTGGGCAGGGACCATCTTTATTATTTTTTTTTTCCTAGCTTCCTACTCCCCACTGTTCATAGAAGCACTGATTGCATGCATAACACTAACTATAATTCATGAAATATTCCAATTTTCTTTGAATTTTTCTAAGTCCTAATTATGTGATGTTTCCTATTAAGTCATATTA
Organism: Sminthopsis crassicaudata; assembly: GCF_048593235.1. NCBI lineage: Eukaryota > Metazoa > Chordata > Mammalia > Dasyuromorphia > Dasyuridae > Sminthopsis > Sminthopsis crassicaudata. The sequence goes on from NC_133619.1 coordinate 378,080,610, forward strand.
TAAAGTCTATTCTGCAGTCATTGGGGCAACGTTTCCCCCCATTCTTTGTTTTTTTTTTTTTTTTTTTTTTTAATTTGACAGATGTGTAAATGCCACAGATGATAGTGAAAGCAGCAGAGTGGACAGTGCCCATTGCAATCAGGCTGAAATTCCTGCAGAAGCCCAGCCATGTTCACTCCTCTGTCCCAACGAATGTGTCATGTCAAACTGGGGACAATGGAGCAAATGCCCACAGGTATGTAAAGCCCTTTCCCTTCTTCATGTCTTAGAATATTTTTGTGATGGCTTGTCCATGCTCCTTCTGTTTGCCAGGGGTACTTTTCAAAGCCTTCTGAACAATAATGAGGGGAAAAAATTATTTTCTAGAGGAAACCAAAGTGAACAATTTCAACAAGTTAAAATGTGTAATTTTCAATGCCAGCTATTCTTCCCAAGCCTCAATCTTAGCAACAGGAATGCGGAATTGTGCCTGTAATGATCACACTAGGATTCTGATGTAGTCCCATTGTTAAGGGGCTCTTCTTTAGCAATGAAATGACTCTCATTATGATTTCCCGGTTCCGTTCCATTTTTAGCCTAGTGGAATCAATTACATCTCTGGAGCACAACTCCACTGGGTAATTTAGCTCCTGTTAAAGTGTTGATCTGTTTTCTCCTCCTGCTATTCTCAAAAAAGATGATCTGTTATGTCCCTACTACATGCCACTGATTGGATGGAAGCTTTAGTAACCGTGTAAATGTGTCAAGTATGACCTTATAAACTCCTTATTCAGTTTTCAGTTTTCAACTTCACATTTTCAAAAGATGGTCTGAGAACAAAATTTGCCCTGGTGATTCTGTCCAAGGATGGAAATAGATTGAATTTCCTTTAGCATGTGATTTCCAAAAAGTCAGGAAGTGCTGAGGGTATTATGTGGTTGTATAGATCAGGGAGAGAAAGAGTGAGTTTCTTGTCTTTTTAGTTCAATTACAATACTGAGGATTTGGGCAAAGGGTGATGTGAAAAGGGATAATGTCCTTGAGATCAATGGATAGCTAGGAGCTGTGGTTAATTATTGTCTCTGAAAACCTTATCTTTGAAAGTGATATAACTGCTCATGAAAGACATTTCCTTCTGTCTTTGGCAAAAAGATGAGGGGGGAAAAAAAAAAAACCTACATATTTGTGAGAAAAGGCTGTTTTGCCTACTGGGCCATTTCTTTCAGGAATACCTTAGAGGTATGTATTCTGTGGAAATACACGTTCCTTATTTAGCTTTCACCTCAGAAAATCCATTTAATTTTCTCTTAAACTACCACAGGTAAAGCTACAAGAACAACATAAGCTATTTTAGCTATCTTAATGGTTTTGTTAGGTGGCTAAATACATAAATGCATCCTCTATTTCAAAACCTGTTTCTATCATGTACTCTTTACTAATTAAAAATCTGCGGAACCTCAATTAAATGTAGAAGTGAATAGCTGTTTAAGTTATCTCCATATTTTGCTTATGAAAGATCTACTAAACTGTGGATACTGTACTGTAAAAAGGCTGTCCTGGGGTGTGGAAATATCTATAGCCACTGGACTGATGTATTATTTTGGGGAAGTTTTTGCAAAAAGATATAGCTTAGGATTTTGAGGTTAGTGCTCCTTGCATCCAAGTGACTATTTCTGAAGTTTTATTTGTTAAAAAAGCAAATAAACAAACAAACAAAAACATCATGTAGGATTCAGAAATACAGAATTTAGAAGAGAAATATTAAAGACTTGTTCATCTGTTTCCATTGTTATTCTAGAATTATTACTCTTGTACTTGGGGTGTGTTGGGAAAAGGTGTTTTTTGTTTTTGTTTTTGTTTTTTTTCTGAGGCTGGGGTTAAGTGACTTGCCCATGGTCACACAGCTAGGAAGTGTTAAGTGTCTGAGACCAGATTTGAACTCGGGTCCTCCTGAATTCAGGGCTGGTGCTCTATCCACTGCACCACCTAGCTGCCCCCCCGGGAAAAAGTTTTAATGTTAGTCATATCATATAATTTTAAGTGGGCAGATCCTTCTTTTGAGTATTAATTGAAAAATGTTCATGCTTATTCCCAACTGTAATGCTAGAGAAACTGAAGCAAAATAGAGATCAGAGAGTTTTCAATATTTTATTTGAGTTTCTGAGAGGAAGAGATTTCCTGGGGGGAGGGGCAGATCAAAATCCATTTGTCCCCCTAGGGCTGAATTGGACTTTTATGTCAAAGAATTCGGCATTGCATGTGAGATTCCAATGATTTTTATATGGCTCCAGAGATCAAGAGAAACAAAACCAAAGGGTGGAGTCCAAACTCTGGTGAGCTCAGGAATTTCCAGGCAGGGACCATCTATTTGGTTCTGACATATTGGGACCATGAATTCGGATAATTTATGAGGATTTAGGAACCAAGATGTCTGAACTCCCCTTTATCTTAGATTAAACATTTACAATTTATAACAATAGAGTAGCCAGCCCTAAGTTATATCAGTCCTAATAGTTAAAAAGGTGGGGTTGCAACCAGGGGATTAAGGCAGAACAATTCAAGGAACTAAAGCAGAACAATTTAGGGAAACTCAGGCAGAACAATAAAAGGAAACTGTGGCACAACCCAACAAACATTGGATTGAAAGCTCTTTGAGATTAGGAACTCTTTTGCCTCTTTTTGTATTTCTAAGACTTAGCACAATGCCTGGCACATAATAGGAGTTTAATAAATGATTATTGATTGATTGGCATAATCTAATTGAAATGCAGAATTCCCTACATAGGCAGCTCTCTGAATCTAGGCGATACTAAGCAAAAATTATTGATGATTAAAAATAAAATAAGAACAAAAACAAGTAGTTTGAATAAAGTTTCATTTGATCACATGGCATTTTACAGATTCAGTTAGAACTGTCTGATTAGCAATCAAATGTTTTAATTGGAGGAAGATTCTGGAAAGAAGACAGCGTAGGTAAATTTCAAGCTCTCCAGATTTCCCCCAAAACAGAACAAATTTACACCTCAGGGCAAACATAGACTAGTGAAAAATCAAGGCAACTTGGAGAATAACAGGGGTCTTCCTCATAGAACAGAAAAGATCTAAAAAAGGACCCTAGTCCAAGATTAAGCTGTTTGAAGCATAAACACCTCAGGGTTAGCTCTGAAGAAACATCAAGTGGGGACCCCTCCAGCTTGCTAGTTGTGGCTGGATCCTCAACAGGAACCACAGAAACTAGCACTTCCTAGAGAGTGTGTCAAATTGGGAGTTAAGTCTGGGAAAACTGAGTGAACCTCAGCTGACTGAGAATGCCAAGCCCAGCTGTGCTGCTGAGATGGTCTTGGATGAGAAGAAACCAGCACTTGCTGAGTGCAGAAGCAGGAGCACTACCGGCTGTGGGCACTTGTAGAAGGGTGGAGGTCTTGGTTTAGGGTTCCTGGTCAGAGTGGAGAGCTAAAGAGAAGCTTGAGGCACCATCACTCCACCCCAAGATTAGAGGTGCTCATGCTAATACCTTTTATTAATAGAAAAAAAAATGAACCAGCAAAGAAGAAAGAACTCTACCATTGAAGCATATTATGGGAATAGGGAAGACAGGGATTCTTCTTTAGAGAAAGACACTTTAGTAAAAAAAAAAAAAAAAAAAAAAAAAATCTGTCCCAAAGAGTAATGTGAAATGGCTCCCTGACCAGAGAGAATTTATAGAAGAATTTAAAAAATCGAATGAGAGACAAGGAAAAACTAAAGAAAAAAAATTAAAACCATGCAAGAAAAATCAAAAAATTATGAAAAAAAGTTAACTAATTAGAAAAGGAGGTACAGAGTTTCAAAGATGAACATAAATCTTTGAAAATTAGAATTGGAACAAGGGGATGCTAGTGAAGCTATGAGAGACCAAGAAATAACAAAACAACTTATAAAGAATGAGAAAATAGAATAGAATGCAAAACATCTCATAAGAAAAACAACAGATCTGGAGAACAGATCAAGAAGAGAAAATACAAGAATAATTGGAGTGCCTGAAAGTTGTGACCAAAAAAAGAACCTTGACACAATAACACAGAAAATAATTCTAGGAAATTGAACATGAGGGGAAAGTCAAAATAGAAATAGAAAAAAAATTCACCCATCACCACCTCAAAGAGATCCTTTGTAGAAAACACATAGAAATATCTAACAATTCTGTAAGAAACAAGAAAAAAAAATCAAATACACCATACAATTGTACAATTAGAATTGTAGAAGGCTTATCAGAGCTACAATAAAAGGCCACAGATCCTGGAATCATATTTGAAGACAAGCAAAAGAACTAAGCCTGTAACCAAAAATAGCATATTTAGCAAAATTATTTATAATTTTGAATAAGGAAAAACAGACACTCAATGAACTTTTCAGGAAGTTCTATTAACCAGACCTGAACTTATCAGAAAATTTAATATCAAAAAGCAATTTTAAGGCACTCAACATGGATAAACTCTTCAAATATTGTTTTTTTACATAGGAAATGCATACTTTATGCTTAGAGTTATATCAACAATAGGGTAAGCTAAAAAGAAAGATCGGCAGACTAAAGGTAAAAACAGTAATCATGTTATACAAATGAGGTGCAGAGAAAGAATAGACACAGAAGCATTAGAGAGAAGAGGGCTTGTAGTTCTGAAAATCTACTCACATCAGCAATGGGTTCAATAGGCAACACTACATATATACATATATACTATGAAGGGTATAGAACCCTTCAAAATTTAAAAAGAAATAACCGGGGAAGGAAGAAGACAAGGGAAGGATCTCTCGCTGGGGGGTAGTTAAGTAATAGTAACCCAAGTTATGGAGCAGAATTTAATGAAAGTCATCAGAGATAGGAAAGACTTGTGTGTCTGTGGAGTGTATGGATGTATGTATATCCTTTCTTAACTATAACCTGCTTGGGAGTGGGGGTGGATTAAAAGGGGGGGATATATAAGGTGCACAGCAGAGAACAAAAGAACACTTCACAAGGAATTAAAGAAAAAAATGGACATTCATGAATGTAATTTCTTCTACTAATTTATATATATTATATAATTTTATATAATATTATATATATTATATATTTTCTTAAGTTGGTATATATTGCTACGTATTTTTAATCCACCTTAGATGTTCTGCTGGACACATGTTCTCTTTTGTTTTTCTTTTTGCTTATTTCTTCAAATAAAATAAATTTTTGGAGAAAATTTTTGAAAAAAGAGTTTTAATTAATACACATTAATGAAAAATCTTGGTCTGTATATTAAAAAAAAAAGTACATGTACAATGCTCTTTGCACCATGATTCTAGGGGTTATAAATATTGGAAGCTGTTTCTCTTTAACTACTGGGCAATCTGCTACTTTACAACTGACGATAGGTACAGCTGCCCATATTTTGTTCTGTTCCCTCTCATGAGAGTTCATTGTGGCCAAAGCAAATGATGTCAATTATTCAGAAGAAAAGACTATTTTACTCTTATTTACACAAATAATTTTTTAGTCTTATGCTTTGATTTGGCTGAGAGAAAAATATTGTCTTCCACATAGGTCAGGTATTCAGAATACTGAGATCCTCTATAGAATGCTAAATTATAGCACTTAATTTAAATAGTGTACATAGTAGGGGCAATTAGTTGGCACAATGGATAGAGCACCAGCCCTGAATTCAGGAGGATCTGCCTTCAAATCTGACCTCAGACACTTAACACTTCCTAGCTGTGTGACTCTGGGCAAGTCACTTAACCCCAATGCCTAAGTAATAATAATAATAATAATAATAATAATAATAATAATAATAATAATGTACATAGTAAAAATGAGCAAATATGTATAATAAGTTTATTCTTTACTTAGTTCTGGGTTAGGTGCTGTGGAAAATGTCAGGAAAATATGTGACCCAGATCCTGGCCTTATCCAGCTTATGAGATTCTTAGAAAGAAAGGTGAATTCTTTGGTTGTTTGGACTGTTTATCAGGGCTGTTTGAATGTTTTGTAACAAAGAGACTAAAAAAAAAAAAAATCTTTTGTCTCTAGTAATTATCTTTCTAAGCAATTTTCTCTCATAGTTCCTCTTAGTTCCATGGCAGATGTATCTGTGGAATTTTAAAGCTGGCAAAGCATATACATTATCTTATTTTATAGCTACTCTGTGATAGAAGTGCAATAGATATTGTTAGTTATGTTTTGGGGAAGTTACAAATGGAGCAGTTGAGGCACAGAGATTAAAAGACTTTCTCATAATCTAGTAAATATTAAACACCAGATAATATATTTGAACCTTGGTCTTTCAAATACCAAATTTAGAACCCTATTCCTTTAGCCATGATTCTGCTCAAATATACTATGATCATTTAAAAATTTAGCCAATATTACACAGAATAGAAGAGAAAAATATGATCTTTGTCCTTGAGAATCTTACAGTCATTATTTTCCTTTCTCTGTCCTTTTTGTTTGTTTCATATGGACTTACACATGTATTGTTAATTCAAGGATGTGGGATATCTGTCTCTGACCTATCTTCCTTAGACTAAAGGATTAAAAGGATTCAATAGAAGGAGATTAAAGCTCCTACAGCATAGACAGTCTCTGACAATCTTTATAGTGGTTGACGAGAAGTAGAAATAAAATTGTATATATTTTTTTCCCACCAAATCATCAAGGAAACATCATTCCCAAAACCTGAATAAATTATTAGTTGATCCTTCAGAAAAAAAAAAAATCACCTTTCTATCTGAAAAAGTCTATCTTTAAACCTAATAGTGTTAAGGAGGAAAAAAAAAAAAAGATTAAGACATTGGAAAGATAACAGTGAACAAATGAGTTACTGACCTAGCATAACTGCCAATTATATTCCATACAGAAGAGAGAAAAAGAGGGAGGCATTAAAAATTGTACTGGGACCATTTTCAGAATATTAGGGGACCTTCAAGACCATAAATACATTGAACAAGAGCAAACACTACTCAGGGAAGAATTTGTAGAAAATGGAAAGCAATATACTTAATTTACCTGCATGTTCTTACTCTTTCTTTTCCCCACAGCATGTATTTTTTTTTTTTTTAATTGGAATAGCTTGTGTAGAAGTTATTGAAATGCTGCTTTTGGTGTTTTATGTAGGAAAACTTAGGAAAATAGGATCCTAGATCTAGACTGTGAAGGACGCAATCCATGAATAGAAAGGAAAAAGAACAGTCTCAGAACCATTTCATAACAAGTGAAAGCAAACCTTTGAGGAAATCCAAACTTTGGAAATATTCCTTCCATAAGACACCTGAACTTGAGCAATGACTTGAATTTTAATTGATTCGTATCAAATTTGCATCTTCTGAATATGTCAGTGGATGATTAGAATGATTGTCAAGCATGACCTCTGCCAGTTGGAATTCAGCCCTCAGTCCCAGGTCTTTTCAAATGCTACTTCAATGATCAAACTGTGACTCAGCTCTCTAGCTGCTTGATCACGCTCTAACAGCCTCTGAGGGAGTATCACAACCCAATCACTTTGCACAGAAGCTGCTGATGGCTTTGAAAAAAATAAAATCTGGGTTGATTCTCAGTCACAACAAAATGTTGCCATAAAAACCTTTTTTTTTTTTTTTTTTTTTTCCTGTCTATGGATCACTCTCCAGTTCTTTATGCATGCAAAGGTTTCTATGAGGCTAAACTAAGCCGTCAATCTTTTTGGTAGAGATGGCAATTCAAAAGGATAAGAGGAAAGTATGACAGCTTTTTGATAAGCACTCTGAAAGAAACATTTGAGGTTAAGAAAAATGCCCTTTAATCCATGGCACTCCTGTGTTATTTTTGGAGAGGGACTGTCAGCAATGACATTTAATTACTAGTGACTCAGCATTTGTGCACAGTGACACTATTTCTGAAAATGGCCTTGCCAGGGAAGTAACTCAGAAAAATTCAGTATCCAAGATTTCTTCTTCAAGTCTTCCCTCTTTATGCCATCCATTCAATATCCCCTCATAGGTGCTGTGACAGTTTGGGAGGTAATACTTTCTTAGGGACAATCCTAATCATCAAGGTCCCAGATCCAATCTGTCCTAGAAATCATAGCCAAGAGTCTCAACAGAGAAACTTTAAAACTCATCTGTAGCATCTTTCTCTTCAAAGCTAAATTGATATGTTATTCTTGGAAGCTGCAGGGATTTAGCATTTGGTGACCCTGGGAGTTTTCACTTCCCCCCCACCAAGGAAAAAAAAACAAAAAACATGTTCCCTTCTACATGAAGCAGTTTCAGGGTCATCACACTTAATTAATATTCACTGAGCAGCTGCCAGACTCCTAGCACCACATTAGGCTCTACATAACAGATTCCTGGAGATAACTACCTCATTTCATGTAGGCGATCAAATAGCCACTTCAGGAAGGTAGCCTTTGGCCCTGCTACAGAAGAGAATTTTTGTATTAGAAACGAAGTAGCATGGTTTCTCTATTAAGCCAGATATCTGGGGAAGGAGAGTATTTGTGTTATAAGAAAACATTCATGAGAGAGCAAATGTGAGAAAAGAGAAAGTGAAAGTGAGAGACAGAAACAGAAAAAGAGACAAAGAGAAAGAGACACACACACAGGGAAAGCAAGGAAGGCGAAAAGGGAGAGGGAAGAAGAGACAGAAACAGAGACATACAGAGAAGCATTTATTTGTGAGCTCACACTGACTAGTTACATGTACAAGAGAGCTTCTGGCTACATCTTCCTCTTAGGTTTCTAGTGATGCTTCTGAACAACTAATATTCTTTATTCAATATCACATTCTGATGTGATTTCTTTGATATCAATTTCCAATTATTAGCAAGCAACCAATCATCAGTTTACTAATTAATGTTAATTAGTACTAACAAAAAGATATTTAATGATAAGTGACAAGAAAGAAAAAAAAATATTTCCTTTTGATACTGTGAGTACACTGTACTATGCCACCTAAAAGTGGACTGAATTTAAAGAAATTGCTACAAAATTTCTCTTTACACCAAGTTCAGATCTGAATGTGGCAGGCATAGCCAATGGACAAAGTTTTTCTTTGATCCAGGGCTAGTTTGAGTCAAATATACCGTTTTACCATTTTGCTCTTAACCAAGGTGTGGTCTATGGGCAAATCTTGGCCTTCCCATTATTGGAAATCTGACAGCTTATCCTTCTGAGGTTTTGAAGCTTATTAGATTATAGACTATTGTGTCTTCTGTATACATTCACCTAAGACAGGTGAATATGTACAGGGATAGGAACAATAGCAGGACCACATGCTTATGATTCATGTCCATTTGGTTGGGTGAATGTGATATTAGCTCTCTCTCCTTACCTGAAAGCTTAGAGTATCCATTTCTCCTCATTTAAATTAAACATAATTAAATTAAATTAAGCAGGGGCAGCTAGGTGGCACAGTGGATAGAGCACCAAGCCCTGAAGTCAGAAGGACCTGAGTTCAAGTCTGATCTCAAACACTTAACACTTTTTAGCTGTTTAATCCTGGGCAAGTCACTTAACCCCAATTGCCTTAGCAATAATCTAATTAATTAATTAATTAATTAAAAAGGGGGAGAGGAAAGGGAAGAGAGAAGAAGAGGGTTAAGAAGGGGGAAAGGGAGAAGGACAAAGAGGGAGGAAGAATGGAAATAGAATTAGATAGCCAGACAGAGTTCTTTGGCTAATTGGGCCAAGTCTTCTGTATGCACATCCAGTTCCATCTCAGCAGTCAATTGAAAATAATTTTTTTCAACTTTTGATTAGCAAACTGGACATAGTCAAAAATTGCCCAAGAAGAAGATCTCCACTCCATCTTACATCATTAGTCACTTTCAAAAATAAGCTCACCAATGTTGCCTACAAGGTTTATTTTCAGGCAAAGCACATAGTCTAAGTATCCTGTCATAGGAAGGGGCTTCTATTGGTTAGATTCCTTAATGTTTAGATGTTGAGAAAGACATAAAGCATATTTAACTCTACCAAATTTTGTGGGATAACAGTAAAGTATTATAGGAGTTAAGGGAAGGAGCAAATCAAAGGTAATCAAAAAGATTAAAGTAATTGGCTGATGTCCTCATTTAACTACTAGTCTACAATGTACTATTAAATGGGAATTGTTGATAAGGAGCAAACCATTGCTTAAGTAAATATGATATTACACCAAGAATTAACTACCCAGCAAGACTCAGTATCATCTTTTATGAAAGGCAATGTATCTTTAATGGAGAGACTTTCAATCAATTCTATTGAAAAAACAAGAAGTAAACAAGGAAGGGTGATAAGAGATAAGGTAGTTGGTAGAATAGGTTGTTTACAAGAAACACATTTGATGCAGAGAATAAAGGTAAATGGCTGGAACAGAATTATATTTCAACTGAAGTAAAAAAGCAAGGGCAGCAATTCTGATCTCAGATTAAGCAAAAGTAAAAATAAATCTTATCAAAAGAGATAAGGAAAGAAAGTACATCTTGGTAAGGGGCATCATAAACAATGAAGTAGTAATGATACTAAATATATATGAAATTGGTAGATCAGACAAATTCTTAGAGAAGATTTTAAGCCAATTACAGGAAGAAATACACAGGAAACTAGTCTAGTGGGGACCTGAACTTTCCTCTCTCAAAATCAGAGAAATTAAATTTTGTCCAGAGGTTCTATCATATCTATATTTTCCAGGATCCTCTGGACAAAATTTAATAAGGACAGAAAGGAATACACCTTTTTTCCTGGCAGTACATGACATCTACACAAAAACTGACTATGTGTTAGGGCATAAAAATTTCACAATCAAATACAGAAAGGCAGAAATAGTAAATGCTTTCTTTTCAGAGCACAATATAATAAAAATTATATTCAGTAATGGGCCAGGGAAAGATATACTAAAAACCAATTGGAAATTAAATAATTTAATTCTAAAGAATGAGTGTGTCAAATAGCAAATCACAGAAACAATCCAGTATTTTACCCAAAAGAATGACAGTAATGAGACAATATACCAAAATCTATGGGATGCAACCAAAGCTGTTCTTAAGGGAAATTTCACATCTCTAAATAGCTACAGAAATAAAATAGAGAAAGAGAAGATCAATGGATTAGGCATGCAACAAAAATAACTAGAAAAATAATAAATTTAAAATTCCCAATTAAATACCAATTTAGAAATCGTGAAACTCAAAGGAAAGACTAATAAACTATAAAGTATGAAAATTATTGAACTGATAAATAAAACTAATAATAACAAGTATTTCCCATACTATGTAAAACCAGGAAGAGCCAAAACAGAGAAAGAACAACACAGACCAATCTGCTTAATGAATATTATTGCAAACATTTTAAATAAAATATTAGGAAAGAGGTTACAGCAACTTATCAGCAGGATAATACGCTATGTCCAAATGGACTTTATTCTGGGAATGCAGGGCTGGTTAAATATCATGAAAACTATTACCATCATTAACCATATCAATAACAAAACCAAAAGAAACCATGATAATCTCAATAGATGCAGAAAACACTTTTGACAAAATACAGCACCCATTTCTATTAAAAACACCAGAACTTTCCTTAAAATAAGAAGCAGTATCTATCTAAAAGGTACAGCAAGCATTATTTGTAATAGAGAGAAGATGGAAATACTCCTAATAGCATCAGAGGTGAAACAAGGATGTCCATTATCACCACTATTATTCAACATTGAACTAGAAATGTTGACTTTAACAGTAAGGAAAAAGAAAGAAATTAAAAGAATTAGGATAGGCAATGAAATAAAAGTATCTTTTCAGATGATATGATGATATATTTAGAGAATCCTAGAAAATCATACAAAAACCTACTGGAAACAATTCACAAATTTAGCAAAGTTGCAGGATATAAAATAAACCTACACAAATCATCAGTATTTCTGCATATTACTGACAAAGGCTATCAGCAAGAGGTAGAAAGAGAAATTCCATTTAAAATTGCTGTAGACAAAATAAAATACTTGGGGGTCTATCTGCCAAGACAAACTATATGAACAGAATTATAAAACACTTCTCAGACAAATAAAGTTAGATCTAAACTATCAGAAAATATCATTGTTCATGGCAAAGCTGAACTAATATAATACAAGTGACAATTCTGCCTAAATTGGTCTACTTGTTCAGTTCAGTTCATAAACTTCCAAAATATTATTTTATAAAACTAAAAAAAAATAACCAAATTCATCTGGAGGAACAAAAGATTAAGAATCTCAAGGGAATCAATAAGAAAAATACAAGGGATGGTGGCTTAACAGTACTAAACCTAAAACTAAATTATAAAGTAGGAATCATCAAAACCACTTGGTACTGACTAAAAAACAGTGGTGGATCAGTGGAATAGATTAGATACATACAACAATAATCAAGGCCTATTACAATCTAATATCTGATACTTCGTCTTCTGGAATAAGAATTCACTATTTAACAAAAATTGCTGAGAAAATTGGAAAATAATGTGTCAGAAACTCAGTATAGACCTATATCTCATACCCCATTTCACAATAAAGCCAAAAATGGTACATGGTTGGCATAAATAATAATAACATACAAGAAAAAGGGATCATTTACTTATCAATCTTTGGACACAAAAGGTGTAAAATGTATACTTCTTGTGATCTAAAGTGTCCTTTCTCTGGATACTAATATCAAATCAGAAATAAGAGAGTAACATAAGATAGAAAGCAATTTTGTATTCTAATTTGTTTTAGAAAATTTTTATTAGCAATTTTTTTTTTCATTTTAATTTGTTGTCAAAGCAGTCATTGCCAAGTGCTAGCCAATGGTTGAAGAACCCTTCTGCATTCAGTAGAACTGGTCTTCAAAAAATAAAAAAAACAATGAACTTTTACATTTTAAGATTGGAAGGGTCCACAGAGACCATTTAGTTAAACTTGCACAGGACTGCCCAAAATAGTGTGCGTGCAAACAAGAAGGTGATATGTTCTATGAACAAAGCAGAATTGCAGTAGCTCCAAAAAAAATATGAAAAGTGCAAATTTAGAGAAATCTCAATAGATGTCCAAATTTTTCTTAAATACTTCTAGTATGGGGAGGGCTCCTCTCTACTCTACTATTATATAACTTAAATTTTAAAGATTTTTAAATTTTAAATTTTAAATTCATCTTATCTCTTGTGTAACTATGGGGCCAAGTGTGGTCTACTTGTGTTCTGCTTATATTCTCTTCCATATAAGTCATAGTGTTTGCTTTCCCTTGTGTTATTTGTAATTTCTCTTAAGGATAGATGTCATTCACAACTTCTTCATTCCCATCTAAGTAATTTATTTCTATAAGCTAAATGTACCCAATTCTTTTAACTAATATGTAAAATAATCTCAAAGTCCTTCACTACCCTGACTATCCTTTTAGGTGATCTTCATCTTTTCAATATCCTTCCTAACTTGTAATGCTCAGAATAGGATACAGTACTGCAGATATAATCTAAGTCAGAATACAATAGGATCTTCACCTTCTTAGTAAAATCAACAAGTATTTATTGAGAACCTATTGCAACAGTCTACTTATCTAGACACTGTACTGAGCACTAGACCACAAAGTCTTTCTTAATGTAGCCTGAAGTTAAAATAACACTTTTGGATAAATTTCAAGCTTGTTATCCTGATCTTTTTTTAGGTGGATGGCCATGTCTCCACATTTTCCCAGGTTTTTCTACTTCAAATGATACGTTTTGCCCAAATTTAAGATTTTACATTTATCTCTATTGAATGCCAGTATTCATACCTGTCAAGATATTTTTTTTTTTGGGGGGGGAATTCTGTCTCTGTTATCCAACAATGCCATTCTCCCAGATTTTTGTTACTTCTAAATTGGATGAATGTACAAATTCTGCCTTTTTATAAGAAATTAATAAATATGACAAAAAGCATACACTGAAAAGCAGCCTTGAAGCTACTCCATAAAAGACATCTTTTCAAGTTGATATTAAACCATAAATGATTGTACCAATTTTGAATCCAATAAGGTAATGCCAGAGAAACTGAGGCAAGATAGCGATTAGGTTTTTAATATTTTAATAGTGGAAAATTTAGGCTAGCAAGTTGAACAAGGCTCCCAACTGGACTGAAAGATATCTGATCCCTAGCAATTAAAAAAAGAGACCTTTTATAGGGCTCCAGCTATAAGGGAAACAAGGGCAAGGTGGGAGAGAATATTGGGTAAGAACAGAGAGAAAGAAAAAGAGAACAAAGTGAAGAAAAGAGAAAGAGAAAGGAAGGAAGAAAAGAAGGAAGGTAGAAAGCATGAAAGAGAGAGAGAAATGAGGAGGAAGAAGAAGAAAGAAGGAGAAAGGGAGGGAGGGAGAGAGAGATGGAGGCAGGAAGGGAAGAAGGAAGGAGAGAAGGAAATTAGTTCAGCTTAGCCTGACCTGTTCATGATGAAGCCAGTAGCATTTTGTGGTCACAACATGTTTTCTACATGTTCACCAATCATCCCTTTAATAAAGCATTCTTTAAATTTTACCAGTAATGGACATAATCCAATCAATGATTCTAATGACGCAAGTGATTGAAAGTTCCATGACCAGATTAATTGTTTAGTTATCAAAGCTGGTTATTAGTCTTGTTTCTATCTTTGTTATTCAGGGTGAATCTTTAATTGTCTTAAATGGGGGGGGTACAGTTTCACCATTGAAGATCTTACTAGGGGCAGCTAGGTGGCACAGTAGATAGAGCATTAGCCTTAAATTCAGGAGGACCCCGAGTTCAAATCTGGTCTCAGACACTTAACACTTCCTAGCTGTGTGACCCTGGGCAAGTCACTTAACCCCAGCCTCAAAAAAAAAAAAAAAAAAAAAAAAAAAAAAAGATCTTACTGGGCATGAGTTAAGTAAGCTTAATGCAGCATATGTAAGTTACTGGCATAGTACAGAGTACAATGGGAACTCAATAATTCCCATTAAATATATGGATTTGCAAAATCTTCCAACAAAACCAACACCTAGTACTAATAGGAAATGAAAATTCTAATGTTCAGTTTGAGATGTTTTCAAAAATCTCTGCCCCAAACAGGTTTATTTATTTTTTTTTCACATAGTTTGCAGTTCTAAAGAGGAAGATACACATTTATTATCCCTACTACATTTGAACATGTATGGACTTAAAGGGACATTTATTTTTATGACAATTAAATCTATGGTATTCTGAAGAAACTAATATTTATTAAATTTTTCAATGGAAAGATAATTTTGAAGCTAATTTAAATGGATCAGGACGGATGGAAGATTAGGACAGGAGTTCTATTAGGCATACTTCGTGGGTTTTAGAACTATATTGGTTTACAGTGTCCGTGGAATTAGTTTCCAAGTACCTTTACCCCTGGAAAGAGCAACTATCCTCCTGTAACTGAATGAACAGTGAGGTCCTTTTTTGAGCTGAACTGCTAAGCATTCAATTTCTACTGCAGAGAATGCAACTCTGATGGGGCTGGCCACTTTATTGAGATGCCAAAAGTGTGTTTACCTAAAAGACAATTTTTCAGAGAACTCACAAGAGGTAAGTACTCAAATGAATATCAGAAGAAGAAATACAAGGACACTCAGTCTCTTTAAGGAGCTTTGGAATTGATTACGAGGTATTGGAAACACTAGCATAGGACTGCACAACATGGTGTGCATGCATCCAAGAAGGTGCTATGTTCTATGAACAAAGAAATTGCAGTAGCTCAAAAGAAATATGAAAAGTGCAAATTTAGAGACATCTTCACTCCAAATGTTCATATGGACTATTTAGAGACATCTTTACTCCAAATGTTCATAATTATGCCCAATCTCAGGTAGAGCCTTCTTAGCTGCTTAGCCACAGTTGGACATATTTTAACTTTAACAATGTAATGCCACTTTAGTCATCTTGGAAAATGAAGAACAACAATCAATGGTCTTCCTTTGAGGAACCTGCAACCAGCTGGCA
Organism: Sminthopsis crassicaudata; assembly: GCF_048593235.1. Lineage (NCBI taxonomy): Eukaryota > Metazoa > Chordata > Mammalia > Dasyuromorphia > Dasyuridae > Sminthopsis > Sminthopsis crassicaudata. The sequence continues at coordinate 378,096,517 of NC_133619.1, forward strand.
GATGTGATATCACTGGATTGTGTTAGAATTTGAATGGTAGGTGTGGGTTGTAATTATGTGTCTATTACTATGTTCTTTGCTGGAAAGTACAAAGAATGGATGAAGTACCACATCTCTGAATGGGGGCATATTGTCAGATCAGTGCTGCACAGGTCTCTGGCTGCTTCCACTTTGGTTAATTTATCTTGAATAGCACAAATAAATATGCTGCCACAATATTTCTTAAGCAAGAAAGGTGCAGTCCATGGAGAGTAGTGGCTTAGATTTCTAAGGAGGGCAATATGCTTCATCATACATATTACCTGTGCTGAAAAAAAAAAAAATCTATATCCTGGATAAAAGAGTAGAATCCTGGAATTGACCAAAGTTTCCATGTGATCCTGGAAGATCAATTTAATATCATTAATCCCTGGTACCTAAAATATTATTTGGTAGGTAATATAGGTGCATTGGGATATCTAGGTGGTGCAATGGACAGAGCATTGGATTTGGAGTCAGGAATTCTCATCTCCATGATTTCAAATCTGGATTTAATAGATATGATTTCAACTCTGGACAAATTACTTAACACTGTCTGTTTCAGTTTTCTCTTCTGTGAAACCAGCTACAGGACAGGGCAAGCCTCCAAATGAGGTCATGAAAATTCACACAGTAGAGAAATGGCTGAGCAACACTAATCTCATTAACAAATGAGAAGGGGCCATTCCCTTTGTGAGACCTGTCTCATCAGCTACTATTAACAAAGGACATATGGGGGAAAATTATAGGAAGTTCCTCAGAGTTATGGCCTATTAAAATTTTTATTTGTACAAAAACTTAATAAATACTTGTTTACTTGATTTGTTGATATGAAATTAGTGGATTGTTATATGTTTGGGGAATTAGTCTAAGAAACTTTTTTCTACTGTTGGGTGCAGCAAATCCAATTCCACAAGGTACTTAGTACAAGGCCCCCAAATTTCCTTGGAGCTTGTTGAATTTCTCATTGACTTGACTCTCTTGTTACTGGAGACCAGTCTTCTGGGATGCATCTCCAAAGGCACACAGTGAAAGATTTTCAGGTCTCCAAGACAATGGGACCATTTCATTTTATTTTTTTAGTGAAAGACAGGATTCTTGTGTTCTAGATAATAAGGAATTATGGAAAATGTGTGCTGGAAGCAATGAATGGTTTACAGTCAGAGAGAATTTACCAAGCTTGGGATGGAAAGAAAAAAAGAAAAAGGAAAGAATATGAACCAGGAATATTTGTTCCATGCCAAAGATATGAGAATAAAGCATGCAGGGCTAGAAGACTAGTGCCTCAGTTAATTTAATCATTTCACATCAGATTTGCTTTTCAGAGGAAAACTTAACTTCAAAGATATAGTAAAAAAAACAAAACAACCAAAAAAAAAAAAAAAACCCAAAAAAACATACAAACTTCTTCCCCCAGCACCTAAAGGCATTCATATATAGCATTAGTCACTCAATATCAAGTCAATCATTATCTTTAAGTGCTACAAGAAAAAATTAATTAAATTTAAAAAATAAAATAAATTGTCCCCACTTTTGAAGATTTCACATTCTTTTTATACATACATATATATATATATATATATATATTTATAATATTATCCCTTGTATTCATTTTTCCAAATTATCCCCCCCCTTCCTCTATTCCCTCCCCCCATGACAGGCAATCCCATACATTTTACATGTGTTACAATATAACCTAGATACAATACATGTGTGTGAATATAATTTTCTTGTTGCACAATAAGCATTAGATTCCGAAGGTACATGTAACCTGGGCAGACAGACATTAGTGCTAACAATTTACATTCACTTCCCAGTGTTTCTTCTCTGGGTGTAGCTACCTCTGTCCATCATTGATCAACTGGAAGTGAGTTGTATCTTCTTTATGTTGAAGATTTCCACCTCCATCAGAATACATCCTCATACAGTGTTGTTGTTGAAGTGTATAGTGATCTTCTGGTTCTGCTCATTTCACTCAGCATCAGTTGATGTAAGTCTCTCCAGGCCTCTCTGTATTCCTCCTGCTGATCATTTCTTACAGAGCAATAATATTCCATAACCTTCATATACCATAATTTACCCAACCATTCTCCAACTGATGGACATCCATTCATCTTCCAGTTTCTAGCTACAACAAAAAGAGCTTCCACAAACATTTTGGCACATATATGTCTCTTTCCATTCTTTAGTATTTCTTTGGGATATAAGCCCAGTAGTAGCACTGCTGGGTCAAAGGGTATGCACAGTTTGATAGCTTTTTGGGCATAGTTCCATATTGCTCTCCAGAATGGCTGGATTCTTTCGCAACTCCACCAATAATGCATTAGTGTCCCAGTTTCCCCACATCCCCTCCAACATTCATCATTATTTGTTGCTGTCATCTTAGCCAATCTGACAGGTGTGTAGTGGTATCTCAGAGTTGTCTTAATTTGCATTTCTCTGATCAGTAGTGATTTGGAACACTCTTTCATGTGAGTGAATATAGTTTCAATTTCTTCATCAGAGAATTGTCTGTTCATATCCTTTGACCATTTATCAATTGGAGAATGGTTCGGTTTCTTATAAATTAGGGTCAGTTCTCTATATATTTTGGAAATGAGACCTTTGTCAGAACCTTTGTTTTTAAAAATATTTTCCCAATTTGTTACTTCCCTTCTAATCTTGTTTGCATTAGTATTATTTGTACAGAAACTTTTTAGTTTGATGTAATCAAAATCTTCTATTTTGTGATCAATAATGATCTCTAGTTCTCCTCTAGTCATAAATTCCTTCCTCCTCCACAGGTCTGAGAGGTAGACTATCCTCTGTTCCTCTAATCTATTTATTATCTCCCTCTTTATGCCTAAATTATGGACCCATTTTGATCTTATCTTGGTATATGGTGTTAAGTGTGGATCCATATCTAATTTCTGCCATATTAATTTCCAGTTTTCCCAACAGTTTTTTCCAAATAATGAATTTTTATCCCTAATGTTGGTATCTTTGGGTTTGTCAAAGATTAGATTGCTATAGATGTACCCTTTTTTGTCCTTTGTATCTAATCTGTTCCACTGATCTACCGGGCTATTTCTTAGCCAATACCAAATGGTTTTGGTGACTGCTGCTATATAATATAGCTTTAGATCAGGTACACTTAGACCACCTTCCTCTGAGTTTTTTTTCATTAGTTCCCTTGCAATTCTCGACCTTTTATTCTTCCATATGAATTTTGTTGTTATTTTTTCTAGGTCATTGAAATAGTTTCTTGGGAGTCTGATTGGTATAGCACTAAATAAATAGATTAGTTTGGGGAGTATTGTCATCTTTATTATATTCGCTCAGCCTATCCAAGAGCATTGAATGTCTTTCCAATTATTTAAATCTGATTTTATTTTTGTGGCAAGTATTTTGTAATTTTTCTCATATAATTCCTGACTTTTCTTTGGTAGATGGATTCCCAAATACTTTATACTCTCAACATTTGTTTGGAATGGAATTTCTCTTTGTATCTCTTGCTGTTGCATTTTGTTAGTGATATATAAAAATGCTGAGGATTTATGTGGATTTATTTTGTATCCTGCCATTTTGCTGAAATTTTGAATTATTTCTAGTAGCTTTTTAGCAGGGTCTTTGGGGTTCTCTAAGTATACCATCATGTCATCTGCAAAAAGTGATAGTTTGATTTCCTCATTTCCTACTCTAATTCCTTGAATCTCTTTCTCGGCTCTTATTGCCGAGGCTAGCGTTTCTAGTACTATATTGAATAGTAATGGTGATAGTGGGCAACCTTGTTTCACTCCTGATCTTACTGGGAAAGGTTGCAGTTTATTTCTATTGCAGATTATGCTTACTGAAGGTCTTAAATATATGCTCCTGATTATTCTAAGGAATAATCCATTTATTCCTATACTCGCAAGAGTTTTTAATAGGAATGGATGTTGGATTTTGTCAAATGCTTTTTCTGCATCTATTGAGATGATCATATGGTTCTTATTAATTTGATTATTAATATGGTCAATTATATTAATAGTTTTCCTAATATTAAACCAGCCCTGCATTCCTGGAATAAATCCTACTTGATCATAGTGTATTATCCTGGAGATGATTTTCTGAAGTCTTTTTGCTAATATCTTATTTAAGATTTTAGCATCAATATTCATTAAGGAGATTGGTCTATACTTTTCTTTCTCAGTTTTCGATCTACCTGGTTTAGGTTTCAGTACCATGTCTGTGTCATAAAAGGAGTTTAGTAGGACTCCTTCATCCCCTATTTTTTCAAATAATTTATATAACATTGGGGCTAATTGTTCTTTAAATGTTTGGTAGAATTCACATGTAAATCCATCTGGCCCTGGGGATTTTTTCCTGGGGAGTTGATTAATAGCTTGTTCTATTTCTTTTTCTGAAATGGGATTATTTAAGCAATTTATCTCCTCCTCTGTTAATCTAGGGAGCCTATATTTTTGGAGGAAGTCATCCATTTCACTTAAATTATCAAATTTATTGGCATAAAGTTGGGCAAAGTAACCCTTATTATTTCTCTAATTTCCTCTTCATTGGTGGAAAGATCCCCCTTTTCATTTGTAAGACTAACAATTTAATTTTCCTCTTTCTTTTTTCTGATCAAATTTATCAAAGGTTTATCTATTTTATTGGCTTTTTCATAAAACCAACTCTTGGTTTTATTTATTAATTCAATAGTTTTTTTACTTTCAATATTATTGATTTCTCCTTTTAATTTTTGTATTTCAAGTTTAATTTTTGGTTGGGGGTTTATAATTTGGACTTTTTCTAGCCTTTTAAGTTGTAAGCCCAATTTGTTAATCTTCTCTTTCTCTATTTTCTTCAAATAAGCCTCTAAAGATATAAAATTTCCCCTTATTACTGCTTTAGCTGCATCCCACAGATTTTGGTATGATGTCTCATCATTGTCATTATCTTGGGTGAAATTATTAATTGTTTCTATAATTTGCTCTTTCACCCAGTCATTCTTTAAGATGAGATTATTCAGTTTCCAATTACTTTTTGGTCTATTTACCCCTAACTTTTTACTGAATGTAGCTTTTATTGCATTGTGATCTGAGAAGAAGGGCATTTATTATTTCTGCCTTCCTACATTTAATTTTGAGATCTTTATGTCCTAATATATGGTCTATTTTTGTATAGGATCCATGAACTGCTGAGAAGAAAGTATATTCCTTTATATTGCCATTCAGTTTTCTCCAAAGGTCTATCATACCTAGTTTTTCTAATGTTCTATTTACTTTTTTAATTTCTTTCTTGTTTGTTTTGTGGTTTGATTTGTCTAAATCTGAGAGTACAAGGTTGAGATCTCCCACTATTATAGTTTTACTGTCTATTTCTTCTTGCAATTCTCTTAACTTTTCCTTTAGAAAGTTAGATGCTATACCGTTTGGTGCATATATGTTTAGTATTGATATGGCTTCATTATTTATGCTATCTTTCAGCAGGATATAATTTCCTTCCTTATCTTTTTCAACTAGATCTACTTCTGCTTTTGCTTGATCTGAGATAAGGATAGCTACCCCTGCTTTTTTTGGCTTTACCAGAAGCATAATAGGCTCTGTTCCAACCTTTTACCTTTACTCTGTATGTATCTCCCTGCTTTAAGTGTGTTTCCTGCAGACAACATATTGTAGGGTTCTGATTTTTGATCCAATCTGTTATCCGTCTCCGTTTGATGGGATCGTTCATCCCATTCACATTTACAGTTAAAATTACTAATTCTGTATTTCCTGCCATCATATTATCCCCATATTATGCTTTTTCCCTTGACCCCCCTGATCCCCCTCCTCGATATTTAATTTACAGACCCCCCTTGTGATGCGCAACCCTCCCCTTTTTTTTTTTAGTATCCCTCCCCCCTCCCTCCAAGTCCCTTCACTTATTCTCCTTTTCCTTTTCCTTTTTCCTCTCCTCCCTTTTAATGAGGTGAGAGAAAATTCTCTGAAAAACAAATATGTTAATTATTTACTCTTTAAGCCTCTCCTGATGAGAGTAAGATTCACACAATGATTCTCCCCCTCACTAAATTCCCTCAGATATGGTGTATTTTCTATGCCTCTTCCTGGGATTTAGTTTCCCTGTTTTTATCATTCCTTCCCCTTTTTCTGAAACAACCTCCTTCTCTTTACTACCCCCCCCTTTTTTTCTTTTATATCAGTAAAATCAAATTATCCTTGAGTACTTTTTATATACCCAAAACAGAGTTACAGTTCTCAAGGGTTCTGTGTACCTTTTTCTGTTTCTCTTCAGTCTTGTGGATGTAGATCAAATTTTTTGTTTAAGTCTGGTTTTTTTCTTAGAAAAATATAGAATTCCTCTATTTCATTGAATGACCATCTTCTTCCATGGAAAAAGATGCTAAACTTAGCTGGGTAGTTCATTCTTGGTTGCAGTCCTTGATCTTTTGCCTTATGGAATATCAGGTTCCAGGCCCTTCTATCTTTTAATGTGGAGGCAGCCAGATCTTGAGTGACCCTTATTGTGGCACTTTGGTATTTAAATTGTTTTTTTCTAGCTGCTTGCAGGATTTTCTCCTTTGTGTGGTAATTCTGCAGCTTAGCCACTATATTCCGTGGTGTTCTTTTTTTAGGGTCTATTTCAGAAGGAGTTCGATGAATTCTTTCCACATCTACTTGCCCTTCTGTTTCTATTATCTCTGGATAGTTCTCTTTGATAATTTCCTGTAAAATAGAATCTAGGCTCTTTTTTTGGTCATAGTTTTCTGGAAGTCCAATGATCCGCAGATTATCTCTCCTAGATCTATTTTCCAGGTCTATAGATTTTCCCAGTAAGTATTTGACGTTGTTCTCCAGCTTCTCATTTTTTTTGTTTTGTTTGACTGATTCTTGGGTTCTCTGTGAATCGTTCATTTCTATTTGTTCCATCCTGACTTTTAAGGAGTTATTTTCTTCTTTCACAGTTTTTAGTTCTTTTTGTAAATGCCCAATTTCGTTTTTAAATGAATTATCTTGCTCTATTGAATTTTTTTCCATTTCCCTAATTTTTTTTTTGAGAATTATTTTCTTTTTCCAATTCAGAAATTCTATTTTATTGAGACTTTTTTATCTTCTCCAATTCAGAAATCCTACTTTCCTGTGATTTTTTAACCTTTTCTAATTCACAAATTTTGTTTCCCTGCATCTCCTGTGAATTCTTTATTTTTTCCAACTCCAATTTCAGGACGTTGTTATTCTCTATCATAGCTTCCCTTTCCTTTCCCCATTTTTCTTCAAGCTTTCTTAACTTTTTAATAGTCTCATCTAGGAGAGATTTATGTGATGGGGGGCAGGAATCGTTCCCCTTTAGGTTGTTATCTGCTGTCTCTCTGCTGTTAACTTCCTCGGGGTTGGATACCTGCTCTTTCTCTGTGTAGAAGGAATCTATGGTTTTTCTGGCTTTTTTGTTCATATTTAAAAAATCTTTTGGGGTCTGTCCCTGGGGTAGGAAATTATTTATTTACTTCTTTACCAGCTTCCTCCCAGACCGGATGGATGCAGTGGCTCTTGTGCCTGAGCTAAGATAGAGCTCTGGGAGAGAGTTCCCCACCCCCTCCCTGGAAGTGCCTCAGTGGTGACTAGCACTGCTGTGCCCTGAGGGCGCTGTGTTTTAGTGGCTTCCCTGAGGTTGAGATTGAACAGTAAATATGGCATAAAGCCTAGCCTATGAGTCCCGGTGGGGCGTGGATGTCTGCAGCAGGTGAAGTGAGAAGCCCCTGTGCTCAAACTGGAAGTGTCTGCCAGAAACCGTGGTCCCTAGTTCAAAGGTTCCACTTCTCTGGTACTTCCGGATCTGAGTTCCACTCCTTCCAGCTAAGCTAGGCAATGTGTGTTGCCTTGGGCCGTATCCACCCACTTGTCAATCTCTTAACTATTCTCAGGTGGTAGCTGAGGCCACACCCCCTGGTGCCGAGATCTGCTGAGTCACCCCCAGCGTCCTGGAAAATCTAATCTATCTGAGTTTTTTAAAAGTATTTTAGCTTTCTCTTCTGAACTGCTATATTATAAGCAAAGAAGAGCTAACGGCCTGTACCAGATTCCTTTATCTCAGTGGCTTCTCTGATCCCAGAGCCCTTCCCAGCTCAATCGGCGCAGTATTCTAGCACCCAGCCGTCTGTGCTGGCCTCTCTTCTTCCTCCCCTGGGAACTGACCTTTTCTGTTGAAACTCCAGATTCTCTTCAGCTGGTAAGTCGTGCTTCCAGTCCTTGTGGTATCTATCAGTCCAGGGCTATTTGTGAGGCTGATTTATCTAATTGGTTGTGAGGGAGTGAGGACGTTCACAGAGTCGTGTGTTTCTTCTCTGCCATCTTGGCTCCGCCCCCCGATTTCACATTCTTATAAGAAAGGAAACATGAAAAAAACAACTATGTATGAAACAAGCTACATACAGGATAAACTAGAGATAATTTGGTGGGGGGGGGGGAGAGAAGAAGCATAAACACTGAGGGGGAAGTAAGAAAAGGCTTCTTGTAGAATATGGGATTTGAGCTCCTGTCCAAGGTCAGACCATTGCTTCTCAAGCCTTCTCTTCAAGTGTCACTATAATATCTGGCCCAGAATTCTGGGCTGCCAAATCTTCTTTAACTCACAGGTTAAAGACTCCATTCTTTGAACAGAGAACTGAAGAGGGAAAAATAAAGAAGGTTAAGATTTTAAGATTGCTTCTTGGGCTCATATGTCTTAAACACTGTGAGATAGTCTTTAGGCCTTCTCCTAACTTGTAGTATAAATTGAATTTAGTGAATAAGTACTTCAAACCTAGATTTCTCTTTGGGAAACAAAAATATCTGGCTCAGTGTTTTTCTGCTAGTAGCCAATGGAAAAAAAGGCTACATGCAGAATAAATGGAGATAATTAGGGGTGGGAGAGAGGGAAGAGGCACAGATACTGAGGGAAGAATAAGAAAAAGCTTCTTGTTATAGATGGGATTTTAGCTCCAGTTCACAAGCTGCCTTGTACACATAGTTTGAACAAGACCATTGCTTTTCAAAACAAAATGACATATTCCAGTTCTTCTGACTCCCAGAAACTAGTCTCAAGAATCTCCCATGTGGGTAATTCCATTTTAGGTGGTCCAGGCAAGTGCCAAACTCTGTTACAATAGCAACCAGGAAATAATCCTTCTTTCAAAAGGTAGAGCTCCTGGGAGCTAAAAAAGCTAGGAACAACAAGTCCAAAGTCAAAGAGGGTTTTCAAAGCACAAGGTCTAGGAAAACACTTAAGCAGAGAACTTGTAAGGAAGTAGTTTGATACAATTTGTATCACACTGCCTAAATCAGGCTTCTTTTGTGGCAGGTCCCTAGAAGCTACCTCCTTCTACCTTTTTTCTTTTAGCTGAAGGCAGCTCAGCCATGAACTTGAACAATGAATCCTGTCCTTGGAGCTTTTGCTCATACATTTGCCTATTTCTAGTCTTTCAATAGGAAATTCAAACAACCTGTTTCATCTGATTTCATTCACTCTGAAGAATTCAAGAGCCTTTGTCTGTATTACTAATATTGTGTAATCAAGGTTGTATGTAAAGACATGTATATGTGTGTGCATTAAAGTCTCTTCTAAGTTATCCACCCTTGTATAATCTTTTTCAAGTGTAGAAGAAAGATCATTCCCTAAGGGTCAAAAGATTTAGTTTTTCCATTCACCAACAATTTACCTATGAGCAAGTCATTTAAATTCTGATCCTCAATTCCCTCATCTGTAAAATGGGAACAATAACCTACCACCTATCTTTCAAGGGTTTTATGAAGATAAAACAAAATATATGCAAAACTTGTTAATAGTAAAGTCTATTATTATAAACCTAAGCTACTGTTATCATAAAAAATTAATATGCTTGGCTCTCTGCCCCCAAATCCCTATGAAGACCTTCTGTGGCAGTTAAGCCTACTTAATACCCACTTATAAACTTAGCTCTACCTCATATTCTCACACTAATCATAGCTCTAAGCAAAGTAAATATAAGCAATCATGTCAATAACTTAGAATCTGGTTAGACATGCTGCACACCCAGCTCTGACCTTAGGAATTCATAATTGGGTTTATGAATTCATAACTTAGGAATTCAGTAACTGGGTTTTCCCTCTATACTTTAGTCACTCGATTTTTAGGTTTTCTCTCTCTCTTTTTTTTTTTTATTAATTTCATAATTATAACATTTTTTGACAGTACATATGCATAGGTAATTTTTTACAACATTATCCCTTGTACTCCCTTCTGTTCCAAGTTTTTCTCCTCCTTCCCTCCACCCCCTCCCCTAGATGGCAGGCATCCCATACATATTAAATATATTATAGTATATCATATGTACAATATATATGTGCAGAACCGAATTTTGTTGTTGTTGTTGTTGCAAAGGAAGAATTGGATTCGGAAGGTAAAAATAATCTGGGGAGAAAACCAAAAAATGCTCACAGTTTACACTCATTTCCCAGTGTTCCTTTTCTGGGTGTAGCTGATTCTGTCCATCATTGATCAATTGTATCTGAGTTAGATCTTCTCTCTATTGAAGATATCTACTGCCATCAGAATACATCATACAGTATTATTGTTGAAGTGTACAATGATATCCTAGTTCTGCTCATTTCACTCAGCATCATGTAAGTCTTTCCAAGCCTCTCTGTATTCATCCTGTTGGTCATTTCTTATAGACCAATAATATTCCATAACATTCATATACCATAATTTACCCAACCATTCTCCAATTGATGGGCATCCGTTCATTTTCCAGTTTCTAGCCACTACAAAAAGGGCTGCCACAAACATTTTGGCACATACAGGTTCCCTTCTTTAGTCTTTCTTTGGGATATAAGTCCAGTAGTAGCACTGCTGGATCAAAGGGTATGAACAGTTTGATAACTTTTGGGGACATGATTCCAGATTGCTCTCCAGAATGGTTGGATTCTTTCACAACTCCACCAACCCCATCAGTGTCCCAGTTTTTCCACATCCCCTCCAACATTCATCATTATTTGTTCCTGTCATTTTAGCCAATCTGACAGGTGTGTAGTGGTATCTCAGAGTTGTCTTAATTTGCATTTCTCTAATCAGTAGTGATTTGGAACACTCTTTCATATGAGTGGAAATAGTTTCAATTTCATCATCTGAAAATTGTCTGTTCATATCCTTTGACCATTTATCAATTGGAGAATGACCTGATTTCTTATAAATTAGAGTCAATTCTCTGTATATTTTGGAGATGAGGCCTTTAACAGAACCTTTAACCATAAAAATGTTTTCCCAATTTGTTACTTTCCTTCTAATCTTGTTTGCATTAGTTTTGTTTGTACAAAAGCTTTTTAATTTGATGTAATCAAAATTTTCTATTTTGTGATCAATAATGATCTCTAGTTCTCCATTGGTCACAAATTCCTTCATCCTCCACAAGTCCGAGAGATAAACTAACCCATGTTCCTCTAATTTATTTATGATCTCATTCTTTATGCTTAAATCTTGGAGCCATTTTGATCTTATCTTAGTATGTGGTGTTAAATGTGGGTCCATGCCTAGTTTCTGCCATACTAATTTCCAGTTTTCCCAGCAGTTTTTGTCAAATAATGAATTCTTATCCCAAAATTTGGGATCTTTGGATTTGTCAAACACTAGATTGCTATTTTTATTCACTGTCTTGCCCTGTGAACCTAACCTATTCCACTGATCAACTAGTCTATTTCTTAGCCATTACCAAATGGTTTTGGTGACTGCTGCTTTATAATATAGTTCTAGATCAGGTCACCTTCATTTGATTTTTTTTTTTCATTACTTCCCTTGAAATTCTCGACCTTTTGTTCTTCCATATGAATTTTGTTATTATTTTTTCTAGGTCATTAAAATAGTTTCTTGGGAGTCTGATTGGTATAGCACTAAATAAATAGATTAGTTTAGGGAGTATTGTCATCTTGATTATATTTGCTTAGCCTATCCAAGAGCACTGAATGTCTTTTCAATTATTTAAATCTGACTTTATTTTTTGTGGCAAGTGTTTTGCAATTTTGCTCATATAATTCCTGACTTTCCTTTGGTAGATGGATTCCCACATATTTTATACTATCGACCGTTATTTTGAATGGAATTTCTCTTTGTATCTCTTGCTGTTGGATTGTATTGGTAATGTATAAAAATGCTGAGGATTTATGTGCATTTATTTTGTATCCTGCAACTTTGCTAAAGTTCTGAATTATTTCTAATAGCTTTTTAGCAGTCTTTGGGGTTCTCTAAGTATACCATCATGTCATATGCAAATAGTGATAGTTTGATTTCCTCATTTCCTATTCTAATTCCTTGAATCTATTTCACGGCTCTTATTGCTGAGGCTAGAGTTTCTAGTACAATATTGAATAGTAATGATGATAGTGGGCATCCTTGTTTCACTGGATTTTTAGGTTTTCTCAACCTAGTCTTTTTCTGAATACTACCCCTCTTACCCCCTTTATCCCTTATCTCTGTTTCTGATCCTGTGTGTTTGGATCCTATTACTTGTCCCACCCCAATTTAGCAGCATGCCCTAGATACTATTCTCTGTTCAGGACCTGATAAATAACACTTTACTTTCCATTGGTCTTATCTCTCAGTTTGGGATTGTCTTGCTCCAATTTGTTCCCCTAAATTTCTATCCTCATAATAATAAATAAATAAAAATAACTTCTCTTTTGGAGAAGTTGCCTGATATAAGTCCATCTTACCCCTAATTAAATCTATGTTCTTATAATTTCTTAGCTAATAACTTTATGCAACTGAAGATTAAATCGCCTTTTAAGAGTTTCCTTTCCCAGCTATCTAATTCTAGTTCTATATCCTAAGCATCTCAGTAGAATAGCAGTGGACCCCTGGGAAATAACAGGAGTACACGCTGGTGGGCAGGACTCAGGAATCTATTTTTCAACTTTGGCTTCCGGCTGACCACAACACAGGACAGAATTAAAAATATTGACAAGCTCTGTAAAGTGATTTTAACCACACCCATGCATACTCAGACAGTACTTATCTTTTGGAACATCATCTCTGCACATAATATACCATTATCTGAAATTGTCTGGAAGTGGGCTGTCTGGTTTATAAAATATTCTGGTTACTAGAAAGTTACCACATATAAGTTCATAGATGGTCACTTATCAAAGAATTATAATACATTTTATACAACTACTATTCATGACAGAATACAATTTTTATTTCATGCTTCAAAAGTTAATTCAAGATCTCGTAGTTTATCAGATTTATGATTATTAGTGTGAAAATTAATGAAAACTATAGAATTGTAAAGAACAGATGGTCATCTACTTTCTAGGTGACCACTGCTAATTATGGGAAGCCCACTACTTTGTTATATGCCTCATTCTATTATTGACAAATGTTAATAATAATAAAGTTTTTTTGTTTTTTTTTTCCTCTCATCTTAAAGAGAAAAATCTCTCTCTCTCTCTCTCTTTAACTTTATGCCATCAGTCTTAATTCTGCCTTGTGGACATAGTTTGAACAAGACAAATTCTTCCATGTGATATCCTTTCAAATATTTGAAGATATCTAACATAACTCTTATTCAAAAATTTTTTCTACAGGGAAAACATAGTTTGCTCCTTCAACCATTTCTCTTAAAAGACAGTTTTTAGATGTCCCACTTTTCTGATTTTGAAAAATCAGCCCTTTCTCAGGGTTTCATTCAATTTTACAAATCAAACAGTCAAGCAACAAGCATTTATTGAGCACCTATTACTATATGCCAGAACTAAACTGTGTCCTGGGGATATAAAAGCAATAATTAAATAAATAAAACAAATCAAGTTGTTTATATTTCATGGGGAAGGATGAAGATGTATAATAATAAATACAAAGTAATGAACTATTCACTAGCTAGGGAGGGAGAGTGCCAGTCATTGAAAGGATCATGAAAAGTTTTTTGTGGAAGTTGATGCATAGACAGTATTGTGAAGGAAAGTTTGATTTTATGAGACAGAGTCCAGAAAGAATCCATGCCAGGAATGAGGGATAGTCAATGAAATGGCATGAAGAGAAAGACAGAATATCATATCCAAAGAATTGTAAGGACAGTTTGGCTGGTTCATATACTGTGGCAAAAAGTTCTATATGAGATTGAGACCAGGTTCTGAAGGGATTTAAAACCTAATTAAAATATTCTATACTTTATTCTGGAGGCATTAGGGAGCCAAAAGAGTTTATTGAGTAGGGGAGTGGAGATATTTACACTCAAGAACAATCACCTCAATAGTTGTGTGAAAATAAACCAAGGAATTAAAGAGGTTTTTTGTTGTTGTTGTTGTTTGTTTATTTGTTTCTTTTTTTTTTTTTTCAATTAACATGTACTTATTTTTCCTCATTGTGCAACTACCACCCTTTTCAGGAGGAAGTCTTTTAAGTAATATGCATAGCAAAATATATTCCCCAATTGGTTTATGTGCTTTACATACAAAAATGTATGTCTCATTCTCTTTATTGAATGCATCACCATCTCTCTGTCAGAAGGGCTGCAAAAGGCTTAAAACAAAGGAAATAAGTAGGAAGTCACTGCAATAATCTAGACAAGGAGGATAAGGAGTGGAGGGAATAAGCATCTGTATAATTCCTACAACTTGCCAAGCACTATGGTAAGTGCTGTACAAATATTATCTCAGGTAATCCTCAGAACAACTCTGCAAGATAGGTGCTATTACTTTCATTTTACCATTAAAGCATTAGAGATAAATGATTTGGCTAGGATCATGTAGCTAGGAAATGACTAATGTCAAAGTCTTCCAAACTCTAAGCCCAGTACTCTATCCACCCTGCAGTGGGCACCCTTTGGTACCTCTAAACTTTTCTCTGTAAGTGTGATATAAAGAAGTAAACATAATATTACATTTGAAGTTTGGCCAGGGCAGAGTATAGACATCTTATGTGAAAAGTACATCATACATCTGGAACTTAGATACTATCTATTCCAGCCCTATTCATTCAATAGATGAAGGAATTAATATTCTGTACCTTTACTTCTATTGAAACAATTTAAGATGAACTTGTTTTGACACAGTTATATCGGACAAATGGTTAACTTAAAACCCCTGGGCTTTTTTCACTTGAAATTCTGTCAGGCTAGATCTCCTTCTTTTCAACTGATTTTTTTTTTTCTCCTTAAACCTAAACCCATGACTACTCATTCCTCTTCAGTTTCTTGTTTTGTTGATTTAGGCACATTATTTCTACTCATGGGGGAAAAAGACTTGATTCCTCCATGTAGTGGTTAGCCCTCCTTGCTTTGTGCCATCCACTTATTTATTAAACATGCCTTATTTGTTTCCAATTAAGTCACTAATAAAAATTGGTGAACAAGACAGGACTAGGAAAGTGCTTGTCAGGGAAACATGAGGTTTTGTTGATGGTGTTGGGTCTGACACTAATAGGTTGAGGTACTTTGATTGAGCTAGTTTTGTTCTAAAAACTTTCTCATCTTTCTCATCTGTGAAATGATGGGAGTGGACAGGGTATTCCATAAAGATCCTTTTACATTTAACATGTGGCATGTTGTTAGAGACCTCACTGAAAAAATGTTATTGATACACTTATCACCATTATGTAAAAGTTTTTATGTCTAAAAAAGGAATTTGCACGGTTGAAAAGATGTAAGAAAGGAAGAAGTCAAAAGATGACAGAGTTTTCAATCCTGAGCAGCTGAAAGGCAGTGGGACAATTACCATAAATACGCAAATACAGATGGAAGAGAGGGAGAAAGGTTTGAGTAGGAGGGTATTTATGAGTTTGGAGATCTATTGAGTTTGAGGTCCTTATGGGATATCAAACAAGAATTCAGAAATGTGTTCTTAGAGCTCAAGTGAGAAGTCAAGAATCTATTTTGGATACATCTGTTTACCAGTTAGACTTGAAGACAAGGGAATAAAGGAGATTTGTGAAAAGAGGATTTGATTTCTATAGTCTCATTCAGCTCTAATGTTCTAGGAGCCTTTGGATATAAATATATCTGTCTTAAGTTGCTGGAACACCTTATTACAAGTGAGCCCCCAAAAAATCTACCCCATACTGATGTAATTTTTATGTCAGCATTCACCAAAAACCATAAGTTATGAGTCTTCAGGGCTATTATAAAGGTTTCTGTGAAGATTACCCTCATGGAGACCAGGGCCAAGAAGTCTATTTCACTCCCAAGATTCTTTTTCAGTGGCATGCAACTGAAGTTGAACAAACACAAAAAGTTAAAGAGGAATGAAAGAAAGGTAATCCATTCTTCTAGTCCACATTTCTGTCTTTATTGTATATGTACTAGCCATTAAAACACTCTCCCTTTTGCTCTGTATTCTGATTAATGTAAAACCTTGGCTACCTCTTTATATATCTATCCCGTTTGGTTTTATACTTTGTCTTTAAAAATCATGAAATCTTTTGTAGCACTAAAATAAAAACAAAAAAAAATTTGCTAAAATTAAAACAAACCACATTTATTTATTTATTTTTTTTATGGCAGCTAGATGCCTCAGTGAATAAATAGCGTACTGGAAT
Source organism: Sminthopsis crassicaudata (assembly GCF_048593235.1). Lineage (NCBI taxonomy): Eukaryota > Metazoa > Chordata > Mammalia > Dasyuromorphia > Dasyuridae > Sminthopsis > Sminthopsis crassicaudata. The sequence goes on from NC_133619.1 coordinate 378,113,035, forward strand.
CAGGAAGATTTAAGTGCTAATTTGGCTTCAGACGTTTACTAGCTGTGTTACACTGGGCAACTCATTCAACCCTGTTTGCCTCAATTTTCTTATCTGTAAAATGAGCTGAAGAAGGAAATGTCAAACTATTTTGGTTTCTTTGCCAAGAAAATCCTAGAAATGGCCATGAAGAAGAGGACATGATTAAACAACATTTATTATACTGATTTGCCAGTGTAATGATCTAGAAAAAAAGTAAAATAGTTCCATTTAGTTGATTTATTCATAAAAAATTTGTGATTCCTATTTTATTTTTTATATGTTCACAACTCTTTTGTCTAACATTTGTTCCTAAAGCTTCATAGGAGATTGATGTCAATTTTGTTTTGTTCATTCTTCATCCAGCAAAAGATATTCCTCAACTGCATATATGCTTTGTATGTCTCATTCTGTTTCTTGAGTGCACCACAACCTCTCTATCAGAAGGTCTTCAAAAGACTTAAAACAAAGGGAGCATTGGTTTGATTTTTTTTTTTTAATTCTGTGATCTGGATATGTGCTTAATTAATTTCCTTAATAGGGAGATCACAAAGAGAAAACTCTTTTCAAAGATGCAAAGCCATAACTCTTCCACAACTTAGAGTTTCAAAGGATTTCCTAGAATGGAAAAGTGATGATTTGCCTAGTATTATATAACCAGTAGGTCTAAACACAAGACATTAAATAGTCCTCCAGACTCTCAAGGCCAGCTTGCTAACCATTGTACCAGTAGTATCCCCCCCCCCCCAATGACTTTACTATTCTGTAATGTCCAGAATGCATATTTTTCCTTTCTTTGGAGTTCAGGACAATATTTGTCTACTTCCAGTCATGTAGTACATTTTTTTTTTTATCTGTGTGTTCTCTTACATCTACAGTGTGTCTAAGATTATATCTACAAGTTATTTTAGTGTCCTTGGATAGAGTTCATCTGGGTCAGGTGACTTTTAAAACAGCCAAGTATTTCATTATAGTCTCTTCTACCTTGGGCTCTAGGCCCTGCTTTATAATGTGTTTCTCCCAATTGCTTAGTGTGCAAGTCACTTGACACATTTGACCTTCATTTATCACATCTGTAAGATTAGAATAATAATAACTTAATTGTTGGAAATCAGGAACTAGACCAAATCTCTTGAAATCTTATTTTGCTCTAAAGTCTATGCACCTATTATTCTACATTTTTCAGTTCACGTAGAAGTCTCCTTTATTTGGAGAACAAAGTAAAATAAAAGCTTAATAATTCTTACTTCCCTCTGTCATCTCTTAACAGGAAATCACATTATACTATCTTTTCCAAGTAACAAACCCATCTCTACCTTGTTCTCCTTGCTCCAAATATAGCTTTTAAGCACTTTTCTTTTTCTTTTTCTTGCTCATATTTTGGAAGCCTTAGCAAATTCTGTGATTTTGCCTTTTGACATAATTCTTAGAGCTTCATGCAGTTCTTTTGTATTTATCCTTGGCTGTGTGTACTTGTTTTTATTTTTTTTTTAATGTGGCCTTTTAAAGTCTAAGTTTTGTAGGAAGTTTGCTGTACAGACATCTTTTTGTTTGCTTGTTTTTTTGATTCCTCCTTTTCTTTCTAACTAGAATGATATATGATTGTAGGGATAAAATTTTGTATTGTGTCCTTCATCCTTCAGAAAGATTTTTTTGAACATAACTTTCTGTCTGCTGAAACTTTAAAAAAGCTTTGCTATGCTGTGATATTTGTATGTGAATATTTAGTATAGAATTATAGTATAGTCACAGTCTTCCTTCTTCTCAGAATTAAATATATAGTGGCACTTTCCTTTTTATGTTTCCTTTACTTTGTGAGATAGAGATATTTTCAGAAAACTAAGTAAAATATTTACTTATTCATGTACATGTCACATCTCCCAGTAGAATGTATGCTTCTGGAGATCAAGCACTGATATTTTTCTCCTCCCTCCATCGATGATAACATATGCACATCTTTGTTCTTGTTACTGAACTGAATTGTTTATTGAAGCAACCATAAAAGTTGTCCTCCATTCTAGCATAGAACCAAAGCACTTCTGGTTCTTTTTTGGGGGGAAAATGTTTTATTGATTTCTCTTGTTTTTACATCACAGATGTTTCCATATATACCATTCTCACAACCCAACCTCAACTGAACCCTCTCTTAGAAAATACCCAGGCCATCACAGTTCTGTTAAGTAACACAGGCCCATAGTTACCTATTTTGTCAATGTATATAACATTCTTCATTTCTAATATCTCATCTCTCTGCCAAAAGTAGCACAATGAATTTCATCATCTACTTTCCAGGACTAAGACTCTGTACTTGCACTATTGAAAACTATATTTGTCTGGGGAACAAACTCTGACAGGTTTTTTGCAAGTTGGAAAGTTCTGTCCTGCAGATACATTATGTCAAGTTATGAAGAATGTGAGGAAGAGTAGGTGGCTTTATTACTGATGAACATTTTGGCTATGATTACAGCATTATAGATTTATAACTCAAATGGGTTGTGGAGATCCTCCAATTCAACCCTCTTATTTTATATATGAGCAAACTGAGGCTCCAAAAGGTTAAGTGATTTGCCAAGATGATATAGGCAATTATTAAAAGAACAAAAATTCCAACTCATCTTCTCTGAATTGAAATCCAGTGATTTTCCCACTTGGGAATGAATATATGAAACAGAATAAAATTCAAAATGGGCCTTAGCTTGTAAGACCTTATTTTCACTTCCGAAGGACCGAGTCAAAGTCTTTTCGAGAAAATATGGTAAGCAATATGAGCCAATAGTGTTTCCTCATTTGTCAGTCTATTTTTCATCTCTAATGTCATTCATTCTCCACTTCTGGGATACCTTCTCTCATCTATGAAAAGCTGAGAAAAGTTCTGAAATCAGATGACTTCAGTGTAAATCTTGACTACTATTTATTTACTTCTTCTGTGACCTTGGTCTCAGTTCCCTCATCTTTAATGTTCCCTGACTTCTTGAGGCAGTTTTCTATATCAGGGTATAAAAAGTCCTATCCTCAAGTAGTGGATACTGCCCAGACTTAGTTGATACCTGAGATCACATTGCTAGCCATACTGATGAGGAACTGATCAGATGAACTTCTGAGTACAAAGGGAGGGAGGGAAGAAGTGAATCTAGAAATATTAACTACCAAACTTTATCCTTGATATATAGTGTTGCTTTGTTTGGACAAAATAAACCTTTGTTCAATGATTCATGAGTGCCTTATTTCCTATCAACAGGAAACCCGAAGAAGGCAATGGGCTTAGAATATCACCTATAACAATAATGCAAGATAGAATATAATTAAGTGGCAAAATGAGATATAAAAACCAAGAATTATTGTGAAAGAAAGAGGGACAGCTTCCTGATATAGGGTTGTTGGAGAAGTCTATATGGAGGAGATGGTATAGTAATTGAGCTTTAAAGAATGGATAGCATTCAGATTGGTAGACAGGAACTAGAAACTCAGCAGCAAAATGAGCCATGGTTGGTATTCTTTAATTAAGAGCATCATGTCCACACTACTTGGTCAAAAAGGAAACAAGGGAAGTGATTTAGTTATGTAAAGGCCAGAGCTAGGTTTTCTTATTTTAATATCATTGTTCTTTCTGCTACTCCAAATCAATGAATCATCAAAAAGTATTTATTACATGCCTTCTATGTGCCAAGTACTGTGGTAAGCACTGGATCTTCAGGAAACAATGACAGACTAGTTGACAGTTTTAGAGATATAGTAATGGGAGATAAAATTGTGGAATAGTAGAAGATTATTTTAAGACAGATAAATGGAGCATCTTTTTTTAGGATGAATTTATTCTAATATTAACAGTCTACAAAATGAGTGTGCATTGACAGCTTGATATTTTATTACAAGATTAACACATGTTATTTAAGGAAGTACAAAGTTTTTAAAGACTTCCTTTAGAAATTGTGCTTTAATTAGAGTTCATTTAAGTGTGTGTTCAAACATCATTTCCTAATTGCTCAAAGAACCTGCTAATGCTCCTGAAACCAAAGCTCTATCATAGTGGTTAAACACACTCTGATCACATGTCATACAGCTTTAGTAATGTCTCCACTTTGTATTCATCCTACTTGGAAATGTAATTAATTGACTTCAATTGAACTCATCAAAGCATTTATGCATCAAGTTAATATGCAAGTTGTGCTACAGGTTCCTGAAATGATTAGCTCAGATTTATTTGAGGAGTTTGGCAATGCCATGCTTACAACTACCACCATCCACGATTGAAGTGAACTGACCACCGTGTCCACTGAGCTGTTAGTATGAAGTGTAAATAATTTAACAGGCATTTGAAGTTAATAAAGCAAGTCCATTGAGGATGAAGGCAAGGGTAAGTGAACAACACTGCAGGGTACTTTAAAAAGGATAATTATCGGGAGAGTAACTACATAAAGGCAGCTACAAGGCAGTGGGGAACATGGATAAACACATTCCTGACACAGCCTTTGGAACCTCCATCAGCTCTTATACCTTTCCCCTGAACTCCTCTTTGCTTGGAGTCCTGCCTTTATTTCCTGGTTTATGATTCTTGGATTTCTCCTCTAGTAATATCTTATTACTATTTATAGGATCATAAATCATAGATTTAGAAGTAGAAAGGAACATAGAGGTGAAATGGAAACCCACATGTAATTGAATTGCTCAAGATTATAAAGTATCCTATGATCAATATATAGGCTTTTTTTTTTTTTTAACAAACTCATTTTGAGCTGGACTAACCCCTGCATAGCCAAAATGCTCAAACATATGTTGTTGCTATGACTCAAATTTAGCTGGTCCCTATTTAAAAAAGCAAATTCACATTGCATTCAGAAGAATAAGAATATAAAAGTTGAGATCTTACTGTTCAAGTATTATCCCTTTGATCAGCTAGGAAACACTCGCAATTGACATTTCTAATGTTTTAACTTCACTTTTTAGCAACATAATGGCTATTAGACTGATTATTCCATTAATTACTCCAGGTGGGTTTTGTTTTTTTCCCATCCCTACAGGAAATTAGAAATTGATGTTGATTTTCATATGTAAATTACTGACCTCTTCATTAGAAGAGACAAAGAGGTTAAAGAAGGGGAGTACCTAAAGGAAGCTAGATGTTAGAATGGATAAAATGCTGTATTTGGAATCAATCAAGATCTGAAATCAAATTATGCCACTAAATTTAGCTTTACTCTGCCTCAGTTTCTTCATCTGTAAAATGGAGAAAATAATAGCCCCTAGCTCCTAAGGTTTTTAGAAAGATAAAAAGAGATAATATTTGTAAAATGTTTTGCAAATCTTAAAGTATGCAATAGATTTATTTTAAAAAGCAAATTATTCTTAGCTAATGTGGGAATTTTAATTATCATATTTTCTCATGTCAGTCAATTAATACTCCCTCCCTAGATCACAAAGGTTTTTTTCCTCTATATAAATCAAGCTCTTTCCATCTTAAGATTGCAGCATCTATAAACAGATGTGTTTCAAAATATTTTGGCCAAAATTCAGTGAGTTTAAATCATTAATCCAGGAAGTAATGCCTGAACTAGGAATGGAAGTATAAATTCCTTTGCTTCTGTCCCACTATCAGAATAAATCCTTGCCATCTTATATGGATATTTACCTGGTATTGCTTTGGGGACTAATAACTATTGCTGAACCTCCCAGTAACATTACACTACTCTACCTTTGCCAAATGGATTAATTAAAAAAAAAGACATATTACCTAAGTATCAGTATTATCTTTAGTATCACAGGCATATAAACCTGCCACAAATCCTGAAGAGATGGCTTACAGATTACAAAAGACCAAACTTGTTATCACAGAAAAGAAGATGGTGAAGAATTATGTGATTATAAACCCAGTATAGAATCAAGGTAAAACAACAATTAATGTGAAAAATAAAAAGCATACTTTTCTTATTAGATTTCTCTTCACTTATGTAGTCTTACCAAGAATAAATCTATTTTTAATAATTTACATTAGGATGTAATTAAAAGTCAGAAGATCTGGTGCATCTGAATCCTGGCTCTGCCATTTGAACTATCAGTTATTGGTCTGATGCAAGTCAATTCTATTCTCAGAAGCCATTTTCTTCACATTTAAAGAAAAGAGTTAGATTACCCAATTTCCAAAGTATTTCTCAAATCTAATGCTGTCTGATTCTGTTATAGTCTTGGATCATGGGAGAAAAGATATAGATTTTTTTTTTAAACAGAAAAATGGAAGTTCATTTCAGTAGAATTTATTTATAATGAATTCATTTCTAGAAATCAAATTCTTAGTAGATCCTGAAAGTTAATGCCAAGTCCATATGTCCTTCAAAATCTATAAATAAATTTTAAAATAAAAGGAAGGGCTCTATCATTCATCGATTACCAAATGACTAAATGATATAAGAAGACAAAAGAAAGAAAAGATGAAGGAAGGAAAAAATTGGAGAAAAAGGAGAAGAAATCCAATCTATCAATAACCATATGAACAAATGTTCCAAATCCCTAAGTAATAGAGAAATGCAAACCAAAAGAAATCTGAGGTTCTACCTCATATCAGCAAGAGTGGCAAAACTGATCTCCAAAAATGAAAATAACAAATACTAGAAAATAGACACATTAGTGCATACTACTGGAATTGTGGAAAGAGTTCTGGGACACTATATCAAAAATAGCAATAAAAAACTGTGAATATTCTTTGACCTAGTGATGCTATTATTATTAGGCCTCTTCCCTAAAGAAATTTTTAAAAATAAGGAATTTTAAGAAAAAGAGAAGAAAAAGAACTCATACATGCAAACATATTTATAATTATTTTAGTGGCAAAGAACTGGGAACTAAAGGTATGTTAAACAAATTATGATACATAAATATAATAGAATACTATTCACCATAAGAAATGACAAAAGAGATAGTTTCATAGAAACCTGGAAAGATTTATATGAAACAATGCTAAGTAAAGTGACTAAGGTTCAGCTAGTTCCGCAATTAATAGAGTACTGGGTCTAGAATTAAGAAGATCTGAATCCAAATCCAATCTCAGAATTGTTAGTACATAAACTAATTTAGAATGAAGACAAGAGTAAGTGAGCAAGAACGCAGAGCACTTTAAGAAGGATGATTATCAGGTGAATCATATTAGATTTGTGACCCTGGAGAAGTCATTGACCTCTGCCTCAATATTTTCATGTGTGAAATAGGGATAATACTTGTACCTACTTTCTAGATTATTGTAAGATACACATTTGTAAGCAGAGGGTGGTGTCTGGTACAAGGGGGAAAGAAACAGATTAAATCACAATATTCAAAATAAACTGAGGATAAATATGCAGACAAGCCCATTATGGTGCTTACTTAGCTACCTCCCAGAGAAAAAGAGAGAGAGACAGACAAACAGAGAGAGGTACAGACAGAAACAGAGACAGAGATGGAGGAAGGGAGACAAGGAGAGATGGATGAAGAGAGACAGAGAGAAGAAAGAAGGGAGTAAAGAAGAGAGGAAGAGAGAAAGAAAGAGAAGGAGACAGAGACAAAGACAGAGGGAAAGGGAGGAAGGGAGGGAGAGAGAGAAGAAAGGATGGAGGGTAAGGAGAGAATGAGAGAGAGAGAGAGAGAGAGAGAGAGAGAGAGAGAGAGAGAGAGAGAGAGAGAGAGAGAAAGAGAGAGATCGAGAGAGAGAGAGGAAGAAGACAGGGGGAGAGAGAAGAAAGGAAAGAAGGGGAGGGGGAAAGAGGGAGGGAAGGAGGAACTAATTGCATTGGGAAATTTCTCAGGAAACTAATCTTCCTTGGGTTTCCTCACTGAGTCTTTAGGGCTCATACCTCAAATCTAACATCATTTGAACCTCCAATCCTGGACTTTTCAAATATAAGATTTGCCACACACCTTTTTGCATAATTGCAACAATCACCCCTAAATTAGTGAATTGGTAATACCCTCTCCCAATAAATTTCTCACTGGAGATGAGTGAGGTATACTTACATATATTGGGCATATGTTTCTGGACAGATTGTTTCTATTGCTGCTGATTTGAAACTTTCAGAAGTATCTGTAGGCCTGATCCTTTCTCTCCTTGCACAGTTTTCAACCTCAGGATGATTATTCTGCTCTGCTCTTATAAGTAGAATTAGTTAAAAACAAACAAAAAACTATTCTCTCATCAACCATGGTTCTAAGTTCTGCTAGTTGTATTCATCAATAAGTTAACACGTTCCTTCTAGATATGATGGTACATGTTACAGATTCTACCTTTTGCTTCTTCCTAGAGGCTTCCACCTAGACTGCATAGATCATAAGATCATAGATGCAGAGTTTGAAGAGACCTAAAAGGTCAGATTCCTTCTTTTATTTTACATATGAAGAAATTAAGGCATAGTGTTTTCATGGCCTCCCCAATGTCACCCAACCAAGTCAGGATTTCCAGCTCTTGCTTCAAAGCTGACAGTTGCACTCTGCTGCTGTATATAAAAGTAGAAGAATCCATATCTGCTGCATAGCTAAAGGATATGGCTTATTACCCAAGTTGAGTCAGAATTGCCATCTGGGGGTAGCTAGGTGGCGCAGTAGATAGAGCACCAACCTTGAATTCAGGAGGACCCGAGTTTAAATCTGATCTCAGATACTTAACACTTCCTAGCTGTGTGACCCTGGGCAAGTCACTTAACCCCAGCCTCAGGAAAAAAAAAAATGCCATCTGATACTCATCTCCTTTGCAGATACAAACTAGATTATAAAAGTCTTTTCTTGCCTTTGCTTATCAGATTTCAGTATTGATGTATTTTCATAGTTATTGTGGAGGAGACATGCAGGTTGAGTTAGGGCAAACAATGCTTCCCCTCACTGTGGTATATTGAATCTGCTCCCCTCAGATTCTATTTTTTAAAGAAAAGACCACATGGAGAATGGTGCACTTGTGGGTCAGGGAACATGAGTTGAAATTCTCATTTTGCCATTTGATATTGGACAAGACATTTAACCCCTCTGGCCTTCAGTTTCCTCATGTATACAGTGAGGACATTGAGCCATAAATTGACCTGACAAAAAAAAAAAAAAAAAGGCCTTCCCATTCTAAATCTATAATCTTATGCGCCTGTTAAAACAATGATTTTCGTCATTTCTACCCCATCTTTTTCTCTTCCCCTCACTTTTTCATCTGTTTCAGCTGTATCAGTAGTCCACATTATCTATGGGACTGCCAGGTAATGAAATTTTAAAAATCAATATTTTATGTGTTTAAAATACAATAAGTAGTTATTAGAATTATGTGGTAATTTGGTAATTTGCAAAAGTCTCAAAAAGTTTGTTTTAAACATAAATTATAGTGATTATATTCCTATGTACTATCTAGATTAAAATACTTGTGCTATAAAATATTCCTTGATATTATAAAAAATGAGATTCCTAAAGACTAGTTCTTTCAATGTTTTCTTTCTCCAGTTATATTCTATCTATTTTCTTTGTGTAAACTTCTCTTCCTCTCCTCCACTTCCTTCCTTTCTCCATCCCTTCCTTCTTCACTCTCTATGTCTCTCTCTGCTTGTGTTTCTGTCTCTATGTGTGTTTGTGTGTATGTAAGTCTTTGTCTCTCACTGTCACTATGACTCTCCTCTCTGTCTCAGTTTCACTCTCTTTGCTGTGTGTATATATATATTTTTTTTTTTCTATAGTATGCCTATGCATGTATGTATATAAATGTGTACAGTATATGTAGATAGTTTGTGCATTCCCCATCATTACAATTTAAGTTCCTTTATGGCAAGGATTGTTTTGTGCTTCTTGTTTTATCTTTCTCTAGTGCCCAGTATAGTGTCTGACATATATTAAGTGCTCAGAAAAGGTTTGTTGATCAACTATTCGATTTTTGCTTATTTATAGCCAAAGATTTGACAGGTGACTCAGAGGCAGAAAAAAATAAATCCAATGTAGTAAAAGATAGTTACTTGGATTAATCAGAAGTTTGCCCTAGGTAGTTTCCAATAACACAAAAATGTAAATAAATATATTTACTTACAATAGTAAGTCAATGGGATAAAAAGTTTACAAATTAGATCTTGTTGAATCATTTTTCAGTATCAAGTATTTTTCATAGAATAAGGCATGACATTTTGGACATTTCATGGAATAAGGCATGTCAAAAATATCCTGTTCTAGCAAACACAATTCAGTTCTTTTTGGCTAGAATTCACATCTATAACAAGCTAATCAATGATTGACTGGGTCCCAGTTGTTGAATTTGTATAACTACTGTCCCAGTTATGTTCAGATCAGAAGGGAGAAGATGAAATGGTCTCTAGAGAAAGCAAGTGAAAAACCTGTTCAGTCACTAACATTTTCTAGAGAGACAGACGGATTTGACAACAGATTCATAGTTATACAAAAGAGAATCTTGAAAGGTCAAGTATGTATGTGTGTCTGTCTATCTGTCTATTAATAAATTGGGGAGTACAAAATTAATGATAGATGACAAATTCTGTCATTGGTAGTGAAACATTCGGGAAAGAGGAGTACATATCCTTCACAAAAGACATTTGTAACAGGTATTGTAGACTCCAGTGCATGTTTCAAAGTTAATCACTTAGTTACACAATAAATCCCTTACTCAATAGCTAGAGAACATTTACATCTGCATGTACAGTAAGTTAAATGTGACAGTTTATTAGACACTTATAACTATTCAAAGCCCACTAGAGAGGCATTCACTTTAGTTTAAGAGTTGCACATTTCCCTATAAATAGCTTGTTGTGAATAACTAAAATGTGTATTCCAAGAATAAATTAAATACATTTTCAATGTTTGTTAATGTGTTACCACTCCTGTGCCATAAATCATAAGAGCAGCATTTTTAGATTACAAGATGCAATCTAGGGCAAGCTTGTAAAAATATCTGGCCAGCTCCTTATACGGCCTTCATTTGCAGTGTTCTAAGGGAAATCTTGATGATTATTCTTTTGTTCTTTTTTACTTTCTCCTCTAATATTTTGTCTACAATTATGTCAGCCAAATACATCCATTTATTATATTTGCTTGTATAATGTAAATGGCATGGTAAAATATTCTGTAGCATTTGAGCTGTTTTTCATTGGCTTTCAGGTTAGTGTCCATCCCCATGTTCCTGTCCCCACTGTACTTCAGAATGGAGACCACTCTGTGAGAGTTAACAGCTAAGGACATATGTCCACTTATGGTTGTAAGGGGTATCAATACATGATTCCTCTGTACCCTAAAATACAACTTACAGATTGGAAGCAATTAAATTCTTCCATACTTCCATCATATAAGTTTTAGAGAAGTCAGAATGTTGACCCCATGGTCTATCTTTACCATATTATCCTGTTCCAATGATGTTACAGTGCCCCATGTTTCACAAAAGATGAAGGTGTGATCCTTCTGCTGTTGCTTATCTTAAAAATGAATGGGGGCAAATCATTTAATTTCTCTGGGTCTTCATTTTTTCATCTTTTTTCCCTAGGAAATGTACTTATTTTTAAGACATATTGCTTTATGAATCATGTGGGGAGAAAAAAAATCAGAGCCAAAGGGAAAAACCATGGGAGAGATTAAAAACCTACAGAAAAAAGAAGTGAACATATCATGCATGGATTTACATTCACTCCTCTTTGTTCTTTTTCTGGATGCAGATGGCATTATCTATCCAAAGTCTATTTGGACTTCTTTGGATCACTGAACCAATGAGAAGAACCATGTTTTTCATAGTTGGCCATTGCATATTCTTGTTGTTATTATGTATAATGTATTCCCTGGTTCTGTTATTTCATTCGACATAAGTTCATGTAAATCTTTCCAAGCCTTTCTAAAATTATCTTGTTCATCATTTTTTAATAAAAAATATTTCATTACCTTCATATACCACAATTTGTTGAGCCATTTCCCAACTCGGCATCTAGTCATTTTCCAGTTCATTGCTACCTCAAAAAGAGATGCCACAAATATTTTTGCGCATGTGGGTCCTTTCCCCTCCTTTAAGATTTCCTTGGGATACAGATGAGTAATGGCAATGCTGGTCAAAAGGTATGCAGTTTTATAGCACTTTGGGCATAGTTCCAGATTGCTCTCCACAATAGTTGGATCATTTCACAACTCCACCAATGATGCATTAGTATTTCAGTTTTTCCACATTCTCTCCCACATTTATCATTATCTTTTTCTGTCATCTTAGCTAAACTGAGAGGTGTGAGGTGGTATCTCAGAGATATTTTAATTTGCATTTCTCTAATAGCATTCTAAGCCCTCTGATCCTTTATTGTAGAAGCTGCCAGATCCTGGTTAATCCTGATTGTTGCTCATTTGAATGTTTGGTTTTTTGCTGGGTTTTTGTTTTTGTTTTTGTTTTTGTTTTTGTTTTTGTTTTTTTTTTTTTGTTTTGTTTTGTTTTGTTTTTTTTCTGGCAACTTGCAGTATTTTTTCCTTGAGGTTATATTTCTGGAGTTTGGTAACAAAGTTTCTTAGTGTTTTCCTTGTGAAATTTCTTTTTACAGGTGATAAATGGATTTTTTCAATAAGTATTTCCTCCTCTGTTTCTAGAATTTGGGGACATTTTTTCCTAAATGATCTCTTGAAGAATTCTACCTAGATTCCTTTTTTTTTTTTTTTTTGTTATGGCCTTCAGGTAGGTCAATAATATTTAAATTGTATCTATTGGATTTATTTTCCATATTGGCTATTTTTTCAGTGAAGTATTTCTTATTTTCTTACATTTTTTCATTCTTTTTAGTTTGTTTGACTTATTCTTGCTGTCTCAAAGAGTCATTAACTTCTATTTGCCATGTTCTAGTTTTTAATGGTAATTTTCTTTTCCATTTGTTTAATTCTACTTTTTAAGGAGTTGTTACTCTCAGACAATTTTTTCCTTTCTTTTCCAAGCTGCTGACTGTCTCATGCATGTCTCTCATTTCCTTTTTTCATGTTTTCTTCTACTTTTCATCTGTCTGTTAAAGTCTTTTATGAGTACTTCCAAGAAGTCTCTTTAGACTTGAGATCAATTCATATAACTCATCGAGATTTTTTTCTATGGACATTTTTTGCTGTCATCCTAATAGCTTTCTATGGTCAAGATTCTTTTTTGTTTCATGCTTATTTTCTTTACTTTTCTTTTAGTGTTTTCTTTGCATTATTTTATGAATGAGCTCTATTCCTGAGAAAAGGATTCACTCTCCTTAGCTCCCTTTGAAGTTCAGTTCAAGTATCATTTTGTACAGAAAGTCCTTATCCCTCCATCTTTTCTTCCAACAAAAATTCCCTCACATTTATTTTGTGTATATTTAACTTTTTGTTGGATTTGATATTTAGTAGGTTTCAGATCTTTTTAATAGAAGTTCCATTCCAGCAATTCATGTAAATCTTTCCAGGGATTTCTAAAATTAGCTTGTTCATTTGTTATACAACAATAATATTCCATTATCTTCATATACTACACTTTATTCAGTCATTCCCCAATTAATGGGCATCTATTCATTATCTAATTCTTTGCTACCACAAAAACAATTGCTACAAATATTTTTGCATATGTAGGCCCTTTTCTCTCCTTTATGATTTCCTTGGGATATAGATTTAGTAATGGCACTGCTGGGTCAAAGGGTATGTACAGTTTTAGAGCCCTTTGGGCATAGTTCCAGATTGCTCTCCAGAATGGTTGAATCATTTCATAACTCCACCAACACTACATAACCTGCATCCATGCCTACTTTCTCTCTTCCCCAATAACAGATACAGTTCTCAAGAATTACAAATATCCTTTTCCCATCTAGGAATTTAAACAGTTTAACCTTTATTTTTTCCCACTTACCTTCCTATGTTTCTCTTGAGTCCTGTGTGTGTAGATAATTTTCTGTTTAGTTCTGCTTTTTTTCAATAAAACTGATTGACAATCTCTTACCTCATTGAAGCTTCATCTCTTCTCCTGAAAGATAATGCTGTGTTTCACTGAGTAGTTAGTTCTTGATTGTTAAACCCAGGTCCTTTGCCTTCCAGGATAAGGTGTTTCAGGCCCTCTGATCCTTTATTGTAAAAGCTGCCATATCCTGGGTAATCCTGACTATTGTTTCTGCATAGTTAAATTGTTTTTGTTTTTATTTTTGTTTTTCTGGAGGCATGCAGTATTTTTTCTTTGAGGATATAGTTATAGAGTTTAGCGACAATGTTCCTTGGGCTTTTGCCTTTTGGGATCTCTTCCCAAAGGTGTTCAATAAATTCTTTCAATGATTCTGTCAGATTCTGTTCAAAGAATTCATTTCATATGATTTTTGAGGGAAAATAGGATAGTTCAAACACTTTCCTGGCTTTGCTCCACTATTTTAGCTCCAGCCCCAGAATGCTCTACACAGATTTCCAATTTATCACAAGTGGTACCTAATGGTACTATTATGACCTTTGTATAATGGACAATGAGGTAGAATTTGGCAACTGGTGGTAGTTAATAATTAAGATTGCGAATTATTTACTCACAGTTTTATTTTAAAACACTTTGTGGAAATACTATACACTGTAAGCTACTAAGTAGTAATAATGATCATATATTGCATTTTTCTTGGCTTTTTTTTTTTTCTTGATGTGAATCTATGGTTCTTAGCTAGTGTTTTTCTTCCAGTAATGTTATGAGGCAGACAGGATATTTCATTTAAAAAAACAATAAAATTAGGCTTTAATATAACAAAATTACTTACCCAACACTATAAAGACTTAGAACTAAGGAATCTTGATTTATGGGGCAGAGCTTTTACCACTCTTTCTTTTACCGTGGTCACTTTGTCAAGCTATATCCTAATATTAAACAGCTTATTCCAACTCATATTTGATCTGAGAGTCAGTAGGGAATTACAAGGTTTTATAGATCTGAAAAGTGGTATGGTCAGACTTGTGCTTAGGCAGTTTACACATTAGATTATCACTTGATATTCTTGGGAAACTTTATATGTCCCATTGAGTAAATAGTTGATAACAGAATTGTAACTTAATAACAACAACAGCGGGATTAAGACAAAATTGTCTCAAATGTGCTTTGCTAAACTTAAATCATTATATAAATATCAGCTTTTATGATTAAAAAGGGGGAACATTATTCTGGTTATCCAATTCATACCTTAAAAACATCATTGGTATGGGACACTGGGAAGGTCAAGGTAAGAGCTCAAACTAATGCACAATAAATAGCATTACTTCATTTCCATGATCTTTCTGAAATCAAATACATAGGTATTATGAGAGATGCAAAGCTTGAGTTCTGAAAATGTTTACATTTAGTTTTGTAAATAGTCAAAACATATTAAATACCATGTTTGTGAAATGCTCAGATAACCCTGTTTTATCCCTCTGGAATCTTAAGTCCTTGCTCAGTATCAGTAGAATAAACAAGGTTTTCAACAACATTGGCAATTGGAATATTCCATAGCAACTTTCAGTTCAGGTATGTTATAGATATTGAATTTCCCTTGTGATTTTCAGTTCATCTCCAATGTATGCTTCATATCTAAGAAGAAAATGCCAGGTTTTCACTTTGAATTTTAATATGCAATTACAATCTGTGAAGGTTATCCTCTTTCCCTACACAATTTCAATCCCTAAAAGTTGGCTATAGGGAGAGAGTCTTATCAACATCCATTTACCCCTGTGCAGCATCACATAAATTCCTGTAAGGAAAATCTTTCTATAAAATACCACATATGATTAGTAATAATAGGCATAATGATTGCTTGCTTCTTTTTAGTCCACATGCTGGTTTTTAAAACTTATATGTGTGTTTCTTTGAGGCACTTAATATCCTTTTTTTTCCATTTAGGGATGTAATCCTACTAAAAATTCTATTCAATTTAACACAAATGTATGTTTCTTGGTAAAATGTTAATGACAAGTATAATTTCTTTTCTCTCTCACACATTTATATGTATGTGTGTATATAGTATATATAATATATATATATACATATACATATGTGTGTATAATATACATGCAAAGTTCACATGATGTTATTCAAATCAACACTTTTTTTTTCATGGTAATAACATTCAAATCAATAAAAGAAACTTAATCTAGTATCCCTGAATCTTCACTATTACCCCATAACCTCTAGGGAAAATTGAATAAGGACAGAGAAGAATACATCTTTTTCTCAGGAGTACATGGCATCTATACAAAAATTAACCATTAGAGCACAAAAATCTCACAATCAAATACAGAAAGGCAGATATAGTAAATGTTTCCCTTTCAGACCACAATGCAATAAAAATTATATTCAATAAAAATTCAAAAATTATTTTCAAAAAAATTCAAATTAAAAACTAGGGAAATATAGACTAAAAATCAATTGGAAATTAAATAATTTAATTCTAAAGAATGAGTATGCCAAACAACAAATCACGTTTCTGTGATTTCATCCAAGAAAATGATAAAAAGATGCAGCCAAAAACATTCTTAGATGAATTTTTATATCTCTAAACAGCGTCATGAATAAAATAGGGAAAGAGAAAATCAATGAATTGGACATGAAATGGAAAAAAAGCTAGAAAAAGAACAAGTTAAAAACCTCCAATTGAATACCAAATCAGAAATTCTGAAATTCAAAGAAGATATTAATAAAATTGAAACTAAGAAAAATATGTGACTAATTAGTAAAACTACAAGTTTTTTTTATTTAAAAAAAAAAACAACAAAACACATAAACCTTTGGTTAATTTGATAAGAAAATGGAAAGAAAAAAATCAAATTACTAGTACCAAAATTGAAAAGGATGAGCTTACTACCAATGATAAAGAAATTACAGTATTTTTAGGAACTATTTTGCCCAAATACATGGTGGCAAATTTTATATGGATGAATATTTACAAAAATATAAATTGCCCAAGTTAATAGAAGAGTAAATGAATAACTTAGATAATGCCATTTTAGAAAAAGAGATTGAACAAGTCATTAATGAACTCCCTAAGAAAAAATCTCCAGAGCCATATGGATTCACAAGTGAATTTATCAAATGTTTAAAGAACAATTAATTCCAATAATATGTAAACTATTTGGTAAAATAGGTAAAGAAGAAGTAATGCCAATTTTCTTTATGACATAAATATGATATTGATACCTAAATCAGGAAGAAAGCAAAATAGAAAAAGGAAATTACAGATCCAATCTCTCTAATGAATATTAATGCAAAAAAATTGAATAAAATGTTAGCAAAGAGATTACAGCAATTTATCAGCAGAATAATATACTAAGAACAAGTGAAATTTTTACCAAGAATGCAAAGCTGGTTCAATATCAGGAAAATTATAACATTATCAACAAGATCAATGACCAAAATAACAGAAATTACATGACAATTTTAATAGATTAAAAAAAAAGATTTTGAAAAAAAATGCATCATCCATTCTTATTAAAAACACTAGAGAACATAGGGATAAAGAAAGTTTTCCTTAAAATATTAAGCAGTATATATCAAAAAAACCAACAGTAAGAATTATTTGTAATAAAAAGAAGCTGGATACATTCCTAAAAAGATCAAGGGAGAAACAAAAATGTCCATTAACACCACTATTATTCAATATTGTACTAGAAATGTTGGCATTAGCAATAAGAAAAGAAAAAGAAATTAAAGGAATTAGAATAGGCAATGAGAAAATAAAGCTATCACTCTTTGCAGATAAAATAATGATTAGTAAGAGAATCCTAGAAAATCATCTAAAACCCTACTTGAAACAACAGCTTTAGCAAAGTTGCATAATTTGAAATAAACCCACACAAATCATCAGCATTTCTATATATTACTGACAAAGTTCATCAGCAAGAGACAAAAAGAAATCCATTTAAATAAATGTAGACAAAATAAAATATTTGAGTGTCTACCTGCCAAAACAAACCCAGGGATATATTAATACAATTACACAACATTTCTCACATAAATAAAGTTAGATCTAAGCAACTGGAAAAATATCAATTTCTCATGTGTAAGCTGAGCTAATATAATAAAAATGACAGTTCTCCCTAACTTGGTCAACTTGTTCAGTTCCATAGCAATCAAACTGGCAAAAAAATATTTTATGGAAGTTTTAAAAAAAGAAATAACAGTCATCTGGAAGAACAAAAGATTGAGAATATCAAGGGAAATAATGAAAAAACAAACAAACAAACAAACAAAAAAACAAAAACAAATACAAATATTGGCTTAGAAGTTCCAGACCTAAAGCTATATTATATCAAAATAAAATTAAAATGAGTACATAATTTGGGCATAAATGGTAATACCATAAGCAAGTTAGGAGAGTAAGGGATTGTTTACCTATAAGAAATTTGAGAAGAGAAGAAATTATGACCAAAGAACTAGAGTAGATAGAGATTAAAAGTGAAGTACAAAGCTGTGAAAAATATTTTACAGCCAACGTTTCTGATAAAGGTCTCATTTCTAAAATATATAAAGAATGGTGTCTTATTTATAAGAATACAAGTCATTCCACAATTAATAAATGGTCAAAGGATATGAACTGACAATTTTCAGATGATGAAAGTAAAGCTATTTATAATCATATGAAAAAATGTTCTAAATCACAATTGATAAGAGAAATGCAAATTAAAATAACTCTGAGCTACTACCTCATACCTCTCAGTTTGGCTAAGGTGACAGGGAAAGACAATGATAAATAGGGAGCTCATATGGAAAAATGGGGCATTAATTATATTAATGATAATATAATTTTGATATTTGATTCAACCATTGTGGAGAGCAATATGGAACTATGCCCAAAGGACTATGCAATTGTGCATATCTTTAGATCCAGCAGTGCCACTACTGGTTATGTATCCCAAGGAAATCCTAAAGGAGGGAAAAGGATCTACATGTGCAAAAAATGTTTGTAGCAGCTCTTTTTGTAGTGGCAAACAATTGGAAAATGAGTAGATGTCCATCAACTGAGAAATGGCTGAATAAGTTGTGGTATTAGAAGGTAATGAAATACTATTGTTCAATAAAAAAAAAAAAGCGATGAACAAGCCAGGAATACATTATACCCAATAAGAACAAGATTAGGCAGTAATCAACTATGAAATATTTATTTCTTCTCAGTGGTTCAATGATTCAAGCTAATCCTAATAGACTTTGAATAGGAAATGCCATTTGCATCCAGAAAAAGAAATATTGACATTGAATGAACACATGCTATGTTCACTTCTTTTTTTTCTGTTTTATTTTTTTCTCTCATAGTTTTTCAATTTTGTTCTCATTTTTCTCTCCCAACATGATTAATGAAGCAATATGTATTAAAAAATAAATAAAAAAAACAAATTAAAATTAAAAAAAAATCTAAGCAGAGGTTTGTATCACTCATTTGCCACTTAATCTTTATTTCCTTGTATTATTAGTAGAAAAATCAGTAATATATAATATATAAGTATATATCATTGGCTTGTGTAGTTAGATCATAATATTCTTAAAAACAAGGATTGGGAAGGATTCTGGGAAGATGGTGGAGTAGGTTGGTAAATTTCAGGCTTTTCAGAGTTCCCCTACAAATAGAATAAATTTGTGCCTCAAGGTAAACACTGGTGAAAAATCAAGTTCAATTGGGGTAGAACTAAGGTCCTCCTAATACAACCTGAGAAGATTGGAAGAAAGACCCCAGGCTGGGGATTAACTTGTTTGAAGTACAAACACCTCAGGTCTAGCTCAGCAGAAATATCAAGTGGGGATCTCTCCCCAGCTAGCTGGTTGGAACTGGATCTTCAGCACAAACTACAGAGAATTGAACCTCCCCAGATTATTTGGTGAGTGGGGATTTGAGTCTGGGTAGACACAGTGAACTGTGTCTGATTGGGACATGCCAGGGCCAATTGTGACGCTAAGATGCAGTCTTGGGCTAGTAGGAGCCAGAACTTGATGAGTGCAGAAGCAGAGGGACAGGGATTCTGCTGGTTGTAGGCACTTGCAGAAGGGTAGAGCTCCTGGTTTGGGGTTCCTGGTCAGAGATAAGAGATGAAGGGAAGCTTCACCATCTGCCTATCCCATGATTCGAGTAACTTATACTAATTATTTTCATTTAAAAAATGAAATGGCAAAAAAGAAATAACCACACCAAGGAAAATATTATGGTAACAGGGAAGACTGGGGTTCATCTTCAGAGGAGGATAGTTTATTAAAAAAAAAAAAAAAAAAAAAAAAGAACCTGAGTTCAAATCTGATCTCAGACACTTAACACTGCCTAGCTGTGTTATCCTGGGCAAGTTACTTAACCCCAGCCCCCCCAAAAAAAAAGAAGAAGAAGAAGAAGAAGATTCTATCACAAGGAATAACATGAAATGGCTCCCCACCCAGAGAGAATTTATAGAAGAACTAAAAAAAAAAAAAAAAAAAAAAAAAAAAAAAGAATTTAAAACTCAAATGAGAGACATTGAGGAAAAAACTAAAAAAATAAAAACCATCCAAGAAAAACAATAAGATTATGAAAAAAGAGTTAACAAAAGGAGGTACAGAGTCTCAAAGATGAAAATAATTCTTTGAAAATTAGATCCAGCAAGAGAAAATCAGTAAAGCTATAAAAAAACAAGAAATAACAAAGTAGGTTTAAAAATGAGAAAATAGAACAGAATGTGAAACATAAGAAAACTGATTGATCTGTAGAACAGATCAAGAAGAGAAAATATAAAAATAATTTGACTGTCAGAAAATTGTGACCAAAAAGAGAGCCTTGACACAATAATGCAGCAAATAATTCTAGAAAATTGTCCTAGAGATAGAACAAGAGGGGAAAGTAGAAATAGAAAAAAAAAAAAAAATCCACCCATCATTACCTCAGAGAAATCCTTTGTGGAAAACATACAGAAATATTATTGCCAAATTTTGAAACTCACAGATCAAAGAGAAGATTCTGCAAGAAACAATAAAAAGAAAACAATTCAAATATGCTGGAGCTACAATTAGAATGGACAAGACATCAATAGCTACAATAAGACACCACCCATCCTCCCTGATGTTCTGCTGGACACATGGCAATATTCTCTTTTTTCTCTGTGTTTTGTATTCCTTTTCTGTTTTTCTTTTTCCTTTTTTTTTCTTACTCTGATTTTTTTTTCAAATAAAATAAAGGAAAAGAAAGAAAAGTGTGTTTCCCACCTTAACATATTAATACTTTACCACCTTATATATTGTTGTTTTTGTTGTTTAGTTATTTTTCAGCCATGTACAACTCTTCATGACTTCATTTAGAGTTTTCTTGACAAAGATACTGGAATGATTTGCCATTTCCTTCTCCAGTTCATTTTATAGATGAGAGAACTGTGAAGTGACTTGCTCAGGATCACCTAGGTAGTGTCTGAAGCTGGATTTGAACTCAGGAAGATGTCTTCAGGTCTTTGTTCTCCCTAGTTGTCCCCATCTTATACATAGTATGTATAACAATATGCCAATAAATGTTTAATATTTAATTGCTGTTATTTATGTCATGTAGCAATCAACAAATAAGTTGATTGAGTCTTTTTGGACAAACCAAAATCTGTCTGTAAAATGGGGATAATGATAATATCCTTGAGTTATTGTGAAGATTAAAACACATGTTTGTCAAAAACTTCACAAACCCCAAAGCATTATATACATACTCGTTGTTATTAAAGATTGTGGGCAGGGGACTAATAGCACCAGCAAGTAAGATTGGTCCCATTGCTATTAAGTCACAGTAAGTTCTTGCAACCATGAATTAAGTAGATTCTGCCTCATTTGATCAGTTCTGTTTCCCCTTCAGTTGTTTGTTTATATTCCCAATGAAAGGTGCTCATTAAGAGCTATTAGCACATCCAAACAGTGGTAAGCCTGGTAGGGTGACACTTGGTATTTAAATTTATTCTTTTCATATCTTAGCTTCAGAATTACATTAAATCTGAAAAGGGAAATAAAGATTATCTATCCAAAACCTGCCATTTTACAGATAAAGAAACCTGATCCCAATGAGTAAGTGATTTATCTAAGTTAATTTTGGCTCACCAAGACTGCCTAGTGAATATGTAAGTTTCTACTTAAATATACCACAAAATTAGAATAGAATTACCAATAGAGATTGAATTAAATAATTTATTTTCATTGCTGCCTTCCCTAAATATTGACAATTGTATAACAAACATGTATTGAGCACATAATTTGTAAAGGATAGTAAAATATTGATATACTAAGTTGGAAGACCTAGTCCTTAACTTGAAGGATTTTATAATCTAAGCAGACAAGCTATTAGTGTATTCTGAGTATTAATAATACAAGGTAGCAAAGACTAAATGTCAAGTGACTTATATAGACAATAAATAGTATAAGACTTCAGAAGAACCACTTTCAAGAAGATTAACTGTTTCTCATTTTTCTAAACCCATCTCAGAAGGGCTGAGTTCTACTTACTCAGGTTACTTACCTCCCAACCTCTCTGATTTCTATCTGTAGTTATGATGATCATCAAGATTAATTTATTGGCAAGAAGCCTGGCCCAGAAGGATCATCTCCTGCTCAGTGATTGAGTCAGTCACTGTAGAAAAATCTATTGAAATGAATCTGTCTTAACATCACTATTAAACTTGATTAAAGGCCTCCAGTTGCAGCTATTCTAACAACTATTTTAAATCATTTTATTTCTCTGTTACTTTAGATTCATTAAGAACTCAGTGGGTAATCAAGTAATAACTTAGTTTGAAACATTTTACATAAGTCAATATTCCTTGAAATTAAAATTTGCCTTTGCCAATATTCACCCTATATGGAATGCCCTTTCTCGTTCTCTGGGTCTAGGAAAATTATCCAGTGCTCAGTTTGTATTATACCATCTTCAATAAACTATGAAAAATACTCTGGCCAGCATAGATATATCTCCTTTCTAAATTCCCATAGTATTTAGCAATCTGTACTTCATAATCTGCCTTATCTTATTCTAACAGCATGTTGCCTGCCTTGTAGCAATAGAGGGATTTTCCTCATGCAGATATTGCCTTTATCAATGAAATGGTAGTTAAAGTTCCTATTCCCTATCCTACTCTTCTTTGGATAGCTAAATTTTATTTGCTAACAAGATTTTTAACCAATCGAGGCTACCCCAAATCTTTAATACTTTTCCATTCTCTGATTTGTTTCATTACTGTTGACTATAAAGTAGAAAATCTAAATTCTTATTCATTTCCTCTCAAGTCTGTACCTCCCCCCCCCTTTTTTTTTTTAAATTAAAATCTTCCTGTAACATGCTCTTCAAAACAAGAGAAGGGGAATTGTAAGGATGCAGTTCCCGCAAAACAAGAAAAGGGAATTGTAAGGGTCCTTTAAATGGTCACAGTGCAACAGGAGATTGAGAGGCCCAGAAGTAATCTCTGTGGATATAGGACTGCCCTGTGGGTGGGATCCTGGCCATATTGAGATAGCTTTGTAATGGGTGATGGCTCTCTTGCTGGTTGGCTGTGTGTGTGACCTCACAGGCCCTTTATAAGTCCATTGCAGACAGCAAGTCACTCTCTTTAACCTGGCTCCCTAGCCTGGGGTAGCCGAGCCAAGCTGATGGATAGCCGAGAGAGGTAAGAAGTTTGGTAGTGAACATATGGGTCTTCAGAACAGGTGTTCACTAAGGAGTTAACAAGTCAGGGCATCAAGTCAGGGCATTATGTGAGTAGGTATAATAAAGGCTTTTAAGATTACATGTAGCTGTTCTTGAATGCGCTACCAGTTATTAAACTACTATTCAAGAAATCATGGCCAAAGACCTTTGAAGGCCTCAGAGGAGGCAAGCCGGGTAGAGTTGACACTGCAAAGGTCAATGGTCAAAGGTACTCTGCTGGGTCTAGGACAGACTGGAATTATTAACTGCTAGAAGGGCATGTTACACCTTCCCTCCTGCAACATTTTATTTTATATCATAAAATCAGAGTTTTGGGTTTTGACAGAGAAGCAAAGGCCATCTAGTACAATCTCCTTATTTTTATTAATGAAGAAACAGAGGGGAAGTAAGTTACTTCTTATATAGTGACTGACAGAAGTATGATTCAGAAATCATGAGTTCATAAATCCATGACTTGAAGGGACTTTGGAGGTCATTTAATATCACCCTTTAGAGACCAAAAGACATTAATTGACCTATGGAAGGTCCATCTAGTAAGTAAGCATCAAAGGTTGGCTTAAGTCCAAATTCTTTTATTTCAGAGTCAGTGTGTTTTTTTTTTTTTTTTTTTTTTTGTTTGGTTGGGTTTGTTTTGTTTTGTTTGTTTTGTTTATTTCCTTTTTGTTCTTTTTTTATTTTACTAGGCTACTTCTCTTATTCAAAAACCAAAGGGATTGGGTGGGGGGAATCTTCCAACTTCAAATCTTTTTTTTTTTTTTTTTTTTAATCTAAATTAAATTATTCCTGATTCTGTTTATTTACACACTTGGCCATATTGTTTAAATGGAAAAATGAAGCAGTTCAGTTCCCTCTTCTCAAAGCAATAATAGAAAACCACATGAAAGCTAACAGGGATTAACAGCTTTTATTGAGGAAGTTCTGAAATCAGGGCAAAATGATATTAGCGCTTGACACTTAGCAAGTCATGTTTGGATAAACTGGGTACACTTTTGATAAGTATGAACTTCTCTCCAGGTTTCTTGTCATGTTCCTAGCCTGTATCTATAGTATATCCTCCTTTTTTTACATTTTTTAAAATTAATTTTATAATTATAATTTTTTTGACAGTACATATGCATGGGTAATTTTTTTTTTTCTTTTTACAACATTATCCCTTGTATTCACTTTTTCAAATTTTCCCCTCCCTCCTTCTACTCCTTCCCCTAGATGACAGGCAATCCCATATATAATAAATGTGTTACAGAATATCCTAGATACAATATATATGTGTGTAAAACCAAATTTCTTATTGCATGGTAAGAATTAGATTATGAAGGTATAAGTAACCTAGGTAGAAAGACAATAGTGCAAACATTTTACACTCCTTTCCCAGTGTTCCTTCTCTGGGTGTAGCTGTTTCTGTCCATCATTGATCAACTGGAACTGAATTGGATCTTCTCTATGTTGAAGATATCTACTTCAATTAGAATATATCTTCATACAATATCGTTGTTGAAGTGTATAGTGATCTCCTGGTTCTGCTCATTTCACTCAGCATCAGTTCATGTAAGTCTCTCTAAGCCTCTCAGTATTCCTCCTGCTGGTCATTTCTTACAGAGCAATAATTTTCCATAACATTCATATAAAATAATTTACCCAACCATTCTCCAATTGATGGGCATCCATTCATTTTCCAGTTTCTAGTCACTACAAAAAGGGCTGCCACAAACATTTTGGCACACACGGATCTCTTTCCCTTCTTTAGTATTTCTTTGGGATATAAGCCCAGTAGTAGCACTGCTGGATCAAAGGGTATGCACAGTTTGATAACATTTTGGGCATAGTTCCAAATTGCTCTCCAGAATGGCTGGATTCTTTCACAACTCCACCAATAGTGTGTTAGTTTCCCAGTTTTCTGTCATCTTAGCCAATATGACAGGTGTGTAGTGATATCTCAGAGTTGTTTTAATTTGCATTTCTCTGATCAGTTAGTGATTTGGAACACTCTTTCATATGAGTGGATAGAGTTTCAATTTCATCATCTGAAAATTGTCTTTTCATATTCTTTGACCATTTATCAATTGGAGAATGGTTTGATCTCTTATAAATTAGAGTCAGTTCTCTATATATTTTGGAAATGAGGCCTTTATCAGAACCTTTAACTGTAAAAATATTTTCCCAATTTGTTCCTTCCCTTCTAATCTTGTTTGCATTAGTTTTGTTTGTACAAAAGCTTTTTAATTTGTATATCTTCCTTTTGTATTGAATGTTTCCATTCTTCCTCCCTGTGCTCTCCAGATAAGAAATGGAACAGTTAAAGATGAGTTTTCTAAATCCCATCCTAAATATCAACGAGAATTTGATGTTTTGGTTGCCATTCAGTTTTTTTTTCTCCTCCCTCCACTAAAGGGGCAGATATCAGAAAGAAAACATAAAGGTAGAAGCACATAATGTCTACTTAGATAGCCAGTCATACTTCCAGAGCTAGATTCCAGGGTATTTACAAGGTCATCCTGCATGGGAAACAAGGAAGAGGTAGATGAAATAAGAGTTGGTGTCACATAAAGAAAACCAATTGTTTAGTCACAGGTATGAATATTCATCAAAATATAATATATAATATTATAGTATATAATAGTCCAGTACTAAGGTAAGAAAAGGAAAATGATGGGTTTCCATTTTCCTTGGCAAAGGAGCTCAAAAATCTTCTAGGAAAAATTTCAATCTAGCAGTCATTTAGAATATAAAGTATATTATTGTACATCAGGTTTGCCTTTCTTTTCTTCAAAATCTCAATAGGAGATAGGACATTGAAAGGAACCAGGACATTAAGACCATGAGTACTTTTTTTTTTTTCCCACCAATGTGGATGGTAATGTATTCCCTTCTCATCTCTCTAATACCCTCCAGTGGAAAACATATTCAAAATATTGTTGGTCTTCCTCTTTTTTTGTTTTTTAATATGCTGTGCATATAAGTTCAGAGTTTGAGTTATATATCTGTTATTCCTCAATCATGCTTCATAATTGGACTATATCTTTTTTTTCTGATCATCCACTTATTGGATGGTATCTTTAATTCCATTTCTTTTTCACAAGTCATCATTGGTGATACAAAGCAGTGTACTTAAGCTCATTCTGCATTTTATCTCTTGGTAAATATCCCAAGCTGTGTAAAATGCATTATTAATAAGAGTATTCTGTACTTACAAAATTCTCTTAACCTCCAGATCTCAGGATGCTTAAATTTATTAATCCCATTAAACTAATTTAATAACACAAACCCCTTGTGAGGCAAGTTAAGTAGCAAATATTATTTTAGTTTTATCATGGGGAAGGATAAGGAACTTTCCCCAAGTTCCCACTACAGGACTGGGTCAAATTAAAATACAATTTAGACTGCCCACTGTGGGTAGAAATCTCCCTTATGCTTTAAATATGTTTGGAGAAACTTAGGAAACCTCTTAACCATTTAATTTAGACTGTCATGCCATTCTATTTCTCTCAACAATGTAAAAATCCTATTGATATGAATTGCTTCAGGTTTATTATGTTGAAATCTAACCCCATTCTGTTATGAACTTGATTTAAATGTGTAATCTAAAATAACTCATGTTTGATTGTTTTACATGTTCTAAAAATGAAACTGGAAACCCTCTTTATCTAACCTCTCCTGTATGTCCCCTTTGAAGAGGGAGAAATGCTATTTTCTTTCTTTTTTCCTGTCTTTTTCTTTCTTTTCTTTTTTGCTTCCTTCCTTCCTCCCTCCCTCCCTCCCTCCCTCCCTCGCTCCCTTCCTTCCTTCCTTCCTTCCTTCCTTCCTTCCTTCTTTCCTTCCTTCCTTCCTTCCTTCCTTCCTTCCTTCCTTCCTTCCTTCCTTCCTTCTTTCCTTCCTTCCTTCCTTCCTTCCTTCCTTCCTTCCTTCCTTCCTTCCTTCCTTCCTTCCTTCCTTCCTTCCTTCCTTCCTTCCTTCCTTCCTTCCTTCCTTCCTTCCTTTCCTTTCTTTCTTTCTTTCAAAATGCTTGGGGAAATTTCTTGAAGGTTTCTTGTATTTTAGAGCCAAATTGTACTTTGGCATTTCTATAATTTAAAGGAAATAGAATTTTCAAGGCCATGTTTTGACTTTAGTCATCTTTCTCAAAAATGATTATTTATACAACTGATGTAGTTAATGTTGGTTTCAGAGAAAGAAATATTTCATGTATACTATAGCGGTATGAATGAAAAGCAGCAAACAAATAAAAACCTGCTTTTTAAAAAAAATAATTATAACTTGTAGTTGCCTTTAAGAAGATATTCTTAAAGAACAAAAGCACAATTTTCTGTGACACTTTTTATATTCTATTCCATAGAAGAAATAATTTCTTCAATGTGAGATCATTTGTATTATTGAGGTAGCTCCAATATTATTTAAAAAATAAAGTCAGAAAATGAATATAAATTTCTAGAAAGCAAATTGCTGCAAAAAATAGCAAGAGTTCCTTTTACCTATGCAGAAAATCCTTTATATTTATATTTTAAGACATACTCTTTTGAAAGATATTTTTAATATTCTGTTTGCAGGGTGAATGTTGAGTGGACAAAGTTGTTCCTTTAATTCAAAAGAGTGTAGTAGGGAAATAAATTTGTTTGGCTCTGATAGATAAAGGCTAGTATTAAACAAAACAAAACAAAATACTGTTGCTAGGTCAGAGTTATTATGAGAGGCATCAAGTTTTCTTTGTTGTTTTTATTGTTTTAAATTTTGCTCTAAAGTGAAGATTAATTTTTATAGAGAACAATTAAAGATCAGTGATTACATGCATCATTAACTTGATTAAAAATTCTATTTCCATAAAGGATAATTTAGCAAATAAATCATGTGCTGAAGTATCTTTGATCCAGTTATTCCTATCTATGGGAAAAATCTTCAAGTTCAGAGCAGAGCCTAGGTACAGTTGTTGAACTTAGTAGCAGCTTACCCAAATTGTTTCCCAATATTTAGGAAGAATGAAACAACTTACAAACTAAATTAACTTTTCAAAAATAAAAATTTATAAAGTGATGACAAATGCCATACCCCAATTTGGTTTAATTGTTCTTCAGGGTTTTCCTCAATAATTTTGAAATGGGTTTAGGCAGTGAGCCTGGGATTTTATAGGTGTAGGGAACTCCTAAGTGAGTTATCTCCAGCTACTAACATAGTTTTGAATCTTCCAATCTTATGGAATTAATTAATGCACTGAGAGTTTACATGATTTAGCTAGGGTCATGCAATATGTGTCAGGGGCAAATTTTGGCTTTGAAGCAGTTCTTAGTCTATCCACTACTACACCACTGCCTCTTTACCTGCCTCTGTAAATTTGGGATTAAAGACCAAGAAACTGCCACTGATACTCAACCTTTCTCTTTTCATTGGGGAAAGAATAAAAGAGGTAATCCCATCTTTGTTTAAAATATTCCTTAAAAACACTCCTAATGAATAGTGTAGAAATTAAAGATGGACCATTCAGGAATAATTCAATCTACATCTATCCTAGGTGCTATTTTCCCCATTTTTGTTGTTGTTATTCAGTTTTGTTTGACATCTTGTTATTCCCATTTGAGGAAAGATACTGGAGTTTTTTGCCATTTGTTTCTCCAGCTCATTTTACTGAGGAATCTGAATCAAATAAAGGTTTGAATACAAGTTTTCCTAACTCTAGGTAGCTCTCTAATTACTGCCATCTAACTTCATCCTTCTCTTCTTCTTTCTCCTCCTTTTTTATTCTTTTTCCTCCTTTTTTATTCTGTGATTCACCTCATTATTCAAAGTGTTTTTGATATATGAATTAGTAGTGAAGTAATGCTAAAGTATGGTTTAATGATTGAGCATAATGATTAATATTATTATTATTCACCCTAGTTATTCATGAAATCTTTATTTTTGGAAACTCTTTCCTAAAGTGAAAAAAAGTGTCATTTTCTTCATATAGGCAAGAACAAGTCAGTTGCTAATTGAATTGTTACCCAAATCCTTTAAGTCTCATGTATTAGTCTAGCATAAGGCTTCTTAAACTTTTTCTACTCACAACCCTTTCTTATCTAAGAAATTTTTTTAATATGACCCAGTAGATAGAAGTATATAAAGTAGGCATGCAAATTAAACACATATTGATAATAAGTCATAATTTCATGACCTCAACATTCAGTTATTATACTCCATATGGAGTTGCAACCCACAGTTTAAGAAGCTGGGGTTTGGAGAAGGGAAGTGATGATAGAAATTCTAATAGGTCTAGTGTATCATAACTTTCATTTGAAATGCAAACCACTCTATAGCATCATTTGCAATATTTAACTCCAAATTCAGCTTTCATCTAAGACCTAGCCAATGAATTCAAATCCTATAATAAATCCCTCTGGAATACACACGAGTTGTGTATTACATATTACATACATGTTTTGTTGCTGTTATTCATTCTTTCCTCTTAAAATGGATCTATCTTATCATAACAGTGATGTCTTAACTTACTAGTGAATTGAATTTGAGTCGTTTGGAAGATAGTGTTTACTAAATACTCTTTATTTAAAAAGCATTTGCTACTAATAGTTGATGAATGGTCAGGAAAAGTTGGTTACTTTTTGATGCTTAAAATTAGCTCCATTAAATGAGAAAAATATCCTAGGTGTTTTTTTCCCCCTCCATTCCCCCCCTCTTTCTATGTGGACAATATTGACATTTTCCCCTTTTTTTCTCAATGACTAAAATAAAAATCTATTTACTTTTTGTTAGCTATCATTGGACAAATGTGGGGCAATGATAGATGAAATCAAAAGCTAAATTATATTTTGAAAATTAGTTGTGGATTTTAACCATTCATGGTACCCCTTCCATTCTTTTCCATGAGAAAAGAGAGTGAATCCTTACATTGGTTTTGTTTTTGTTTTTGTTTGTTTGTTTGTTTTTTGATGATATAGTTAGGATTAAATGATCACACAATTAGGTAGAATTAATTATCTGAGACCAGATCTGAACTCAGGTCCTCCTGACTCTAGGGTCATGAGCTGTCTCACTGCATTGGTTTTCAATAAATTGGTTTCAATAATTGGTTTTCAATAAAGATAGATTATTGTACTGTAACATTTAATACATAATTCTCTTAGACACATGATGATATACATATACATATATCTGTGGGGGGTGGATGTAAGTATGTATATATGTATGCATTTAAGTTGTGTAATGAAAAATGCTTTCTTCCACATGTTTTTTCTGCTACCTAGATGTCCTAAACCATAGCAAAGGTTAGAATCCTTACACCTGTCTATTTGGTTCAGAGTATGTTAATTGATTTTTTTTTGGAAAGTAATGTAGTAGAACATTAATTAGGAGCATCTACCAAGATACTTTCTTTGACTTTTATTGGCAAATCATTTAAGTTATTATTCTTCCCGTGAAGATAAACAATCAAATTAATTGCAAGAAAAGTAATAAATGATTGGTAAGCATTTAGCATGAGATTAGTTTTCAGATAATTAAGAGTAATTGTTTTGTCTTAGTGGCCATTCTTTTACTATTCATGGATAGTTCAATATGATTAAAATGTAAAATTATATAAAAAAGTGATGATTGATAAATGAAACATTATTAACACATAAGTGTATAAACATGAGTTTCCAAAGTATCCTGAAAATTATAAAAAGGGAGTTATATGCTTATGTCCCAGAATCATAAATTCTTGGAGCTTTGAGACCTTAGAAGACTGTCATATAGTCCCACTCCTCATTTAAAGATAAGAAAACTAAAGCTAAAAGATGTTAAATAATTTGCCCAAAGAGAGATTACTAGTAAATACCAGGGTTGGAACTTGAACCCAAACTTCCTGTTTCCAAGCTTAGGGCACCTGAAATTGCACCATGCAATATAACAGTCTTCATTTCCAAAGACTAATTTATTTTCCATTATTGCCTGAATAATAATTAACACAGTTACTGAAACTCCTTTACAATTAATCCACTTTGGTAACATGAGTTTGCCACATGCATTTTATGGGTGGGGCTTTTATGGGTTCAACTCTGTGGGGATTCAAAGAGGATACCATATTCCTTGCACCAAAGAACTTATAACTGTTGGGAAGATAAAATGGTATAGGACTGAGGACCTGATGAATGTATCAGTTTTCCCAGGAATCAGATTTTCCTCCTGCTCTAGAGAGTTTTCATTGCTGAAATCTTAACAATGAATGTTGAACTCTAAGTTGGGAAACTAACTTAAATGGAAAATATGTTTAGTTTTGTTGTTTTCACTGCCATTTCTGCATCCCCTTCTCCACTGATATTATCTATAGATATCCTAGAAATAGTACCCATACCAGTTTTCTTTCCTTCCCTTCCAACATTTCTTTCTAAAGAAGTTGTTTGTTTGGTTTTTTTTTTTTTCACAAGGAGGAAAAGATAGATAGATAGATAGATAGATAGATAGATAGATAGATAGATAGATAGATAGATTAAAATATAATATCAACCAGATAGTGATAATCAGGTAGAGATTACATATAAAAGAATTTTAGCAAGTTTGAACCACACAGGCATACAATCTTTTTTACCCTCACAGAATTTTTAATAGCTTAAATGCAGTAAGTTCTAAGTCCTTCTCTGTTCCTCTCAATTCCATGAAATAAATAATGGTTAGGATTAGTTCACTTCAAGTGTAAATATACTCCTCCACTGATTTCTGGGTCCACATTTCTGCTAATAAAAATTAACAGAATATTAGAAGATGTAAGGCAAGATTGAAGCTTATACTCTATTATTTTAGAAAAAAAAAGCATGGATAGACTGACACTACATAATGAAAAGCAAAATAAGCAGAATGAAGAAAATATATGCAGTAACAGTAATATTGTTTTCACAATAACTGAGTCATTTTGACTACTGTAAATACCCAATTAACTACAAAGGTCTTATGAAGGGGCAGCTGGGTGGTGTAGTGGATAGAGCACCAGCCCTAAAGTCAGGAGGACCTGAGTTCAAATCTGACCTCAGACACTTCACACTTCCTATCAGGGTGACCCTGGGCAAGTCACTTAACCCCAATTGCCTCAGCAAAAATAAATAAATGAAAGCTCTTATGAAGATTTTATCTGCATCCAGAGAAAGAATTAAAATTTTAATAGAATGTTTTTATATACGTACACATATGTATATATGTATATGTATGTATAAATATACCTACACATATGTTGTATCTAATAATAGCTATCTCTAGTGCAGGAAGGAAAAAAAAAGTTGCACAATAACTTTATTATATATTTTAAATGAATAGCAAGTTGGACTACATCACAGATTTACAATTTCATGTACAATCATCTATTTTCTCCTATTTTCCTATGTTATGGAAATGTTTGTTTTATTTAAGTTCAAAATAGAAGGGGAAAAAAAAAGATGAGAGCTGAGAGATTATCTAAGTAATCCAACCCCATAATTTACATGTGAAGAAACTGCATTCTATGGCAGAAGTTAAGTGACTTACCCATTGTCACACAGGCTATAAATTTCAGAGATGGAATTTGATATCAGATTCTTTGACTTTAAAATCACTATTCTTTCCAGTGTACCATACTGTCTCCCAGTTGCCACAACATCTGACAAATGACCATGAATTCTTTATAACCATTTTTCTTTAAACTTCTATTTCTGTGTTATCCTCCTCAAAGGCATTCAGCAAAATGATAATTCATTCTTAGGCCTATCTTTGGTCCTAGATGTCATCTGGATTAGATTTGTTCCATTTAGCCTGAAAAAAAAAAAAA
This sequence comes from Sminthopsis crassicaudata, assembly GCF_048593235.1. NCBI lineage: Eukaryota > Metazoa > Chordata > Mammalia > Dasyuromorphia > Dasyuridae > Sminthopsis > Sminthopsis crassicaudata. Next base: position 378,146,362 of record NC_133619.1, read on the forward strand.
AAAAAACTGAGAAAAATAGGTCAAGGGTACAAAGAACCAGATTTTGGTTCAATAGAAAGCAAAACTTTTTAAGCATCAGAGTTGTCCAAAAATGCTATTCACTTTACTGAAACATTCCCTTTTAACTAGAGATTTTCAAGCACAGGGGGAATAAACACTTGGTATGAATGTTATTATATATGAGATTGACATTTTGGGTAAGTGTCAGACTATTTAACTTCTGAGGTATCTATCAATTCTGGAATTTATGACCAAGTTTTTAAACCTGAATTCTCTACCTTATCCTACCCAGTTCTTGTTTCTGGTCTAGTATTTAAAAGAGTTATTAGAAGGACTGACAAAACAGATAGTTTCTGTGTTCAGTAAGTTAAATGATTAAGGTAATCAATATCACCGAATTTGCCCAATTTCATAGGTTCACAGGATTTGGAGGTAGAAGAAACCTTCAAGATCATAGACTCTTAACAAAATTATTAAATGTTTGGAAAAAACAAAGTCCAGAGAGATTAATAACCAAATCAAAGCTATAGAAATGGCAAATCAAGAGATAGCAATTCCCTAAGAGAACGATATTTTTAGAAATCCATTGACTGACTATACAGTTCCCAATACACAAATAGTAATTAATATAGTACTCAATAACCAATAAACTAGAATGTATTATGCATTTGCATCACTGCCCCCTCTTCCTTTCCACATGATCCTACTAAGTTCTTCTATATACACACATCTATATCTACACACATATATACATATATACATTACATATACACATATATGTACATGCACACATGTAAGTATAAATACACATATATGTATATATATGACCAATCAATCAACAAACATTTATTGAGAACCTACTATATGCCAGGCTCTACACAAGCATTGGGAATACAAGAAGAAGTAAAAGACAGTCCCTGTTTAAGGAACTTATTATAATCCAATGGGGGAGACAACATGCAAAAATATTATGTACAAAGCAAGCTATAAAAAGGAAATGGAAGGCACTGGAATTAAGAGGGATTGTGGAAGTTTTCCTATAGAAAGTGAATATTTGACACCACTGTTTTAGTCCGTTCCTCTTATTTTTAGTCAATCAGTTGCATGTTTATTTATGTAAGTTTTGTCTCCCTTGGTGAAATAAGGTGCTTGAGTTTAATTTTTTTTTTTTGTCTATGTGTCCCTAGTACTTAACACTATTGGTAACATAGCAGGGCTGGGATTTGACCTATGATTGGTATAGAAAAGACATTATCTGAAACATAATTCCCTATATGGTCTTAGAGCATTGTCTAGAAAACTGAGAGATTAAATGACTTTTTTTTTCAGTTACAAAGCCAGAATATATCAGAAGCAGGGTGACTTCAAAGCCCTCTCTCTGTGTACTTGTAGATATTATCATGTCTAAGAGTCCAGGTATCAACCTCAGTTGGTGAAAGAGATTGAAAGATAAAAATGAAGCAGTCCCTGGCATAAAAACTTTTAAGTAGTTACAAAATAAATGCAATGCTTGAATAATTGGAGGATTAAAGAAAGGCCTCATGAAAAGATTATACTTGAAATCTGAAAGAACATGAGATCCTAAGAGGTAGAAATCAGGAAGGAATGTCTTCCATGCATGGAGACAGACTATATAAAAAGATTCAGAAATGGGAGATATAATGTTGTATGGTACATCCAGTTTGATTGGGTTGTGAAATGTGACAAATACAATAAATGTAAGCCTAGAAAGAGAAGTTGGAGCCAGACAGCCCGCATCAGTAAGAAGAGGGCAAGGATATAAAAATGATTAATTCGGTATGGAAAAGTAAAGAAGAAGCAGGAGTCAAAGATGACTTTTCAAGCTTCATTGATTGTGAGAATAGTGCCATTAAGAACAACTTAGGAGATGGTGCACAGTTAAGAGACAAAAAAACATTTCTTAGTTTCAGACATATTGAGCATGAGGTATTAGCAGGACATCTAAATGAAGATGTAGGGAGATAAAAATACAGGAGCCCCCCCCCAAAAGGAAAAGGGCTAGAAATATGATTTAAGTCATTCATGTTGAGTTAGAAATTGAACTTTTGGGAGTAGAATAACATCTCCAAGAAAGAGAACACTGCAAAAAATAAAATAAAATAAAGATGGCTAAGGACAGAGTCTTGGGTGACTCACAAATTTAGAGAGTGGAACAAAGAAGTTAAGTATAAGAGGTAAAAAGATGTAATTTCTGAGGTAAAAAGAAAACCAAGAGATTGATGGTAAAAGAATAGAGGAAACTATGAAAAAAGAAAGGGCTTACCTATTATGAACAATTATTGAAGCTGGGAATTTGTCCAGCCATTCTGGAAAGCAATTTAGGAACTAAACCTAAAAAAATTGGAACTATAACTAAAAAGTTATTTTCCATACCTTTAACCCAGAAATACCACTAATAGGGCTATATTTTAAGGACAACAAAATAAAATTTTATTTTAAAAATAAAAGAGACAAATCAGAAGTATCAGTGTAAGAGAAGGCTAAATTTAAGAGGTGAGGAAAGAATGCTGAGTCTAGTGATTATTTAGTCATTAATAACCTTTGCTAGAGAAGTTTTAGTAAAATGAGTAAATTTTTTTAAAAATAGTTGTACAAATACATAAGGAAGCTACTATTAGACTGTGCGAATATAGTCAAAACCTATTATCAATGTATATCAACAGTTTGAAAAGCTAATGTGAACTTAGCAAACAATAAGGGAAGCATACTTTCTAAAATAATTGAGGCAGTAGTACTTTTGCTATCTACACTCAGACTACATCTACAGTATTGTATTTCATTCTGGGTACCATATTTTTTCAAGGAAACTTGATCTTTTTCCAAAAACATCAACTAAGAAGAGGAGAGGATCTGGGTCCAGAAGCCAGTTTCTCATTCCAACACTTGTACTGAGACTGTCTGATAGCTGTGCTATTTTTCCTTTTTTTTTTTTTTTTTTTTTTTTTTTTTTTTCCCCAAGGTGCAGAGAAGCACCTTGAAACTTTTTGGAAAGTTTTGTCCCTGTCTTCAGAGTGCACAGAAACTTCTTCCCACCTCCTTTAATATTGTAACCAAATTGCCAGGAACCTAGTTTCATGCCCTTCCCACATTAATCAATCTTGTGCATACCATGCTGTTACCCTTGGAAAAAGCCTTTGGTTGTTCAGAATTAAAATGTTATATTCTTGCAAGATTAGACAAACTCTGAGATGCCTTCTAATTCTATAAAACAGATATTCTGTATGGTGCTTCTAAATAATAATGATATCCTTTTTTCTTTCTGAAAAATAAAAAATTAATAAGAAGATAATGGAAACATAATGAGGTTCCCACAAAAAGTATTTTTAAAATGTGTATAGATATCGGTTGATGCAAGGATTATGAAACAATAAACTTTCAATAACTTGATGTTTTGCTTCCAAGAGTACAGGTAATGTTATGTGTGTGTGTGTGTGTGTGTGTGTGTGTGTGTGTGTGTGTGTGTGTAGGTGATCATGTGATTTTTGAGAGACATGTAGCCTTTTTGGCCACATACCTTCATGGCAGGCTTTTTTTTTTTTTTTTTTTTTTCTTTTTTTCTTTTAACTACTAGAGAAAAAGCCCAAACATTTAGGCCTTAATCATCTCATTAAGTGTCATTACTTAAATCTCAAGCTAATTGTGCTCTTTCTAAGAGAGAGTACCTGAGATTTTCAAGTGTTCTTATAATGACCTGACTGGCTCTGCTCCCCTAAAGCCTTTTTATTCCCACAGCTGGGACCACTAAACCTCCACCTGCTGGCTAACCTCTGCTCATACCCCTAAAGAAATGTGCTCTATGCACCTATAATCACCTACAAGTGGTTATCCAGTCTTTGAATAATATCCTGTCAGTTAAGCTGTCCCTGTCTCCAAGGATCTTAAATTGGAGGACTATAACACATTAAAGGAAGCTGAAAGAAGGGTGGAGTGGGGAGGGAGGGGGGATAGTGGGGGAGGAGAGAGTATAAAGTGGAGAACATAGTAGAACACTAGAAAGTCAAGTACGTATTCCAGAGAGGAATGAAGAAATAGTAGGTCTAAGCCCCCCACTTAACATGGAGGTTCTGGAAGGAACTAGTCCATAGATGGAGAGACCTAAGAAGCAATGGATCATTCAACTGTGAGAAATTGTAACAGGATGGGTGCAGCTTACAAGTTGAAGAAATTTTGTTATCTAGTAGAAGTTGTGTACAGATAGAAGTATAGCCTCTGATCCTTATAATCTGTAGCTGAAAACTTCTTAACATCCTCCTGAACCCTGCTTTTTTTTTTTTTTTTTTTTTTTTTAGCCTCTAAATGTAGACCTTCCATCTTCAGTTTAGAAAGTAAAACACTGAGGGTAAAGAATATTTTGCATTTTATATTTACACAATGCTCTGTATATTTAATAAACATAATAAATATTATTAAGTGGAAGTTAGGGGTTTAGTTCCAGTATCTGGAATGCCAAGCATATAGGTATGTGCGTGTATATATATCTGGAAGTAATCTGTTTTGTGATAGCATTTAAAGCCACCAGAACTGATGAATTTACCAAAGAATATAACATCAAGAGAGACAAGAAGGCCCAGTAGGGAACCTTGGGATATACCAAATTAGAGAAATGAATATGAATTATTATTTAGTAAAGGAGTTTGAAATGGATCTGACAGAGTGCAAGAAAATTAACAGAACCCTATTGTGAAAGACCAGAGAGGAAATAATATCCAGGAGGAACTGGGTAGAAATCAGCCACAGATAAGTCAAGAGTAATTATATATAGGTATATTAAATATATACTCAGTACTTAGCATGGTGATGTTATGGTTCTCTAGTTCACACATATTTAGTCTACTGTAATGATGTAATTGTAATAGGGTATTTAAACTGGGGACAAAGTCAGACTCAGAGGGAGACTGGTTGAGACTGGCAGACTGGCAGACTGCTGGAAGAGACTAGGTCAGACTATGATAGACACAACATAAGAGACGATAAAGACTTTGTACTCTATTCTTGTCCATCCTTGGGGTGGCTATCCTGCTAAGACCAAAGCCCCAGAGGACTTCCAGAAAGCTAGCCTGAACATTACAAAAATAAAATTATGTTTTTACTTTAATTGTATCTTTTTTTTAAATATAAGAACTAATTTAAAATGTTACAATTACAAAGAAAGTTCTCCCAAACTATAATGTTCTGACTGGCCATGACTCTATGGGGTTCCATGGGTGAGGAACATTACGTATATTATTAGAATTTTAATGTATATATAATTGTATATAATGTAATATATTGGTGGATTTTCTTTTTTTATCCTTATAGCTAAACCAGATAGGATGAAAATAGAGAAACAAAATTATTGGCCAATTTCCCTAATGAATATTGATGCAAAAATCTTAAATAAAATGTTAGCAATGAGATTACAAAAAAATCATCCCCAGCAAATATATACTATGATCAAATAGTATTTATACCTGGAATGTAGGGCTGGTTCAATATTAGGAAAAATTATTAGCATTAATGACAATATCAATAACCAAACTATCAAAACTCATATGACTTTCTCAAAAGATGTGGAAAAAGCAATTGATAATTTCCAACACCCATTCCAATTAAAACAACAACAACAACAACAACAACAACAACAACAACAACAACAACACTAGAGTAATGGAATTTTCCTTAAAATGATCAGTAATATCTATTTGAAACCATCAGCAAGCATCACATGTAATAGGGACAAACTAGAATCATTCCCAATAAGATCAGAAGTGAAACAAGGCTGCCCACTATCACCATTACTATTCAGTACTTTATTAGAAATGCTAGCTTTGGCAATAAGAGAAGAAAAAGAGATTAAAGGAATTAGAGTAGGTCATGAGGAAACCAAATTATCACTCTTTGCAGATGATATAATGATATACTTAGAGAACTCTAGAAAATTAACTAAAAACTACTAGAAACAATTTACAAAGTCAGATACTATGTAAACTTTTCACACAAATAAAAGTCAGATTTAATCAGTTTGAAAAATATTAAGTGCTCATGAGTAAGCCAAGTAAATATAATAAAAATGACAATACTGCCTAAATTAATCTACTTATTTAGTGCCATACCAATCAAACTCCCAAGAAATTATTTATAGACCTGGGAAAAATAATAACATAGTTCATCTGGAAGAACAAAAGGTAAAAACATTCAAAGAAATTAATGAAAAAAAAAGCCAATGAGGGTGGCCTATCTGTTCCAGATCTAAAACTATATTATAAAGCAATGATTATCAAAAAATATTTGGTACTGGCTAAGAAATAGAGTAGTTGATCAATATAGGTTAGGATCACAGGGCAAAATAAGCAATAACTATAGTGATCTAGTGTTTGTCAAAACCAAAGACCCAAGTTTTTGGGATAAGAACTTTTGGGTTATTTGATAAAAACAATAACTATAGTAATCTAGTGTTTGACAAAACCAAAGACCCAAGTTTTGGGAATAAGAACTTTTGGGCTATTTGATAAAAACTGTTGGAAAAAATAGAAACTTGTATGGAAGAAACTAGACATTGACCCACACCTAACACCACATACCAATATAAGGCAAAATGGATTAATAATTTAGATATAGTGATATTATAAGCAAATTATAAGAACATAGTTTGCCTCTTAGATCTGCATAGACGGATGGAATTTGTATACAAAAAAGAACTGGAACTCATAAATGAACAGCAAATAGATAATTTGTGATTATATTAAGTTAAAAAATTTCTGTATAAACAACATCAATGCAGAGATCAGAAAGAAGCAATAAATTGGGAAAACATTTTTTACATTTAAGGGTTCTGATAAAGGTGTCATTTCTAAAATATATAGAGAATTTACTCAAATTTATAAGAATTCAAGCCAGTCTCCAAATGATTAATGGTTAAAGGATATGAACAGACAATTTTCAAATGAAAAAATTAAAACATTTCTAATCATATGAAAAGGTGATCTAAATCGCTGTTGATCAGAGAAATGCAAATAAAGACAACTCTGAGATACTAGTACACACTTCTCAGATTGGCTAAGATGACAGGAAAAGATAATGAGGAATGTTGGAAGGAATGTGGGAAAACTGGGACTCTAATACATTGTTGGTGGAATTGTTAATGGATCCAGCCATTTTGGAGAGCAATTTGGAACTATATTAAAAAAGTTATCAAACTGTGCATACCTTTCAATCTAACAGTATTTCTATTGGGCCTATATCCAAAAGAGAACTTAAAAGAAGGAAAGGAACCCACATATGCAAAAATGTTTGTGGCAGCCCTTTTTTATAGTAGCAAGAAACTGCAAACTGAGTGGATGCCCATCAGTTGGAGAACAGCTGAATAAGTTATAGTATATGAATGTTATGGACTATTAATGTTCTATAAGAAAGGATCAGGAGGATGATTTTAGAAAGGCCTGGAGTGACTTACATGAGCTGATGCTAAGTGAAATGACCATAACCAGGAGAACATTGTACACAGAAACATCAATATTATATGAGGATCAATTCTGTTGAATGTGACTCATTCCAACAATACTTATTAATATGGCTGATATATAGTTCCTTATTTTTCTCTTGATTAAATATATTTTAGCTTTAACTTTTTCTGAGTGGTGACTCTTTTCAGAGCATTTCATGAAGATAGCAATGTAAGGAGAAGTTATATTTCCATCAATATTTACAGGAATAATATTATGAATGCATTTAAAGGAAAATGAAATAATGTGATTTTTTTTTCTAATAAGTCAATAACTTTTTTTTATATATTTTACCTGCAACAATATACCCAGAGAAAAGCAATGGGAAAAATTAAAGGAAAAGAAAAATATATATTTATAAAATATAAACTATTCATAATATATAAATTATATATTAAATAGCTACTTCACTAAGGCTATATCAAGCAGCATCCTCAACACATTTGACTAAATCTATCCACCACCATATGTTGATTGAAAAGACACATAGCATTCTGTATAATTGTGAGTTGAATGGATATCAACACTTTTTATTTTTATGCAAGCTTAAAATATGAAGAGTCTTTTCAAATTTACAAATATTTCCTTTTATCTTAAAACATTTAACATTTGTTTAGCTGAAACAGTTCTTGGTAATTACCAGAACCCACAAAGGATCAAATGGGAATGACTGCCAAAGCATATTACATAGTCATTCAAGTGGCCAACAAGAGAAGGCATCAGTAAGCTATACTTTAAGAACGTTAAAACTAATAGCAGCTACCAGGCTAAATTTCTGTTAGATGCTAGTTTAAGAAAGAGAGATAGACAAACTGTGCATCCCTTTTATCAAGCAGTGTTTCTATTGGGCTTGTATCCCAAAGAGATCTTAAATGAAGGAAAGGGACCCACATGTGCAAAAATATTTGTGGCATCCCTCTTCGCAGTGGTTAGAAACCAGAAACTGAGTGGATGTCCATCAGTGGGGGAATAGTTGAATAAGTTATGACATATGAATGTTATAGAATATTACTGTTCTATAAGAAATGATCACCAAGATGAATTCAGAGAGGCTTTAAGAGACTTACATGAACTGATGCTAAGTAAAATGAGTAGAACCAAGAAAACATTGTGCACAACAACCTCACTATTATATAAGGATCAATTCTGTCGAATGTGACTCATTCCAACAATGAGATGATTGATGCCAGTTCCAGTGATCTGTGATGAAGAGAACCATCTACACCCAGAGAGAAGACTGTGGGAACTGAATGTGGATCAGTGTAGCGAGCTGTCGTCTCCAGAAGCTGCTGGATCACTCTCTGGGAAGAGATCTGCTGTGTCAACTCAAATCTCTCAGACAGATTCTTCTTCCTGTAGTGAACCGTAGTCTCCAGGCAGTTGCTGTTAACTCTTGTCCAGAGAAGTGACTTCCCTTCCTGCAGAGAGCCCCGTCAGGCCTAATATAATGCAAAGACTTCTCCTTGAATCCTGGCTCTGAATCTCCTCCAGCTCTTGTCCTTCCCCAGGCAGACTGCTCTCCAGGCCCAATGTTGCCTCTTTTATCCTCCCAGAGAATGGGCGTGGGATAAATCAAGGGCTTCTGGGAAGAACCACTTCAACCAATGAGCTTGCTCCTTCTAGGATTCCTAAGGTGTAAACTCCCTTTACAGGTCTGAGCCAGAGAACTGTCAGGTCAACCTGAGTTCTCACCTTGTAATTATCCAGACAACCTGAGTTCTCACCTAGTAATCCTAACAGATCAGAACATGATATTCTCACTTTTTTGTTGTTGTTCACTTGCATTTTGTTTTCTTACTCATTTTCTTTCCTTTTTTGATCTGATTTTTCTTGTGCAGCAAGAGAATTGTATAAATGTTTACAATATTGGATTTAACATATAGTTTAGCATGCAAAAAACTATCAAAAATATTTTTAAAAAGAAAAAAAAAAACTACTTGAAATTTCTCTTATGCCTACAGCAAGAATCTTTATTTCTCATAACCTGCTCTATTACAGCAGGTTTCTCTTGTTTTTGAATTGAGACCATAAATTTCTGACTAAGCCTTGCCTTTCAGGTGAAAGAAGTGTGATGCTTTTTGAAAAAAAAAAATTAATCTAACATATTTAAATTCTGGAATATACATTTTTCATTGAGGTTTGCTCTTGGATTTCTGAGGTACAGTGCCATATTTTTCATAGCACTAGGCATCTAGATGCTGAAGTAATATTTATTAATTTCATGACTTTGTTAAAACTGGTGTCTTAGCTCTCTGACCCCTATTATATCAAAAGAAGACTTCCTATAGGATGAGTATGATGGGTGAGATATTAATTATGCTAACTAGAATTCCAAACATTCAAACGCCCTTTACATTAGTGAGAGCATTCTTTGTATTATAAATAATAAACAGGAAACTTCAGCTATGTTTATTCAATACAGAAAAGTTAGGCTCTATTTATTCTAATATCCAGTTGACAGGTGAAACATTCAATAGAGCACTCAGTTGTTTGGTTGACATTTTTCAAAGAACTGGTTCAACATGTTTGTTTTAAAGAATTTTTAAAGAATTTTTTAAGAATTAAATTAACTAGATATTTTGGTTAAATAAATACAGTGGTCCATTCCTTGATTAGTAACCACATTGAGTAAAATTTTGGACTAGATAAATTTTAAAGTCTCTTCCAAATCTGAATCTGTGATTGTACATACTTGGAGATAATATGCATAATTTTGTCTACCTTGTCACTTGAAATTTATCTGATTAGCTGAATAGTTTCTAATGCACCTATGTGGTCTGATTTTCATATAGTCCTGTGATCCCCACTCAATGAAAAGAAGGAGTCGGCATCTGCTAAGACCTCCACTTAGCTCAAGGACCTGTGCTGAAGATTCACAAGTACAACCATGTATTCTTAATGAAAACTGTTTCCAATATCATTACAATATAACAGGTATGTGTTTGAACTCACAATTGTGGTTACATTTCACCAGCACTTGATAATGAGGTGCATAAAAACATACAATAAATAAACTTATACATAAGTATGTATCTGGGCAAGGTAATGTGAAGTTAAATATTTCTTTATTTCTTTTTTTTAAATAAATAAACTTCATTTCCTATGGTTCATTTTGACTGATTATTGTTCAAAGTTAATAATAACTAACATTCATTTGACATTTTCAAAGCACTTAAGTATGTTTTTCACTTCCAACAACCCTAAAAATAGATATCATAGCTATGATTCTTTCAATTATACAAATGAGAAAATTGAGCTTCAAAGAGTTTTCCTTGATCATATAGTTGATAGTTGTCAGAGGGTGGGCCTTGAACTCACCACTTCCCACTCCAGGTTTCACATTTGATCTAGGATATAAGGCTGCAGTGATATGGGTGATGATAGTGGTCATGATGATGATGATGATGGCAATAATAATTTTGAGAGATAATGATATAGCAGACTTAGGAGAGATTTGGCATCAAGAATATCTGGATTCAATTATTGTTTCAGATACATTAGGGCCCTATAACCATGGGCAGCTGAGGTAGCTATTTAAGATTTTAAATTATAACTAGAAGGAATTCCCACATTGGAAATTCCCCATACTGATGAAATCACAGGTTTGACTTCCTTACTACTAATTAAAAATAATAATAATTGCTGATAATTATGTAATGCCTTATTTTCAAAATGTCAGTTGAAGTTATTTAAAATGAAATACAATAAAAATACATAGTGCAGTTTTAAAATAACATTTTATTAAGTCAAGATAATCTGATATACCACAAGCAAGTAGAATAGAACCTGTTTAGAAAAGAATATAATCCATTCATCCTAGATTTAGTGCTTTTAAAGACTTCATTATTTTAAATAATATTACCTTTCCATAATTCTCACTATAGATGAGATAGCTTGTAATAATGTCTTTTTAGAGGAGTTGACAACCTCAGGTTGCCAACCTTTGCTGAATAACCCCTGTGAAGAAAGCCCTGCAGAGGCAAATTTACTCAAAGCATCCTTTGGGAAGAGTCCCAGCACTGCATTAGCAACTCTAACCCTTTTTTGGAGAAATGGCAAAAGGCCATCTTTTGCTGATGTTTGCGATGATATCAACCAAAGTAGCAATATTAATGGTGCCAATTGAGAAAAGCTCTGCACTGAGTTTTGAGTGGCCAGCAAAAGTGTAGGTAACAAAGATTCATCTCTCTGGGCCCAAGTAATCTCATCTGTAGAATAGATGAGTAGGATTTACATGGACTATAACTTCCTTTCCACTTGTAAATTTGTAGAGTAAATTCTGAAAACCTAATAAGTTCAGATTCTGTACTTTAAAGCCTATATTTCAAAGATGAGAGTGTTTTTTTTTAAAGTAGTTTTGTTGTTTGGTTTCCTATGTTCTTATGGAACAATCTGAGATGTCTTCCTTTTTTCAAAATCAAATGAGACAGCCAATTGGTTGTAAGAACAAAACTATTTAGCCTATCCTTCATCTGTCTAGATTACCAAATTATTCAGGCAGTTCTGTATTCTAGACTTGAACATTACCCAAAGAGATTATTCCAATCCTTCATTCTTTAGTAGGAAAGAACTTTCTTTACATGACAGTGCTTGGTTTTCTTACTATCAATCTAAATCTTCCTTCTCAGTTTTCTTTGTTAGACTGTCATTCATATCACTCCTCCTAACTGTGAATATCCCCCAGATTGCAGTTCGCCGCCGAACTTTCTTGCTTTGTGATCTCCTGAACTCCCTTGATTTCATGCAAAGGTCTGGTCTAGCTCCTCTTGTCAGGATAAGTAAAAGTCCTTGCCCCACGTTGGGCGAACCGTTGTCTCCAGGCAGTTGCTGTTAACTCTTGTCCAAAGAAGTGACTTCCCTTCCTGCAGAGAGCCCCGTCAAGCCTGATGCAATTCAGAGTCCTCCTTCTTGAATCCTGGCTCTGAATCTCCTCCAGCTCTTATCCTTCTCCAGGCCGATCTGCTCTGCGCCCAGTGCTGTCCTCTCTTTTATTCTCCCAGAGAATGGGCGTGGGATAATGCAAGGGCTTCTGGGAAGAACCACCCCAGCCAATGAGCTTGCCCCCTCTATCAAGTCAACCTGAGTTCTCACCTTGTAACCGTCCAGAAAACCTGAGTTCTCACCCAGTAATCCTAACATCTCCCCCTTTCTTTTGATTTAGAACATAGGACAGTCATGACCTTGAAACATAAATCCATCAATATGGGAAGTATTACAGATAATTACATAAATTACATAAGCACATAGTAACATAGTAACGTAACACATGCTAGAAGTATATAACATAATCATAAATTGAAAATTTATAAATGTCCATAAGTCCATTGTCCATTATTCTCATCTTGTGTGAGGAAGTCCAATGATTCCTGCTGGTTTTTAAGTTCTTTAACAGTCTTCTTATTATCCATGCTCTTTCAGTGTCAGATGTTTCTTAGATCTTCTCCTTTATTTTGAGGTCTTTCTCTTTTTCTGTCTCTCTCTGATGGACAAGGCGAATATGACTCGTTGGCACCCATCTGATTCCTTCTCTTGCTGAAGAAATACAAGCAAACCCTCTCTCCCAGGCAGTTAACCTATCTAATTACCTTCTATTTACCACTTTCTAAATCTCTTCTCATCATCTGGCAATTACATTGGAATTGTTTGCACTGGACACAGCCCTGTTGGTTTAAAAGGCCTGTATTCTCCCCAAGTGTAATCCATTTTTGCAATCTGATTGCCTTTTGACTGACTTATCAGGTAATCCCTTTCTGCCATGTGATTGCTTTTCTGCTGGTTGATTAAATCATAGTCCTGACCTTCTAAAGGCTCTTTAGGTGTAACATCAGCTGCCATCATGCCCCAAGTCTTTTTTGCCTGGGGCCCTGGACCTGGGCCCCTCATCCCATTTCCCTGAATTATTCTACACTCTGATGCCCAATGGAGTCCTCTGTTGCATTTTGGACATGGGGTTTTAGGTCTTCTCTCACCCTGTCTTCTCACTGTATCTCCATACCTACACTGAGCTCTTAGATGTCCAATTTTTCCACATTGAAAACATCTCCGAGTTTCTCTAGAAGTCCCTTGCCAGGAGGGACCCTGTCTTTCCACATTCATCATTGTCCGGGTGTAAAAAGCATTTGTTCCCACTGTAGCACAGCGTCTTATGATCTCCTCTAAAGGAGCATCTTTGTCTAATCCCCATATAATTCTTTTGCAAATCTCATTGGCATTTTCCTTAGCCAGATGTCTGGTCATTATTTCTGTAGCTGAATTTTCTCCAATAGTTCTTTTGACAGCAGTTTGCAAACGTCCCACAAAATCTGCAAAAGGTTCATTGGGACCTTGCTGTATTTTAGTGAAAGCCTCTCCACGATCTTTCTGTCCAGGAAGGACACCCCAAGCTTTTATTGCAGCCTTAGCAATTTGTTCATATATTGTCATGGTATAATTAATCTGTTCCGAATTCTCTCCATACCGACCTTCACCAGCCAAGTGCTCAAAAGTGAATTGTGTGTTAACTCCTATTTCCAAATTGCATCTGACTTGAATTTTACATAATTCATGAAATTCCGCAAGCCATAATAAATTTTCTCCAGGTTCCAGGCATATCCTTGCTATGGATTTCCAATCATTCGGGGTTAGGACTTCATAAGACAAACCATCTAGTAACATTTTGACATAAGCTGATGTAGTCCCATAAAGGGTACAACCTTTTTTCAAATCCTTAATTTTATTCAAATCTAAAGGTGCATATCTTCTCATTTTATGACCTACAGAATCAATATTTTCAATCACAGGATATGCATGTATAAAATCACTTATATCCTGTCCTTCTCTCTTAGCTTTAACCAATGCTTTTTCTAATCTTGTCATAGGCTTAGGCTGCTTCACAGGCAATTCTGTTTGTGTTTCTGCCTCTTCCTCTCCTCCTTCTTGCTCCACCCATGAAGGGTTAATTGAGGGAGGAGATGGGAGGTGCTCCTGTTGCTCAGAATTGTACTTAACTTCATTGTTATCTGATTCATCCTTTTCACCTAGTTTAGTTGACACTTCCCCATTTTGCTCCTTCATCTCTTCCTTTAGAATAACATTGTTTAAAGCCAATTGGATTACATTGTATATATGAATTGTATCTTTGGAAATTGAGTTTGGCCTGGAATTGTAGTGTTCACCTAATTGCTTTCCTACTAATTCCCATTCATCTGGATCCAATTCTTCTTCCAGAGAAAAAGAAGGACATATAACCTTCACAGTTCTTAAAAGTTCAGTAATCTCCTCTAAAATTATAATCAATCCTTGGCTTTTCATAACCTTGATGATGCTCTCTAAACATTTTCCTTGAACAGAAGGTGTTTGCCCCATTTCAGCTATAAGAGATTCCTGGTTTAGTCCTTAACAAGTTCCTTATTTATCTATTAGCACACTGACTTAATCTTTAACAAAGTTTCCTCGTTACTCACGGTTCTGGGTCAGAGAGACTGAGATCTAGATTGGAAGCTTTTCCACTGGAATCAGGACTGTGTCTGTCCCTGTTCGGGCGCCAAATTGCAAAGGTCTGGTCTAGCTCCTCTTGTCAGGATAAGTAAAAGTCCTTGCCCCACGTTGGGCGAACCGTTGTCTCCAGGCAGTTGCTGTTAACTCTTGTCCAAAGAAGTGACTTCCCTTCCTGCAGAGAGCCCCGTCAAGCCTGATGCAATTCAGAGTCCTCCTTCTTGAATCCTGGCTCTGAATCTCCTCCAGCTCTTATCCTTCTCCAGGCTGATCTGCTCTGCGCCCAGTGCTGTCCTCTCTTTTATTCTCCCAGAGAATGGGCGTGGGATAATGCAAGGGCTTCTGGGAAGAACCACCCCAGCCAATGAGCTTGCCCCCTCTATCAAGTCAACCTGAGTTCTCACCTTGTAACCGTCCAGAAAACCTGAGTTCTCACCCAGTAATCCTAACAATTTCAATTATTATTTCCATGCAGATGATTCTTTCATCTACTTGCCCAGTCCTAATCTTTGCTAAGAACTCTAGTCCCACACAATCAAGTGTCTATTGGACACTTCCAATGAATGATATGCTAGAGGTATCTCAAACTCAACATGTCTAAAACAAGTCATTTTCCTATTTAAATGTAATCCTCTCCCCCAAAGCCCCATTTTGATAAAAAAAAAACACACTATACAAACTAGGAATATACTGTATACAATAATAGCAAGATTGTGTGATGATCAACTATGAAAGATTTTGTTCTTCTCAGTGCTTCAGTGATCCAATTAACTTTGGATTAAAAAAAAACATCTACATAAAAAAAAAAAAAAGAACTATGGAAACTTTATGTAAGTCAACATATGCTAGATTCACTTCTTTGTTTTCCCCTCTTGTGGTTTTTCCCTTTTGTTCTGATATTTCTCTCCCAACATGATTCATAAAGAAATGTGTATTAAATGTTTAATGTATAACCAGAAAAAATAAAACAATTTAAAAAGGCTCTATCCTTCTAATAATCCTTTTCAAATTGGTCATAAAATGTTATTATTTATATTTTCAAAAAATCTTACTCATCTGTCCTCTTCTGTTTGATCATACCCTATTTTAGGTTCATATCACCTCTCATTTGGAATTTCTAAATGCTGCCTGGTTGCCTTAAATATCTCTCTATACCCACGGCAAGATGCAGCATCTCCTTCAGAATTGAGATTGTAATGACACAAGTCACTTACTATCCATCCAACAATTAGCAAAATGGAGTTAACTCAGTCTTAGTAGGAAATGAATATTCATAATGGTGATTAAGTTGAATTCAGCTTCCATCTTTCTATCTTGTTCATGGGGTCTACTGGTTAGGACTCAGAACACTAATTAAATTCCTTTTGTATTTTTATACAAAGGCAAGGATTAATCCACATGAATAGCATGGATCCTTGTCTCTTGGATCAATCAAGCTAAAAAGACAACTTCATTGCTTTTAAGGAAAATAATTCATACATCTTAGATGGTTAAGAATGCTGATAGATATTTTACCTATTATACATTTTTTTTAGATTACAAATCATTATCTTTCATACTTTCCAAAGTGGCATTTCTGCTTTTCCTCAAAGACAAGTTTTTATTTCTCATCTCTGTATATCAGCATTGGCTCATGCCTCATGTCAGAAATGTACTCTCCTCTTCTTTAATTGTTCATATCCAATCTTTTCGTTAAGAATCAGCTCAATTCCACCTTCCTAATCAAGCCTTTCTTGATCCCTGCCCCCTGTTATTTTATTTTTACATCTTCAGGGGATATATCTTTCCAAACCCATACCAATATGTGCGTATTTGTATGTTTATGATATAAATTGAAACACACATATATAATACATATGTGTGCATGAGTTTACACATATGTATCTGTATATATGTGTGCATGTTTCCTCACCCAGTGCAATGCAAGGCCCTGGGGGAAGGAACTGATTTATTTTTGTCTTTGTATATAGTGTCCCTACCACAGTACATAAAACATCATAAGTAGTTAACAAATGCTTTTTAAAATTAATTGATAATTTCTAAAGACTATTCCAGCTCTTAGTCCTAAAATCTGAATATTTTGGGACACAATTCTTTTCAAATAAAAACTATATTTCATTTTCTAGATTGTATCCTGCTGCATATTCATAATAGCTTTGTGAGTTATATAGTCAAAGTATTATCTCTATTTTATATATAAAGAAATCGAGGCTCAGAAAAAAAGGATGTCCTTAGGACACTATCATTTCTAAATTGTTTTCTCTCTGACTTATCTGTAAGTAATATGTAATTCCAGGCTATGATTTCTCTATTAATCTGAATGTTTTGGGAGACTACATTCCCCTACTATCAAGATGGAACGATCAGGAGCACCAAATTGTTTGAATATGGTACTAGCAAAACGTTTCATCTGGGTTAACTATCTATTTCTGATTAAAAAGAGAGAGAGAGAGAGAGAGAGAGAGAGAGAGAGAGAGAGAGAGAGAGAGAGAGAGAGAGAGAGAGAGAATTTGCAAAGCTAGAATTAAATGACTTTTGCATTGTCTAACTGACTGCTCCCCTCCAGGCTTGCAGATAACCAAGAGCTGATTGTACTTTGTCCACACTTTCATATCCTATTTGCTAAACACATCATTATGTTCTTGCAGAATGGAGTATGTGCCAACTGAGTGAAAATGCAAGCTGTGGACAAGGTGTCAGGACACGCCTTTTGAGCTGTATGCGTAGTGATGGAAAATCAGTCAGTATGGACTACTGTGAACAGGTAATTCTTATATGTTCATATATCATATACAATGAATGGTTTTAATATATTTTTGATGCCTACTGGGAATTTGGACGTGATACGAATAATGGACATAGAAACAAAAGATGCTACAGCTTACATTTTAATGTAATCAGACCATTACGTTTCATAGTTTTAAGTAAATTGGGAAGGAAAGACTGTTAATATTTAGAGAAAGTTAGTTTGGCATAGTTTTAAAGAAGTTCAATTACAGAGGTATTTATTAAAGCCTTATTTGTGCAAGTTAGTAATTACATAATACTTTTTTTTAAAGTCATAGATTTGAAGGGAAGATAATATGCTCAGGTTAAGACATGTTGAGTTTGTGGCATTGGTTAAATATTCCAGATGGAGCTGTTCAAAAAGGCATTTATTAGTGTAGTAACAAAGCTCAAAAGCCAGACTGATGCTAGTCACAGAAAATGCTATTGAAACTTTTTTTTGGCAAGGCAATCGGGGTTAAGTGATTTGCACAAAGTCACATAACTAATATGTGTCAAGTATCTGAGGTTGAATTTAAATTCAAGTTCTTCTGGCTAAGTGGTCTATCCACTGAACCACCTAGCTGTCCATGAGATGCAATTGAAACTCTGGTAGTAGATGAGATTAAGAGCAGAGAGAAAGAGAAATAAAAGACTAAGCTTTAAGGAACATTTATACACCAAGAACAGGTTGAGGAATATAAACTAGTAGAGAAGGATAAGAAAGAGAAGTCAGACTGGTAGTATTAATATGAAGAAAAAAACATGTTACCTCAAAAGAGAAGTCTCCAGAAGTAGGCATTAATCAATATAGTCAACTTGCCATAGAAATGTCAAGGAGGAGAACAAAAACTTATAACCCCAGAATCTCAGAGCTGTAAAAAATCTCCTCTATAACATCACCAATAGTTACCCAGAATACCTCACATGAGCAAGTGACCACCATATGTTAAACCAGAACTTTTCATTTTTGAAGAACTCTGTTAATTTCATCACTGCATGTACAGCATAAATCCACCTCTCTGCAACTTTCACCTATCGCCTCTTATCCTATTCTCTAAGGAAACTAAAACAATTCTCATTGTCCTTCATCATAGCCTTTTACAGGTTTGAAGTCAGTTGTTATGGCCAAATTAGGTCTTTTTTTTAGGTTAATACCCTTAATTCACTCAAATAATTCCCTTCTGCCAAGTCCCCAGTCTCTCTCCTAGTTATCTTCTTGAGGCAAGTGTCACATTAACAATGCTTAAAATGGGCTACACCAAACTGAACCTAACACTAGACATGATCAGGTCAAACTACAAAGTGAGGTCATTTCTCTCATAGCTATAATTCACCTCAATGTATCCTAAGCTTGCCACAAGTTTTCTGAAAACCATTCACATTGTTGATTCATATTGAGTCAATATCATTACATATACATACATTAAATATCCCCACATAATTCAAACACAAACTATTGTCTAGTCAAATATCTCCATCCTACATTTATAAAGATGACTGTGAACCTATATTAAAAATTTAGCATTTGTTTTGATTTAGCCTATTGTGATATATAGATAGATATAACATTTTTATGCATGTATCTCAACAGATATGTATTTTAGATAGAGTAGACTTTCCTATTTGATTGTTTTGGGGTTTTTTAAGCTTTTTTAATTTTCAAAACATATGCATAGATAATTTTCCACATTCACCCTTGCAAAACTTTGCTTTCCAAAAATTTTCCCTCCCTTCCTAAATTCTCTCCTTAGACAGCAAGTAATATAATATATGTTAAATATGTATAATATTTCTATATATATTTCCACAATTATCATGCAGCATAGGAAAAGTCAGATCAAAAATGAAAAAAGCGAGAAAGAAAACAAAATGCAAGCAAACAAAAAGAGTGAAAATACTATTTTGTGATTCACATTCAATCCCCACAGTCCTCTCTATCTGCAGATGGCTCCCTCATCACAAATCATTGGAACTAGCTTGAATCACTTTGCTGTTGAAAAGAAACACATCTGTATCTGACTGTTTTGCTATCCTTCCCAACTTTGATAAACATTTTGCCTATTCTTTAACTAGTCATTAATACAATTAAAATATTAGACATCATACTGGCAAGGATAGTTCCATGGTTTACTCAAAAAAAAAAAAAGATCTTTGTCCAATTGACATAAGTCCATTAATTACCACCTCTGGATTCAACTTTTCAACTATTTCTGAATCAACTAATATTTTCCCCATATTTTCCACAAAGAAACTATCAAATGTGATTTTCTAAAGTTTAATTTCCCTCGTGAGTTAGTCTTTTTAAAAAGTCTGGTATGACTTTTACTTGATAAAGCCATACTAGCTGCTAACAATAACTGGTATACTTTATAGGTATTCAGAAATTGCCCCTTTAAAAAAAGAATCTGATACTTTTTAGGAATAAAATTTAAGCTCACCAGCCAATATTTAACAGAAATTTTATGAGTAAGATCAAGACCAGATCTATAATATTTTTTGTTTTCCTAAGCATTTTCTTCTCATCTTCTAATACTTATTATTTTTATATTCCATAAATATATATATTTTTTTAAAACCTAAATTGATCAGCATTCTTGGTCCCTGTGAATCCATAATGATCTTTTGAACTTAACAGTTGTGAGCAAATGAATGTAGTCATCAAAAAATCATTAGTTCTTGGCCCTGTAGAGGAGATGAAGATCTGCATCTTCCCCCATTCCAAAAAAGATTATAAGTGTGGGTGTTAAATGTCAGAAACTCCTTAGGACATAATTACTATATTTGTTAGTTTTTCTCTTCTTACCTTACCAATGTTTTTATGCTCAATTAGTCAATATACTTAGTAATCACCTACTATTTTCCAGACATGCTAAGCATTTGTTTATAAAAGGCAAAAGATAGGCCTGGTCCTAAGAAGCTCATAGTCTAATGGGGAAAGACAACTTGTAGAGGATAAATTGGAAATAATCAACAGAGGAAAGGTACTAGAAAAGAAGAGGATTAGGAAAAGGGGTAGTATCACAAAAACCTAGAGAGAAAAAAAGTATCAAAAAGAGGGTAATTAACAATATCAAAGGCTGCAGAGAGGTCATTTATGAGGATGGAGTCATCTGTGTACCCTTTGATTCAGTGTAATATTCTATCTAATGTTCTTCAGAAATGGTAATCTATCTCTCATCTGTATCTTTGCACTAGGCCTTTTTTGTGACTATAAGACTTTTCCTTCTCATTTCTTATAGTTAGAATACTTTTCTTATTGTATTTTTTGACAACTCAAAAGCTACTTTTTGAAAGAAGCCTTTCAAATTTTTCTTCTTTCCATTTACTCTCTATATATCATGTATACATCTATTTTTTCCATTGATCTTCCTGCAGTCCATGCAGTCAGGGTCATTTTTGCCTTCTTTTCACCTTAGGACATAGCACAGTGCCTGGTACAAAGTAGTTTCTTAGTAATTACTTTTTGATTGCTTGTATGTGAGAGATTATATATCAGTCAATAAACAATATTAAGTACCTACTATATTTTATATATATGTAAACAAGTTATGTACAGGATAAATAGGAAATAATTAATGGAGGGATGGCACTAGAATTAAGATAGATTGGGGAAAGTATTCTATAAAAGGTGAAATTTTGGACAGAACTTGAAGGAAGACAGGCAAGTCAAGAGAAGATGAGAATGGAGAGCATTTCAGGTTTTAAAGATAAACCAGAGGCCAATGTCATTGGATCAGAGGGTATGCTTATATAAGATGTAAGAAGACACTATGGTTAGAATTGCCTGTGATATAAAAATAAAAGACATCAATAAAACTTTTTTTCAGAGCTCATTGGTTACATTGGAGAGAGCCTTCCTTTGAATAGGACAATAAAGGAAGACTATGGAGAATAAAAAATAAGCAGTGAGTGGCTGATAGGACAATGAAGTCAATGAAGTATAGAATGCTTTTTCTAGATGTTAGGGTATGAAAGAGAAGAGAGCTGTAATAAGTCAGTGGTATAGAATGTGTTCCTAATTTATCCAGAATCATTGTTGAAACAGAAGTAATTTCATGCAGTTTTAGATCATCTCATCTCACCTGAGAGGATGTATGGATATCAGTAAAAAAATTATAAAACACCTATTACAGACTAGTTACTGTACTAAGTATTGAGGATAAAAAAAAAGAGGTAAAAGAGCCTCTTCCCAGAAGTAGCTTACAGTCTAGTGGGGCAGACAACATGCAAAACATATATGTATATAGCAAGGTATATGAAAGGTAAATAGGCAATAATTAACAGAAAAAAGGGTGATAGAATTAAGAGTGGCTGAGGAAAAGGCTTCTATAGATAGGGAGATTTTAATTAGAATTTGTAAAAAGCCATGTAGGTCAGTAGTCAGAGCAGAGAGTGTTTCAAGCATGTGAGACAAAGAGAAAAAATACTCAGAGCTAATAGATGAAGCATCTTGATAGTGGAAGATGTATCAAAGAGAAAATGTGGAGGAATAAGCTATAAGAAGATTGTAAAGGTAGGAGTGGGTTAGCTTTAAAAAGCCTTTAAATAATTCTAGAAAATCACCCCTAAACCTTCTTGAAACAATTAACAGCTGTAGCAAAGTTGCAGGATCTAAAATAAACCCACACAAATCATTAGCATATGTATATGTTACTGACAAAACCCAGCAGTAAGATGTAGAAAGAGAAATTCCATTTACAATAACTATAGATAAAATAAAATATCACAACATCTACTTGTTGAGACAAATCCAGGAACTAAATCAACACAATTACAAAACACTCCTCACACAAATAAAATCAAATCTAAACAATTGCAAAAATATCCATTGCTCATGGGTAGGCTGAGCTAATATAATAAAAATGTCAATTCTACCTAAATTGGTACATTTGTTAAGTGTCATACCAAACAAACTACCAAAAATCATTTTATAGAGCTAGAAAAAATAACTAAATTCATTTGGAAGAACAAAATGTCAAGAATATCAAGTGAATTAAAGAAAAAAAAATACAAAGGATGGTAACATAGCAGTATCAAACATAAAACTATGTTATAAAGCAGCAGTCATCAAAACAATTTGATACTGGCTAAGAAATAGAATGGTAAATCAGTGGAATAAGTTGAACACACATGACACAATAAAAATGAATATAGTAATCTAGAATTTGAGAAACCCCCAAACTCCAGCTTCTGGGAAAAGAACTCACTATTTTACAAACATTTCTGAGAAAACTGGAATATAATGTCAGAAATTCAACATACATCTATATCTCAAACCCCATACCAAAATAAAGCCAAAATGGGTATATGATTGGGGTATAAAGGGTGATACCATAAACAAATTAGGAGAGCAAGGGATAATTTACTTATCAGATCTTTGGAGTTTGGAGGAATTTATGACCAAAGAACTAGAGAACATTATAAAAAATAAAATGGACAACTTTGATTACCTTAAATTACAAAGGTTTTACACCAACAAAAATAACACAAACAAGATTAAAAGGAAAAGTACAAAGCTGGGGGGGATTTTACTGCCAGTGTTTCTAATGAAGATATAATTTTTAAAATATATAAAGAATGATGTCATATATAAGAAAACAAGCCATTACCCAATTGATAAATGATCAAAAGATATGAACAGATAATATTCAGATGAAATTAAATTCATCTACAACCCTATGAAAAAATGTTATAAATAACTCTTGTTTAGAGAAATGCAAATTAAAACAACTCTTGAGATACCACCTCATACCTCTCAGATTGGCTAAAATGACAGGGCAAGATAATGATAAATGTTGCAGAAGATGTGGGAAAACTGGGACATTATTGCATTGTTGGTGGAGTTATGAAATGATCCAACCATTCTGGAGAGCAAGTTGGAACTATGCCCAAAGGGCTATCATACTGTCAATAAATGGAAAATTGTTGTTCTATAAAAAATGATGAACACCTGACTTTAGAAAGGCCTGAAAAGATTTGCATGATCTGATGGTAAGCAAAGGAAGTAGAACCAGAAATATATTGTACACATATGTACAATATATTTCTGGTTCTACTTCCTTTGTAGTAAGAGCTAGATTATACAATGATCAACTATGAAAGATTTGGTTCTTTTCGAGTGGTTCAGTGATCCTATGCAATCCCAATAAACTTGGGATAGAAAAAGCCATCTGCATCCAGAAAAAGAACTTTGGAAATGTGTTTTTTCTCTCCTGTATTTTTTTTCCCCTTTTGTTCTGATTTTTTTTCTCTCTCAACATGATTCACAAAGAAATGTGTATTTAAAAAATTAATATTATGCACAACCAGAAAAATAAGAAAATAAAAATCTAGGATTTGTGGGAGCGGGGAAAAGCTTTTAAATGCTAAACAGTATTTTGTATTTGATCTTACAAGCAATAAGGAGCCAATGGAGTTTATTGATTAGAAAGGTAAATCACTTTAATGGCTGAATAGGACACAGCTTGGAGTGGGGAGAAACTTGAGGCACATAGACTCATCAAAAGGCTTTTGCAAAAATCAAAGGCAATGATGTGATGAGGGTCTGCACTAGGCTGGTGGTAAGGCCAAAGTAGAAAAGGGAGAATTTGTGAGAGATATTGAAAAGGCAAACTTGACAGTTTTTGACAACATATTGGATATGGGGAAGAAAGATAGTGAGGAATCCAAAACAATTCCTAGATTGTCAGCTCAAGAGACCTATATAATAGTGCTACCCTCTATATTAATAGGGAAGATAGGCGATTAGAAATGTTTAGAGGTGAAAGAAAAATTACAAGTTCTGTTTTGGAAATCCAAATGGAGACATCTGAAAGGCAGCTGGAGATGGGAAATGGGAGTCAGCTCAGAGTTTGTGGCAGGGCAGATAGATTTGAAAAGCATGACCACAGAGATAATATTCAATTCCTTGGGAGATAATCAGCTCATCAAGAGGAGTATTATAGAAAGAGAAGGAAAGAGAGACCCGGGGTAGAACCCTGAGGAACACCTGTGGCTAGAGAGCATGATGTAGAAGAATCAGCAAAGGAGACAGAGATTCATCAGGTAAATAAGTAGAGGGAGAATCAAGATAAGGTCATGTCCCAAAAATGTAGGGGGGAAAAAAAGAAGGTATTAACAAGAGGAGAGTAATCAATAGTGACAAAGGCTGCAGAGAGGTCAATAACAATAAAAAATGAGAAAAGACCATGGATTTGAGGAGAGATCCTTAGTAGCTTTGGTGAAGACAGTTTCAGTAGAATGATAAAATCAAAAGCCAGTGTCCAAAGTCCTGGCCTGAAAAGAGAGAGAAAGAAAAGGAAATTGAGGCACCTATTGTAGACAGCTTTTCAAGGGTTTTAGTTACAAAGGGAAGAAGATATATAAGATAATAGTTAGTAGGGGATAGAAGAATCAAATGAGTTAATTTTTTCCAATACAGAGGAGATATGGGCATATTTGTAGGCAGTAGGAAATGAGCCAACAGATTGTAAGATAATGAAAATAAGTGAAAGGGTAAGAACTAAATTGACAAAGATTGGAAGCAGAAGAAAAAAGCTATAATGGAATAAATCTCAGCTTTTCTGATTAGAAGTGGAAAATATAGGAGAAAAAATAAAGAAGAATTTTGAGGAGCATTGTGAGAATCTTGATAAATATCTGTAAGGGTAGCAAGCTCTGTGTGTGTGTGTGTGTTTTTTTTAATAAACTTAATATTCTAAGTAGATATTTAGGTCGACCAGTTCATATCAAATAAATATAAATATTTTAATCACTTCTGGTTATAACAGATCAAATTCTGGTGATTGGAGGAAATGGAGTGTTTAACATGAACAGAAGAATCAATGGAGGAACATTAATAACTGCCTTCAAAAAGAACTTCCATCTGGAAGAAAGATTAGTCTTGTACTCTTTGGCCTGAGAATCAGTATAAAGAACAGCTATGGAAGCTGTGAAGCAGCAAATTTAGGCTTGATGTCAGGAAAACTAAACAAACATAACTTCTAATAATTAGAAAGGTCTAGAATTGGAATGGAAACTTCAAGAAGTACTGGTTTCATATTAAAAATCTTCAGTGAAAGAAAGGGTGTACCACCTGTCAGACATATTGTTTGGGAATTCCCCTTTGGGCATGTGTTAGATTCAGTATTATATTACTAAGTTTCCTCCTTGCTAAAATGCTATGATTCTATGTGAGGTCCCCTTATTGCTAAGTAGGAATGCACACAGAAACATACATACACATACACACATACATATGTACAGATATATGTACATAAACATGCACAAAAACACAGAATTTAAAAACCTCCTCCCATCTTCTGCCAAAATGAATGAATACATAGAGTGCTTTTAAGTGAAAAGCATAGCCTATAGCAGGGATTTTCTACTGGGATAAGATTATCTTTTAAATGTTAATATTCTTTATGAGGGTTCTCTAAAAGGCCCTAATATCTTGTGGTAAACAGGGTATAGTAGGGAAAGATAAACCTCCTCTCAATTCTACTTCTATACTAGTTTGCAATTTTCATGTCTGCTTGAAATATAACTTTAATATAGGGTCTATTTGTGTTTTTTTGGTTAATTCATGAGTTGATCGAGCTAAAAAACTTATTGAATGCTAATAATCTTCAAATAAGAGGTAGCACAGGATTGAGAACAGACTTTATACTCAAGCAGTCCTGAGTTCAAGTCTTATTTTAGGCACATATGGGCATTAAGATTCTGGGAAAGGTTTTTAAAATCTTTGTTATCCTAGACAAGTCTTTAAGATCATAACTTGCTGCATAATTGTTCATCTGTGTTGATAGAGGGAATTTTCAAGCAATGGAGCATAAATTGAGTGACATCTACTTTGTTGATCAACCCTATCTTTAAGACCTTTTCTCCTTTTTTCATTATAGGTTTGACCATTTAATGCTCCATTCAGAGATGATACAAACCTATATCTTATGAATTTCATATTAATAGATAACTTTCCATGATCCTTTTGATGAGGTTATATATGTAAGAGGCAGCCAATGCTTTCCAGAGCAACAAAAAAAGTTTTTCCTATACTCCATTATACCATTCTCTAGGTATTTTGTGATTTTTTTTTATCATCTTGAATTACTTTTTTGTTTAATGTTAGTTAATCTTTGTGTCTTACCATCTCAGACAGAGGCTCAGGTTGTTTTCCTCTGTGCATCTCACCTAGTTGAGGAATCCCCCAGATCACATAGCAGCCTCCAGAGCTGACAGTTCTATAGGCCACATGTAATATTTTCCTTTTATCCTTCTAGTTTCACCAGCTCAAATATTGAAATGTCATCCAAGCATTTCTAAGTGCTGTATGCATATATAACTGGCTTCTATAACTCTGTAGGGAATATTTCTTATATCATAGGATTATAGGATAAGAGATGTAAAGCTGGAAAAGACCTTAGAAGTCATCAAGTCTAACCATCTTTTTATTAATAAGTAAATTGAGGCCCATGTGATCATGACCACATAGATTGTTTATTCTTCTCTACTTAATTTCATATCAGTATTTCTTATGTTCACCTTTAAATCCTGCTCTTTCTCAACCTATCCTTATTCTTTTGCCTTTGTAGTTTTTTTCTTTAACTGAAGAATCAATGGATAATTTTTGAAAAACATTTTTCTTATGATAACTGGTCAAACCTCTTACTGGTTGGCTAGTAAATGTTCAATCTCACAATAATATCAAAGAGCATCAATTATCAAATGTGGAAATAGGTCAGTGACAAAATAACTGGTAATGTGCTTCTTTCATTTTTCTTTGCAGCAAAACTTGGAAAGACCTGTGAAAATGAGCCTCCGATGTCTAGTAGAATGTGCAGTGAACTGCCAGCTCTCAGAATGGACCACTTGGACTGAGTGTTCACAGACTTGTGGCCATGGAGGTATTTAATGTTCCAATCCCAGTCATTGCCTAAACCTCTTATGGACCTATTGAATGTCTTGTTTATAAGTAAATATGATAAATATGTACTAAATAGTCCACCACTCTTTGAAAACCCCAAAATTAGCGAACTCAAGCATTAGCCTTATCCTATACGCTAATCACAAACATTAAGCACAAACTACTAGCAGAGCAGAGGAACGTTCTAGGCACTGGGGGAAGTATAAAGAGAAACCTTTGAACTCTTGCAGTTTATCATTTAAAAGAAGGCCTAGATGGTGAAAAGAATCCCAACAAATCAAAGTGCAAGTCAAACTGGAAGGCTACATTCCTAGAATTTTTGCTGTTAAAAAATCTTCTAGTTTAATATGTAATAGTTTCAGAGCATTTAAAGACTTTGGTTCCCATGTTTCATATGTTTAGATTACTTGCTTCCAGGTGTCTTGATGGGATTCATTAGTGTAGGGTGTCTGCATAGCATGGGGAAATCCAGACAATAAGACTGAGTATGCAGGTGTCAGAGCAAGGGAGACAACTTCTGTCTGCACCCTTTGTTTGTTCTCTGCATTATCATCTAAGTGCTCTTATATGTTACAAAGAATTTAAAGATACATGTATCCTGCTATTATCAAAGGTTCAGCAGAATCTTTTACCCAAGGCCCTATCTTCCTATTTATATCACACTTCCAAGCCATGACAGAAGGACACAGTAAGCTATGGGATTTTTAGCACTATAAACAATTGGCCTTTCAAAAAGAAAAGACTACAAGATTATCTCTGTTTGCCAGCTTTATCTACTGTCAATATAGACACACTAAACTGAAAGTGTTCTTATTTTCTTAGGGGACTTTATCTGGATCTCTTCTTTTCCTTATCAAGTTCTATCTTACATTATATTTATCAGCACACATGTCATTTTGTCTAGTTCAACCCCAAAAGAATATAATTACCTTGAAGATGGGACAATGTCACTTTTTAAAATCTTTTTCTACTTTCTGGGAAGTAAACAATAAATATTGTTTTCTAATTAAATTAATTCACTAGGTTTGGTCATTTTCAGTTTTATTTGATTTCATGATCTCATTTGGGCTTTCTTGGCAAAGATATTGGAGGGATTTGCTATTTCTTTTGCCAGCTCATTTCACAGCTAAGGAAACTGAGGGAAACAGGATTAAGTGACTTCTCTGGACTTACAGTTTTACTAAGTTTCTGAAATTAGATCTGATGTAAGGAAAATTAGTATTCCAGATGCCAGATCTAGCATTATATCCACTGTACCACTTAGCTGCTCTAATGAATAATTTATCAATAAACATTTATTAAACTCTTACCATTTTCTAGGCATATACTATTCTATGGGATTATAAAGAAAAAAAGGGGAAAAACTCAAACTCTTGTCCTTATGGACTTATATGTAAGTAGTTATATAAAAGACATACAAAGTGATATGCAAAATAACTATCAATGGAAAGGCCCTCTCAGCTTAGAGCATGGAGAAAGCCATCTGCAAAAACTGGATTTTGAGCTAAGTCTTGAAAGAAGCCAAAGTTTCTAAGAAATAGATAGATGAGAACTGAGAACATTACAAACTTGGTAGTTAGTACAAAGACATAGAAATACACTCTTTGTGCATTGAAAAGAGAGTTGAAGTTGTAGTTAGATGACTTAAAATATCTGCCATTGATTTGGAGTATCACTTCCGGGGATGGGAAGAGCTGAGTTTCTGCATTTATAAAATGAAAGAATTGGGCACCATGACTTCTTAGGTTCCTTTTAACTCAGTCGATGACTGTAGATCGTCTGATCAATTGGTAGACTGGTTGAAACTTATCTTTGCATTTGGTGTTTTGTATAAAAAGTAGATTTAGTAAACAAATTGACAGTGTAAGACATGGATGATGACAAATTTAGCCTATTTGGTTTATAAAATGTCCAAAAGCATTCTATTTATTTACATACAAACTGTACCAATTTTAATGTATATTTTATGTTGTGTAAAACTGTTCTGTCAATTTAATTCAGTAAACATTTATCAAGCACTTTAAATATGTAAGTCACTAGACTAAATATGTGGATTATACAGAAATTTTTAAAAGTCATTGCTCTAAGTAACCTTACCTTTTACTGGAATGATGTAAGATAAAATATAGATAAGTAAAAGCGAGGTACCTACAGAGTAAATAGAATTTTTTGGTGTGTTGGAACACACAAATAGAGGAATGAAGAAAGGACTTACATAAAAATGGAATGTAAAATAGCATATGAGTATTAAAGTAGCATCAGCAAAGACCTTTACTTCATAACACTTTGTTAGTCATTAGTACTATTAATGCCTTTGCTTAAAAACAATCAATATTTTAATATAGTTTATATGTTAATATTTTAAATATATCCTATAATGGTGATATTTCCTTCACTCACCTAATCTTAGGAAATTTGAATTAGTAAAACTTGAGTGCAGATTGGAATATTTAGAATGGGAAAGGGGATTTCTTAAAATAATCTATTCTATCACTGTATAGAACTAATAGTGATAAACTCTTTCCTGACATCAAGCTTAAATATGCCTTTTTTGTTACTTCAGCTAATTTTTGCCATATCTTTCCTTTGGAGATAAATGAACAAATCTCATCATTTTCCCATATGACAGCCCTTCAAATGCTTGAATACAGATATCTCATCTCACTTCAGTCTTCTTCAGGTTGAGTTCTGTAATCACTTCTTATATGCCATGAATTTAAAGTCTTTACCTTTCTTGTTGCCCAGTGGATTAACTTGTTACAATCTTTTTGTACTCTCTCATCATTGTTTAAGATGTTACATATCAACTTCAGTTTTGTTTCATTTCTAAGTTTTATAGTATATACTATATATCTTTGGGCAAATCATTTGATAAATGTAATAAATGATATAGGACCAGCATAGATCCCTGAGGCACTACTAAGTCAATATTGCATATCTATAACAAACATGGGCAATCAAGTGCACTATAACTGTCCTGTCCATGAAACTCAAGTTTGAAGAACAATGTCACAGCTCTGTGCCAGGAGATTTTCTAAACCAGTGTATTAAAAATATATGTCTACTTCAAAATGACATTTATTAAGATGCCTTCTTTGTGCTAAGCACCAATGAACAATTTCAATATATTGTTCTTACTCATCCCCCCCAAAAATAGTATTTCTCCCTGACTCTCTCCTAAATCCTCAGGGGTCCAAACTGATTATCTCCCTCATTTTCCCTATGATTAAGATTTCAAGTTTTACCCTTATAGTATAACATAATTTAGTGATATTTCTAAAATGAAGAGAATAGCTAATTTAAATTATGTCTTAATAGTCACCCACAAATAGGCCCAGGAAAAAAAAAACAGAAGCAAGAGTAAGAAAATTTATGCCATTCAGATTAACCTTTGTTTCTTAAAATAGAGACTAACTTCACAATGTGGAAAGAAAACTAGTACAAAGGACTTATCTCTTGTAAGACAATATCTATTATCTTTTCATCTGAGCCCACTGGGCTAGGGAAAAGACAAGAACATGCCATGTACTTTGTCACAATAAATTAGGAGAGATAGTCTAGCCAATTAAAAAAGAGTCACCCCTTGACACCAGGGAATATCAACTGACTTCTTTATCCACAATGAAAATACAAAGACACTTTTATTTATGAAATCAATAAGCAAGTAGGCAAACCCTAACATGTCAGATGCCAGATAACTTTCCCCAAGAGTTAAGATTTTCACTTCAAAACAACAAAACTCCACTGATCTAGCAAAAAAAAAAATTGAAGTAGGCATCTATGTTTTTTTCCAGGCATTTTTTCTTGACTGCATTGCTAATGTACACCTAATGCCTAGCACATAGTTTCTAATTGTCTTAAAGATTTCAAGGTCAAAACTGTTAGAATCTAATTTATTTCAGGTTAGAAAGAGAACTGATTCTAAGCTCCCACTAAGGGATCTTCTTAGATGGATTTCAAAGATCAAAGCATGTAACAGAAGAGCTTAATATTTGGATTAGTCATGTTCTTTGTCTGTTGAATTTTCATCAGTTCAGTGGAATGGAGAACTCCCTAAATTTAGCATAACATGAATAATTCATAATTATTATTTAACCAATAACATTCTAAGAATGTTATTCATTCCAAATCATGGTTTTTGCCTTGCTTTATTATTTGAATTCAACTTTTAAAGTTATATGGTAATATTATACATGATATAAAGTGAACCTTCTTTCAGGATGTCCCAGGTGGCTCCTTCTAGCCAATGATAACAATGATAATGTAGCATGCAATTTCTCCTCATAAGAAGAGAATGATTTATATTTCCCTAAGAATCCAATACTTTATAACTACTTTTTTATTTCAAGAGCAAGCCAGAAACATTACAGTCTTTATCTTTTATCTGTAGAGAGTTAGATGGAACTTTTGGTCAAGCATTGCAACAACTGGTCAGATATTCTGACAAACTATTAGATTAAGGTCCAGGAATGATCAGAATCATCCAATTTTAATTTGCTGTATTTCCCAGAATCTAAGACTAGAAGTCATAAGTGTAAGTGGCAAAGTGGCAAACTAGGCAGAGTGTAATGGGTACCATCTTAGAATACAAAATACAAGATTTTGTAATTAAAAAGAATGGTTAGTATACTAGTGTGATTAATATATACATGTATATAATATATCCTTTTATTAGATTTCTGTTCTAAATCTATGATTTTATGATCTACTCTGATATTCAAGATATTTAACTGTCACTAATATAAGAATGTCTCTTTGGTGATCTAAGAATCAGTGAAAATAATAAAAAGAGTAACAGCAAAAAAGTCATTATTTTATTAAAAATCTGTGCAAAGCTAAACAGACTTGATACTGATTACTTTTAGATCCTTGTCTGGAACTTATTTTTATATGTGTACAAAAGACTGAGTTTTCTTCTTCTATAAAATGTTATGCATCACAAATCAGAGAGGAGAGGGAGAGAGAAAATGAGAGAGCAACACATAAATGATTCTTCTGGCCTAACTTAAGCTTTGTTCAATCAAATTTCAGGAAAATTACCTTAGTTGCTAAGATTAGTAAACCCAACACCTTCCTAGGAAAAATGAACACTTAGCACTACAAAGTAGTTCAAGTGTAGTGCAGGTATAGTATAAATGTTTCAAATCATTGCCCAATCATGAATGCCAAATGCAATATCCCATAGAAGTAGTTATCCAGGCTCTTCTCACAAGAGTCACTGTTTCTCATTTTAAAAAGTACAATTCTTATTGTCAAGGTTTGTCTTATGTTGAATTGAAATCTATTTCTAGTTATTAATATTTCCCTTTTCTCAATATACTAAGAAAACCAAATCTCTACTCTTTTTTCCAAATAATAGGTTTTCAAATATTAAAACTTTATTAAGATCTCTATCCCCTCTCTAACTGTTCTATTCTCTGATTTAAACTTGAGGATTTCATTCAATCAGTTCTCTCATGTCATGATTCTGTATGTCTTTATCATTTTAGTTCCCCTTTTTTGGAAGGATACACGTTTGTTCTTTCTAAAATGTAGCATACATTATTTTCAATAATGCTTGAAATATAATCTGACCAAGAGAACCAATCAAACCAATCACTACTCTCATTCAAAACATATTTTTTGAATATAGCCTGAAATCAAACTAGCTTTTCTTTTAAACCTGGCTCATCATAGTATTACCTTATATTGAGTATGCATTCCAAAGCCCTAGTTTTTTTATCTTCTGAATGTCTTTATAGCTACTCATCCTTCATCTATACTAATGCTGTTGATTTTTTAACATAAATGTAAGTATTGCATCTTAAGTACCATTTTTTGCTTCAATAACATTATTTTCTTTATAGAAATCACATTAATCTTGATTCTATTGTTTAATATAATATAGGACTTCCAGTTTTATATCTTCTGCAAATATGATAGACATGACAGCCATGCCTTTAACCAAAGGACTTGTAAAAATATGTAGCAGACTAAGATCAAAGACAGAACTCTGTAATGTAGTACTAGAAGCATCCCTCCAGATTGGTAGTGATCCGTTATTAATACTCTTTAATTATAATACAAATAAGACCTTACATTTGTATGACACTGCAAGACTTATTAAACACTTAAAATAAACCATCCCTTTTGATCTTTATAATAATAGGGACTATTAATGATCTCATTTAACAGGACAGTATTTTTTAATATTTTATAATTATAACATTTTTGAGAGTACTTATGCCTGGGTAATTTTTACAACATTTTCCTTTGTACTCCCTTCTGTTCCAAATTTTCCCCTCCTTCCCTCCACCCCCTCCCCTAGATGGCAGGCATTCCCATACATATTAAATATGCTATAGTGTATACTAGATACAATATATGTGTTCAGAACCGAATTCTTTTGTGTTGTTTTTGCAAAGAAAGAATTGGATTCAGAAGGTAAAAATAACCTGGGAAGAAAAACAAAAATGCAAACAGTTTACATTCATTTCTCAGTGTTCCCTCTCTGGGTGTAGCTGATTCTATCCATCATTGATCAATTGTATCTGAGTTAGATCTTCTCTCTGTTGAAGATATTTACTGCCATCAGAATACATTATACAGTATTGTTGTTGAAGTGTACAATGATCTCCTGGTTCTGCTCATTTCACTCAGCATCATGTAAGTCTTTCCAAGCCTCTCTGTATTCATCCTGCTGGTCATTTCTTATATAACAATAATATTCCATAACATTCATATGCCATAATTTACTCAACCATTCTCCAATTGATGGACATCCATTCATTTTCCAGTTTCTAGCCACTACAAAAAGGGCTGCCACAAACATTTTGGCACATACAGGTCCCTTTCCCTTCTTTAGTATTTTTTGGGATATAAGCCCAGTAGTAACACTGCTGGATCAAAGGGTATGCCTAGTTTGATAACTTTTTGAGCCTAGTTCCAGATTGCTCTCCAGAATGGTTGGATTCTTTCACAACTCCACCAACAATGCATCAGTGTCCCAGTTTTTCCACATCCCCTCCAACATTCAGCATTATTTTTTTCCTGTCATCATAGCCAATCTGACAGGTGTGTAGTGGTATCTCAGAGTTGTCTTAATTTACATTTCTCTGATCAATAGTGATTGGGAACACTCTTTCATATGAGTGGAAATAGTTTCAATTTCATCATCCGAAAATTGTCTGTTCATATCCTTTCACCATTTATCAATTGGAGAATGGCTTGATTTCTTATAAATTAGAGTCAATTCTCTGTATATTTTGGAGATGAGGCCTTTATCAGAATCTTTAACTGTAAAAATGTTTTCTCAATTTGTTACTTCCCTTCTAATCTTGTTTGCATTAGTTTTGTTTGTACAAAAGCTTTTTAATGTAATCAAAATTTTCTATTTTGTGATCAATAATGATCTCTAGTTCTCCTTTGATCACAAATTCCTTCCTCCTCCACAAGTCTGAGAGGTAAACTATCCTATGTTCCTCTAATTTATTTAGGATCTCGTTCTTTATGCCTAAATCATGGACCTATTTTGATCTTATCTTAGTATGTGGTATTAAGTGTGGGTCCATGTAATGGGACAGTATTAAATGATGATAAGATCAGGAACCAGAAACTTAGAGAAGTCAAGGCACTTGACCAGAATTAAATAGCTTGAATGGGTCAAGACAAAATTGTAATCCTATCTTCCTTATTTCTGCTCAGTGGATCATGTGAATTCTCCTAACTATATACACTATCAGCCAGTCCATTTCTATCCATAAGGCCATCATCTGAAACTGTCAAATACTTTGTCAAAACTGAAATATACTATTTTCTATGGCATTCCTCTAATTTAATAATAAAGCAATTGTTCAAAGAAATTGAAATAAAATTATTGGAA
This sequence comes from Sminthopsis crassicaudata, assembly GCF_048593235.1. Lineage (NCBI taxonomy): Eukaryota > Metazoa > Chordata > Mammalia > Dasyuromorphia > Dasyuridae > Sminthopsis > Sminthopsis crassicaudata. The sequence continues at coordinate 378,181,871 of NC_133619.1, forward strand.
TGACAGTATTCAGAATTCATATTAGTTCTTAGTAATTACATCTCTCTTCACATGATACTAATCATAATACATGCTAGAATTTTACTAATCCTCAAAGTCAAGCTCACGAGCTTATAGTTTGAAGCATCTCTTTTCTAAGGATGGATTTTTTTTGATAATCAGAAAAACATTAATAAATTTGCTTTTCATAAAATGTTACTCATTCTCTACCATTCTTTAAGATTCAGCAATCACATCTATAAATTCTTTCCATAAACTAAGACGTATTTCATCCATATCTGGTAAATTGAGTGTAACTGGATATTGTCTTAACATCTCAATTTTGTTGGCTTTCATTTCTCACTTAACCATTCATGTTCCATCCCTATCTGAATCTGAGGAAACAAATGTAAAATAGATATTGTTTTCCCCTTCTGTTATTACTTTCCCATCTCTATAAAGCAAAATCTATATTCCTTTATTGATATATTTTGTGTGAATATGTACATCTATACATATTTATTTATCTATTTATTTAGAAATAGTTCAACCCTCTGCAAGAAAAGGATGGAAAGTTCAAAGGAAAGGCTCTTCTTTAATAGCTCCATCCCTAGTCATATCCTCACTTGCAGTTCTGGTGCCAAGTTGCTCAAAAGAACATAAACACAAATTCCTTTCTTACTTAAGAATAATAATGGTGCTTTTTTGGGAATGGGAAAAACCTATAATTCATACTGAAAGAACTTAATTCTAAAGATATTTGTTATTGTCATATTTAGTACAGGATTTATATTTATACATTTTTTTCTCTATACAATGCTACAGATTAATTGTCAGGGCCATCAATAGATGAAGTATTTGAAAAAAACAATGTGTCATGTTAACATATATGTCTCTCTTCTAATATCTCTTTTCAGAACTCTTAAAGCTTACCCTTGACTATCAGCACCCAATATACAAAGTGATTTTATGCTGAAAATCTCATAATATAGATGTTTCTTTATCCCCTCCAAAGAAGGGATTTATTGTTTTGTATTGTGGTAGAAAAATTAAAACTAAAAGATTAATAATTGTTAATAGTTAACAAGATACTTTCCCAGAAAAAGTTAACATTTTAACAGAGACCTTAAAGCCATTTCAGATATTATGTCAAAATAGAATAGATATTTTGGGGTGATCTGACAGATTCCACCTACTTATAAGCTTAGTTTTGTTTGTTGTATTGAATCCCAAGCCCAAAGTGTGAATAAATAAAGCACTGTTCCTATCATCAGGAAGACCTGAATTTAAATATGGTTTCAGATACTTAGTAGCCATGTAACCCAAGCAAGTTATTTAACCATGTTTGGCCCACTTCTTCATGGCAAAACAATCTAATGTCACTGCAAAGAAAACTCTAAATGAGGTTACAGAGAATTGGATAGGACTAAAATTAACAACACCATCGCTTAACCCTTCTCCTTATCTACTCTAGCTAAGAGTTCTCCCAGGTGTAGTAGACACATTTGTAACTAAGGATTTCCCTGTCTGAGGCAAATGTACCAAAGAGGAAAGTATCTTCCTATTTTAAAGATTATTTTTTGCTAGTTAGTACTAAACTCTATTGCTTCTACATCCTAAGAGAAAAGGAATGTTATAAGGGAACTCTAAACTTCAACATCTGGAAAAAGCCTAATTATAATTCCGGTGGATGGGCATGTTCTAGTAGTTATGTGACAATGGTTAGTATCTCAAGAAAATCCACTCCCCCTAATCCCCAACAACCATTACAAATGGTTAGAAAACTAACTGTACAATACTGCTTATCTTTTTCCCCCTAGCCCTTGCTGCTAGCAGAGCAGGAAAACTTCATGATGTCTTGATTCTTGTCTCCTCGAAAACAGGCACTTCCTCTATCCCTTATTTAGGGCTTGGCTTAGCGATAGAGGCATGGCAATAATTGAAGGAAAAATGCATGAGCATCCCTGTGACTTTCTCATTTCTTAGATGAAGTTGTTTTCATTAGCAGCTGCTATAGTTAGAGCAAAGGTAATAAGATAAAGAATAAAGGACTATGGAACAAAGGGTGGGACCAAAGGGACCTTTGGATCAGGGTTCCTTTAACCTCAAATACAGTATGACCCTCAGGTGAAACTGTTTACATATCTTTTAATTGTTGCTCCATAAACTATGGGCTTTGAGTTGGTTTATATATTTATATTAAATATATGGGTGCTTCCAAGAGCAATATAACTCTCACATCCAACCCTTTTCCCTAGAATATCTATTTACATCATTGTATATGTGAACTATGTTTTAAGCTTTCCCTACAAAGTGCTTTAGTTCTCTAAACTATTTCCCATAAAACTGCCAGACAAATTGCTAAGACATAGATTTGACCATGTCACTTCCCTATTCAAGAAGTTTCAGAGAAGCTCCTTAAAAATAAGCCTTTTACAACCTGGTTACAAAATACTTATGTTCTAGTCAAATTGACTTACTTCATATTTTTATATATTACATTTGTTTTTTGCCTCCATACTATCTGTATCTGTATGTATTGTATGTTTGTAATGTTATTTCTTTTAATCTCTGTCTCTTGGAATTTTCACTTCCATTCAGGGCTCAGCTCCTATACTACCTCTAACATGAATTTTTTTCCTGATCCCTCTGCAATTGAAGGCACTTTCTCTAACTTTGTGCCATTACTTTGAAGTAGTTTTTGAATTTATCTTTTTGTGTATATGCTATTTTTCTCTGATAGAATTTAAGCTCTATGAAGACAGGTACTTTTCATAAAAACAACCAATAACAACTTAATATCCCCAGTACTCAGCAAAATGCCTGGTATCAATTGAACAGGAATATTGAAATTTCTCATATAAAGATGAATAGAGTACATATAATTTTAATATTTTGGACATTAAGGATTTAAACAGATGAAATAAGTACAGAGAAAGATTATTATAAATAATGATTACCAATGTAAAGCATAATTGTGCATGAAATTACAGAGAAACACATTCAGATAATTGTGTTTTTAAAAATTTGCTAATAATTGGAGTCATTATATAAGTAAGATAGATGGCCATCAATATGGTGCAGTTTGTAGGGAAGAGAGATAATAGAAGGGCAGCTCTATTCAAAAAGGCTTTCTGACTTCAGTTCCCCACTCCTTAAAAATGCTTCATTTATCATTGAGTCATTTATTCACTTCTCTACAAACATGATTTGGGTGCCCACTATGATTATTATCTTGTCTATATACATTCCCTTTTGTTTGAAACACATTAAAGATAAAATTTAGTTCACATTCTTGTCTAAATCTGGTTCTTATGGTCATCACAAACCACAAAACAATGGCATATGTTCTTCAATAATAGCCTTATCAGAAGACACCTCTAGGGGCTAGACATACCATTGTATTAGGAGTCGGATTTTATGGATTCCAGGTCTAATTCTATGTGATCTTGAGAAAGTTATTCCAACAAGTTTGGTTTCAATTTATAAAATGAGTGGATTGGACAGGATAATTTCTCTCAGCTCTAAATCTTTGATACTATAATCAGACAAGTTTCTTTGCTACACAGTGACTGTTTGGAGTTTGCAGCAATAAGTTCCTTCTTAATTTTGTTTTATACATATTTTATTATATGTATGAAGCTTGGGAGGGAAAGATTATAATGGAGCACCTTAGGATATAAAGCAGCCAGCTTCACTTTGTTCACATAGCCCATGTTTCATTTACTCAAACACCACCAATTTCTTTTCCATATATCTGTGAATTTTTTCCTCCATAGCCAGATATTTCTAGATATTCAAATAATTGTATCACCTTACCCAGAGATTTGAATGAATTTTCAGCTTTTATCCATGTCTTCGGATATTATGAGTACATAACAGGATCCTGTATAAATATCCAGAGAAATCTCATACCAAGGCATAATGCTGTAGTAGAGTGAGTATTGTACTTGGAGTCCAGAAAAACTAGGTTCAAATCTCACTTCACAAACTCACAAATTATATAAGTCTAAGCAAGTCTTTTAAGAAAAGTTTGAGAACCACTGTTCTATAGGCTCCTTGTGTTGTTTGGAGAAATATAGATAACACAAGTAAGATACTGATCATATTATTATTCACTTTGCCCATATTTTAGCATTTTTGGTTTAGATATTAAACAGCCAAGTTATTACTGTATTGGGATTGACAACTCTGAATAGAGAGATCTGAACATTATGAAGATCCATATTTCAGAGGCATTGTGTTGCATTGTTCTCTTGTCTGGTAAAACATTTATTGAAAAACCCTAATCTCCCTTACCTGTTCAGGTCGAATGAGTCGGACACGGTTTATCATTATGCCAGCTCAAGGAGAAGGACGACCCTGCCCTACACAACTTACCCAACAGAAAACCTGTCCTGTGAAGCCCTGTTACAGTTGGGTAATGGGGGACTGGTCCACTTGCAAATTGGAGGTAGGTCACCTAATGATGACTCAGTGACATTCCCCAATGCTTCAGCAGCATGTTGATGGAATACATTTTGCACCACCAGGGACCTGGCAAAACATATATTTTTAATGCAGTTGAGTGTATGGGAAAAATGCTGGCAAGTCAGCACACTTCATGAAAACTGTAACTGCCAGTAAAGAGAATAGACATTCATTAGGTTCTAATTGTAAGCTGGGGCCTAAGGCTTTCAATTTATTTGGTTTTCACATGAATTGCACATGATTTTATAGGCTCATTAGAAGTATCAAAATATTATCTGATTAAAAGCAAAATCCTGTTGTAGAGGAAATGCACAGCTACTTATAGAATATGTGTGCACATATTTATATATGTATTGTATATATATTGTCATGTATATATATGTGTGTGTATACGTGTGTATATATGTATGTATTTTTATAGAGAAGTAAAGATATCTTTATACATAGAAACATTTATAGGTAGATATCAATAGAGATATATATCTACAAATAAGAGATATTGTATGTATATATATGTGTGTGTATGTGTATACATATATGCATATACAAACATTTTTTTTAAACTCAGACATGGCCCAGCATATGGCCAGAAACCAAATGTGTATGGATGTTATATTTTAAAGTTATTACATGAAGCAAGATTACTACATTTTCCTCAATGATTACTTTTTTATTGGCCTGAAATATAAATGCCTGGCAACATCGCAATACATCACCACACTGCATACTGGTTCTGCTGCATCAGCAGAGGGCCCCCTGCAGCTTCTCTCTGACTTCTTTATGAATGCATTGATTTCTCTCCCTTCCTCCAACCTATTCTTCTCCTGCTGATTTATCTTTCCAATCATATTTTGAAGTAAAGCATACTTTAACAGTAATTAACAATTAATTCTGATTCTGCATTTTTTTCAAAATGCAAAAAGTACTGACCCAGAGACAATTTGGAAATTACATTATAATTTGCTATTAAAAGCATAGAAAAATAAATATATGAACATCCAGGTATTTTAATGGGTCTCAGAGCAAAAGAAGCCTGTGATATATATGTATTTTTTTTTTCCTACCAGAAAGCCACTATTAATTAGTTAAGACCTTAGCAACATAACAAGTTAAAATGCATCCAAATTGTGGGCAAGGCTAAATGTGGACATTTTTCTTCGACTATTTTGCAGTGCCAGGAAGATCTCCCTGGAAGCCCATGTAATTAGAAAAATAGAAACTCAGAACTCACATTTCCCGTCATGCCTCTGAATGACTACTGCTGGCTTTAAGAAGGAAACTATAGAAAGCAGGGAGTTCAGAAAGCTTTACTTTCTCCTTTCAGATGCCTCTATTAAAGGAAAGTTTCCCTAACTCTCCTACTTCCCCTTGTTTTCCTCATTGTATGGCTTCTTATTTCCCCTTTTTATATCAATCTTTTCTCTTTCAGATATCAGGCAATTTGCTCAAATTGATGTCCATGCACATTGGTCATGCAAATATGTGGTCATGAAGTCTATTTTAATTCAGCATTTTATAAAGATTTTATTCTGTTTAAGGCATTGTGACAACCACTGAATATACAAAGAAAAATAACTCAAACCCTAACTTCAAGGAGCTAATATCCTATTAGAGGTAGGAAGAATTTAATATGTAGGCAATTAGGTATCACAGTGATTAGAACACTGGGCCTGGAGTTCAAATATGACCTCAGACACTTACTATGGCACCCTGGACAAGAAGTTTACAGAGATTAAGAATTATGCTTACTTCAGTTTTCTCATCTGTTTAATGGAGAAAACAATAACAACTACTTCCCAGGACTGTTGTGATGATCAAATAAGACAATATTTGTGAGATGTACTATATATATATATATATATATATATATATATATATATATATATATATATGTATATATATATATATATATATGTATGTATGTATATATATATATTATATTACCAAATATCTGGTAATATAGTAAGTGTTATATAGAATTTATTATTGTTATTTACTCAGATAAATGACAATGGGGTTTGATGGAAGCAAAAGTTATCAAGACAAGATACTCTTGGAGATTATTTAATTTTCTTTTTTGTTACAAACATAAAAATCATCAACAAATATAAACTTTCCAATATACAAAGAAGAAAAAAATATATATTAAATCTTATATTTCTGTTGCATATGGTTTATTCTTCAAGACTGTACCTTAAATTTGAAATAGTAATAAAAATTACCCTATTTTTGTCCCCTATCTATTTTAAATGCTTTCTTAGTCATTTTTTCTTGTTTTTACATTTTTATATTTCCCCACTATATGACAGTCCATTCTAATAGAAGGCATACTTTTTTACAAATAGGTATGAACAGATAGGAAAAATAAATACATTTTTTTTTAAAAAATCAGCAAATTGGAATTGTTTTTCAATGTTTTTTGCATTTCTAGTCCATTAACTCTTTTGAAGCTTCGAGGGGTCAAAGTGCAGAGATCAGAAAAGTCTTCATAGAAGAGGTGATAGCTGAGTTGAATTCTGAAGATGAGAACATAAAAGGAAGACATTAAAAAGGACAAGGTTACAAGCTTGGGAAGGGTAGCTAAAGTGGCAACATGAGAAACCAGTACTACATTTTGCTTAGCGTACAAGTTCCACTAAGAACAGTAATATGAAATAAACCTGAGAAAGTGAGTTGGATCTCCATTGTAGATGTTCTTAAAGGCCATTTTCTATAACTTCCACAAATAACGTGAAGCCACTAAAGATTTTGAGGTGTTACAGTATCTGATCTTTTCCATTTGAATGTCTCTTTAGTACTTGTGTAAAAGATAAATTGAGGAATGGTGAGATTTGTTATAAAAAAGTTATAAAAAGTTATAAAAAAGTATCAGAATAATCAGGGGAAGACTTCCTGGATGAAGGTGATAGAAAGTAAATTGGAGTACAGAGAAGGGAACAGTGCAATAGAGGCTAATTAATGAGAGGTTCTTATTTTTTAAGCCTATATGAGTAGGAAAGTGTTAGTCCCATTTAAAGAAATGGGGAAGTTGGAAGAAAAACTATTTTTAGTGAGAGAGTTTAGTTTGATCTACTTTGTATTTGATGTTCTGATATTCAGGTACATACTGAGGGGAATATTTGTAGCAAGAAGAAGAAGAAGAAGAAGCACTGAAATTTGAGGGATTATCACAAAATCACCAAGGCAGAGATAATATGGAAAGAAAAAAAAAAGAGTAGAACCAACAAAGATTTTTTTTTCTCCTCAAGGGTGATGGTAGAGCCTAATTTTATCATCAGATAAGAGACTTTCCAGTGCAGAAACTCTATTAATGCATATAGGTAACATTTATACTGTCTCAAGAGTTGCTTGTGATATGGAGACCTTGTTTGTTATCCATGATCATGAAAATAGAATGTGTCAGAGACAGTATTTGAAACCAGATCTTCCTGAACCTAAAGTAGTGTTTCTTCTAGTGTTCTTAGGAAAGATAAATTCAAAAGAGAGAAGAAATCATTAGGTAAGGAAAAAAAAGTAAGCAATTTAATTGGAAGAGGAAGAGAAAAAATGGAATTTCCATGAATAAAAATAGACCATGAGTATCAAATACTTCAAAGAAATTTGGGATAATGGGGCCTGAGGAAAAATCACTGGATTTAGCAGTTTGGAGATGAAATTTAAGAGAACAGTGGGATTGTTAGAAAATTACAAAGGGTTGAGGAATGAATTAATGGTGAGTGGGACCAGTCAATGTTGATGATTATTTTTAGGACTCTGCAGTGAAAATAAAGGGCTATAAAATGATAACTTTATGACATATAGGGTGTCAGGATGATATTTTTTGAAGATAAAATAATGCTTTAAATGCTTGAAGATAGTGCTGTAAGACTCAGGACATAGAAAGAAAATGAATAAAAATTGTCAGAAAAGCAGAAAAACACCAATAGGAAGACACAGAGAGGATAAAAGGAACAAGTAGATGCCCAGACAAACAGAATAATAGAATGACCAACAAGCAAGTTCCTCAAGAAAGTAGGAAAGTCTGTGATAAATGGAACAAAAGTGAATGTTGCATAGCAAAGAAATCCTTCATCTTTAATTATTAAAGAAGGGCAAATGATCAGTAAAATGCAAAAGTTTTGAAATTCAGATAGAGAGATGAAAGAATTAATGATTGCTTCAAACTTCCCAAAGAAGTAATAGGCATTAAGCAATATGAGTTTGTAATAAAACCAACTCACACTTTTTTTTTTTCAAATTTCCTCAGACAACATTCAATTGATTAGGGATAGAAGCAGAAAAAAAGCGTATGATAAAGGAAGTAACCCAGGTTGAGTATAATAGAGTATGAAAAATGGAAGTATGAGATATGTTGGATTCAATTGTGGAGAAGCTAACTATAGGGCCAAAGTACAAAGACTAGAACAGACCAAATACAAATGTGGTGAATCAAGATTAGCATAGGAAAGCAGGTGAGAGATTAGATATTTTTATTTTGCATACTCCCACATTTCTTCCCCAAATAGAATGTAACTCCTTAAAGAAAGAAAGAGCTTTATTTTGTCAGACCCATAACTTAGCACAGAGACTGGTGAATAGTGTTTAATAAATGTTTGTTGATTGATTGATTTGTTGCCTTAATGTATTACAACCTGGACTATCTCATATGAACTGTCTGGTAGGCAAAAGAGAAAATTGTTTAAATCAGAGTACACATTTCTATATACTGATTATTACTGCAGAAAGAAAAATCACTTTGCTGCTCTAGCAATGTCAGCCTAACCCACAGTACAAGAAACTGAATTCCCTTCCAAAATGAAAACAAAAAAGGTAAAAAGAAATTCATATCTTGTGGTTGTAAATGTTCTCATGAGAAGTGATTAGGGATAAAACCATTTTATCACATATAATACCAAGACAAATTTTGTGTGGTTTCCATTTCCAGTCAATCTTGGCAATATTCCAATGCAAGTCATTATATTCTGAGTACTTACATTTAAATTCCCTAGCAGTTTCATTTTCCTACCTCAGCTTCCCCACCATTCCAACCCAGCTGGGCACCATTGCTCTGTGCAGATTTGTGTCAGCAGTTGACAGATGGCTCCCCAGGGGAGGAAGGCTTCATAAATGTGCAAAGATCTTTGGGATTTTCCTAAACAAGAGGTGGCAGGAACCACAAATATGAGAGAAGCTGATGGCTTGTGGTGATGATGATTGTGTAATTAAACTTTCATAGGGTGGAGACTGTGGTGATGGAGTTCAAGTTCGAAACCTCTCCTGTGTGGTCCACAATGCTTCAGTTTCTCCCACTGCCAAACAAGTAGAAAATACATTATGTGGAGAGCTGCTTCCCCAAGACAGTGTCCTACAGCTCCCTTGCTCTGTGCCTTGCCCAGGTAAGCAGTCTCTGAAGCACTGTGCTCTAATTTGCTATTCAGTTTTCAATTTGACTTGCTACAGAAAGGCCTTATCTTTTGAAATTTGAAATTCACACTTATTTCAAACTCATCTTTAATTTTGAATGTCACTTTCTTTCCTACTTCATTGCATTTCTCTTTCTATTAAATATATATGTAAGGATGGGTCGAAATCACCTCAACGCACTCAACCCCGATAAGGTTATTGGATGAGAACATACCTCAATTGTTTCCTATTGTAAAGAAAGCCTGAACATTGTCTAGATGTGACAAGAAATCTTTCCTGATTAATTGGGTTGGGGGGTTAACCACACTCTCTGAGACTCCAATAAAATATTCTAACTGAAAAATTCCAATAAGGAATAAGTAAAGAGAAAGTGAACCAGTCAAAATTCCTGTGGAATAATTGAAAAAGCAAGATTGAACCCAAGAGTTGAAAGTACCTCTACAATATGCATTACATAGATAATGGAATTTTTTTATGCTGACAAACAGTGGCAAAAGAAAGTGGGAAGAAGAAAGGATGAGGGAAGAACAAGAAATATAATGGTAACTGATTGGCTCTGAATATTTAGTAATATAAGAAGCAGAAATTTATAGTATCACTGAAATATACTTTCTACTCTAGGTTTAGACTAAATTGTAGTATAAAACAATTATTTAGGGGAAATGATCATCCCTATTAATAAACTTGTCCTTTCTTTCAATTTTTTTTTTTAATTTCGATTCTGTTGTCATTGTTGTAGGTAAGTAGGTAAGACAATTATCTGGTACCGTTTCTGGAATCAGGAACCCCTAAGTTCACTTAATCTCCACTTGGTTAATTTTCCTTAACTACAAATTAGGGATGACAATAATACCACCTATCTTACAGGGTTATGAGGATTGAATGAAATCATATTTGTAAAGTACTTAGTACAGGTCTGACATGTAGTACCTACTTTATAAATGCTTATTCCCTTTCCCTCTTTTTATGTTGCTATTGTATGCCTTTGGAAAATTAAATTATTTGTGCATCTTGAATCATTCGTTATTGCTACTGCTACTAGGCCAATCATCATTCTATCCACTCATCTAGCCTATTTTTGTTTATTAAATAAAATATAAATGGCTTATTCTGTTATCCATCATCCTACATAATCTGACTCCAACTTTCTTTTTTTTTACTGTAATATTTCATTTAACTTTTATTTGCATTGTCATTTTTATTCTTATGCCATAAACTTTTTTTTTTGTTTCTTCAGTTTCTTTTGGAATATCTTTTTTATTTTAAGTAACCTCCTCTTCTGTTTTAGGAACAATTTGTTCCTTTTCAGTAAATATCATCTCAGTTTGTCAAGGAGAATTCATATATGGGTTGATTTGACCATGAACTCTATAAGTATGCCATCACATTTTGGGAGTTTTGTTAACCTGGATATGCTTAATGACAAGACAATTCACATCCCAACCCTTCAGTTGTAGCCATCCCTGTGTCCAACCCTCTCACTGAGCGTGAGTACACCTGCCAACTCCACCATCCTATTGGCAGAAGGGAACACTGTTTCTTTAAGGTGACATCTTTCAAATACTTGGTCACTTTTTGGATATGCTTGTTTCATAGCTTGGATTCTTATAGGTGTTTTTGAAATGTACTTGGAGAATTGAGCCCCTTGACTTGCATGATTTTGTGGGGGGGTTCTCTGGATCAAGAGAACATCCCTCACCATTTTAAATGATTACCTAGGACAACTTAAAGGAAGAGGTCCAATCTTTTTCTACAACCTAACGTTCTTCACACATTTTAGGTCCCAACTAAGGTGTAATACTCACTTATCTTTTATTTTCATGCTGCACTTTCCTATTTTCTTGCCTTTCTTTCATTAATCTTCCTACCCTTTCATAGAATGGATATCTTCTTTCCCCTAACATCCCTTTCTGTTAAAATATTTCACTTATGTCAAGTTTTCAAACTTTTCAAGTATCACCTTCTCTATTGAAGCATTTTCTAGGTGTAGAACTAAACTTTTGTGTGATTCAAGACTCTTAGAACAAGAAATCTCCTCCTTTGTAAAGCCTAAGAAATTATTCTACCAGATGGAAATGTTTTATTCCTTTTCTTATTTCTCAAAGTATTTCACCTGTACCTCTTTATTGATTTTGTCAAATAATAGAGTTTCACATTGGAAAGAGACCTGAAAGCTAATCTAGCTCAGCCTATGTCTGAAGCAGGAATCATTTCTGCTACATCTCCATTAAGAGATCAATCTATGAAATCCATGCACCTCTTAACAATGGTCTATGGATGTACAAACCTGTGTAGTTTTATCAATGCATTTTAAGCTACTTATCACTGCATTCTTCACAATTATACATCTCAAATCCACTTTCCTACTTGTTCTTCCTAGCAGAGTCAGCCTGATGCCAACTAGTTATCATTTCTTAGATGCACAGAATCTCAAAGGATTTCTCAAGTCATTTAATCTAACTCTATATCTAAGTAAGGGACACACACTCCCAAAACAACATTCCAAACAAAGATCATATAGCTCTCTGGTATCTATGAACATGCCTCTTTTGATGATTCCTTCCATTTTTTTTTGACAAGCTCTAATTGTTAAGAAGTTTTTTTCTTTATTTCAGTCAAGCTAGAATCTGTATCTAAAGCTTCTTACCATTATTCCTAATTGTGTGACAAAGTATCACAAATCTACTCCCTTTTTCTTCAAATATTTAGGTATACCAATGTCATATCATCCCAGTTCATTCAAATAAATGTATGAAATAATTTTTAGTCCTCTCATCATCCTACTGTTTACTTTTAAAGCCTTTTATCTTGTGGATAGACTTCCTAAAATGTGGTATTCAAATTTTTATACTACTCTACATGTGGCCTGACCAATACAAAATACAATAACAACAGATCATACTCTTTATTATCACTAGGTATCCCTATATAAGATTAGGTTACCATGTCATACTGTTGTCTAATATGAAAAGAGCCTGTCTACTTAAATGAAGAGGTCTATTTACAGAAGCAGTTATCTAGGCACTGGTCATCTTGTCATTGATAGGTACAATTAATTTTTTTAATCCAAGTTTAAAAACTAGCCCTTTTAATTGTATTATACATTTTGGTCTCTCCTTCTAACTGGTTGGGAAAGTCAGAAAAAAAATTCTGTAACCAATGTATTATTTGTCTTTTCTAGATTTGTGTCAAATCTATATTTGTTATTTATATCATCTGTGTCTTTAAAATGTATAACAGAAGAGATCCAAAGACTAATAAGCAGGAGTGCTCCACTAGAGACATATTTCTACATTTAAATAAATCTGTTAACTATTTCTCTTTTGGTCAGTCTTTCATATTTGTGTGTGTGTATCTGTGTGTGTGTATCTGTGTGTGTGTATATATATATATATTTTTTCCCCCAAGTTACAAGTAAGACAATTTTTACATTTATTTTTAAATCTTTGAGTTCTAGATTCTTTCTCTTTCTCACTACCCCAACTCCCTCTTTAAGAAGGCGCTTGTGAAGTTATGTAAAACATTTCCATAAAAGTCATGTTGTGAATGAAAACACCTCCCCCATCCACCTCAAAAAAGGGGGCTCAAGAAAAATAAAGTTTAAAATAAGAGCATGCTACAATTCATATTCAGACAAAATTAGTTATTTCTTTGGGTATGTTTAGCATTTTTCATCATAAGTCCTTCAGAATAATTGCGGATCAATGTATTTCTGAGAATAGCAAGAGTCATTTGCAGCTGATCATTTAAGTCAGTCTTTCAACCAGTTCCAGGTCAACTTAAGAGGACAAATTCCTAACTGATATTTCTTCATCTTGTACATTGAAAAAAATTTCTCAAATGTCTTTCCAAAAGCCAAAAATGTTTTGTTTATTCCATAACCCTCTCTAGCCTATTTGATTTATCCTTAAAGAAATCCTTCAAAGGAAATCAATTCAATTTAGTTCTTCAACAATTCACATTAGGTCATAGTAATCAGAACTAAAACTATCCCTTTATATCTATTTTTATTTTTCATTTTGCCTTGCATAATAGTTGTTTGTTTGTAAATGGCTTATCTGTACCTCAAATTAAATAGTAAAATTCTTGAGGATAGGATTGATATTCAATTTATTTTCCTTTAATAACCCCAAAGATAGTACTTTGCAAAACCTAGGCCTTTGATGGGCAGGGAAGAAAAGAAGAAAAGAAGCAAAGAATGAGGGAAGAAGGGAAGAAAGGAGAGAAGGAGAGAGAGGGAAGAAAGGGAGGAGGGAGGAAGGAAGGGAGGAAAGAAGGAAGGAAGGAAGGAAGGAAGGAAGGAAGGAAGGAAGGAAGGAAGGAAGGAAGGAAGGAAGGAAGGAAGGAAGGAAGGAAGGAAGGAAGGAAGGAAGGAAGGAAGGAAGGAAGGAAAGATTTGTTAAGTAATTATTATGTTCTAGAAACTGTCTCATCTGTACTGCAAAACAACCCTGAGAAGAAGATGCTATTATTAAATTTACATTTCATGACACTGAGTCAAAGAAATGTTAAGTGATATGCACAGGGTCATATAGCTAAACAAGTATCTGAAGCTGAATTTATTCAATAAACATCTACAACGTGCTAAGCACTAATGATATAAAGAAAGGTAAAAAAAGAAAACGGTCTTTGCTCTAAGGAGCTCACAATCTAACAGGGAATACGCATGCAAGCAACTATGTTTTAAAAAATTATAGGCAAAATAAATTGAAGAATAGGACCCTTGACAGTATTAGATAATTTATGAAGATGGAAAATTAAATTCATTTTTCAGCATGTTGAGTTTAAGATGTCTGCTGGATATTCACTTTAAGGTGTTAGGAGAGAGTTATAAGTGCACATATTAAGAGAGTGTTTAGGGATGGACAAATAGATCAAAGAACAGTATCCATAGTAAAAAAAAAAATAAAATAATTGAATTCACGGAAGATAATGAGATCACCAGAAAAAAAAATAGTTCAAAAGGAAAAAGAGAAGAGGAAATGACAAGAGGAGAGGAGAGGACAAAGTAGGGGAAGAGAGGAGAAGAGAAGGGATGGGAGGAGAGTAGAGAATAGATTGTTTGGTTGTTTCATTCTACAGAAAGTGAAGAAGGAATGAAAAAAAAGTGATTAGATTTAGTAAATTTGGAGAGAGCAATTTCAGTTCAACCATGAGGCCATATTGCAGAGAGTGAAGAAAAGAGTGAGAGCTAAAGAAGGACAGGATGTTGGTTTTAGAGGCAGTTAAAAACTGGGTTCAAAATCAATCTCAGATACTTCCATTATATATGATCAAGAACAAGTGTCTCCTTATCTGGATAATATGCATATAAATAGCACCTACCTCATATAGTAGTGAGGATAAAATAAGATAATAACCTTAAAACCTTAAAATGTTAGATAAGATTGTTAATAAGTGTCAAATTCAAATGTATCAAATTGAATTAATTACATTACAAATATACTATATAGGATTGATTTTCATTTGGATTGTGACTTTAACTTTTGTCAAAAAATAATTAGAATTGAACTACATATTTATTTGTTATCAATGCTCTCTTTAAATCAATAAATGAGTTAAATGTTTAAATAAATTTTATAGAACCTAAAATCACATGTGCCATAATAAATTGTGTTCAATTCCATTAAAATATTTTCATGCATCAATTCACTTTGTCTTAATTTCCTATATTGCCAATATGACGAAACACATTTTCCAGGAGATTACTCATGTCTCTTTTCCTGTCAGATCAGAATTTGTGCCTGTACCTTCCTATGAGTACTTAAAAGAGGTCTTTCTTCTTAGGGACTGCTAGATGATCTACTATATACAGTAACAGTAATTTAGGAAGACCTGAATCCAGCCTCAGACACTTACTAGCTATGTAGCTGTAAAAATCTAGGCAAAACATATAAACTATTTTGCCTCAGTTTTCCCCATCTGTAAAATGGGAGTAATAATAATAATAATCACTTCTCAGGATTATTGTAGGAACTAAATGTAAAACAGAATTGTAAAGCACATAGCACACACCTGGCATAAAGGAGGTGCCATAAATATATGGATGCATATTGCATATGTGTATGTATGTATGTATGTATGTATAATTTTCTTATTGACAAGCACCCATAGAAAACTCATGTTGTAAATCAGGAGGTGGAAAAAAATACAAGATGGAATTAAATTCAGTCATTAATAAGGGTAGACAATATGACACTGGGTTTGTGAAGGAGACAGTGGGCTACTGAGTGACTACTGATCAAACCCAGCTTAGAAGGACTAATTCAAGTACCTATGAAGCAAATTCCAGGTTCACGATTCATGCTAACTGGGTGCTAAGCTCCCTCATTGTTTCTTTGCTGAAGGTGTGAATGTGTTGTCAACACACAAGAATAACAAATTTTAAAATTGCATAATCTTTTTCCAAATCATTCATTTTTGCAGCCTTCATATTTCAGTACCTCAGGGCATAGCAGAGCCTTGTCCTAGTTGAAGGCTCTCAGCAAGTATAACCTCTTCACCTTACTCTTCATCTAACCCCCTATTGTCTTTTCTGGGACTTTGTTTCATCAATCATCTATTCCTCCTCATGCATATTCATTCTCTCTTTTGCAGGCATCTTCCTCTCAGACTAAAACAAAATCAGCTCTCAACATTATCTATTGAATAAAGAACAAATGTGTTAACCTGATATTCAGGGCCCTTCAACAACTCACATTTACAGACATATTTCATATTACAATTCACATAATGTTTGCTTCAGCAAACTGTATATAACTGATGATTTGATTGCTATTTTCCCGTGTCTCTGCCATTTCCTGTTCCTAGAACAACCTCACCTCTTATTTCTGCCTTTTGAAATTCTATTCATTCTTCAACACTCAACTTAAATGTTATAAGCTCTCTCTGCCTTAGTTCATCCTCTCCCCTAAAGCAGCAATGCTTTCTCCTTTCAAATTCTAATAACTCTTTCTGTTTCTCTTCTAGGTCAATCATGTCTGTTTCATTGTACTACTATTTACATATTTTCCTTAGCCCTCTGAATTATTAGCTAAGTCAGGACAGAGGCATGTTTTATTCAACTTTCCTTCTCTCCATAACCAGCACAATGTTGTATATATATATCAGGTGCTTACTATATATATATATATATTTTTTTTTTTTTTGTTTGTTTGTTTTTAAACGTAGGAGACTGTCATTTGACAGACTGGTCAGAGTGGAGTACATGTGAATTAACATGCATCGATGGCAGAAGTTTTGAAACTATGGGCCGCCAATCTCGTTCAAGAACATTTGTAATTCAGTCATTTGAAAACCAAGACAACTGTCCTGAACAGATGTTAGAGACTCGCCCTTGTCTAGGTACTATCACCATTTTTATGCATTTTTATTTTCAGCAATTCTTGAGTCACTATGCAATGTTCTTTACTATGAGAAATGTGTTATGTAACATGATCACCTTATTTATTTGTAGGTGGAAAATGCTATCACTACATATGGAAAACCAGTCTTTGGAGAAACAATGAGCGAACAGTTTGGTGTCAACGCTCTGATGGTATTAATGTCACAGGTATTTATGCCTAGAATTAGTATAGACTTTTTGGAAATTTCTCCAAATATTGTCTTTGTTTTTTTCATGGGAGAAGGGGGAGGTTCCTAAGTGAAAAGAAGATTTAATATTACTATTAAATTAAATAATATTACTATTATAGCTTCTTGCTATAATAAAATCACTTTGGATGCTGTTACAAAATTCCTTTGGTGATGTACCTTGTATTTCTACTTGGCAAATTCCAGTTAGATCTTTACACAAACCAAATATAAAAAAAAATTACTATTTGGGGGGAATAATTCATTTTAACTGAAACACCAAAACTTTATTTTTAATTTGTTGCCAGGAAAAATAAGCTGATCTATTCCTCTTTTTATTTTCTTCAGCTTATAAATGGAGCATCACTGAGTGAAAACATTAGAAAAAACAAATTCCTAGTTATTGGCTAATATGTGTTCCTTAAATTTGAAGTCATAGTATTTAGAGCTGAATAAAAAGAATACTACATATAATTCTCCCATTTTACAAATGAGGAAACTGAGACCAAAAAGTTTAATTTATTCAAAGCTACATATATACTAGGTAGTAGCAGAGCTACAAATTGAACTTGAGTGCTAATTCCAAATTAAGATTCCTCCTTCTGAAACACATATGGAGCTTTTAAATGGTTAGTGGTGATTATTTGTATGAAAAGGAAATGAACAAATTATTTGTTTGGAAGCCAAGGAAGAAAAAGAAATAGAAGCATGAGTCAGTTTTCATTAACTAGAAGACCCAAATGTTCAGTCTCAGCCTTGATTGTATATAGTAATCCTGTTTACAAAAAAATAAGCAAAGGTGTCCAGAGATTTCAAGAACACCACAAATACCCAAATAGACAAACCATCCTTATTTCTTACCTGATTGTTCAGAGACTACAGGTAATTGATAATCAGTGCAAATGCTAAAGAGTGTATACTTCCATAAATTATTACTGCTATTAAGTAGGAAAGGGCAGCCTGGTACAGTGGAAAGTGTATTGGATTTGGAGCAAAAGGACCTGTTTTGAATATGTGCTCTGCTACTTTCTACCTACATAAGGAGGCTAAATAATCTCCTTGGGTGGGTAGAAAATAGCAGAATTTGGAACCTTTTAGGAAGCTAGGTGATACAGTTAATAAGAGGACTGGGTCTGAAATCAGGAAAACCTGAATTCAATTCTAGAATCAGATAGCAACTATGTGACTCTAGGAAGTAATTTAACCTCTGCCTGTGCCAGTTGCTTCAACTGTAAAATGGGGGAAATAATAATAACATAACTACCAGTGTTACCATAAAAAGAGAAAAAATGAGAGTAGATTTCAAAACACTTAAAACAATGCATGCACATAGTAGATGCCTCATAAGTAGTTATTCCATTCTCCTTCCCCCTTTTCTTTCCCGATTTCCAAATCTGAAATTCTATTATCTTATAACTGTACTGTATTTAAATAACAAATTATACATTTAATTAATATATACCGTATTTAATTAATTAGAGTCAAAGGATTCACAGTCATTGACTTTGTTCAGACTCCAAGGAGTCAAAGCCAAATAATTTTAAGTATCCAAGGATTCATGCACTTGAGAATTTTCACTGAAATATTTGATTTGATGATCTCATGAAATATCATTAAATTCTGGTATTAATTTCTATAACTTTACTTATTATGTCAACCTAATGCCTACTTAATGTGGCATATTTTAAGGAATATATGAAAATGTATGTAGACTGAATAAGAAATGGACAGGTATTCCAGATACTGAGATTTTCTCAAGTCTTGTTAATAGTGTGGTATAGATTGTACCTTAAATCATGTCTGTGAGGGAGAATTGAACCATAAATTGGTTTTCAGCTATATAGCATTTTAACCACACTGTAAACATAATGTTAAAAAAAATTCCTAAGCAACCACCTCCGAGTTAATAAGTCATGTTCTTCTGCTCTTGGCTTTTGTATGCACATTTGATAAATATATCCTCCCTCAAGTGGCTTGGATATTCTTCTTAAAACACGGAGGAGAAAGGGAAGCTATTTGAATGCCTTGTGTTAAAGAATTCCCCAAATGATTTTAAGGTTTTCTTTCTAGGGGGCTGCTCTGCTCAGTCACGACCTGCTTCAATAAGACAATGTAACCCAGCCTGCAGAAAACCTTTTTCCTATTGTACACAGGTGAGTCAGAAGTTGCAGCCTTTAAAAAAAAAAAAAAAAAAAAGAGCAGTCTAATTCCTCCCAATCAAAGTTGTCAGATGATCTTCTCCAGGCTGATAGAGTGTTAACATGAATGCTGTGTGAGCATGATACCACCTAGCGGAGTATATAAGAGCAAATCCAGTTGTAAAAGAATGTTTTTTTTTTTTCTTTTGGATTAAAGACCAGCATATTTCTATCAATGTGCCCACCCTACAGCTTGCCTTCTAGGCTTATAATTTCTATTAGGTCTAATTAATAATTGAGACCTTAATTGTCTCATTACCATAAATTTAGATCAGCAACTACATCTGTTCTATTTAAATTGAAAGATAGTACAAATGTATAGGTTCATAACTTCTTCAAGTCATTAATTGGAATTGATTACATTCAATAGCATGAGGAAACTTTTCATTCCTTCTTGCTTTCAGTAGGAAATGTAAATCTTTGAAGCAGAATTTTTTTTCTCCTCAGGGCTTACAGAAAAATGTGTAATAAACTTCACTCAATTGCAGTTCTGGTATGTTCTAGCAACTGGTCTATGTAATGAAAAAAAGATTTTGAATTGTATTGTACCTTATAAAAGAAATATGTTTCTTAAAATGATTTGCTAAAAAAAATGCAAGAGATCAATAGTATTTTATAGTTGTTCTTTTCCATCTGGGATTAGAGTTGGGATACATTCCAGTGACCAGGACTGCACCTCTATACAACAAAGCTTTAGCAAGGCAATATTAGTATTTTCAAAGTCATATATGTGTGTATACACACACACACACACACACACACACACACACACACACACACTTACTTTTAAATGACTGTCCTCTTCCAAACCTGGTATTTTCCTGGGTTTTAATAAAACATAAGAGAATATGAGCCTGATCAATTAAAATCTTTTTTGTCTAGCTGCGGGTATATGTGACTCACATATCTTCTATACTCATGCGCCATAATTCTGCTTTTCTTTGAGACTGACAAGAGATATATCTTGGAAGGATGACTTTAATTAGCTGAGCCACTACTACTTTTCCTAATTAAGTATCTTTATTGAATGTCCTATGATATTCTAAATTAAAACTGTGAACTATCATCACAAGACTTGGTCTATATTCTATACTAATTACCTGAAATAAAATTGCTGTTACATAGCACCAGCATATTTTCCTTGAGTTTTTAAAATGGCTTTTTTTTTCCTTTCCAAGAGTCAGGTACATGTGATGCATCCCTGTTTGGTTTGCATGCAATCCTCAAAATAATAATTGATTGCCTAAATATATATGTTGACTTAGAATTTTTTGAATAGTCATTCTATGGTAGATCTCATTCAGAATATTCAAAGTACTGTTTCCAGTTTGCCTTCTTCAATCCAAACTCAACTCTATTGCAAAATAATCTTTCTGAGATTAAGGGCTATATTACTTCTCTACTCAAAATCCTTCATTGACTTTAGGCTCAAATACAAATTTCTTAGTCTATAATAAAGGCTTTCTAAGTTCTGGCTTCCATCTACCATTCCAGACTTATTTTACTAAAAGCTCTCTAACCTCATTGTCTCCACTTTCTCACATCCCACTCATTTTTCACTCCCTTGCTTTCATTCCCTATCATTCAAGTAAAACTGCTCCCTTCAAAATTAACAATGATTACATAATTACCAATTTTATTTTCTTAGTTTTCAACGTCCAAGAAATCTGCAGCATTTGTTAGAATTGACCATTACTTCTTCCTAAATGTATATAACATTATCTTCTGCTACTTCTTCCACTGATCTGATATCACAGGTATTGATTTTATTTCCAAATCTCCTCCATCCATTCTCTTTGCTCCACTCATACAACAGCCTTTAGGTAAAATGCTCATAATTGGTCTCTTAATTCCTAGTCTCTCTACTTTAATCTGTCTTCCATATAATTGCTATATAGATATGCCTACAGCATAGATTTGCTCATGTTACTCCCTTATGCAAACCTCAAGAACTCCCTATTTCCACTGAGATATAATATACTCTTCTGTTTGTCATTCAAAATCTTCCACAATATGACTTTAATTTAATTTTCTAGAGAAATTTGGCATACTGTTCCTTAAATACTCTGTGTTCCAACTAAATTAGACTGATATCAGTTTTCATTCTCTTTCTTTCATTTTCACACCTTTGCACAATTTGTATTTGCCATGCCTGAAATGCTTTTCCTCCTCATCTCTACCTCTTAGAATCCAAAACTTCCTTCAAAATTTAACACAGGTGCAACCTCTTATAAGAAGTTTTTTTTTTCCTCAATCCTTCTTCCAATTCAATTGTAGTATTTTCCTCACTGAAATTATTTTGTGTTTTCTTACCTCTGTATATATTGTTTTTATTCTACTAGAGAATAAATGCCTTGACAAAGGAAATGAAATTTTCCCATCTTTCTATCCCAGGACATAGACAACATAAGACACTTATGGAATTGACAAACTACTGTTCTGAATTATGTTTCTAAGAGTGGGAACCCTTACCTGATTTGGGTACCATTCTTGAAGGTAGTCTATGCTCCTTGCACATAGAATGAATAGTGAACACAGAACTAGTGAGGAATTTGCTATGGGGATTTGGACCATTTCTACTGAAAACAGAGCAAGATATTGAGTTTAATTCACAGCAAGGGAGATTTTTGATTTGACATTAAAAATATCCTGGGTTTGGTTGTAAAACTCCCAGAAAACAAAGGGAGGTAGACTGCCACACTTTATAATACTTTGGAAATGGAAAAGGCAATGCCATTTCTTTTTTTTTTTTTTTCTCATGCCATGGGACTGCTTCACCAACACAATGCGTGTTAGTCAGCACACTATTTAGATACTAACTGTTCAGTGTAGTGCTGGATACTCTGGCACTCAATGGAGTTTATAACTTAAAGAGGAACTCAGTACATAAAGGGAAAAAAAAGGCCATGGAGATCTTGCAAAGGAGATAGGGTACTATTGTCTTCTGTTTTTCTTATCTGTGTAAGTGCTGCTGGGATGCTGGAGTGAATAAATAGCATTATTAGAGCAGCAAGGATTAATCCCCAAAGGCTCCTGTGGATCCAGGAGCTGAATGAATGTTTACAAAGACTTTTAGTATGTTAGGAAAAGAAATAATGTAATGCCTTATATTTACAATGAATTATATTTTATCTTCAGCATGTAGAATAATTATGGCCACCTTTGAAAACCTGACCATGTTTATTCTAGAGGTTGACTTTGGTATTTGAAAAAATGAAACTTATTTATTCAATTTTAGCCTTATTGGCAAAACAGGTGCTTAAACTCTTTAGTTGCCAGAGCAAGCAGTTCAGATCTTAAGTGATTTCTATATTTAATTTATTTTGGTTTTTACTGTACAATTGGCTATGTAATCTTAATTATTTTTATATGTAGGGTGGAGTCTGTGGCTGTGAGAAGGGCTATACTGAAATAATGAGATCAGATGGTTTCTTGGATTACTGCATTAAAATACCAGGCTCAGAGGATAAAAAAGCAGATGTTAAAAACATTGCAGCAAAGAACAAGCCTGTAAATTCAAAAATACATGATATTTTCAAAGGATGGTCCCTTCAACCTCTTGATCCAGGTAAGTCTGATTTATTGAATGTGTGTGTGTGTGTGTGTGTGTATATATATGTGTGTGTCGTCATATATAAATACATATAAACGAAGATATTGATATAGATATATGCCTTTGTTCAAGTAGATCTTGTGACAGCTATCTCTGACATGTGTGATTTATGACATAGACAGATAAAGGGAAAAGGTGACCAAGATCTCCCCATAATTCCATTTCAATTCAAGGTACAGAATGCTAGGCTAGGCTATATTAAGGTAAAGAACAAGAGTAGAACAATGTAAAAAAACATAGAGGGAGATATATTTTAGCAATTTAATAATGAGGAAAAACATAATGATGGTTAGAACTTTCCAGCAATGAAAAAGGCTTTCTTGTGAACTGGAAGCTTCCCCTCATTAGATGTGTTCAAGTGTAAGCTCAATGTCCATCTATAAAGGATGGATAGGGTTCCAAGGGTAGATTATGTAACTTCCAATATGCCTTCTAAACTTTTTGTTTTATGATGGAAAATGGAAGAAGCAGAACCTGAACTAGAAATATGGCAAATACCACATAAGACCTAGGCCACAATGCAGATCCATAAATGAAGAAATGAGAAATAGTATCTCCTAAGAGGAATCATGGCAATCCTGGGACATTAATAAAAGTTTGTTGTTGAAGATTATGTCTTATCTATGGGGCAAAGAACTCACAGCATCCATTATTGAGTAGCTTATTATTTTAATGAATAAGTTTTGCCAAAAAGGGAATATAAGCTATTGTTTCTAATGAAATACTACAGATGTTCTCAGCTTCATATGGAAAATAGTACCAGTTCTATAGTAATTATGGTTCTCTGAAGGGTAAAGGTAAGGAAAAACAAAGGGGAGAAACTGAAGGAGAGGAAATAATGTCCATTGCTCACCAATTCCATTTATTTGAGGATTGCTGTATTCTTACCCCTATATGGGATGTCTTGATACTGTTTAAAAGAATAAAACATACTCCTACCTTAAATACCACTTTTAATATTATTATTTTTTGCTTCCCTTCCATTAGATTGTCCTCCCCTTTTGTTTATTTGCTTTTCCAATCTATTCTTTTCTCTTTTGTGCTTTTCTCTTTGATGCAGCTTGCTACTACATAAAAAGTCACTTTCAAACTAATCAGAGAGAAAATACTGAGGGGAAGACCTTATTTTCTAATTCTTTTTCACTAAGGAGTTTTTATTCCCTTATGACTCCATAGTAGAAAGAAAAGTGACTTTCAAGTTAGAGACTATAGGTTCAGCATAACTCAAACTCCTACATTCTGAGAGACCTCAGGCAATTTATTTAACCTCCCTTTGCTTATTTCCATTTGTTTATTTCTGAATATACTATTGGACTAAATGTCCAATAGACTCCCTTAGTTCTTTGAAATCATAAATTGTTTTATTCTTTCTATTTGCATATTCAAAGAATAACAATTGTCTGGTACATACTACGCGGTTAATAAATGATTTTTGATTAATCATAAAAGCGGAATTCATTACCTTTCTCCTCAAACTCATTCTTCTTATGAATGTCCCTATTTCTACTTAGAGAAGCTATCCCAAATGTTCATATGGACTATTTGTGTCTGACCTGTGGCAGAGCACACCGAGCTCATATTGGTCTGATTAGCCACATTCAAACACACTGCAAGTCGACTCTAACATAGTGATGTCCCTTTGGTCCTCTTTAAGAATGAAGGACAACAATCAACCAACTAACCAATATGAATGTCCCTATTTCTGTTGAAGGTGTTAGCAATCTTCCAAGTCCTCAGGTTCATAACCTCAATGTAGACCTCAACTTCACATTTTCATCCATCCCATCTGATCACTCATTTGCTACATCTTGCATTCATTTCTCCACTCACATAACCATCACACTAAACTATTTAGTCAACTCCAGTGATTTCCCATCGTCTCCAGGATCAAAATTCTTTGTTTAGCTTTTGGAGCCCCTCACAAACTGGCCCTAAATTGCTTTTCCCCAATAGTATTTCATATTATTCCCCACCTTACACATTATGTATGTGTTCTCCAGGCAGGCTGGCCTTCAACCTCTTTCCTCATAATCTGTCTCCTGTTTCTTTGCCTTTATCCTGACTATCGATTCCCTACTCCTACTTTTCTCCTTCTCTCCTAGTTTCCTTCATAGTGCAAGTATCACCTTCTACACCAGATTTTTCCTTATCACTTCAGCTTTTACTGTCTCCCCCTTCTTCAAATTATTTGAACCCATATTTTATGCACTTGTATGCCCCACCTAGATTACAAACCCCAAGAGAGAGATAAAATCTTTTTTACCTTTTCTTTCTCTCCCTAGTACCTAACACAGGGCTTGACACCTAGTGGGCACCTAATAAATTATTGATTTCATGTTGATTGTCTGGTTAGATGTTATAAGGCTTCTGTGATCTCTTTTAGACCTGCTGTACAATGATCTCTCAATAAATAGAGACTTAAATGAGGGATTATGAATTGCAGAAACTCAAGTTCCCATCACTATCTTTAGGTTATTTCATTGCAAGGAACTGAAGTGGAGTAAAAGTGGAAATGAGAGTCAATATTCATCAATAGTACCATTTAACCACTAATGGTTGGGATTAATAGCAAAGGAACTATCTAATCCCAAAAGATCTATTATTTACTTCTTTCAATTCTTTGCTTCTAGAACAATGGACTATTCTGATTTTAGTTACTTATTCTTCCTTATTCAAATCAATGAAATAATACTTCGGCTGTCTTCCTATATTTTTTAGTGCAGAATAACCAAGGCCAATGGGTTGAGTTATGTCTTGGGAAACAAGGCCAAATCATTCAAAGGTTCCAAATCATTCCAGGAATCTGGTATAGACACAACTTATAGCTCTAGTAATTATCTTCAGATAACATAGTCAGGCATTTATGAACCCAGATTCCTGAGAACATCACTGAAGATATGTGAAGAATTCTGCTTAATTGTGAAGTAATAAATAAGGAAAGATGGCTATCCAAGGATGATATTCCTACTTCATTCAAAACTTAAAATAGGGTGATTTCATCATTAGTGTTTCAAAGGGCTCAGAATCAAAGGTTTGTTAAAAATTTCATGACCTTGGAAAACTAGAGTTACTTTAAAGAGCCAAAAACTGCTTGAGGCTTAAAAATGTCCTGGAAAGGAACTACTGAAATAGACAAGCATAGCACAATCAGAATTGATTATGCTTTTATTCAAAGCAAGTGCTGCTTACTATAAATTTAATTGTTTTTCATTTCCCTTGTTTTAAAATGAGGATGATGATGTGAATCTTGTAATCCTAATTACACTCATGCAATATAATAGAACTGAGTGTGTGTGTGTATGTGTGTGTGTTTGTGTGTGTGTATGCACTTTAACATGCATAATGCACTTGCTTTGCAATTCTTTGATATTGTCTGATTCAATAAAATAGTATATCACATTTGTTATGCATTAATTACATGGACATATGATAAACTGTTTAATTGCCAGAAAAAAGTTAAGTTGCTGGATCAACTACAACTCTTTACGTTCTCTTAAAAACAGTAAGAACAAATCACATGTATATATATAGCTCTTTACAAATTTCAAAGTTTTCCCCTGTGATGATCTCTGAGTAACACTGCATATATAAGGTATCCCAAAAATCTTAGTACAATTTAAGCTTTACTAAGCTTTTGGGACACTCTGGTTTTTTATCTCTACTTCACAAAATTACCAAATGAGGTAATTGAGTCTAAGAGAGATTTAAGGAACTCGGTCATATTTACATACTTTGTGATTGTAAAAGCTATAATAAGAATCCAAGTTTCCTGACTCCAAATCAAGTGTGTTCTTTCTTCTGTACTTCACTTATGTCAAGGCAGGTAAAATCTAGAGTTAAATTTGAATTGAATTTGCATTGTGATATTTTCCTTCAATCAACAAATCTGCTTAAACATACACAAAATGAAATACATATGGCATTGTTTCTACATAATTGTTCAAAAAATTGGGGAAAGCATACTACTTGTTTCCATATGTCTTAGTAAGAAGTGAATTCAGAGAAATGATCAATTATACAGGTTGGTTGGTGTCATAGTGATTAAATAACCTATTGATTGGATATTTTCTTTTTCCACCTACTTTTCTTCACACAGATAGAAACCAATGCAGAGACATTGTATTTGTGTTAATAATGAGGTTCTTGCAGTGCCAAACAACCAAAAGCAAAGTAAAACGTATGATCAATTGGATGTTTTAGTAGCCTGTAAATGCAGGCTATATTTATGTGAATCAATTTGCTCAAGGACAGACTTGTCAGAATACGAACTGGTTGTCCATGATGAATAATTACCATATTGATAGTGATGTGTAAATAAAATTGTGTTTCACTTTCAAAGGCCTCTCATAAAATAGGTCAGAAAAGGCTAAAGCTGGAAGGGACCTTATTTTATAGATAAGAAAACTAAGAGCTAGAGAGAGAACATGATTTGAGTTCATAATTTTGAACTGGAGTGAGTGGGCTCAAAGTAAGCTCTGTTAAGTAAGAGAGTTAAAACACAGGCCCAGACCTCCTAACAGTGGTCTTTCCACTATGTCAACACATATAGAACCCAGATTGAGATATTTTGTTTGTTACTTTGTTTCTTTTATTTCTTTTTTGACAAGCTTTGTGATTTTTATCATTTGGAAGTTGTTGATGAGAAATTAGCTTCATTGAGGAATTTCCTCTACCAATGTGCATCAGTATTTGTCTTTAGCCTGAAACACAACAGTTAAACATCTTATCCATGGCCATAGAGTCAATATCTATCAGATGCAGAATTTGAACCCAAGGCTCTGAATCTAACAACACTATAATAGAATGTTTTGTTTTTTGTTTTTGTTTTTGTTTTTCACAGAAGTCTGTTAATTATGTTTGTATATTAAGAATGCTAATTAAGAATTCTCATTACTAACATTTTCTTAATTTTTAAAATTATTTTTGTCAACAATGATTTCCAGTGAGATAAAAGATGATAAATAAAAATATTGACTATTTTAAAGATACAATAATCCAATAGTTCTACCATTTCATTAAAAGAGGGTATTGCCCTCCACTATTACAATCACAACTTCCTAATGCCTGCCCATTAACTTTTGCCTTTAAGTCCACTACAATTAACTTACCTAATGTACAAAAGAAAGAAAAAGAAAATCTTATGAATTCCAAATTCTATTTTCCTCCAGAGTGTTTGTGAATACCATGAAATACTGAGGATATGGTATGAGCTAGGCAAAAACTCTAATATTAATTTCAAATACAGAATTAGCATCTGAGCTTTTCAAATATTCTGTGGTTCTTGTTTCATTTTGTTTTCTTTTTTGTTTTGTTTTCCACAAATGACCTAGTACTTTTCATATTAGGCTGTTTCTTTTATCTTTACATTTTAACAGATGGCCGAGTTAAGGTCTGGGTTTATGGTGTTTCTGCTGGTGGTTTTCTCCTTCTGATATTCCTGATATTTACATCTTATCTTGTTTGGTAAGTATTATATTATATGAAAACCCATATTATTTAGCTGGATAGCATGTTATATTAGAAGAAAAACAGGGTACATCAACGGTTATATGCAGAGGTTTAGCCATAGATGTTTAACAACAGACTCTCTAGGTAAAGATTATATGTGTAATATGCTATAAAGTTTAATCTGAATCATTAGTATTTTCTCCATTACTCTAGTCAATAAACAATCATTAAAATTTTTTATTTTTAAAATTTGCCAATATATGAAGTGTAAAATATTCACACTGAAAATTTCACAATCAACTCTTTCAAATCAGTACAAGATAGCTCCAGAATATCCCTGATTATGTGCATATAAATGGATGTATATTCATATATTAATCATTATATTTTGATGTAATTTACTCTCTCAGAATTCTATATATTTTATTTTATGCATTTAAAATGCTTATTCTGACAAAAGGGTAATAGACTTCAGTGGACTACTAAAGGAGACCATAATATATAAAAAGCTAAGAATCTCTGGTGTAGAATTACACAAATAACCTTTGAAATCATGATTAAGCTATAGCGGTCATTTCTATAAAATTGATCTTCTGGGAGTACATTTTGTTTCCATTAGGCCTCCCACCTTAGTTAATCTAATTATGAGGCTGCTATTTTCTTGATGATGCTCCTATTTTGCAGGAAAAAATGTGAAACAATTTTTAAAATCTTCACACAGGGAATTACTCATTTAATATGATAAACAAGTCTTTATTAAAACATCACTATTGCCTAAAAGCATTCTTTCTTGAATATCTAAATTGAATTGACCAGTCAATCTAGCTAAATAACTTGTCAGCAAAGTGGAGGTTTTTTGTGTTGTTTTTTGTTTAATGTAAATAAAATCAGTTTGATAGAATTGAACAGGTGTGAGATGAAATCATTTAATTCACCATCTCTATCCATACTTTGAAACTTTGATCAGGTTATAAAATGACATTGATAAAGAAACTTACTCAGTTATGGATAATGATTTGCATAGAATAAGAAAACTTGCCTAGTGGTCTATATTATTTGCAGTACACATATCTTGAAAAACTATTCCTTTGGAAGTCATTTCTATATATTGATTATTTGATACCCCATAGAGAGTGATTCTTTATTGCACTTCCTAACCCTCAAAGTAATTATAAGGAACTCAAACACTTTGTAAAATCTTAAAGAGTCATATTAAAATGGGATTTGTTGTTATTGTTGTTATTGCTTTAGAAATCTGAGTGATTGCTACATAAAGAATTTTTTTTAAAGATCAGTTTATTGTACAGAATGTAATTTGGCTGGCTGGCTAGCCTTGAAGCAGACAAAACTGAATATTTTCAGGTGTGTTGAGAATATTAAAAAACACTGAATATTCAATTAACTTCCTAGGCAGGGTTTTCAAAGAGAACTTTTTCCTTTTTTTCCTGAGATCAAAGTTTTACTTTTTTTTTTTTTCCCTGAAATTAAAATTGAGATCTTTCTATTCTTCCTTCTTTATATTCGGTACCTGTCTTATAGCAAAGCCAATGTTTCCTTAAGTTTTCTCCCCTCCCTCCCAAGTTTGCATCTCAATTCAAATCCATGCTTGGCTAATTTAGCCAGAAAGCCTGTTACTATGACAACAGAGGTGGTTAATATCGATAGCTTTGGTCAGTCAAAGTTGATAAAGGAATAGTCTATTGAAAATCCCCTGTCTTATAAAAAATCTGAAAGGAAATCTTTTCAACATAGGCCATGTTTACACATGTGAATGTGTTCCAAGGACTATTTCCCAGTAATACCTTTTATTTAGATCCACCAGAGAAAAAGATTAGTATAGTCTAGTCTGAGAAGCCTATATTAATCCTTCCTATCTTTGTCAATGAAAAACTTTAATTGTACTTTGTCAACAGTATTAAAACTGAAAGAGACTTTAGAGGTCAGCTAGTTGAACCCATTTATTTTTTTAATGGAAGAATCTGAAGCCAATAGAGAGGAAATCACTTAGTCTCTAGGCTCAAAAATGAAAGTTCATTCCATTCCATAATGTTATATCACTGACAAAAATGTGAATGTCTAAATGTTCTCTCACTAAGTCTATCGATATATGTCTGCTGAATCTTAGGTACCAAATCTGATTAGACCTGATAGTACTAACCAATGAACAAAATTGTAATTCAGTTTCATTCATCTTCCATTTTGCATATAACAGATCATAAAATGTTAAAGTTGGAATGGATCTCAATATTCTTTAATATTATAGATAAAGATCCTGAGGCTCAAGATGGTAGAACTAGTAAGTGGCAGAACCTGGAGCAGAATCCAGATCTTCTCCTTTGTCTGGCATTCCTGTCAGTATGTAAAAAATAAAAAGATTAAACTTGGGGAAAAATTTGTCAATGTTCTAAATGTTCTAAAAATTATATTTATTATATTATGTTATATTATTGCATTGATTATTATAGTATAAAATTAACATAATTATCTTTGATAACTGTAGTGGAAAACAATACTAAAGCAAAATATTACTAACTGGCAACAATTAGCCAATATTGTATATTTAGCCACAGGACAAACAGAGATCTATCGATTTCATTAAAAAGAGAAAAAAAAAAAACTTTTGTTTTCTCCTAGTAAAGATAAATTACTTGTGTGAATGTCATTGTCATTGGATTTAAACATTTTAAATTAGCTGATTTATTGGTGCCCCTGCCAAACAAAATTCTTAATTAAAATTTCTGAATATCTATAGAACAATGATAACTAATGTGTATGAGGCTGACCCTGAAAAATATTGTGAGAACCAGAAGTGCCTTCTGAATTCTAAAGAGACATTAATTTATGCTCAGTCTAGCTTTTATATTACATATTCCAATGCTTAAAAAATGAATAATCTATGCATGGTATGTTTGGGAACTCTCAAGGAATCAGACCATGACTGTGCCCATAAAAGGTTACACTGTAGATAGTATTGTCTAAAAGCTGTTTAGCTTGGTTTTCTGAGTATCCTTGATAAGTCTTTCTATGAACTGATTCATATCCAAGAAGTATTTGCCAAATAAAAAATTACTAGAGACTCAGATAAAGATCTTACTCCGCTTTATTGAAGGCAGTATATGTAATTAAATAATATATAATTGGTTTAATTGTCAGAAAGACCTGGGTTCTAATTCTCCTTTTGCTATATACTATTGGCTATGTGACCCCGGGCAAGTGATTTAATAATGCAGAGCCTTAGGCAAGCCCTTGAGGCTAACTATAAATCATAGACAAGATGCCCATCTGCATTGATAGTTTTTTTCCTAAAATGAAGCTTTCTATACCAATAAAATCAGAAATCTAGCCAAAAAATACCCTGTTGAAAAGATTTAAAGTATAGCATTCAGGAGCAGTTAGATGGCACAGTGGATAAAGCATGGATTCCGAAATCAGAAGGATCTGAGTTCAAATCTGGCCTCAGACACTTAATATTTCCTAGCTGTGTGACCCTGGGCAAGTCACTTAACCCCAATTGCCTCAGCAAATAATAATGATAATAATAATAAAGTATAGGATTCATTAATAGCTTTGTCATTAACAAACAAATGATTTGAATTGTGTTGCTTTTGTATGGATGATACTTGAATTAATCTACAGACATTCCAAAAAGCAGAAAGACTTAGATTAAAAGGATTTCCCAAAAATCCAATAAACAAACAAACAACAACAAAACTGAACCATTAATGTAAAAATAAACATTATGAACATTTCTAACTAGTTCAGAGTTCAAGATTCTGTGATTCCTTAGTATAGAAGTTAGGATATCATCACTCATTTTAAGAGTTTATACCAGAGAAACTTCTCTTTTCTATTTTAATATTCTTTGACAACCAGAAAAAATATATGAAACTTTAATCTGATATTCTCACATCATTTAGCAGTTGGAATAAGGTTCATTGATTTTAAGCTTCAAGAAAATATTTAAAGAATATATAATATTCAAAGAATTTTCAATGACTATCTTCATTATATGTAATGCTATTGATAATTTTATAATTAATTTTGAATTCTTATAATATACACTGTTCCAGTTGTAGCAGGAATACAAATTTGATGTAAGGGTAGGACTTTTGTGAAGCACTCACCAAAAGTCATTAGAATAACTTGACCTGAATAGGAGAAGTCATATCATTATTGAAAGTACAGACAAATTTCATAGATGGATATCTTTATGATCAGAGAATAACATTCCCCCTAAGAACTTCAAATCCATTCAATTGACAACTTTTAACAAGTCCTCCTGTTAATTATTTCTCTATTTTATCCCTTGTTTTCCTTTTACTGCCCATTCCCTTGTTCAAGTTTTCAAAATCTTTCAACATGGACTATTTAAAAGCCTCTTAACTGATTTCCTAAGCATGGTATTCCCCTTTTCTATCTCTCTGGATTTGTTTGTCCAATTCAAACAGAAAATGGAGCCAGGTATCCTGAGGACAGGTATCATATTTTGTCAATTTTTTTAGCTTCTCTCACAGTGCCAACACATTCTTTGGTATTGTTTATAAGGACAAACTAAATGGTTCTT
This sequence comes from Sminthopsis crassicaudata, assembly GCF_048593235.1. Lineage (NCBI taxonomy): Eukaryota > Metazoa > Chordata > Mammalia > Dasyuromorphia > Dasyuridae > Sminthopsis > Sminthopsis crassicaudata. The sequence goes on from NC_133619.1 coordinate 378,215,118, forward strand.
TGTTTTTAAATAATCCTGAAGATTTTGCCAACTGAAAACTCTCACATAGTCTATATTTCACTAGCCTTCCAGGAAAGGTAAGGATGTAGGAACCAGTCAAAAACATGTTTATAGAAAAGCATAAATAAAATATCTCTTGTATTAGCTATTTAAAAGGACTAGAAGGTCATTTTTATTGTATTTGTTATATGATTGTTTAGGGGACCATGACCTAGAAAGTTTTTCATTATCTCCTGAAGCAACAAGAATTGCCAAAGAGACAAAAAAGCTAGCTAGACCTGAAGATTTTATATGGTTGCAAGTCTTTAGATTCTGTATTGGAGAAAGGCAAGTACCATTAAAAACTCAGAAGTGTTAGAAAGAAAATATGAAAAAATAGCCAGCTTAAAGGCCACTTTGTTCAAATCCAATCCTCTGAATATCCACTCAATTTCTCTTCTTTTGGTGTTTCAGATACCAAGGTTCCTTGGGCAATAAAGATTCATGAGGCAATTTAGTGGAAAAGACCACTGGGTGATATTTTTATTAACTTAAACATAGCACATGGCAATTACCTGAGACAACTTCATCTACTCTACCCTCCCTTGTGCAACTGTGGGACTTTTGTTCCCCCAGAGTCAGATAGAGCTGATCTTTCATGCAGCTACTACCTCTCCTAACCAGTAACTACTGAAGTAGAAGTCTATAGGGTGCTTTCAGGGAGAACATAAAGGAGACCTAACTTAAAAAAAGGTGGCATAAACAACCTGCATGGTATAATTTTAAGGATGGCAAGAAGCCTACTTTCCCTACCAAAATGAACTAACGATTTCATCTACAATAGCAGATTCATATCTGGAATTCCATAATTCATTTTTTTAGCTTTAAGTTTGTGTTTCCTATTTAACATTCTAATACTCTTGGGAGCAGTATTATCTTGAACCTTAAAGTGAACATATTTATTAGCTCCTTTTTAGACAACAGATTTTTATAAAAGGGAGGGTGAAATGAGTGTAAGGAACTAATTGCCCAGAATTTAAAGGGAAGAAATAAGGAAGTGTCTGGAGACCTCAAAACAAACTGGTCTGATTTCTCAACTATACCAATAAGTGGCCACAAATCTCTTATTTTGGTCATGAAACTCTCTTTTTAGTCCTGATATGTTAACGAAGAGATACCTTTTTGCCACAATTATTCTGAGAAACAATGAACAGGGAAATCTCTATAACCAAATCCATATTTGTTTAGGCTCCCATGATCTTACCTTACCAAAAAGCTCTCATTCCAAAATTCTCAAAGTGAAGGCTACTTCAAAAACAACATGACAAACATTTGGTGACTAAGAACTCAATACCGATTTTGAAATAATCTATTTTTCTAAAAGGAATTAGGAGAGATCTTGCTATATTTAAGGTAAATTCTAACTTTTCCTCCAAACTGGTTTGGAAATCTTTTACTGTGGGGTGGAATCTAGACAAAACTATTAGTCTTTTGGAAGTTTATCATCTAAAGTCACTTATTTTTAAATTTTTTGTTGGTGCCACTTTTCCTGTTTCTGGACCCAATTCCTTAAGGAATGATATTCTTAGGTTTGGCTATTAAAATCTTTCAAAGAAAGTCCATGAAAGATAATAGAAAAAGGGAAGGTTTCATAGGAAAAACTGAAATGTTACTCAGAACAGGAACCTGAAATTTGAACTGAAAATATATTATGCTGCAAGTAATATTTATTTTTGCTAAGAATCTGAGCTGAAATTCTAAGTCTGCTCCTATTTATCTAGATGAGATCTAGGAAATCTCTTTCTCTCTTGAGGCTTTAGTTTTCTCATCTATAAAAATGGATATTGAATTAGATGCTATCTAAGGTTCTTTCCAGTTATAAATCTAGAATCCTAAACATGCAAACACACACACATATAGGCACACATACATATTTGTTTATTTTCACATGCATGTTACCTGCATTTAATATTGTATGCCTATATTTATTTACGCATATGGAAATACAAATATACCAGTCAACATAAAAACATCATTATCCTATAATAATGAATAAAGTTGACCTTGGAACCAGGAAAATCTGAATTCAAGTTTATCTTTAACATATATTAAATTGGTGACATAGGATGTCACTTAAACTTTTAGAACCAAAATAACTCGCAAAGATTATAAATTATAAATGATTCAATGATATGAAATGGTGGAGGCAGTTTCTTCATCAGAAGTTGCTTGTACTAATGAAATCTCATATTTAGATCAACAAAAACAAACAAAGCAAAACATAAAAATGCATCCTTCACTTCATCATTTGCCAATTAATCTACCAATGAAATTACAGGTTCAGACTCCAAAAAAATGTACATATGCATACTTATGACACATATTTAAAATAAAATTTTAATTTAAAATATTTATGACTCCCTTGAGATAATTAGAATTAGAATACTATGGTATTCTAATTAGAAATTAGAATACTATGGTTAATTCTGGTTTTAGAAGCATTCTGAATAGTTTGCTGCCCATAAATAATTGTGAAAGCTCAGCAAGATTAAATATATCTTACATCTCTTGCAGGAAATTCCTAGCAACCTGGGATAAATAATTTGTGAAAATTATGCATCTTGTGCATTTTTGTCCAGACCCCAAAATTTAAGCCTTAACTATCACATTCACAGCTTGGCTTATCACCAAATAAGCTATATGACATAAAAAAATCTAATTTTCTGACATTTAAAAGACGTATATTTATTTTAAAATATAATAATAAAAGATTGTCCTCTTAATTCCTGACTCACTAACTCATAGGTCAGTCAAATGACTGAGTTTTAAAATTTGTTTATTTTTCTGTCTGGTCTTCTAGTCAATTCCAGATTGGAGGCCTGGTAACAGGGCAGATAGTAGGAAAAATAACTGGCATTTATATAGGTCCTTAAAGTTTGCAAAATGCTTTAAATCTATTATTTCATTTGAGCCCCACAACACCTCTGACTCTAATTGATCTGGCTTCCTTATCTATCAAAAGGCATAGCCAAACTCATTAAACACCCTCAGCAATAGATGTAAGAATGACATATATATCGCACATTAGAGTAACTATGGAAATATTCATTGGAGATGTTGCCTACTAGGACTTTCAGAAGGATATCTGGCAAGGCAGGGACCAATATAAGGTTACTTGAAAACAGTGGCTCAAAAGTGGTTGTTCCAGCTGTTCCAGCTGTTTCTGATGTTAAAATATCAAATGAGGAATAAGCAATGAGAGTGATTAAAATGATAAGCATCCAAATACCTTTTTTCTCATTTTTAGATTCTCCTAGTCCTGTGAGTGATCTTTTTTAGACTGCCCAAATTCTTTTTGGAGTGAAAACATTTTTCAAACTTTTTTTTTTTTAATAAAATGTCATTTCCCATTTGTTGTTAGTCTTTGGAAGGTTAAAAAAAAAAGATTTTTTTTCTAGCTTAAGTCCTCAATTTTCAGCTAAAGAAATTCATTTATTGTTACTTAGAAACATAAATAAATTAATGGTTCAACTGCAGTTTGTTTTGCTACTTGTGGTATGTCGCACGCTTTCTGTTTCTGAACAAAGAATTTCTTTTCTCCTTGCAGCAAGAAGCCAAAACAGCATCAAAGCACAGCTCCCCAACAGAAGCCTCTGACCTTAGCCTACGATGGAGACTTAGACATGTAAAATGAAAAGGAATCCAAATGTAGACATCAACTGCCTTAACTGCTTTCCCTTTTGTAGTTTTCAGACTTCTCAGTTTTTTGAGGAATCTCTTGATGTGATACAGGGCAGAATATAAATATTGCAAACATAATTTTGCCTCTGGTTTATTTGGACACTGAGTCAAAGATCTTTAAGTCTGGTATTCTGGGGTTTTTTGGGTTGTTGTTTTCCTTCTCCCTCCCCCCCCTTCTTCAAAAGACCTGAAAAATCCATTTCCTTCTGTCAGAAAATGGGAGGAAATGGACCTCGTGAAATTCCCACAGACTTGAGTGAGATTAAGCTTCAATGGCATGATGACAATCCTGAGGAAAGTCCGACCAAGGCGTCTACTGTCAATGACGAGTTCAATACTACATCCTTATGCACTATATTAGTGCAGATTCTTTATTCTTCCCATACATCAACACTGAGTTTTCTAGAGTTTACATATTGGTTCAAAGACTTTCAAATTTGATCGCCTATTTTGATGAACATAGAATGGGATACTCTTTCAGAAATTCTCTGAGTTTTTACATGAAAAATAACTTATTCTGTTTTGTACGGTGGATAGAATATCTGTGCTATTAAGTGGATAGAAAAGAATCAGGTTGGACATATTACTAGACCAGTTGAAAAGATGACTATTTCTGCACTGATTCTGCACTGGATGAGAGATGTAAAGATGAAGTAGATGACTAGTTTGGTGAATGGAGTAGATTCTTTAATGATTAAAACCTGTCTTTTAACTCAAACTTAGCCATGTAGATATAGCATTGGCCACACACAATTGTTATTCAGTTTAATTACAACAAACTCTGCTTTTGTAATTTCAATTTTCTTATCTGAATATTTATAAATTCTTTTTTTGAATTTAATTCTCTGACCTCATTTAATATGCATCAAACACAAATCCTGTTTGTAGAAAGTCTTGCTTTTTTAAAGTTTAAATAATAACTGAAAAAAAATTACACATTAAAAAACTGTGGCAACCATTTTCCGAAGCTGTTTGTAATAGTAGATGTTGCAAGTAAGAAAGTGCCATCTTGTGGTATTGACTTGTATTTATAACAAATAAAATGCTAAAGATACTGAGAGAGTTATTTCAGCTGTATTAAATTGTGTGATCAAGAATTTCACCTTCATTTTTCAATGTTATTTGAAATCTCAGTTCCTACAAGTAAGATTTTAAGTAACCAAGCTTTCCTCAGTTGTTTTTTTTTTTTTTTTTCAGCATTTTAAAGCTGAAACTATTGACAACCATGGATTGTCAATACTCAACAATGGTATCAAAGCCCTAACCCAAGATCACGATAAACTGTCAATAAATGGTAATTAAATTGAATTGAGTCAATAATAGCTACATGAAATGATATAATTTGGAGAATTTTTAAAGCTTGCTTAGAATTTGTTTATGTTATTTGATCTATAAATAGGAAACAATCAGTTTATAACTATAAAGATGAAATCAATGAGGTATAAATGAGAAAATAGGAAGCTTGGAGGCATGCTTGAAATAGGATTATTGGGCAAATTTTTAATTTGCACTAAAATCTCATTTAACCAAATATACCATTTAACTATGCAATTTTTAATTATATTCATTTTATTTTTATTTTTCTGCTTTATATTTTTAAGAAATACAACATAAAAGCAAATCCCATATCATGGACTCTTATCAAGAAACCTACTTTTAAGGACACTATGTCCTGAAATCATTCAGTTCAACTTTTTCTAACCTACTTTTTCATTTCTAGTCATTCACAATGACCATTGTTGTTCTTTTTTTGTTCCCAAGGCCTTATGAGTGTCTTAGTAATGAATTTTGTTCATGACACTGGTTACTAAAGCAGAAAAGATAACTCAATATATTTAGAAAAATAAAATCACCATACAAGTTTTAAACCAAATGTGTTTTCTAGTTAACTCTACTACTCAAAATTGTCACATCAAAAGAATTGTTCATAACCTAATCATTAAAATTAATCCAAATGTTGCTATAAAGTGAAATATTTACCCAGAGGTGAGATTCCAAAACACTCAATCCTCCAGAATTAAGTAAAAAACCAAGAAATCCTCAAATCAGTCCTGGGAGAAAAAAACAAAACAAAACAGAATAACTATTATAAGATGGGATACAAAAGTCCATAAATTCCATTTCATAAAGAGACTCTTCCAGTATCTATTTATTCTTATTTTAGACAACATTTTAAAAGTGTAGTTATATATTTTATTGCCTATAACACATCAGAAACTATATATTAGAAGATAAAGAGAGAACTAGATAAGCAAGTACATAAATGGGAATGAGAAGTAACAACTCATAGCCTGCTAGCTAACAAGTACCTTAAAAAACAAAAATTTTAAGAAGTCACAAAATGGATATACTTTGAACATGAAGAAAATGGTTTGAATTCATTTACACTTTTAAGATTTAAATTCTAGGGAAAAATGCATTTCTATTAAACATATATTCTTTATAGACCAATCCATTGTTTCATTTCACCAGCATTTATTATTTTTTTACTCTTTGTAAGGCAATGTATAGGTGCTGAGAAGAATAAAATGAATAATAATGCAGAACCCTTGTCCTTCGGGAAGAAGCTTACAATTTAATAAAAGATATGACCTCTTTTCAAAGTCTCCTGTGAAAATAAGTAACATTTATTTAAGGTAAATATTACCTAAAGTGTACTATAGTGAATAATGTGCAGAACTTGGAATCAAGAAGCAATAGGCTCACACTCTACTTCAGACATTTACTAAATATGTAACCATAAGTAGGTAACAACCTCTCTAGGCAGAAGTGATTGGTAAATCTTGACATTTTAATTAGTGTTGTTTCAGGATTCTAAACTTTTTCATATAATAATTATTATGTTATTTATTATTGAATTATGAATTATACAAATTAATATAATTATATATGTATAATATATAATTATATTTATATAATAATAAAATGTAAATTAATAAATTATATACTTTATTATTATTATTACTAGCATTATATAGCATCTACTTCATCTAGTTCTGTATCTTGAAATTTTCATTCTCCACAATGTTCTAAATAGAGTATTGATGGGTTTTTTGATCAGGACTTCCCTTCTTAAAGATTCAGAAATCATTCTCTTAATCATATATTTTAGAATTTTACAAGGAATCAAAGTTAGGCTTATTGGCCTGTGTATGCTTAATTTATAATCCTATGCAAGCCTTTTCTGCTTTTTTGAAAAATATGATTATTGATACTTTTTCCAGTCCTTTAGAAGACTTCCCAGTTTCCTGCTCTTTCAGAATCTATTCATAGTTACTCAGAAATTATTATCTATCAATTCTTTCAATACCTTGCATTTCAATTAATCTGTTTTTAGTGCCTTGAGTTAAAGAGTAGCAAGATGGGTGTTCCCTTATGGTATTCCTATTTATCTCAGGTTTTATCTCCCTAATATCCATTTTCTTCAATATATTACAGTACAAAGATCATTCTCCTTTTCACCAAAAAAAAAAAAACAAAAACAAAAACAAAAAAACAAAAAATAGCAAAGTCAGAAAGAACTTAGTGGGTCTGCTTTCTAACTTCCAGCTTTTATGATTTTTCTATCCCTTCTTTGATCATCATATTTTACCTAAAATAGCTTTACTAACAACAATAACACGTTTTTATTTTTTTTTCCTTTAACATTCCTCACCAATCTTTTTTTTATTCTAAGGCGAGGGATTCTGATGTTAATTTTTCTTCTTAAAAAATACCCTAAAAATCATTTTCCTATATGTTGTCCCTTTATTGAACCCTCCTTTGTAATTTAAAAAAATTGAGTTAAGCAAAACTGAGTAACAAAGCAATGATATCTGACCACATTTATAACATTGCATCTTCAATGTTTCCAGTTGAGTTTGAGAATATATTTTAAATCATTACCCCTTCCCATACAACCAAGATTTCTCATTGTCATCAATATAGGCTATTATGTCTTATTATCTTGTCTTCATCTGATTCTTCTGTGTGTGTGTGTGTGTGTGTGTGTGTGTGTGTGTGTATATATATATATAAAATTTTAAAAACCTAATACAATTACTGAGATTCCAAGCATCTATATTGTTTTTTAATAGTAAATCCCCACTTTTCCTTCATATTAGAATGATTTCTCTTTGAGACTAGAATTTCGTTAAGTGCTTCTAATCATTCCTGGACTGACGGCTACTGAAGAATTTATAGTACATTGGATCCTATTGATACTTTCCTCAAATGCTTTGAAATCTATTCATTAAAAGTCCATGATGTATGTCAGAGTACTCACAGATTTTTTCTTTCTATATCATAGATTTTGTAATGGAGTGCTCACTTTCCCCCAACTTTCCCATTATCCATATTCTAGAATCATTGTCTTTTTGTTCATGAAAATCATACCGAGACTATTTTCCTTTATTACTTCAGTTACTACTGGAATGATGACATTATTAAGATAACCCAATAAATTTTAAGAAAATAAAGAATTCTAAAAGAAACGAATAGTCCTATAACAACACTAACTCCTATAATAACAATATCATGCCCTAGATGAATGATCTGTTTCCTAAACTTTTGTTCTATTACCTCTAAGTCAATGGTAGAACACTGCTGGCCTCTCTTGGCTATTATTCATTTTTTGTTTTTAATCTGCATGTCCTTCATCATATTTACTTTTCTAGTTTTCTTTCACAGTTATTTATATACTTTGCTTATCTATTTCTCCTTTCCCATCTTTATTGCTAGTTTTGAAATCTGTTACAAATATCCTACTTACTGATTACACATATCACCAATTCAGGAAAGGACAATGTATTTGCCCAATCAGGAAAAGTTCCTCATTCAGGCTAAAAGGAGGTTGTTTCTTTTCATATCCAATGATAAGACTTATGAAAATGGATCTGGGTGGGAGTGAGCTCTAAACTTAGAGCTTCAACCTGGGGTCCATGAACTTGGACAGGAAAAAAAATACATCTTTATTTTAATATCATTTACTTCATCTTCAATTTATGTTTTTATTTTATTCATTTTAAAACATTATTTTGAAGAGTCTATAAGTTTCACAAGACTGCCAGTTTCCTACACACACACACACACACACACACACACACACAAGATTAGAGCCCCTAATCCAAATAGAGGTATAATTACCTATAAAATCTGGGTTTTGCTACAACTTTCTTGTACTTAAGATGGCATTTGATGAAAAAAGGCTAGTGGGAAAGGTAGTGATAAAAGGTCCATAATAACTTATTGCTCTAAATTGACAAGTAATGGAATGATAGAGGAAGAGAGAAGTGGCAAAAGAGATTGAATGGTGGGACTTGGAGAAATTCTAATGACACAAAAATATATAATGCAATAAAGATTAATTTTAAAAAATAAAATTTAAAAGTTGTAAATGAATTTAAAAATGAATTCATTTTAAAAATGAAGATAATGAGAGGAACAAAAAATGGGGAAGAGAGAATAGTTCCTGAGTGGCAATCATGATACAAAGCACAAGAATAATGTGACTTAGAAACCCATGACAACCATCCTTGATTTCTTCTAGTTTAATTGAATTATTTTTTATATTCCTATTTAAAAAAAAGATTAGATAAAACCTAGAAAACTGAATACAGAAACATAATTAAAAACATGCCAATGAAGAATAATAAAACCAGAGAAATATAATGTTCTCATGGATGAAAGTTGAATTAATCAATAACAGTGAGCGCTGAAGTTCATTATAGAGCATACAGTTTTGTAATTAAGGTGGCATTTGATGGCAAAAAAGGAGTTAGTGATATAAGGTCCATAATAACATCATAATTATTTTTATAATATAATACTAATAGTTATTATGTTAGAATATAATATATTGTATATAAAATAATAACATAATAACATTGTACTTGCTGCTTGAGATAGAAGACAAAAATAAAAAGGGATTGCCCTCAAGAATTTGTATTGGAAGAGTTGATTTTCTAATGGTTCTTTCCAACTCTTAAATTTTCTTATTTTTAAAAACACAGAAAAGATTATCTAGGGAAACAACTTTTCATATATTTCAACAAATTTGTGAAAGAATTTATTGTGTACATCCTCAAATAAAGACCAATGGTTAGTACATAGACTGTTTTGGGAAAAAAAAATTTACATTTTTATCAACCTACCATTTATTTAAGAATAAATATATAAATAAAGGTATAAAATGGAACCTGGCAATTTCTTAAAGCAAACTAGAATAATATGATCAAAGTGTCTTGGTTTCTTATGATCAAATTTAATATGGGTATAATATTTAAAAAAATAGGGGAATGGAAAATATTCCCTGTTGACAAAGATGTAACTTTCAAATATTAAGTAGCATAGGCGAGCCTTTGTCAAGAACCACATTACACTCTACTATTGACAGGTCCTACTTTCAGGAGTATGAGTAAGAACAGGATGAAGGGAATGTAGATCAAAACAGCTAGAATAAATCATATGTGCTTCCTTTGATGCTAAAACTAGTCTCTGTGTTTGTCTATCTTATAAATGCTTGATATATTAAAAGGTAATCAGTGTCTTCCTGCTTTAGATTGGGACTTTTGTAAAAGTTTTCATTCAACTCGGTTAGTCTACATAAGTATAAAATCATCCAGCCCCTAACACTCTTAAGCCACTTTGAATCTGTCTATGCTTAGAAGCAGTCAATATCCAGGGTCACAGTTACTTTTACATCTTCACTTTCCAGAAAAAGACAAAGACTTGGAAGCAAGGGAAGCAATGGTCAAGTGGAAATATATCTTGATATGTATATAGATATAGTATATAGTTATAGTATATACTCAGTAAACATTTTAGGCTTTTAATCTTTAGTAGTGGTCATCCTTAAAATCTAGAACAAAACCCACACATGGACCACTCCTGTTTGAATCCACTGAAGAGTGACAGAAATGTCAAGGATTCAATGACTTCAGTTATGAGGTTACATAATTTTGTTGTACAACATTCTGTTGTATTATTTAAAGAGTCTGTCTTGTATTTTTATCCTAAAAAGGGCTAAGTGAACTGTGGAAATTTTTACAGAAAAAAGCCAATATTTCCCACCAAATTTAGTTTTTAAGCTACACAAACATAAGGATTATTCAAGTAAAAACTAAAAACCTAAGTGACAGAGCACTGAAAAAATGTTTCAGGCCTGAAAAAATGTTAAAGGAAGGTATTAACAACTATTTTGACACTCTTAACAATTCAAATGTCTTAACCTATTTGAGTGGACTATGTAGCATAATACTGTATATTTAAATATTGGAAAATAATTATCAAATAGATTTATTCTCATTTAAGTTGATATTAAGCTGCTTTTTCTGACAGAAAATTCAGATTTTTAAAAATTCCTCTCTTAGAAATCAAAGAATCACATATTGAGGAGTGGAAAAGTCTTTAGAGCTCACCTTGTTCAACCCTTTCATTTTATCAAGGGAAATTTGGACTAGTGATTGAACTATGAGATCAAAAGAAGTTTCATGATTTCCCCAACATCATCCAAGTAGTAAATGACAAACATCAGATTTGAACCTAAGCCGTCTGACTATAAATATATCATTATTTCTACTGCACCACACTTTCTCTCATAGAGTAACCCACGTTACTACAAAGAAGAGAATTTTGTTTGCTTGAATAATTACATGAGATGCATCCAACTCTTGAAAAGCTATACCAAGTTATTTTAGCTAAAAAGGGAAGATAGGACACAACTCTATTTTATGCCATTTAAAACTGGAAATTCATCTACCATAAAATCTTTTCTGCCTACTCTCATTTTAGCAGTAGTATTATGATGTGGGCTTTGAAGAAGCATTAAAAGCTTGAAATAGTTGAATTGGTTAGGCAGATACCATTAAGAAGGCATTGATGTTTTTTTTATTTATTTGTTTTTGCCTCTATGCAAGAGAAGTTTGATGTAAATTATAAAGTTGTTGTGTAACAGAGAACAGTGAGAGGAGAGAGAGAGCATAGTAATAATTTAAAATTATGAAAATAGCTCATGATAATATTAAAAAGTAAGGGAAAAGGTCAAGGCTACATTTTCAGGCCTTTAATTCAAACCAGGATAAAGGATATTCATGATGATTATAGTAGAATAAGTAGATTGGTAAAATTGGAAAATTTCTAGTGCTATGGGCACTGTTCAGGATAGGGTTGCCAACTATCTAAATATTATAACAGAAATTAAAGAAAAAAGAATATTGCAAGGAGGCCAAATCAAGTGAATGCTTTCTATAAGAACAATATCATAAAGAAAAAAAATTTGAAATATTTTTGGAAGTCTAATCAAAGCGGATCCCTATGTCTGTAAAAGGCCTATTATGAAGCATATTTCATCAGACAGAGAACTCCTTGAGATGTGAACTCTCTTTGGACTTTGTTTTCTATGATTACTGCTTTACCTCCGTGCCTGAGACATAGTAGGAGTTCAATAAATGCTTATTTACTGACTCATCTAACAAAAAGGTGAGGAATACAAGTTGCAGAAACACATATCTTTGAATGAAGTCTCTTTTGCTTGATTTTTTTTTTCCCTGAGGCAATCAGAGTTAAGTGACTTGCCCAGAGTCACACAGCTAGGAAGTGTGTCTGAGGCCACATTTGAACTCAGGTCTTCCAGACTTTAGGGCTGGTAATCTATCCACTACACCAACTAACTACCCTTGCTTGACTATTTTTATTTATTTATTTCTCTTTTCCTCTCATTTATTTGAAGTTGGAAAGTAACAACAATGGTTTTCAAAAAGAGAGAGAGACATTAATTTTTTTCTGAAGTTCACAAAAGAGAAATTCAAAAGGAAGCACAGACAGGCAAGATTGTCTTGAAAATAATGTATAGACCTTATATATTTAAAAAAATATATAAAATGAAGATGTGCAGTTTCATATATAATCTTCCTTTTATGTATGGAAATGCTCTATTTCTGATAGTTACTTTTAGAATGAAATTAAGGTTAAAAACCAACCAATTAAATAACTCTCTAGTCCACCAAATAGAGTGAAAAAAATACAGCATATTTATGATGCTTGGTCACAAATGTTTATTTTTTTCTCTAAAAAAAATTGTTTTGTTTTTAAAAAATCTAAATATAATTTTGGTTCAATAATATGACTTTCTTTATGTCCAAGATGTCATTCTTTTTATTTAGAATCATAAATTTGGAGCTGGGAAGGAATTTTGAAGTTATTTATCAACCAAACATCATTTGACTGATGAATAAACTGAGATGCAGCATGATTAAGTCATATTGAGGAGGGGAGACCTGAAACTTTCTAAAACTCCTGAAGGACAGATTCTCCTTGAATCCTGGTCTCAGTAAAAGATCCTGAGAGACAGACACCACCCATATTGGCAACACTCACTACTGATTAAGCTTTCTATTGAATTAAAGAGACTCATTCAATTCTATTCAAATTCAGCTCAAGCTGAAACCCAGCTTGTAGATAAAAAGAGCCAACTTGGGGTTCAATCCTTGCAGAGAAGCTAAAATGCCAAGAAAACTCTCTTTCTTCCTAACATAGCAAGCCTCTGCCTGCTGGGATGATATTCTCTTCCAGCGTTACCCTCTCTTTATCCTCACCTATTTTCCTAATGAGACTTCATATCTCTCTGTCAGAATTTCTCTACTAGAAACTTTACTTCTCTGCCAGGACTCCTCCACTACTTTACTCCCATGTCAGGACTTTGTCACTAAGGAATTCAGCCTTTCTATTTATGCATAGCAAAGGTGACTTCCCAATGCCAATAATAAACCTCTTCTACCAATCTAGGTTTTTGGGTTTGTAAATTCATTTATGAAAAATCTCTACACTTCCAGAAGCGGGGTTTGGGGAAACCAAAACTCCCTAGCCATGTGCTGAATCTCAAGGGGTTACAGGGGAACCTAACCTCTCTGTTTGGTTCCCTGAACCCCAAACCTGCCACTAGACCTCATCATTTAACTCCCTGACCACCAGGAACACTAATTTCATCATTTAGTTCCCTGACCACCCTAAATCTAGACTTCATCAATATAACAAAGAGTATTTAATAATCAAAGTTAGGTATTCTATCTAGTTCTGTTTTTTTTTTTTTTTTTTTTTTTTTTAATTTTCTATAGAACCACAATGTCAGCAACAAATAAAGATCCTGACATAGATTTGGGGTTACAAGAGATGTGGAGGCCTTCAAATATACTTCCTTCCTTAATGGATTAAAAACCAAAGCCAAAAGTAGAAAATTGTTTTCTGACTCCACATTTAGTCCCCTCTCTATATGGCATGTTCCTTTTGTCACAAAAATTCACCTTTTTAATATAAGCATTTTCCTGGTGATTTTGTGAGGTTGTGAATCATGAAGCACCATTGTATGCAGAAAAAAGAGATTCTTTTGCAGATGACCCCAAAGTGCAATGGAAAGTTGCAAAGTGGATATAAGTAGGCCAAAGCATATTATCAGAAAGCTGATAACATATGGAAAAGCTGAGTGTTGTGTTAGAATCCACTAAATTTTTAATAACTTAGGAAAATGCCTCAAGCATTTTGGGTGACTTCTCTATAGAGAATTTATGGAAAAACATGAACAAGTATTACATAGGGTGAGAAAAGCTAAGTGGCTTGATTGATATCTGCACCAAGGTAGAAAAGATTAGAAATCCACAGAAGTAAGTGTTCTTATATTGACCAAGATACAACCCTCTTAAGGGTTACTTTCCAATTCAATTTAAATGTAATGAATTATTAAACACCTACTATATGCAAAGCAGTGAAGATCCCAAAGACAAAAAAAAAAAAAAAAAAAAGAAAGAAAAAGAAAAGAAAACAAGAAAAAAAAAAGAAAAAGAAAATCTTGGGCCTCTCACTTTATACTGAGAGATAAATCGTATATACAGATAAGAAAATATAAAGTGTTTACAAAGTATTGGAAAGACCTGGTGGCTAGTGACCAGAGGGTAGGCATCAGAATCATACCTTGTTATACCCCTCCACTCAAAAATTTGAAAATAAATATAATCCACAAAGTAATATAAATTATTTTGGGGGGAGAGGACATAAATATACATTTTAACCATATGAGACAATCTATCCAAAAATCATAGGTACAGGAGATTTGGTATTAGATATATGAAAATGGTAGCAGAGAGAAAAAGATCTTCCTTATGTGAGCAAAATGTTTCACTAAAATGTTGAATTTCCTATGTAAAAATCATGGAAGCTTACTGCAAAGGCATATAAGATGTCAGTCTGGATTTCCTACTGATTTTCTACCCTGGCATTTTACAAACACAAAAAAATTATATGTCAATTAATATTTACCTTTTGTAAAAGTGTAATTGATTCTTCTTCTGACACTGAGCCTTATATATCTGAGATATATACCTTCCAATTTGATTCAACATCATAACAAGTTGCTCCAGTTTATAATCTACATTAAAAAAAATAATCTTAAATACACATGACCATTAATGGAGAAATAGCAGGTCATCATTACTCATATGGGAGGAGGGAAGGATTAAAATACTTCAATAAATCCATGGGGACAGATCTCCTAGGGTAAGAAAAATGGCAAATTTATGCATCTCTCCAAACAAGTTAAAGTAAGATTTTTTATTGCCAATAATTCTTAGAAATTTTAGGAAGGGTATGCAGAGTCTTGATCCACAGTGTGGGATTTATTTGAACCAAATTCAAATACAGAATTGATTTTCCTTTCTGGTGGTTTTCTGAAACATATATTATCAGTTTGTTTAGTTAAAATCACTTATGACACTTGAGTTTCTGAAATACTAATATACTGGTACCAAGCTTCAGAGACTATTGAATTTTTTTCTGATATTAAAAATGTCAAATCAAAACAACAACAATAATAAAAAACTGATACTTTTCATGTAAGAAACTAAAATGAGCAATTAAAAAAAAAAAACCATCCACGTTAATTATGGCACACTGCCTCCTAGGGGCTACACTAAGAAGCAAAGAAGAATGAATTATATGGTATTCTTATAAGTAATCCCTTCACTTGAATAACATATTGAAGGGTACAGGGAGTTGGTGGGATAATTGGAACCTGGTAATGGCACCTGCTAATTACAGCCAAGAGGAGAAAAAAAAAACAATGGTGACATTTCCATGTTTAGGTGCTGTTATTGTTGAAATAATAATGTAGTTCCTGTCAAATACCATATCATGCTTACTGGCAACAGAGCTCCTTAAGCAGTTCATCTTGTGGCAGAGTCATATAGACAAGATCATTCCCGAAGGGGACAACACAACAGTTGATGTTCCTCTGGAGTTTCTGGAGCCAAGAAATGTCATGACCATGGAGTACCACAACACACCTTGCCAAAAGGTGATTCAAAACAAGGAGGGAAAGCCAAGATAGAAAGATTTAGGATAGTAGCAGGCTCCAAACTGACTTAAAGACTTACATAAAAAGCAAAGTATATCTATCTTAAGATCATAATTCCACAATTAGCAAGAATTTCAGAAGTTATTCAATTTTCTCTCCTTATTTTACCTCTGAGGAAACTAAGGATGTTAGATTAAAATTTAAGAAGTAAGACTTGCCCAATCTCTTATAGGTAGAAAGAATCAGATGTATGCTTTGAACTCAGGTCCTCAGATTGACACTCAGAGCTTTTTACCATTTCTTTTCTCTTCCGTTCATGTGAGATGTATTTTGGCTATTTTACTTGAATGGTATTGAGCATCATCTATCCTACTGTGCTCTTGGCAATTGGACAGAAATCTTGTCCTAGAGATTCTTGCTGTAGGACTAAGTTGTCTTGATTGGTAAGTGAATAATGCAACATCACATAGTCCACAATCTAAATGGCCCCAGGGTGTAATTCCAAAGAAACTGAGGCAAGCTAGAGATCAGACTTTTTAAATATTTTATTTGGATTTCTAAGAGGGAGAAATTTTCAGAGACCAAAGGACCCATTTTAGTCCCAGGGCTGAATTAGACTTTCATCTCAAAGAATCCAGCAACAAATGTGAGATTCCAGTGAAATATATGTTTCCATAGGTCAGGGTAGATAAGGGGGTGGAGTATGAACATTGGTAAATGGTAGGAATTTCCAAGAAGGGACTATCAATCTGGTTCTGACAGGGTAGGACCATATGTTGGGACCATAATTTCTTGATAACTGAGGAGGACTTAGGAGCCAGGAAGTTCTGAACTCCCCCTTATCTGGGATTATACATTTATAATTTATAACCTTAGAGTAGCCAGCCCTAAGTTATATGAGTCCTAATGATCAGGAAGGAAGGGAGTTGCAACCAGGGAGACTGAAGCAGAACAATTAAAGGAACTGAGACAGAACAATTTAGGGAAACTGAAACAGGACAATTTAGGTAAACTGAGGCAAAACAATTTAGGAAACTGAGGCAGGACAATAAAAGAGAACTGTAACACAATAAGTTCAGGTCATGTTTCACATCCCAAGCACCTATCTACTCTTTTTTTTGGGAGGGGGGATAGTAAGTTTATTTTTAATACACATTGCTTTATGAATCATGTTAGGAGAGAAAAATCAGAACAAAAGGGAAAGACAATGGGAGAGATAAAAAAAAAATGAAAAAAAAAGTTAGGGAACATAGCATGTATTGATTTACATTTAATCTCCTTAGTTCTTTTTCTGGATGCAGTCTTTTCTGTTCAAAATCTATTGGGATTGTTTTGAATCATTGAACCACTGAGAAGAACCAAGTTTTCATAGTTGATCATCACACATTCTTGTTATTATTAATGTGTATGATGTATTCCTGGATATGCTTGTTTCACTCAGCATCAGTCCATGTAAATCTTTCCAGGCCTTTCTATAATCAGTTTGTTCATCATTTTTATAGAATAATTCCTTACCTTCATGTGTCACAGCTTCTTCAGCCATTTCCCAATTGATGGGCATCACTCCTTTTTCAATTCTTTACTACCACAAAAAAAAGCTGCTCTAAACATTTTTGCACATGTGGTCTTTTTCCTTCCTTTATGATTTCCTTGGCATATAGACCCAGTAATAGCACTGCTGGGTCAAAGAGTATGCAAAGTTTTATAGCCTTTGGGCATAGTTCCAGATTGTTCTCCAGAATGGTTGGATTGTTTCACAACTCTACCAATAATGCATTAGTGTTCCAGTTTTCCTACATCCCCTCCAACATTTATCATTATCATTTGCTGTCATCTTATTCAATCTGGAAGGTGTAAGGTGGTACCCTAGAATTTTAATTTTCATTTCTCTAATCAATAGTGATTTAGAGAATTTTTTCATATAACTACAAATGGCTTTAATTTCACCATCTGAAAATTGTTATCATTCCTTGACCATTTATCAATTGGGGAATTACTTGTATTCTTATAAATTTGACACAGTTCTTTATATATTTTAGGAATGAGATATTTATCTGAAATTTTGGCTGTAAATATTTTTCCCAGCTTTGTACTTGCCTTTTAATTTTGTTTCTGTTGGTTTTGTTTGTGCAAAACCTTTTTAATTTAGTGTAATTAAAAATGTCCATTTTGCCTTTTATCATGTTTTCTCGTTCTTCTTTGGTCATACATACCTCTCTTCTCCAAAGATCTGATAAGTTAAATTATGCCTTGTTCTCCTAATTTGTTTATGGTATCATCCTTTATGCCCAAGTCTTGTATCCATTTTGATCGTATTTTGATATGGGATATGAGATGTAGGTCTATGCTGAGTTTCTGATATATTATTTTCCAGTTTTGCCAGAAATTTTTGTCAAATAGCAGGAGCTTGAGGATTTATCAATTACTAGATTGCTATAGGGTTTGATTATTATCTTGTATGAATCTAATCTATTCCATTGATTCATCACTCTATTTCTTAGCCAAT
The DNA here is from genome assembly GCF_048593235.1 of Sminthopsis crassicaudata. Classification (NCBI taxonomy): domain Eukaryota; kingdom Metazoa; phylum Chordata; class Mammalia; order Dasyuromorphia; family Dasyuridae; genus Sminthopsis; species Sminthopsis crassicaudata. The sequence continues at coordinate 378,233,663 of NC_133619.1, forward strand.
ACCTTTACTGATTCTTTATAATATAGTGTTAATTTGGTACAGCTAAGCCACCATCCCTTGAATTTTTTTCATTAATTCCCTTGATATTCTTGATCTTTTGTTCTTCCAGATAAATTTTGTTATTTTTTCTAGTTCTCTAAAATAATGTTTTGGCAGTTTGATTGGCACAGCATTGAACAAGTAGACCAATTTAGGCAGAATTGTCATTTTTATCATATTAGCTCAGCCTAACCATGAACAATTGATATTTTCCCAGCTGGTGAGATCTGATTTTATTTTTGTGAGAAGTGTTTTGTATTTGTGTTCATATAGTTCTTGGGATTTTCTTGGCAGGTAGAGACCCAAACATTTTATTTTATCTACAGTAATTTTAAGTGAAATTTCTCTTTCTCTTAGCTATTCACTCATGCCATCATCTTACCATCCATTCTGCTTCTAAGCAAACACATACACACACACACACACACACACACACACACACACACACACACTAATTTCTGTTAGAAAGAGTGTTATATTTGATTGCTCTATTGCTGTATTTACCCTCCCTTTCTACTCTAGAGAATGGTTAAGAAGGACTAGCTCCTCTGATGTGAGTGTTTATTTACCTGTTTTCAGTGATGCTCATCTACCTTTGCTTAAATCTTAATATTAATCTTAATCTTACCCAATTCTCATCTATGGTTCTAAGAAACTGTACCATATACAGCAGCTATGCCCTGGTAAAATTGTCTTTGCAGATGGGCTAAATAAAGTTGAAGGTAATCAACAGGCCTTAAAAATCAATGGTGAGTTAGAGGGAAGTCTAATCAAAAGATGTGAAATTTCCTCTGGCAGAATAGGCCATTGAAATCTAATTTGTTCTAACAATCATGGAGGCATCTGAAGCAGACCACTTAGACCTGGTTAGACTTGAAATATACCAAGGTCATCCAGGACATTCCAGGCTATTATCACTTATCCTCTTTTGCCTACCACTAAACTTGGATGACTCTGGAAGAGATTAAGATTGGTGTTTTTGTGCAATTTCACCTCATTTAAATCCAATGCACATGCAAGTCAAAACATTATCCTGTAATGTCATTGATCCTTTTTGAAAATAAAGGACCACTTCCAACCATCACCAATATATGTATATATGTGTATATATATATATATATATCACACACACACACACACACACACACACACACACACACACACACACACACACACACAGTTTTCTTGTAGTAGAAGATAAATTCCTTGATGATGGAAATTGTTTCACTTTTGTATCTTTAGCCACAACAATTAGCACAATGCTTGAAACATGGAACATACTTCACAAATGTTTTCATTAATTTGTATCCGATAGCCTGGGGATGATTCTCATTCTAGAAAACAGGCTTAAGTTTTGCCCTCATGTGGAACTGAGAGAACCTAACTCAAAAGAGAAAAATATCAACTTTTATTAAACTCTGTGGTTCACTATAACTTGACTCCAGGTACTTTACATATATCAGTTAGGAAACTATCACCTCCCACCCCTTTACCACAAAAGAAATACTTAAAACATAAAACTTTTAAACGTGTTTAAAAGATGAAATAATAATCCTTCACATATACTATCCCATGATGTGAACCTGAAAAATAGGTATTTATTTCGCCTCTGGAATTGCACCATCTGTGTAACTCACAATTTTCAATCTCCTGTTAAATCAGGGGGTGCTTTGGGCTTTCCTAATCCTTTCTAAGGCAACTTCATTCTGGCAGTTTCTCCTGGATGTGTTAAATCTTTGCCTAAGAGAAATGGTATAGTTCTGAGAAGCATCTTGCACTGGAGAGCCAGTACTGACGCAGGTATTAATAGTGCCCAGTGGAAGGTACTTCCCATAGCTACATCATTTTTCTTTGGTGAAGATGCTAGAAATCCAATACATTGGCTGTGATCTCACAAAGAGGCCACTTTGAAACAATTCAAAGTCACTTAATCTTCACTCTTAATAGCCTACTAAGTGGGCAATCTTCAAGGCTCTGTCACCAATTTTTTTTCTTTTTTTGATGCAATCTGCTGTCACACATATCAATAAACCATTTCTTTGTTATCCCAAAAGATTTACATGTGCCCTTCATCAAAAAGCCAATTTCTGCATCTCAAAAAAGCAAAGTGCATTCTTCTCCACAAGAGGTCAATGTGCATGCCTAAACAGTCAACATTTATCTGTCAATCCATCCCATTTTTTTTTTTTTTTTGGCTCAGTTGCTCATTCATTCATCTTTACACCATTTTAAAGATTGATAGTATTCTATTTTCTTTTTGTACAAAGCTGTAATTTTGCTGGCATAGAAAAGCCCTGGTAAAGAAACTCAATCTGCCAAAATGCAGATCAACGATAACTCTCCACTGTAGAAAGTTATTATGTTTTCTGGTATATTGGAAATTTTGAATTCAGGTTTCCCTTTCCAGAATACCAATCTTTATTAATATATCATACTGCCTTTTTAGATTGATATTAGCCTTCTCTATGTTAAATAAAATGAAGTCATCTTGGAATTTGGTTGGCATAAAACTATATTTAGCATAATGAGAAGAATACTGTGAAAGAAGCAGGAGAACTCAATTCGACCTTTATTCAATCACTGACTTCCTCTATACATTGTCCAAGTTCCTTGACAACTTTCAAGGGTCTCATTTTACTCATATATAAAATGAGGAGTTGGACCTTTTAGGTCCTTTTAAGCTATAATCTTTTTAGCTCTATGATTCTGTGGTTTCTCCACAGCAAATTCTAGAAGTATACTGAAGGAGCTTCTAAATGTAGAGGCTGAAGAAGGCAAAGTGAGAGAAAAGACAATGCTTTAAGGGAATGGTTAAACTTAAATGCAGTGATACACAGGCATCCACAATACTGACTTCTGAGAAGCAGCATCAGCATGAAGCCTGAGCTAGATGATAGCCACTGGGGACCACAGGAAATATTTGCAGATGAAAGCAGATCAAGCAATGGCAAGAGGCCCAGACAATCATACCCAGAGTACCACACACTGGGAAAAATCTTTGGGTCTTGCCTGTTTCAGTCTTTTCAGTTACTCAGGTACCTATAGACAACAGTGGCAGATATCAATCTCTTTCAGAAAAGGAGTATCTGTAATAAAATAAAACAGAGCATTGAAGACTTCAGAACTCATTATCCCACTAAAATCGGAGATTTTAAGCTGTAAGAGCCATATATAATGCCCTTCTTATTTGACAAATGAGCCTGAGGCCCAAAAATCGATAATGACTTGCCCCAAATGGAAGAGTTCAAGATTTGAACTTGTTTCCTGATGCCAAACCCAGCATATATCCCAATGTACCATACTCCCTCAGTGCAGTGACATCACAATGGGGACATCAAAAGGCTTATAGTAGAACCTGTTTTCAACCTCTTGTCACAGAGATGTTAGAATATAGAGAATAAGATAAATGTGACCAGACATTGCAAACATGTTTATTTATTTTGTTAAACTGTATTTCCTCATTACATGGCATTGACTCAAGGCTTTCTCAAGGACTTTAGCCACAAAGAAGAGGAGAGATAACAGAAAGGGTTTTATTTCTGAGGAAGAAATTCACTGAGAAGGGAAAGCAAAAAATAAAAATAAATAAAAAAATAAAAAAACAAGTACCAATAAAGCATTCTAAATATTATTTTATTTGCTCCTCACAATATGCTTTTGACGTAGTTAGGCAGAGATAATATCCCAGGGATACGGAACATCTAGTGAATAGTCACTGAATGAGGATATGGAATGTCATGTTCAAGGAACAGCAAAACGACCAATTTTGTTTTTTGTTTTTTTAATTTTTTTTTAAATTTAAAACTTAAGTAGAAAATAGAAAAAAAATAGAAAAATAAATTATAACAGATACAGAAGAACATGAAAGAGGATTCAAAATATATAGTAATAAATTTCCATTTCAAGAAAGCATATATAATAATAGAATATATGGTATTCAGAATTGTACATCTTTGCTTCCTTGTAAGTTTTATTTTGTTTTCTGCTATATGCTTTTTCCTTTATTATTTTCTCCCCTTTCTTCCTCCAAGTAAACTACAATTAAGCATGGAGATATGTGTGTGTATGTATATGTATATATATACACAAACATATATACATTTATATATGCATATAAATACACACACATATAGACATTATTTCTAGCCTCCTATCCCTGCTAACTCTTCTTTTCTACTTCTACCTGCTAACTTACTTTTCTATTAATCTTTCCTCCCATTCTCACCTGAGGATGGATCCCTCCCATATCCTCTCCTCCCCATACTTCCTCTCTTTATTCCTTTCCCGTTAATTAACACATCTCATCCACTCTCATGATATAGATCAATGTTGGGAGAGAGAGAGACAGAGAGAGACAGAGAAGGAGACAGAGATAGAAAAGAGATCTCATAGACATGGAAAATATTCATGGTTACTAGCTATGACAAATGATGCTACTAAAGAGATGGAATGAAGAGATAGGAGAAGATATAGCAGAAAGCAACATTAAAAAAATATTGAGAAGAAAATACCCAGGAAGAGAGAGTGCTTATCAGTGTTGAAGGTTGCAAAGAGGGCCAGAAGGATGAGCTGTGGAAAGGGTTGTTAGATTTGATTGTAATTTGAGTAGAATAATAAGGTTAAAAGATATATTATAGGAGTGTTAAAAAAGATAGACAGAAGTAAGGCAGTCAATGTTGATACTTTTCTCAAGCTGTTTAGCCACAAAAAAATGAACAATATAAACTATAGCTGGAAGAGGTAGCCTGTCCAATGAGGGTTTTTTAAATTTTTTTAAGATTGGAGAAATATTGCCATATTTGTAATTACCAGAAAAACACACATTTCTTCAAGAGACACCAGAGTAATGGATGATAGTGGAGGAACACACCCTGAATAACAACTGATGATGTGGAATGGAGGAAGAGTTATTGGCAAATGATCTTTTATATATATACATATATACATATATATATATATATATATATATATATATATATATATATATATATATATATATACACACACACACACACACACACATTCTTCTCATGAAGCTGAGAGAATGGGGTTGAGGCTTTAAGGCTTAAGAAGGGATGAAAATGGAGATGACCAACAGGTACAAAAACATGGTCAAGAAGAACTCAGAGAAGGAGCTGACAGACAGGAACAGAATGAAATGGAGCAGGTGGGAACATTCTTTGTGACCAGTAGAAAGTCTATCTAGAAGATAAAATGCAAGACTGTATCACCTGAGTCTGAAAGAGAAGTGATTTTTTTAAGGATTCAAAGATTTGTTCATACCTCAGGGAGGAGGAAAAAGACTCAACCACACCAGCATCACACCTCTACAAGCTTGTCCAGTGGCTATAGCACGACTTCTGCACCCACCCTAGCCCTTTCAAATGCCACAGTGGAAAGGAAGATGACCTTTGGACAGGGTACAGTTGATGGCCCGACTGCTCAGTTGGCAGCGGACAAGGAAGCCACCCCATCCCATGACCAATGGGGTCAGCCAGCAAGCTTTCTTGTCCTCCAGCCGCTGCACACAGGGGAAGGCCTGCAGTGCCAATGCTATGCTGCCAGCTTGCTGCCTTAAACTGCTCTGTGTGCAACTGGATTGTCAAGCTTGTTCCAGCAGACTCCAATTTAGATAATAATACTCCCGAATGTTTTTGTTCCCCCTAGCATACCCTGCTCCCAAACCGGCAAGAATAAAGTACTTTCCCCAAAACCCTCCCTGTTCACAAGAAGAGCACCACCATCTGGGTGATGATGCTCCTCTGAGCCAAGACCACGAGCTGCACAAAATTTTACCAGAGAAAAAGGAAGTATGAAAGTGAGTACAGGACTCAAAGGCTTGTTTGCCAAGTTGCTACTTTTCCCCTTATACTTATTCCTTTTATCGTTAACTTTGTACTTTGACATTCTAAGAACATTACATGTATTCTAAAAGGCATAGTAGGGGGTGATTACTATGGCCAGTAAAAAAGTTTTAAATGGGGGAAAAAAGGGGATAGTGATGGAGGAAATGGACTTCCAGGAGTATATTCAAAATGAAGTACAGAAAGCAGTCAGCTAAGCATTCCTAATCTTTTCCTCCAAAGAACTTTAAAATAACTTACCAAAAAATGAATTCTGGGGGGACAGAGTCAGCAAAACATAGAAATGAGATGCTCCAACCTAAGACAACTGGAGAAGTGGAAAAAGAGAGAAGCTGCTGTTTGCCAAGTCCTTTGCCTGTACACATAGTTCAAGGGCAGAAAGGGACACTTTTGGTCAAGAGGGAGCAGGAGCCCTGAGAAGAGGCATCACATTTGATCACAAGATTTCAAGGAATTGAAGGATTGATTTTAATCCCAAGGGATCAGAAACTTTCCCTAAGGTAAGGACTTTTTCCACAGTCAAGAGGAAGAGAGCAGTGACCACACCTCTCCCCATTGCACACCACCTTGTAAGCACTGAACACTCCAAAACCTGAGAAACTATCTCTGAAAATCACTATAAAGATCCTGAGGCTTGAGACTATGCAACTCCTCTCTACCCCATGTTAGGAACAAAGCCCAACTTTAATATAATGTTCAAAATCAAGAAATGATGTGGGAAAAGGAGCAAGCAAACAAACAAAAAACCCTGACCATTAAAAGCTGTTGCTGGGGAAGTTCAAGACACAACTCAAAAGAAGACTTATAACAAAGCCTCAAAAGGGGTCCTCATAAAAAAGTATAAAAAGTCAGCCATAACTGAAATCAACTAAACAACAGCAAAAGAAAGAAATAAAAGCAAAATAAATCTGAAATAACAAAAGGCCAAGATCATAAAGAGAATTAATGAAAAAAAAATGTGAAGGAAAGTAGCCTAGCATTTCTAGATTTTAAATTATATTACAAAGCAGTAATCATCAAAGTAATCTGGTAGTGCCTAAGAAACTGAGTAATAGGTCAGTGGAATAGATTAAGTAATTATTTACTTCATAGTAATACATGACCATATTAATTTGGTGTTTTATAACCCAAAGATAATAGGTAGATTGTGGGACCCTAAGTTAAAAAGAATCATCCTCCTGAGTTCCAAACTGACCAAAGACACTTATTAGCTGTATGACCCTGAGCAAGACACTTAACTCTGTTTGTCTCAGTTTCCTTAGCTGTAAAAAGATTTAGAGAATGAAATGGAAAACCATCCCATATCTCTGGCAAGAAACCTCCCAGGGTCACAAGCAATTGGACATGATTGAAAAACAACCACCAAAATCAAAGGTAGACTAAACATCTCACAGTAGAGACCAAAATGAGGTAAAAATGGATATTTGAATCTTATCATAAAGGATGACAATATAAATAAATTAAGTGATCCTGACAGATTTATGGATAAAAGAAGAGTTTATGAGCAAACAACAGCGATCATGAGAAATAAAGTAAATAATTTCGGTTATGTAAAATTTCTAAAAGATTTTGCATTAAAAAACTAAGGCAACCAAAAGTAAAAATAAAACAGGAAACTAGGTAAAAGAAATTACATCAAGTTTCTTTGATAAAGGCCTCACTCAAATATGTAAAGAACTGAGCCAAATTTGTAAAAATAAAAGCCATAACCAGTCGACAAGTCAGAAGATACAAGCAGGCAGTTGTCAGAAGAAATCATCAAGGTTATTGATAAACACATGAAAAAAGCTCTAAATCATTTTGATCAGTTAGCTAACATGACAAAAAAGAAAAATGACAAATGCCAGAGCAGCAAAAAAAAAAAAAAAAAAATTGAACACTAATGCACATTTGTCAGAGTTGTGAACTACTTCTATCATTTGAGAAACCAATTTGAAAGTATCCTTAAAGTATTATAAAATTCTGCATATCCTTTGACCTAGCAATACTACCAAAGGGAAAACACCTAGCTATAGAAAAAATATTTATATTAACATTTTTTGTGGTGTCAAAGAATTAGAGATTGAGGGCATGCCCATCAACTGACAAATGGCTGAACAAGTTGTGTTATATTATTATGATAGAATACTATTGTACTAAAAGAAATGATGAGAAGGATGATTTCAGAAACTTATATGAATTCATGATAAGTGATATGAACAAAAGCAAAAAAATATTGTATGCTGTAACAATATTGTAAGGATGATCAATTGTCTGGAAAAAGAAGGGGGAGATATAATGGGACAATTAGATCACATTAAGAGATGCAAAAGACCTATTACAATGGAGGGAAAGAAGAGAGGGGGATGAGTATTGTCTGAAGTTTGATCTCACCAGTTTGGGCTTTAGGAGTAATTTTAAGTAATTTAATCATTCAGTTGGGCATAGAAATTTATCTAAAACTATAAAGAAATAGGAGGAGAAAAAGAAAAAAGAAAAGGGAAGGACAGGATAGAATGAAGGGCGAAACACTAGGGTAAAAGATAAGAGAAGGAGGGAAAGGAGGTAGAAGATAAGGTAGTAGGTGTAGTGGGTTAAAAAAAAAAAACACACACACACATAAATAAGGACAAGGTGGAAAGAGAACAAAACTATATACAGGAGAGAAAATTGGATGGAAAGAAATACACAGCTGGTATATTTGTGAATGTGAATCCAATGAATTCTCCCATAAAAAGGAAGTGAATAGCAGAGTGGGCTAAAAAATTGAATTCTGCAATATGTTGTTTACAAGAAACACATTTGACACTGAGAAACACATATGAAGTAAAGACAAAAGATTGGAACAGAATTTATTATGCTTCAGCTGAAGTAAAAAAAAAAAAAGAAAAAAAAGTAGGGATAGCAATTCTGATGTCAGATAAAGCAAAAATAAAAATAGATGTAATTAAAAGAGATAAAGAAGGAAAGTACATTTTGATAAAGAGCATCATAAACAATGAAGTAGTAAGAATAGTAAATGTGTAAATAGTAAATGCATCAAGGGATAGAGCAGGCAAATTCCTAAAGAAGATTTTAAGGCAGTTATAGGAAAAAATATACAGCAAAACTATTCTAGTGAGGGACCTCAACCTTCCCCACTCAGAATCAGGCAAATCTAATCACAAAATAAACAAGAAAAAAACTAGGAAGATTAATTGCATTCTAGAAAACCTAGGTATAATAGGACTTGAGAAAAAAATGAATAGGGAAATAAAGGAATACACCTTTTTTTCTCAGGAGTACATGACACCTATACAAAAATGGACCATGTACTAGGGCAAAAAACCTCCCAATCAAAGGTCAGAAATAGTAAATGCTTCCTTTTCAAAATAAAATATAATAAAATTATATAAAATAAAGGCTAGGGAGAGATAGACTAAAAACCAACTGGAAATTAAATAATCAAATTTTAAAGAATGCCTGGTCAAACAATAAATCATAGAAACAAGACATAATTTCATATGAAAGATTACAGCAACTTGTCAGCAGGATTATACATTATGGCCAAATGGGATTTATACACACAATGCAGAGCTGGTTCAATATAGAGAAAACTATTACCATAATCAACCATATCAATAACAAAATCAAAAAAATCATATGATACTCTCAATAGATGCAGAAAAAACTTTTGACAAAATAGAGTAGCCATTCTGATTAAAAACACTAGAGAACATAGAGATAAAGGATGCTCTTTTTAAAAAGATAAGCAGTATCTATCTAAAATCTATAGTAAGCAACATTTGTAATGGAGAGAAACTGGAAGCATTCCCAATAAAATCAGCATTCCAGTTATGATCATTATTCAACATTGTACTAGAAATGCTGGATTTAGCAACAAGAAAAGAAAAAGGAATTAGTATGGGCAATGAGAAAATAAAACTATCACACTTAAACTTAGCAGATGAGATGATGTTATTCTTAGAGAATCTTAGAAAATCATCCAAAAACTTACTGGAAACAATTCAGAGCTTTAGTAAAGTTGCAGGATTTAAAATAAATCCACATAAATCAACAGCCTTTCTACATATTACTGACAAATCCTATCAGCAAGACAAAGAATTATAGACAAAATAAAATATTTGGGTCTCTATTTGTCAAGGTAAACCCAAGAACTATAAGGACACAATTACAAAGTACTTCTCACAAAATAAATTCAGATCTGAACAACTGGAAAAATGTCAATTGTTCATGGATGGGTAAGTTACTATAATAAAAATAAAAATTCTACCTATATTTATCTACTTGTTCAGTGCAATAATAATCAAAATACCAAAACATTATTTTATAGAACAAGAAAAAATAATCACAAAATTCCTCTGGAAGAACAAAAGATCAAGAATATCAAGGGAATTCATGGAAAAAAATAAAAAGGATGATGGTTTAGTAGTGCCAAATCTAAAGCTATACTATAAAGCAGCAGTTATCAGCACCATTTGGTATTGGCCAAAAAATAGAGTGGTACATCAGTGGAATAGATTAGATAAACATGACACAATAATCAAGGCCTCTAGCAATCTAGTATTTGATAAAATCCCAAATTCCAACTTCTGGGATTAAAACTCAGTATTTCACAAAAATTGCTAGGAAAACCAGAAAATAATATGTCAGAAACTCAGCATAGACAATATCTCACATCCCATACCAACATAGGATCAAAATAGGTACATGATTTGGGGAAAAATCATAAATAAATTAAGAGAACAAGGGATAATTTACCTACCAAATCTTTGGAGAAAGGAGGAATTTATGACCAAAGAAAACTAAAGAATATTATGAAGAGTAAAACAGACAACTTTGATTACATTAAATTAAAAAGGTTTTGCATAAACGAAACAAGTAGAAATAAGATTAAAAGAGAAGTACAAAGCTGGGGGAAAATCTTTATAGCCAGTTTTTCTGATAAACATCTTATTTCTAAAATATATAAAAAACTTTTTTTAAAGTCTTTTCCCCAATTAATATATAATCAATGGGTATGAACAATTTTTAGATGACAAAATTAAAGCTATCTATATTCATATGAAAAATGTTTTAAATCACTATTCATTGGACAAATTCAAATTAAAACAGTTCTTAAGTACCACCTCACACCTCTCAGATTGGTAAAATGACAGGAAAAGATAATGATAAATATGGAGGTCATGTGGGAAAAATGGGACACTAAGACATTGTTGGTGTAATTGCAATTCAATATTGCTTATAAAACTATCTTTATCCTTTGACCCAGCAGTACTATTACTAGGTCTATATCCCAAGGAAATTATAAAGAAGCAAAAAGGACCCACATGAGCAAAAATGCTTATAGGAGCTCTTTATGTGGAAACAAAGAATTGGAAAATGAGTAGACACCCATCAGTTGGGGAAAGGCTGAATAAATTGTGTTTTATGGAGATAACAAAATATTATTGTTTTATGAAAAAATGATGAATATGCTGATTTTAGAAAGACCTTGAAATATTTACAAGAACTGATATTGAGTGAAACAATCAGAATCAGGAATACATTGTTCACGATAATAGCAAGAATGTGTGATTATCAACTATGAAAGACTCAGTTCTTCTCAGTGGTTCAATCATCTAAAGCAATCCCAATAGAAATTGGATATAAATTTCCACCTGCAGAACTATGAAGATTGAATGTAAATCAACACATGCTATGTTCACTTCTTTTTTCTGTTCTTTTTTCTCTTCTTAGTTTTTCTGTTTAACTCTGATTTTTATCTCACAACATGATTCATAAAGTAATGTGTATTAAAAATGAATAAATTTTAAAAAATAAAAATGAAGAGATGAAAATGTTTGTTTGTGACCTGTTTACTTCTATTTGAGACTAAACAAAAACACTACCCTCTGGAAGATCTATCAATTTATATGTTGTTTTATAACATCTGCTTATAGGACATTGAAAAAACAACTTTCTGAGTCTCCCTCTCTCCATCATAAAAATTAAAAAAATGGAGAGAAAAATTAATATATGTAGAGGAACAGCATGGCTTAGTGCATAGAGAGCTAATACTAAAGCCAATTCTGTCTCAGATTCTCACTAGCTGTATGACCATGGCCAGCATGCCACTAAATTAACATAATAGTTGGAAGAGAAACCGTGGAGAGGGAATTGTTTTATTCTTGGCAAAACCACCAAGTAAAATGCTAGACAATCCTCAGGAGATATCTATTAAGTTATAAAGAAAATACTGATAATAGAGAATTACATTCTCTATTATACATATATAATTATATAAATATAACAAATATATAATTATATTCAATTATAACAAGGAGTCTATTTTTTTAAAATCTTATTTTGTGGGGATTCTTTTTTAAAATATTGCTAAGTATAGAAAATTGAAACCCAGAGGAATCAAATCATATTCCCAAGTTCATACATAGAGTAGAGCTGGAATTTGAAGCTAGGGCATAGAAGAACCACTAGTCTGTTTCAGTAGCATAATTTTTAATGTTGAATTGACAAAACCAAAAATTCTTGAATGTGTTTGCATGAAATTATTTTGATTCCATGGTTTAGTATGCTGGTTAGAATTTTTCATCTGACAGCTATTTTTTTTTAATCCCAAGGATCAGGCACATAGGTGTAGTTTGAATGCTCTTTACTTATTAACCATATTGTGCCATATTTTTAAATGGCAAAATAAAGATCCTAAACACAAATAAACACATTTGCCACATGACAAAGCTGCTGCCTGCCATGGCAGGAGATATTACAATCGCCTAGTTAATACAATCAGTGGAGGAAGTCTATGAACAGTTTGAATTGAGATGAAAAGCCATAATGACGACGTTTATAACATCTGTCACATTAAATTTGCTTTCTCTATATATCTCTCTCTAGAATAATAGTGATTTATACAAATTGCTTCCTGTTACAATTTATATCTGTGTAAAGACACCACCAAATATATGGAGTATTTTATTTGCATCAAATTGGATGTCTGTTTAATTGTATTTGCTACTAAATGAAAATACCACCCTTTGGCAGATCTGTTTAGTTATAATGGTTAATTTATTTGGTGGTTTTATAACTTAAGCTTCTTTTACTTGTTAGACATTGCAAATACAATTTTTTCCACTCTTCTTGCTTCCATAAATAAGTATTCATAATATGTAAATATATGTTGAAAGGGAACATGACATAATAGAGATTTGTCTAAGAGGAAAAGAAGAAATGAATGTATATTTGGCCTCCACATCAAGATTGAATGATTATAAGTCCTTTTATCTCTTTATATTCTTAGATTGCAAGTTGCATTGAAGATGACAAACTTCATAGATAAATGGAATGACTTTACCTGGAGCTTGTACGTCCCGATATATTCCTTATCTCTATCTCTCTATTGTTGTCATATATGCTGGTGAATCAGATCTAAATTAACTGAGCCACAGTAGATAAGTGTTGTTTGGGCATCAATTTGACCAGTTTAAAACTGTTCTTTGATGATTGAAAACTAGGTTGGCTGAGACTCCAATACAGATGGAGTTTGGTCCTTAAGCACAGAAGTTCCTACAGCAAAAAAAGGATACATCTAATTTCTGTAGGAGGGACTTGCTGTGAATATTGGGATGGTCAAAGGCATTTAGTTCTCCTGCAAGGTTATTCTTTTTTTTTTTAATTTATTTTTTTATTATAGCTTTTTATTTACCAGATATATGCATGGGTAATTTTTCATCACATGTTAAATATGTTAAAATAGATGTAAATACAATATATATATATATATATATATATATATATATATATATATATATATATATATTATATATATACATGTCCAAATATTTGTTTTGCTGTACAAAAAGAATCAGACTTTGAAATAATGTACAATTAGCCTGTGAAGGAAATAAAAAATGCAGGCAGATAAAAACAAAGGGATTGGGAATTCTATGTAGTGGTTCATAGTCATCTCTGGGTGTAGCTAGTTCAGTTCATTACTGTTCTATTGGAGCTGATTTGTTTCATCTCATTGTTGAAGAGGGCCATGTCCATCAGAATTGATCATCAAATAGTATTGTTGTTGAAGTGTATAACTTCCTGCTCATTTCACTCAGCATCAATTCAGATAAGTCTCTCCAGGCCTTTCTGAAACCATCCTGCTGGTCATTTCTTACAGAACAATAATATTCCATAACATTCATATACCACAATTTATTCAGCCATTCTCCAATTGATGGGCATCCACCCAGTTTCCAGTTTCTGGAGTGAGTGCTACCACAAACATTCTTGCACATACAGGTCCCTTTCCCTTCTTTAAGATCTCTTTGGGATATAAAATCCACTGCTGCATAAAAGGGTATGCACAGTTTGATAACTTTTTAATTGTAGTTCCAAATCATTCTCCAGAATGGCTGGATGTATTCACAATTCCACCAACAAGCTATCAGTGTCCTGGTTTTTCTACATCCCCTCCAACATTCCGCATTATCTTTCCCTGTCATTGTAGCCAATCTGACAGGTATGTAGTGGTATCTCAGAGTTGTCTTAATTTGCATTTCTCTGATTAATAATAACTTGGAGCATCTTTTCATATGGCTAGAAATAATTTCAATTTTTTTATCTGAAAACTGTCTGTGCATATACTTTGATCATTTATATCAATTGGAGAAAGGCTTGATTTCTTATAAATTAGAGTCAATTCTCTATATATTTTGGAAATGAGGCCTTTATCAGAACCTTTCACTATAAAAATATTTTCCCAGTTTATTGCTTCCCTTCTAATCTTGTTTGCATTAGTTTCAATTATACAAAAACTTTTCAATTTGATATAATCAAAATTTTCTATTTTGTGATCAATAATGATCTCTAGTTCTTCTTTGGTCATAAATTCCTTCCTTCTCCACAAGTCTGACAGGTAAACTATCCTATGTTCCTCTAATTTATTTATAATCTCATTCTTTATGCCTAGATCATGAACTCATTTTAACCTTATCTTGGAGTATGGTGTTAAATGTGGGTCAATGCCTGGTTTCTGCCATACTAATTTCCAATTTTCCCAGCACTTTTTGTCAAACAGTGAATTCTTATCCCAAAAGCTGGGGTCTTTGGGTTTGTCAAACACTAGATTATTAATGTTATTAACTATTTTGTCCTTTGAACCTAACCTATTCACTGATCAACTAGTCTATTTCTTAGCCAGTACCAAGCCAGTACTGCTTTATAATATTGTTTTAGATCTGGTACAGCTGGGCCACCTTCATTTGATTTTTTTTTTTTTTCATTAGCTCCCTTGAAATTCTTGACCTTTAGTTTTTCCATATGAACTTTCTTATTATTTTTCTAGGTCATTAAAATAAACTTTTGGGAGTCTGATTGGTATAGTGCTAAATAAATTGATTAGTTTAGGTAGTATTTTATTATATTTGTTCACCCTATCCAAGAGCATTTAATATTTTTCCAATTGGTTAGATCTGACTTCATTTGTGTGGAAAGTGTTTTGTAGTTTTGCTCACATAAATCCTAATTTTCCCTTGGCAGATAGATTCCCAAATATTTTATACTATCAGTAGTTACTTTAAATGGAATTTCTCTTTGTAACTCTAGCTGTTGGATTTTGTTAGTGATATATAAGAATGCTGATGACTTTTGTGGATTTATTTTGTATCCTGCAACTTTGCTAAAGGTGTGGATTTTTCTAATAGCTTTTTAGAAGAATCTCTGGTATTCTCTAAGTATACCAGCATATCATCTGCAAAGAGTGATAATTTGGTTTCCTCATTACCGACTCTAATTCCTTTAATTTCTTTCTCAACTCTTATTGCTGAAGCTAGCATTTCTAATACAATATTGAATAGTAATGGTGATAGTGGACAACCTCTGCAAGTTATTCTTAGCAAACTAGTTATTACCCATCCCAAATGCCTTGGTGGCACAAAATCTACTCTGCTGTTTCTTGCCAAATAAAGGAAATGTTAATTTGTACCCCAATAAAAATCCTTCAGAGAGCTAATAGATTTTAGAGGCAGACTACAACACAGATCTTTAAGCCTAGACTTAGATGTACTGCTTCCTGTCACTTTCCCCTGGAAAGACTATTAGCTTCATTTGTGATTACATAAGGAAGAGGTGATTCTAAAAACTAGAAACTTAGGACAGTTAAGTGAAATGGATATGTGTCAGGAGGATCTGAGTTCAAATTATGCTCACATAGCTATTAGTTATGTGACCCTGAACAAATCACTTAACTAGAACTACCCCCTCCCAAAAAAAAACAACATAAAAAAACCTAGGGGCAGATAGGTGGTACAGTGGATAGAACACCAGCCCTGAAGTCAGGAGAGACCAAAATTCAAATCTGGTCTCAGACACTTAACACATCCTAGTTGTATGATCCTGGGCAAGTTACTTAACCCCAATTACCTCAGCAAAACACACACACATACACACACACACACACACACACACACACACATATATATACATATATATATATATATATATATATATACGTATATATATACACATATATATACGTATATATATATACGTATATATATACACGTATATATATATATATATATGTATATATACGTATATATATGTATACACACACACACACACACACACACACACACATGAGAAATTTGCTCTTAAAAAATTAAATTTTTTTTTGTATTATATATTTCCAAATCCTTTTATTACCAAGTTTGTGGCAAGAGAAAAAACAACAATCTTCAATGGAGAATATATATTTAAAATATGTTTATTTCATATCTAAATTTCCTAACCATCCCCTAAGTCCTTTCACACAGATGTATTGGGCATGGTTCCTGAAGTAATCTTATAGACACTACTGCTGGTGGTAGATTTTGAACCTCGAATCAAATTGATTCCTAGGGATACCCTAGATGGTTGATAAAGGTAGGGGGAAGTATTAAGATAAATTTCACTCCTAATTGAATATGATAATGTTTAATTTTGAATGTTGCTCTGAAGGGCTGTATCATAAAGCTTATTAATAAGCATTTTATATATAATTGTCTATTAAGAATGTTCATGTTAAGGAAAAGTGGTCAACATGTTACTGGGGAAGAAAATTCCAAAATCGCTACTTTATAGCTAACCCATGACTTTTTTGGGGGGACAGTGGGGTGGGAGTAGAAAAGAGATCATGTTCTGATGATGCTTGGAAATTAAACAGAAACACTTTGGCAATCTATAATTACAATCTACAATCTTGAACCCATGGGTTCTACCATACTAGTGGTTAATCATAGATCATAGCTTTAGAGCTTTGCAGAATGAAAATAAAGCTAGCATTATACATCAAGAAGGCAGAGAAACAATCTAGCCCAATGGCCTTTACTGGACTAGATTTACTTACCAAGGTCACCCAAATAGTAACATCAAAGATAGAATCTGAACTGAAATACTCTGACTTCTGAGCCAATTATTTCTCTATTTTATCACCACTGGTCCTGAGCTAATTTCATAAAAAGAGACGTATCACAAGTGATGGATAAATTACTCTAAGTATTATCATCCTAAATAGACTATAAGCTCTTGGAGCTCTGATTTGTTTCTTCTTTAGTTACTTGCTCTGTAATGAATTAGTAAGTCTTGTGGAATGTAGGAACTAATAATATTAGAGGGTATGGTAGTCTGAAAGAAAAAAATAATAAAACAAACTTGTTTATAGACATAGTGATTTTTGTTTCAGGCTTTTTTTTTTTTTTTTTTGGTATAGCAATACTCATTCTTTTTAAATTGCACCCTTTCTCCTTTCTAGAAACTTCTATTCCTGGAACCTTCCATACCAGAAATTTCTGTTCCCCATGCAAACTTTATAATTGGTTCTTCCCTGCCTCAAATTTTATGGGTGATAAATCAATCAGAAGGACCTGAAAGAGAGGACCGCTTTTAAGGTCATTTTCAAAACTTCAATTGTAGTTATAACAAATGGAGAAGGCCCATCTATCTAACTGGGTGAGAGCTGAGACCACTGATGACAGAACTCTGACCACATATCTGGTTGTATCTTCTCCCTGACTTCTTGTTCCTTCCTGTTATCTGTTGCTCTAATTTTAGGAAAGGGGTACTATACTACCTTAATATCCTTATATTTATTGTTCTTGTCTTATGTGCTAGTAGACTTGGTATCCCCCCATAAGTCCTTCCTTTAAATTGCTAAATAAAGGTCTGTTCTGTTCAGTGTAGGACAGATAGCCTAATTATTCTGCAAAGTTCCCTTTAAGTCTCAAATGAAATGGAACAGATGGTGATAAGTATAAAAAGACATAAACATGGAACTGTATATGAATGGATTTGAGGCAGATCATTGTTATGTAACTCACCCTTTCTTCCTGAGGTCTTTTCTGCCCATATAACTTAATTACCTCTAATTATTCCTTCAGCCTGAGACTGTTTTCATTTCACAGATATGCTTTTTATTACTCACTTCTGAATATTATTAGTCTAATTACTTAACATCAATTCCTAATGGCTTGCAATGCTTTCTAAATTTGATCTTTTTCTATTTTCTCCAGTTATTTCATTTACCTTTTTCCAAATATCACTGACACAAGGAATGCGCCTGTGTTCTGTTCTAGATTATAGCATACGAGTAATTAATCATAGATCATAGCTTTAGAGGTAAAAGAAACTTTAGGAGCCATCAGTCCAAATTCCCCACTTTACAAACAAGGAAATTTAGGTCCACAAAGTGACCTGTCCACAGTTACAGAAGTGTCTTAAATGGGATCTCCATATACAATTTTCTGATTCTAAAACCAGAACTCTTTCCAGTACACCAAGTCCAAGCACTCAGGGACACTTATCTGATGTGCATAAGATTTTGAAATTGATTCATTTTTCCTTTTCATATTGATTATTTAGTGATTTTTTTTTAATAAAAAAAAACTTGATAATCATGTAACACTTTCATGTTGATATATACATTCATTTTATATAGTAAAATATTAATTGTAGAAAATTTGAAACCCTTTGATTATCAATAAAGTTATTAAAACATTGATGATGATTATTATTGAACTAATCCACAAGGACTCCACAAGAGAAAAAGAAGCTCCTAAGTAGACTATGTGCATGTAGAATACAAGGGCTACAGAATCTGAAAAATAATTTTTCAGGGCTGCTTTATGAACAGTTAGGTGATAATGTGGGGTTAAAGGATTTCAATATCTTTTGAGTTATGGAGAAACAATATTCATTTCACTGGCATTTTTTCTATCACTCCCTGACAAAAATAGTCTTTTTATAAAGACCCATTAGAATGAGTCTCTTTTTTGTTCTCCTTTTGTTCCTTTCTTTTACTTCTATCCATTCCTTATTTTTCTCTTGTTTTCTTTCCCTTTCCTTATATGTAAAGTGGATGACCTCTATTTTTACATAATCTTCAATTCTAAATATGCCCTCCCCTTCTCTCTATCAAGTGAGCTACCCCTTAATAGCAAATATTTAAATCAATAAGAGTTTCACAAAACTAGCTTGCACATAAACAGTATCTAATGGCATATGTAAACCCAACTCACCATTGAAAAGATGGGAGGGTATTTTCTCATCTTTCTGGGAGCAAGATTTGTCATTATAATTACATATCATTGTTTTATTGTATGCATATGTGATTTTTAAAAAAAATTTATTCTGAACTGAAGATATGAAACAAGTATTTTTATAACATAAAAGAACAAGAATAAAATATTTTACATGAAACTTCAAATCTGTCATATGAAATTGAAAATCTAATAATGACTTACTATTCTTTTAAAAATATATGATAAAGTTATCATATAGTTTTGTTTTGTTTTTTTACCTTTTTTTTCATTCCCCTCCACAGTAGACATGGCTATCATCAGACACAAATTAGCTAACTGGTTATCTACACTTATACACAATATATATTTGTATATATACACATATACACACATACATATTTATACATGTGTATATATTCAAATATAATTTATAAATGAGAATATATACATATACCTACACACAAATACACATACACATATATGTATATGCATATTAGTTGTTTCTCTGGGTGCAGATTTATCTTCCTTCCTATGTCCTTTATAGTTAATTTGGTATTATAATGGCAAGATAGACATTATAGGTTTTTAATATTTTATTAGAGGGAGAGTTTGGATTGGGGACAAAACAGGATCCATGTTGATTCCAGCTGGCTGGATTGGATTCTTGTCTCAATGTATCCAATCCTGAGCAAAGGATTCCAGAGACTTATATTGCTCCAGCAATCAGGGAAACAAAGGCAAGGTGAGGGTAGAGCACTGGTGAGCAGGAGTTCCAGGAAAGGACCATAAATTTAGTTCTGACAGGTTGGATGTGAAGAAGGATCATAAATTCTAATAAGTTGGGAGGCTAGGAGCCACTAAGTCTGGTTCAGAGGGTCCTATCTAGGTATCTGAGATAAGCCATTGGTAGTTTATGACTCTTTGGAATGCTAGTGGCCAGAGCTCCCAATCCTAATGGCCAGGAAGGAGGTATTTGCATTAGCTAAAATGACTTAATTACTCAGAGTTGTTCTTAAAACTATTTCATTTACAGTGACATAATTGTCTATATTTTTTTCCTAGCCTAGTTACCTTTACTCTTCATCTGTTCTTATGTCTTCTGATGTTTTTTTTCTGAATTTCTCATTATTATCGGTTCTTATGGCTGAGAAATGTATGGCTCTAAAACTGTAAAAACAAAACAAAACAAGAACTCAAAAGTTATCTCCTGATATGGAAACAAAAAACTGAAGCCCAGAGGGAGAATGTAAATTACCCAAGAGCACACAGAGATTAAGTGGCATGAATGAGATTTGAAACCAGATCTTCTACTTTTTTTATGCACTGCATTTGTTTGTTTTCATTGTTTTTATCATCCATCATCAGGCTTTGTTTCTAGATCTATACTCTTACATAAGTGTTTTTATAAATATTTTAGTATATATTTGTAAGGGTCAGGGAAGGAATTTAGCATGGTACAACAAGGAAGTAAAAAGGCTTTACTGCCTGAGGCACCCAGAAGTGATCTCTGTGGCTAGCATGAGATGCAGAAACTCTGGCTGCATTGAGAACACATCATCAACAGAAGAATCTCCTTCTCTTATTGGTTGTTCATGTGACCTCATAGACCAATTATAAGGAGTGGGGATTAGAAAGTAGTGTAGTGCAGGATGTGATCACCTACAATAAAGACTTGTGCTCACAAGTTCCTGTATCTGGGTGCTCTTTTGAACAAAGAACTGCTGCTCAATGAGGTAGCAGCTGGAGACCTCTGAAGACCTGGGATAAGGTAAGACTGGTGACCAGTGACCTTGGTGATCACATATATTCAAATTATCTTTCCTTCCTCCCTTCCTCTCTTTCTTCCTTCCTCTTTTCCTCACTCCCTTCCTTCTTTCCTTCCTTCTTCCACTCTTTCTTCTTTCTCACCTTCTGATGAGATTCAGAAGAGCAATTACTGAATTGAAAGGCAAGGAGCAAAGTGTAAGACATATGTAAAGAATTCATAATAGTGTTCTCTTTGCCAAAAGGTACCTTTATTTACAAGAAGAGGTTATGGACAAAATAAAGAGGCAAAATAGACATGAGAAGTGCTTAATAAGAAATAGATTTGGGAGAGCAATAGAAAGAATATCATAGTTATCAAGGAAAGGCATTTTAACAATTAACAATGTTAAAGGCAATTTCCCTAATGGAACTCACAATTAATCAGGAGAAAGAGAATATATAATAAGGTAGGAGTATTCCATTGACTGGTGGGCTAACTCTATAAGAGATTCAGTACCTTAAAAGAATCAATTAGCTATCACAAGGAAAAAGACACCAGGAAGCATGGAGGAGGGAAAGAGAAGAAAGACACTCAGAACAACTTGGCAGGCTAACAGGAAACAGGATTCAACAAAGATGGAGTAGGCAATGAGCAGATTTTAAGAGAAATTTAACTTCAGGGTTTGACATCACAAAGATCTCCAAGGCTCCAGAAGGGTGGGATTGTAAGGCTAAAGTGATACCTTTAGTGATTGCTTCAGAAGTATTTTTTTTTTAGGCTTTCTCTGCTATCCCAGCTAGCTACTCAGAACTTCATTGCTTCTTCCTTCCTTCTCTCCCTCTCTCCTCCCTCCTTATTCTTCCTTTTTTCCCCTCTGTCCACATAGGAATCACATCCTTACATGTAAGTGCTCTGCCCAAAGGAATGTAAATTTTAATTGCTTAAACCAGGCAAGATGTCTTGAATTATACAAGCTAGGCTTCTTTTCTTTAAATTCAAATTACTCTGGCACTCATTGACTGGCTAATCTTAGCCAGTATCTTTGCCAGTAAATTCCTAAATGGAGTTAATAAGTGTAGGACACTGAACAAAAACAACAACCTGAAATGTTAAGCAACTTGTCTCTCTTCATTCAGGCAGGATATGGAAGTCTCAAGACCTAACCACAGTCTTCCTGACTAAAACTCACCAACTGTCCTCTCTGCCATATTGCCTTTTATGTAACATTTCCTTTTTTATTAAAATATATTGCATTTTCTTTACTTAAAACAACAGGTTCTTATTTTTTATATGATATATTTTAATAGCTTCCAAAAGAATGAGTGTTAGTTTTTTATTATTATTCTAACAATACAAAATCACCTTTTTTCATCTTGCCAAACCCCCAAATCCACTCCCAATACTAGTTCTTCAATTTGGAAACAAAGGAAATCACAATAGAAATTGCCATTTATTGTAGGCATATTGATTTGTATAATAAAATGACCTTGCCATCATCTAGTCTTCTTCAATAAATCTTGTGGAGGCAATACTGTCTGAAATTATTTTATGACTTGTTTTGTAACTTCCAAATCTTTTACCATGTTTTTAAAGATAATTCATGGTTTATTACCTTTGGGTCACTTCCTGACAGCAAATGTGTTTCTCTTGACATAAAATGCCACATAGTCATTTGATGAATATAAAGTAGCTGCTTGAACAAAAAGAAATGAAACTCTTGATTCTGACAGCTTCACTTACTAAAAGAGAAAATGGGCAGGGGCGTAAACTGAACTGACAAGGTGATGGTAAACTGTTGGAGGAGGACCATGTTACTTCATTAACTCAGCAAAGAATTGACCCCTCCACCAGACTGAGTGAGTTGAGCAGTAGATGATGACAAGACCCACTTCTTTCCAGTGTGGTTTTCCCAGTTAATTCTTTGAAATCTTAATATTGTAAAGTTATCCTGTTGTGACACATGGGACTGGATAATGGCATGTTATGAAAATGCCAAGAATGGATTTTTAAGGAGGTTTTGTTCTTCTAGTTATATATGGAAAGAAAGGGAGAAAAAAAACGAAAAGAAAAATCTATGATATATCTCAGTTTCTATATGTGTGGGAGCCTGTCAGTCTCCCCCAACAGACTTGCAGGCAGGGCTGTCATTATGCAAACATTAATTATTCATCTTCCTTAGTATCTTCTATACTCAAAGCGCTCATTTAAAATGGCAAGTTTGAAAGTAACACCATTTGGAACATCCTCATTGTCAAATGGATACATGAACATCTAATTGTGTTTCTTAAAGCCCAGGAATGGATTGAAAGCTTAGGACAGAAAATTATCTTCAACTACAGGAAAATTGTGTGCTTGCTGGTAGCATTAAGGGACACAAAATACCTTCCCTAGAAATAAAGTCTTTTTCATACTTTATTCTTTCTCCCTCTAGAACTGTTCAGAATCCTCCAAAACAGCAGGCTGCTCTCCATAAAGTAAAGACACTGAATGTCCCTAAGATTTCATAAGTCACACAGAAGCTTATTGCTTCCTAAGCCTTAATTCTTTGCCATATATGCAGAACAATTAGTGATTGTTATTTTTACAGTACTGGGCTTTAGTGTGTCCCCTTAGCCTTGCTGTATTTGCATTTTCTTATCACCCACCCATCACCCTTCATCCCTACTGCTCTAATCTCTTCCTAGCAATTCAGTTGTCTCCCTGCTTGAAAGAAATTCTGCTTGGCATTCATTCTCCATCTGCCTCCTGAGCTTTCTTTTTTGTTACAAAAGCTCTAGCTGCCTCTCTGCCTTTCTTGAGTCAAGCTAGACCTTCTATGTAAATAAGGACTCCTTTTTTCTGGGTGTCAGTTATGTGCTCTTGAGATATTTGGGTATCATTGGATTCATTCATTCATTCATGGGAGCAGCAGGAATGATATTACTGGTTTGTAAAATTTATGTTGGAGAAACAGCTCTCCCCTAGTCATAATTCTGATATTACTAATTGCCTGGGGATATTGGGAGACTAAGATTTCCCCATGGCCAATACAGCTAGTATCAAATAGGAATTAAAATTGGATCTTCTTGATCCTAAAATTATTCCTTTATATACTTTGCTATATTGTGGAACAATCTGAGACCTTAATAAAAAGTAGAACTTCCTCTTCTCTTAGGATAGACTTGGAATACATGGACTCTACCATGTATTCAGATTTCATTGGAAAACAGCCTTAATAATAATTGCAATTGATAGTGATGAGGTGCAAGAATTGAGAGTAAGAGATCCTTTCTGGTAGATGCTGCAGATCCCTTGTGAAAGAATTTGCAAACCCGAAGTCTATATGGCAAAAGGAAATTTATTTTCACTAAGAATTCAGCTTTCTTAGTGAGCAAAGAATCCGAGCAGGATAATTTTGTAGAGGTGGGTTTGCACTGAGAAGAAAATATCTTCATCAGTGGACCTTCCTGATTAGGAATTAGCAAAGATTCGGGTTCAGAGTGGTCTTTTATTTAGCCTTCTGAGGTTTCTTCATGGTTTTCCCAGGTCCCCTTTTCCCTAGGTTGTGAGCAGTTGCAGGGACTAATCTCCAGTTCAATAGAGGGTGGTGATTATGCCCCTGGCCAAGATCTCCAATTGAATGAGACCACTTAACTTGGGAAGGGTGTTGTCTGGGAAAGGTGTTTGAGCCTTCCCTCCAAAAAGGGGACAGTTTCAGGACCCTCCCAAAAGGTTAAAGAGTATAGGAGCAGCTAGGTAGTACAGTGGATAGAGCACTGGGACTGAAAGTCAGGAGGACCTGATTTCAAATCTAGCCTCTGACACTTATTAGCTATATGACACTGAGCAAGTCACTTAATCTCAGATGCAAAAAAAAAAAAAAAAAAAAAAAAAAAAAAAAAGGCATAGGATGGACCTCAAGATGCAATAAAAGGAATTAAAGTGGGAGAAATTTATGAAGAATAATAGAAACCAAGAGAGTAGAGGAGGAGGAGGAGGAGACAGACAGACAGACAGACAGAGGAAGAGAGAGAGAATTGCTCCCAGCAACACTGGATTTGGCAAATAGCAAGCATTTAAAAAATGCTTGTTAAAGACTTGGCATTTATTTACCATCTTAAAGCTCTAAATCTGTGATTCTCTGGTCAGAAGAACAAAGCCATAGACCATATTTCTATCTCTTATCCCATTCTACTCAAGGTTTTTTGATAGCAAAACACTATATTTTAAAAACAGAGTCAGGTTGGCAGCTTATTTTTTTCTTTTTAAGAAAAGATTTAGCATTTTATCCACTCTCCCATTACATGAAAAACAATTTTAAGATTTTTTAAAATAAAATTGAGCCCCAAATTTTCTTCCTCCCTCTCTTTTCCTCCTCTCCTTATTGAAAAAAAAAATTCAGTTTGATATAATTTATACATGTGCAGTTATGCAAAACATATATTGCTAGTTATATTTAGTCATAAAAGGAAACAGATTTTTAAAAGCAATAACAAAAAAGAAAAAAATGTAAAGAAAAAATGTGCTTCAATCTTTAGTAAGATTCTATCATTTTTTTTTTCCTTTGGAGATGGATAGTTTTTCAACACAAGTCATTAGTAGCTGTCTTGGATCATTTATAGTGATCATCATACAATGTTGTTGTTACTATATATACAATGTGCTCTTGGTTATGCTCATTTCACTTTACATCAGTGCATTTAAGTCTTTCCAGGCTTTTCTGAGAGTATCTTGCTCATCATCCTTTTTTTTTTTTTTTTTTTAAACTTAGTCTGAAAAGTATTTAATATATTAAATTTCCTTTTTTTAAATCTTTTGGGCTACAGACATAGTAGTGATATTACTTAGTCAAAGAGTATGAATAGTTTATACTTCCAAATTGTTCTACAGAACGGTTGAATCAGTATATAACTTCACCAACAATGGCAGCTTGTCTTTACTTTTCTTTTCTTTTTTTTTTTTTTTTCTTTCATCTTCTGTTTTTAGTAGAGCACAATGTTATAAGTGCTATAAAGGGTAAAACTGTTTAAAGTCACATAAAAAATATGAATGTATGTGTTTATGTAGGGTCAAAAGTAGAAAGTTGGAAGAAAGTTGGAAGTCATTTGGGATTTTGAAAATATGGAAAAATAACAGAGAGGAGAAAAAAAGAGAGAAATATATATAGAGAGAGATACAGAGAGACAAACAAACAGACAGAGACAGATAGAGAGAGAGAGGGAAAGAGAGGGAGAGAGAGGGAGGGAGAGAATGGCAGAGAAGGGGAGTAGAGGAAAGGGGAGGGGAGAAGGGCAGGTAGAAAGTGTGAAGACAGGATCATTTTGCCAAGTTCAAATCTGGCCTCAGACACTTTACCAAATCAGTTACCCTGTTTGCCTCAGTTTCCTCAAATAAATAAAAGAAGAAATGAGAAATCATTTCAGTGTCTTTGTCAAGAAAACCCAAAGTGGGTCATAAAGAGTCTGACATGGATGAAAAAAATGACCAAACAACAACAAAATCATATGCAGTTCTTTTTACAGGACTTGAATAAAAGGAAATGAGAGGAAAGGAGGAAAGGATATTTTTAGGCTAAGATTATCATTTTTCTGAATCTCTACTAGTATTCTGAATTTGTTGATCCTTTGTACAGAATGCAAGGCTGTTTAGACCATCTGTTAAGTACTGCTGGGATCTACTGTTTGACTTTGATCTGCTTAAACCTCATTTCTGCCCACCAGGTCAACTTGACAAATGAAGTCTGGATTTTGAAACTGATAGAAGTATTTGAAATGCAATTCATTTGTGGTCAGAAGAGAATCAAATCAAAAGTCTTGATGGTGTTGCTAGGCAGAATTTTCTGTTTTCAACATCAAGAGGCTTAATACCTGAGGGTAACTGGCAAGCAGAGGATGCTTCACATTGAGGTGCTTTTGATGAAGAATGATCTAAAGGATGGAGGCCATTACTGAAAAAGAAAAGATTTGAATCACATGATGATCTCATCTCCAGGCCAATATTGGATAAAAAATAATGAGCTCCAGCCACAGTCTTTGTCATCTACCTAATTTGAAAGCAAAGAGGTAGAAATAGATTATTTCTTTTCCACCTCAAAGGAATATGAAGAAGAGGGAATGTTGCTGAAAGAGGAATCATTTTAAACTTGTGAAATGACATTTGAAAAACATCCATCTGAAAGATTCATGGAGTTATAAGGAGGAATACCATGAAGGTTGTGTGTATGTGTGTGTGTGTGTGTGTGTGTGTTCTGCCATCCATATTCTCAGAAGATCCCAGAGGTCTTGGAATTATTTTATCTATGGCATTATATGCATGGAATGTTTAAAATTACACTTCTGAATGATATTCTACAAAGACATTCTTCAATAGTAGTCAGTTACTCTATAAACATTTTTTAAGTGTGTGCTAAATGTTAAGCCCAGAGGATACAAAGAGGTAAAAGACGACCCCTCCCTTAAAGGAGGATCTTACAGTCTAATTGCCTAGACAACAAGAAAACAATTATGTACAAAAAAACTAAATACAGATAAATAGGAAACAATTAAAAGAAGGAAGAAACTAAAGTGGAAAAGGGTTGGCAAAGGCTTCCTATAAAAGATATTCTTTTAGGTGGGCAGGAAATAAAGGTAGAAAAACTAAGGGAAGATGAAGAGTGAGAGCAGTCCAGACATAAGGGGGTCAGGGGACAGCCAGAGAAAATGCCTAGAGCAAAGACATGGAATATCTTGTTCTTGAACAACAAGGAGATCACGAATTCAGAGAATACAAAGGGGATAAGCAACATGGAAGAAAGACTGGAAAGGTAGAAGTGGTTAAACAGAATATTTTGCATTTGATCCTTGAAGTGATAAGGGGTCACTGGACTTCATTGTTGTATATTTTATGAAATACCTGTTTTGACATAATAGGGGTTAAATTGGAGTGGGGAGAGGTCTGAAGCAGAAAGAGCTTCCAATCGATCAAGACTAGAGGTGATGAAGACCCTACTGAAGTTGCAACATTGTTAAAGTAAAGAAAAGGGCATATTCCAGAGATGTTACAAAAAATAAAACTTGGCAGAACATTGAGGTGTGAGAGACAGTGAGGAGTTGAGGATGATACATAGGTTGCAAGCCTGAGGGGACTGAGAGAATGGTCTTACTCTCTATAAAAATAGGGAAATTTGAAAAGCGGGGGGGTTTAGGAGGAAAGATAATGAGTTAAAGTATGGACATGTTGAGTTTTAGATTTTTACTAGATATTTCAAGATATGTAAAAGGCACTTGGAGAGATGAAATTAGAGGCAGTATAAACTTATGACTGTAAAACAACTGTTTCTAAATGTACTCTAAAATGTGACTGTGTCTTTTGTTCTCTTCTGCTCCCAACGTCAAGTGTGAGGTTATCTACTACAGAGAATGAAAAGGATTGGCTATAGATTAAATTCACTCATGTAAATGAAAAATGTCAAATAATAATAATCTGAATCCAAGAGGCAGCATCCCATAGTAGATGGTGAGCTGACCTTGCATTCTGGAAGTAATGCTTCTAAAATACATTAACTTTGTAACTTGGGATATCATTATTTCATTTCTGGCAATAGATTTTCTTTCCAAAATATGTTTTGTTTACTTTAATTTGCAAATCAGTTTGTATTTTCTGATGAAGCTTTAGCTGGGTAATAGAAGGAAGACAAGGGAGAAAGGTGCAGATAATAACAGCAGATTATCCCCAAAGTAAAGAATTGAGAAGTGACTATCACATGTTGGGAAGATCAGGTAAGTAAGCACTCTGGGAGGTGCATTAGTTCTTTTAGCCTCCTAGGATGTAATCTATTCAGTTATTATTGCATGACACAAAATGGTGTGTGAATAAAGAACAGTTAGTGATTCCCTGTAATGATCTTTCATATACTTGGTGTTATTAAGTCTACCTCTAGCCTTCTCTATTCATCTCCTGATAGCTTATCTCCTCCAAACAGATGGGATTTATTTGGCTTGCTAATGTCTTCTTTACAGTAAATATTTTTTATTCTCCAAAAAAAAAAAAAAAAAAAAAAATTTCTAGCTCTTCTCTGGGCCTCAGAAGCTAACATAAGCACAGGAGCACAATTGACTTCAAAGGTGTCTTTGTCTTACAAAAATCTCCATGTTTTTCTAATACAGCAATAGAAAATACCACTGGACTCCCTAGGTGAGTTTAGGTTAGATTTTTCTGCCTAAGGGAAATACTAAAGCATCTTTGATTTGAACCATCTTTTCTTTCTACCGAGTACATAATACAAAATTTGGACAGATGTATATGTATAGATTTTCACACAAAAAAACCTGCATATTGAAATGCATTGGCTCAATATGCTGAAAACATAATATTGCATTTAGTCAAATTAGACCTAACATGAGATTTCAATAGGATAGGGAACTACCAGTGAAGACATTCTTTCTACCAAGTATAGGTCAGCAACTACTTTGCAAATCATATTTTTAGAGTTACTCTAGGGGGCAAAATGACTTGTCAAGGGCCATACATCAGTGTTATAAGCTGTGTAAGAACCCAGGAATTCCAGATTTCTGAAATGAATATTTATCTACTAATTCATTATGCCTTTCTCTAATCTAATCACAGTGGTTACCTCAGCACTCATCTGATTTAAAACTCACTGAATTCCTTATTCAATGAATCTCCATGAGAAAAAAAAAAAATGCTTCAGCAGTTGACACTTACTCAGCCCTCATGGCTCTCAGCAATTGTCTTGGTTGAGCAGTAGAAATGTGAGGTTGGTCAGATCTACTGCTCATCCCCTGTTGCTGCTGCTATTGTAGACAACTCCTCCCCAGAGAAGGCTGTGGTGCACAGGACTGTCAGGTTGGAGCCCATGATACTACATAGGCAGTCAGGGGGAGAGGGCACTTCTTGCAGAATGATGTAGCTGCAGTGTATAGTCTTCCAGCTCCCAAAACAGTAGTACTGGGTGCGGCATGCAAAAGTTGGTGTGCTAAGCAGAAGGATGACTGGGAATAGCAACAGTGGAACTCCTGACCCCAGGTGTCAGATGGAGAACAGGGGACCATAACTTCTGCCACAATATGCACAAGTCCTCCCTTCAAGAAAGTTTGGTTGGAGGGGAATGGGAGAAGAATATAAAACTAGTATTCTCCTCAGAAAAGGAGTTGGGTCAAGAAGGAAGGAGCCAGGATGGGCTTTGCTGACTTGTTTCTCTACAGCTAGAAGACCCATTTGCCCCTTTGGGGAATTTGGGTGGTGGTGGTTAGGCTGCATATTGAAGATGTACTTTTTATGGGGAAATATTTTTGGTACTTATAATTTTTGCCTTCTGGAACCAATTAATGACAAATTCTGAGATACCACTCTATATATGATATAATTAAGTCATCATATTCATCTATTTTAACATAAATCTTACTCTCATGCCCAACAATGGCACAGTTCTTGACATTAACACTTTTAAAACACAAGTTCAGAAATGTAACAAGCTGGAAAGTTTTTGAATATAAGTCAAATGATGGACTTAGTGTTTGTTTAAGTTAATGCTGGGCTCTGGGTGATGGCCACAACTGAGAAAATGATTTATAAAGTATAAAAGGATGTGATGGAGGGAATAGCCATCCCAAAGATGTTAGAGATCTTTGGAATCATTAGGAATTATTATAATAAAATCATTGTTACAGTGAAATTATTGTATTTTTGTCCTCCAGCTGAGTAGAAGATAGTTAAGTACTTTGGTGATATATTCATTCTATTAGAACTCTAGGAATAACACTATACAGTGGAAAGTATTCTGAAGTCAAAGAAACCTAAGTTCAAATTCTGCCTCCAATTTTTGCTATCTATTTGACTTTGGACAATCATTTAGTCTCCCTGTATTTCAATTAACTCATTAACAAAATGAGTTTGGAATAGATTATCTCTAAGGCTTTTTTTTTGTTGTTGTTGTTTGTTTGTTTGTTTGTTTGTTTTGTTTGCTTTTTTAGCTCTAGTTTTCTATGATTCAAGTTTCAATTCATCTTTAACTTCTTCCAAAACTTCCTGTTCTTATTGCCTACTGCACTAGACATCAATAATTAGTTTAGTGTTTAAATTTTTTTGAGATTTTTTTGTTGTTGTTTTTTCAAAGGTATCATCTAGACAATATATTTTTATTATTATTATAGCTTTTTATTGACAGAATATATGCATGGGTAATTTTTCAACACTGAGCCTTGCAAACACTTCTGTTCCAATTTTTCCCTTCCTTCCCTCCATTCCCTCCCCTAGATGGTAGATAGTCTCACATGTTAAACATTTAAAATATATTTTAAATACAATATATGTGTACATATTTATACAGTTCTATTGTTGCACAAGAAAAATAAGATTTAGAAAGGTAAAAATAACCAGGGGGAAAAAATGCAAGTA
The DNA here is from genome assembly GCF_048593235.1 of Sminthopsis crassicaudata. NCBI lineage: Eukaryota > Metazoa > Chordata > Mammalia > Dasyuromorphia > Dasyuridae > Sminthopsis > Sminthopsis crassicaudata. The sequence continues at coordinate 378,265,213 of NC_133619.1, forward strand.
ATACACAGTCGTTTCCCAGTGTTCTTTAGCTGGGTGTAGCTGATTCTGTTCATCACTGATCAGTTAAAACTGAATTGGATCCTCTAATTGCCAAAGATAGCCACTTCCATCAGAATTGATCCTCATATAGTATTGTTGTTGAAGTGTATAATGATCTCCTGGTTCTGCTTACTTAGCTTAGCATCAGTTCATGTAAGTCTCTCCAAGCCTCTCTGTATTCATCCTGCTACTTACAGAATAATAATATTTCATAACATTCATATGCCACAATTTATTCAGCCATTCTCCAATTGGTGGACATACCTTCAATTTTCAGTTTCTAGTCACTACAAAAAGGGCTGCCACAAACATTTTTGCTCATACAGGTCTCTTTCCCTTCTTTAATATCTCTTTGGATATAAGCCCAGTAGTAATACTACTGGATCAAAGGGTATGCACAGTTTGATAACTTTTTGAGCATAGTTCCAAATTCTTCTCCAGAATAATTGGATCCGGTCACAACTCCACCAATGCGAGTGTGACCCAGTTTTCCTGCATCCCCTCCAACAATCCTCATTGTCTTTTCCTGTCATTTTAGCCAATCTGATAGGTGTGTAGTGGTATCTCAGAGTTCAGACAATTACTTTATTCATTGTAGGCATAATGGGCAGCTAGTTGGTGCATTGGATAGAGTGCCAGCCATAAAGTCAGAATAACCTGATTTCAAATCTGACCTCAGACACTTACTAGCTGTATGACCCTAGGAAGGTCACTTAATCCTGTGTGCTTCAGTTGCTTCATCTGTAAAATGGGCTGGAGAAGGAAATGTCAGACACACTTCATTATCTTTGCCAAGAAAACCTGAAATGGTATCACAAAAAATAAGATACAAATAATTGATGAAACAACAAGAACAAGAAGATATAATGCATAGGATTTGAGGCTCATTCTCCTGACCCTTTCCGCAATGATCAGTTGGATCTCCAGTGGTTGGCTACTTCTCCTCCCAGACTCTCTCACTGAGGAGCTGAGGATTTTTTCCTAATATAATTGTTCATGAGCCCCCATTATGTATATTTCCTCCACTATTAATACTAGTTAGCCCACAGATAAAATTTAATCAACTAATGTCTATTGATTTTTTCAAAGAAATATTTATTGAAAAGGCATAAGAAAAATGAAAATGCAATAATATACAACATTAAGAGCACACTGCACTCTAAAAACCTTTAGCACTGTGTACCACAGGCTCAATTTGCTAAACAAAATTTTTTTAAGTAAGAAAAACAATAGCAACAGTAATCTAACAGTCATATAGTACATTATCTCATTCTATCATCAATATAACTTTTAGATTTAGGTGCTATTATTATCTCTATTTTACAATTAAGGAAACCAAGATAAACAGAGGTTAAGTAACTTGCCTGAGTTCATGTTGCTAGTAAGTGTCTGATCTGAAGTCTTGGTTTTGTAAGTTCAAGTACAACACTTGGTGCCCTATCTTACCTAGATGTCACATTTCTCCCACCAGTATCACATCTGTGTGTGAAATAGCAGTGAATAAGATGGTCTATTTTGTGCAAGATATAGAGGATCACCTGCAAGAACAAATAAATGATTGCTACACTGGGTCAAACAGGTGGCTTCTCAGAATTGGTTCCTTGTCATGTTTTGCTGCTGCAGCTATTAATAAATTCTCTGACTACAGTTTTGAGACATTTTTATATTTCTTTTAACTTTTTGAAGCTCAGAAGTTAGTAGTCTAAATTAATATATAATACATACTTATTCACCTAAGATCAGAAAAAAAAATTAAACAAAGATAAAAAAACCAATTTTGCCATCTGTACACAGATGTGTAATGACCATTTAGAGAGGCAGGGAAGATAACAGAAGGTTATAAGCCACTGACACTATTTATTCTTTTGCCACTTCCTTCATCTGGAGCCTACAGTGGCTCTCAACTTGTTTGAGACATAAATGCAGAGAATAGAAATAGGCAGATAGACAGAAACTGACACACAAGAATTTGTCTTTTCAAGCCTTTTGGGAGTACATGTACTTCCAACTCAACAACCAATTAAGTGGCTTTTAGTTATAATACTATAAGCCAGTAAAAAATAGAGGATCCATGATTATTTTCTTAATCAGGGAAAGGGACTTTTCCATCATTCAACTCTGGAAGTAGGATAATAATATTACTCTCCTCCCCATTCCGATGAATATTAAGAAAGTTCTAAAGATTATATTCTCCTTGGCCAAACCTTCTTTTAAATGTGGAATACCAAGAAGGAAATTCCCTCCACCAATACAGTAAATGACATACAATTTATAGTTAAGTGAATTCTCTAGATGTCAAAGAGGTTAAATGACTTTTCCTGTCATAAGGAGAATGTGGTTTGATTTTAGGAGATTAAGAAAAAATATCTCTATGATATTACAGTTATAAAATACACAAAAGAAAAGTAACATTTTCATTTAGGTCTTAGGGTATTCCTCCAAAATCAAAGATATTTAGGCAATATTTGACCATATAGATCTATCTCATCTAATTAATATTTACTACCCCATTTAAAAAAGAAAGAATTCAGACAAAAACATGTATTTTGTCTACCACACCCTTGTCAGAATCTTCTTATTTCATCTTGCAAGCTATTGACAGACTAATTTTGACAAAACAACATGTCCTAAGTTTTATGTTTAATTTCTCTACCAGAATTTCATTAGTTTTCAAAGTCCAGGCCTACTTTCTTTCTCCATTCTTATTTCTCACTGCTTCCCAGCAAGGCTTTCTGCTCCATTCAAGTTGTTTTCCTTACTCACTTCCATCTTACTCCCAATATCATCTTTTTATCACTCTATTTGGCCAGAAATTACCTATGTTTCAAGTTTCAATTCAATATCTATCTGCTCCAAGTTTTTCTGGTTCTTGACTTATGAACCCCTTGCAGTTTGATTGATATATATATATACATTTATGTATCATCTGAGTAATTATTTTTATTTTGCTAACACACTTTTGTTGAATTTCTTGGAATAATAAAATAGACAACTACTTTAGGCTAAAATGCAAATCCTCTAGCCTGCTATTAAAGCCCTTTATGATCTACATCCATTTGTTTTTCTTTATTATTTCATGCTATTGTCTTTCATTTATTTTAGAGTCCAGTACAGTAGAAAAAGTGCTGAACTCTGAGGTTAAAGGAACTGGGATCAAATCTCCTTTGTCACTTCCTACCATCCGAACTTGCTAATGTCACTTAAACCTTTGACTCCAATTGTCTCTATTACAAAATCAGAGGATTAGACAATATTTTAGGTCTTGTCTAATCCTAAATCTAGACATCTAAATGGCATAGGATAAATAGTATCATGTCTGGAGTCAGGAAGAATTAAGTTTAAATCTATCCTCAGACACTTAATTGTGTGATCCTGAGCAAGTAAGGAAAGCTTGTTTTCTCAGTTTCCTCCACTGAGTGAGAAAAGGAAATGACAAACCACTTCAGTACCTTTGCCTAGAAAACCCCAAATATCCCAAGAAACTATCTTACTGAACTAGAAAAAATAACAACAAAATTCATCTGGAAGAATAAAAAGTCAAGAATTTCAAAGGAATTAATGAAGAAAAAAGCAAATGGAGGTGTCCTAGCTGTATCAGATCTAAAACTATATCATAAAGCAGTGATCATCAAAACCATTTGGTATTGGCTAAGAAATAGAGAAGTTGATCAGTGGAATAGGTTAGGTTCACAGAACAAAATAGCCAATGACTACAACAATCTAGTATTTGACAATCCCAAAGGGCTCAGCTTTTAGGATAAGAATTCACTATTTGACAAAAACTGCTGGGAAAATTGGAAACTAGTATGGCAGAAAGTAGGCATAGAGCCACACCTAATACTGTATACCAAGATAAGGTTGAAATGGATTCATGATCTAGACATAAACAATGATATTATAAACAAATTAGAAGAACATAGAATAGTTCACCTCTCAAATTAATGGAGGAGAAAGGAATTTGTGACCAAAGAAGAACTAGAGATCATTATTGAGCATAAAATATATAGTTTTAATTATATTAAGTTAAAAAGTTTTTGTACAAATAAAACTAATACAGACAAGATTAGAAGGGAAACAATAAACTGGGAAAACATTTTTACATGCAAAGGATCTGATAAAGGCCTCATTTCTAAAATATATAATTGACCCAAATTTATAATAGTTCAATCAATTCTCCAATTGATAAATGGTCAAAGGATATGAATAGACAATTTTCAGATGAAGAAATTGAAACTATTTGTAGCCACATGAAAAGGTGCTCCAAATCACTATTGATTAGAGAAATGCAAATTAAGACAACTTTGAGATACCACTACACACCTGGCAGATTGGCTAAGATGACAGAAAAAGGTAATGACGAATGTTGGAGGGGATGTGGGAAAACTGGAACACTGATACATTGTTGGTGAAACTGTGAATGGATCCAACCATTTGGAGAGCAGTTTGGAACTATGGTCAAAAAGTTATCAAGCTGTGCATGGATGCTATGGAATATTTTTGTTCTGTAAGAAACTACCAACAGGATGATTTCAGAGAGTCCTGGAGAGACTTACATGAACTGTTAAGTGAAATGAGCAGAACTAGGAGATCATTATACACAGCAACAACAAGACTATACAACTATCAATTCTGATGGATGTAGCTCTCTTCATCAATGAGATGATTCAAATCAGTTCCACTTGTTCAGTGATTGAGAGCCATCTATACCCAGAGAGAGAACCGCTGGAACAGAGTGTGGAACACAACATAGCATTCTCATGCTCTCTCTTGTTATTTGCTTGCATTTTGTTTTCTTTCTTAAGTTTTTCTTTTTCTTCCTTCTTGATCTGATTCCTCTTGCACACGATAATTGTATAAATATTTATACATATATTGGATTTAACATGTATTTCAACGTATTTAACATGTATTGGAATACCTGCCAGATAGGGGAGGGGATAGGAGGAAAGAGGGGGGAATTTGCAACAAAAGGTTATGGAACTTTGGAAAAATTACCCATGCATATGCTTTGTAAATAAAAAGTTTTAATAAAAAAAGAAATATTAAAAACAAGAAAACCTAGTTATTCCCCAAAGTAGAAATTCTATCTCCCACCTCAGTTTATTTAATCAAGTCATCTCCAATATTTGGAATAAACTTTCTCATCTCTGACTTTCTGTCATTGTTGATTCTCTTTCCCAATAACACTGCAATGAAACTTCCTCTTTGAAGTCATCCCTTATCCTTCCACACTTTTTCTTTTTTTCAGGGTTTCCTATAGTATTCTGTTGCTCTCACCCTTGATATGTTCATGCTGTACCCTATATTATACCTTGATACATATATACATGGGGAGCAGTCTTCCAATAGAATGTCATCTATTTGAAGGCAGGGGCTTTTTTTTTTCTTTTAATTGTAGCCTTTGAATCACTTCATATCACAAAGGAGATACTTAATGCTACCTGAATTGGCATAAATGAGGATTTAGTTCTACTTTTTAACTATGAACATCTATAGCCATTCTTAAGAGTTTACTCAAGGGGCTGCTTGACTCTCCAGTCAGCTTTTCATGAACAGTAGATGTCAGCAGTGGTCTTCCACTGCTAAACTGATGCTGACTTACTTTATTTTCCCTTAAAAACAAATTCTTCTCCTATTTCTTAAACTATAAAGAATTCTCTCACATTTAGATTTCAATTGCTTATCTAAACCTTTTTGATAGCTCCTCTGCTAAAGATAATGTTATTTTTGATAACATGACAAAAGACAAACCATAATAGCCTTTCTATTTTTCTATGCATACACTTTTAAAAGTTTCTCATTTTTCATTCCTCTGGATAAAGCTGTTTGCACTAAAGGAAAGACTAAATGAACCCACTACAAATGAATCTGAGGAAAGTAGACATTTCAATCCCTGAGTAAAAATTATTTTCATATTTAATCTATCAAAAGTTGTTTGGAACAAAGGAATCAGATTACTTAGAACAAAATTAGTTCAAGAAAGGGTAAACAGAGATGAGATTCCAAGCATTTGGAAAGTTATATTTAATCCTTGTTCCTTTATCTCCTTAATCCTGTCTTTATCTGACTCTCTCTCTGTGTCTGGCTGTCTGTCTCTCTCTCTCTCTCCACCCACCCCAAGCAATTAGTAATGATTCTTTGAATGATCACTCCATTGAGAGAGATGTATTTCTTTCTCTTACTATTCAAAATGATATATACAGTTATCACATTTCCTGAATTCCAAACCAGGCAGAGCAGTATCTATAAAAGTAGATTCTTAAAACTTTTTATAAAGTATACTATTCTTTCTTGAAAACATTACTGTCCCAGAAATGTAGATCAGTAGAGTTGCTACTATTATGTAACCTAAAAGTCCAATGAAAGTTTTGACCATATAGATCATCAACTGTCCCCTACTCATGAGGGAGAGAATAAGGTGCAATAAGATAGTCAAAGTGAGTCATCCAGTCAATTGAAATTTACTACAGTTACTACAGATATAAACTATACCTAAAATCCCAAATATGCTTTGGTCTTTATATATAATTATAAAAATTAAGGGATCATTTAAGGTTATTATCCAGATAAGTTAGGGTAAAGAAATTCATTGGCCTATATACAAAGCCCAAAGTAGTTACTTCCCTTGACTTACATGGAATCTTCTGTCTGTCAGTGAAGAGAGACTTAAAGGGTTATCTAGAGTTAGAAAAGATATCCTCCTGTATTGCTCCAGAGCTAGATAAAGATTTGGCAGCAAAGATATGACACAGCATTCAAGATAATGTGTCCGGGATAGGTTGGGGAAGAGGGAGGAAAGAGATTATGGAAGACTCAGAATTTCCATTTCATTTTTAATCATTGGCTTAAGGATCCTTCATGAATAGGATTTCAAGGAAAATACCAGTAAAGCAATACTTGGAAATAGCCTGATACTTGGAAATAGCCTGACTAAACCATAAAAATAAAATAAAAAGCATTTTCAATTTGCATTTTACTATTTATAATTAAATGAATATAGCAGATGCCCTACAAGCTTTCACTTGTTGTAGTCCCATTATAACTATATTATAACTATAATAGATTTTGTAGCCCGCCCAGCTCCAAACATGAGAGGTCCCAGAATTAATTGAATTGAGTAATTAGTTAATTTTTTAAAAAGCATTTTTAAGGACTGACTATGCTAAGTAAGTGGTGGGGTTACAAATACAAGCAAGCAATTCTTACCCTCAATAAGCTTACATTCTACTGGAGAAGACAACACATAAAGAAGAACTAGAAAGATAGGGAAAACATATGGAATGGCTGATTCCTATCAAAATAAGGTGAAATCTCACCTGCCAAAGGCTGTCAAAACTTTACCTATCAGAAGACTATACCAGTTTTGAGGTACTCTGGTTCTCAGAATGCCTCATCTTAGGCATTTATCTAGCATTATTTGTCTAAGCAATACCTACTTACAATTCCTTTTTGTAGATTCAGACATTTAACATTCACTAAGACTTCAGGTTCAAAGTTACAGTATATTATGACTGTGATAGAATACTGTTGTGCTAATAGACATGATGAGCAGTATGGTTTCAGGAAAAACCTGCGAAGACTTATAGAAACAATAAAAAATGAAGTGAGGAGAACCAAGTGAATATTGTATACTGTAATAGTAATATTGTAAAGCTGAACAATGAAAACGACGAAATACCAGCCAAGGATACAACAAACAACACCTGTCCTCTGGTATTTGTCAGCATTAGATTTTTAGCAGTCAGCTGTCACCCTCTATAGCAGTGGTCCTCAAACTTTTTAAATAGGGGGCCAGTTCACTGTCCCTCAAACTGTTGGAGGACCCCACTATAGTAAAAATAAAAACTCACACTCTGTCTCCACCCCTCAGCCCATTTGCCATGATCTAGCAGGCGGCATAAAAGTCCTCAGTGGCTGCATCTGGCCTGCAGGCTGTACTTTGAGAACCCCTGCTCTATAGGATTAGCTTAGAGTATTTAAGCAGAACTTATAAATGCTTGAGTCATGGAGCCTGGTAACAAAAATCCTGTCATCCTGTTTGACCATGCATATACAACTAAAATACTAAATACTGCTTCAGCAATTCCTAGGTCCTGTGCTGCAACCCTTTGTGAGCTGAATTGCTTGTATCTAATTTGGATGGGAGATTGGAGGTTAATATTATGATCATGGATTTCTGAACTGGTTGTCCTCAGGAGATGGAAGAGAAAGAAAACAGACTTTATATCTGCAGAAAGGGTTTGTCATAGGTGGAAGAGGAGTGAACTGGACAGTTAATGATTTTTACTCCATAATGCATGTTCTAATCTGTTTTTCTTTTATTAATTCTTTTTTAATTTAACTATTTGGGGATCTCAATTTTCTTCTCTGTAAAATGAGTAAATTGTACTATGTGGTCTGTAAGACCTCTTTCAATTCTACATCAATGATCATAACTTTTCTAACATTTTGTTACCAATAGGTCTAGGGACTCTTTTTTTTTTTTTTTTTTTTTTTGGATCATGAATAAAATGACTTTTGTCATACTTTTTTTTTAAATTTCAGACTCTTTCTTCCTCAAGACCACACCATGCACAAATATTTCCCACTTCCCTTCTTGTTTTTTAGTTCCTTAAAAACAGAAATTATATTTTTTTGGGCTTCAATTTGTATCCCAAAAGTTTAGAATGTTTCCCAGAATACAACAAGCACATAATAAATGCTTTTTTACTCAATTTGACTTATCTTCTGTTTTAAATAGACTTTTCTTCAATTTGAAAATTCCATAAATATCTTCAATATGCATAAATGACTCCCCCCTTATCTGCAGAGTAATTTCAAGCTCTTTTTCCTGGAATAGAAAGACCTTTTCAAATCTGTCCCAACCTACGTTCTTCCTCTTGTGCATATACCCTGTTTCAATCAAAATGATCTTTTTGTTATTCCTGTGCAAGCCTTATACTTCTATGTCATTTATTATGTTTTTAACTGTTTCTAAAATGTTCTGAGTTACCACTTTACTCCATCCTATGATATTCTATTAGTTCTTCAAAATCCAGCCCCAACATTATCTGCTGCATGAAGACTTCCTTTTTCACACTTGCTTCCAAGTAAAAAATGCCCTCCATCCTGTGATTTTTAAAGGAATATTTTTCCCAGGCCTCTTTATTGGTTCATCTCACATGCAAAGTTGCATTATAAGCATTTCTTGGGCAGTAACAACATGTACCAGGCACTGTGCTAAGCACTAAAGAAAGGTAAAAGACAGTCCTTACTCTCTAGAAGTTCACAATTCAGTAGGGGAAACAACATGGAAACAAATTTGTACAAAGGAGCTATATGCAGGACAAATAGGAAATTAATAATGGGGAAGGCAGGAGAATTAAGAGAGATTGGAAAAGGTTTCCTGTAAAAGGTAGTATTTTAGATAAAAGGTGAAAGAATCATAGAGCAGTAATGAACTGAACCAGCTACAACCAGTGAAAGAAGTCTGGGAGATGACTATGAACCAATTCCCAATCCCTCTATTTTTGCCCGCCTGCATTTTGGATTTCCTTCACAGGTTAATTGTACACTGTTTCAAAATCTGATTCTTTTTGTACAGCAAAACAACTGTTTGGACATGTATACATATATTGTATTTAATTTATACTTTAAGATATTTAACATGTATTGGTCAATCTGCCCTCTGGGCAGGGGGGAAGGAGGGGAAAAATTGGAAGAAAAGGTTTGGCAATTTTCAATGCTGTAAAATTACCCATGCATATATCTGGTAAATAAAAACTATAATTAATAAAAAAAGGTTTACACAAAGATCAATATTAGAAAAATTAGCCATACATATGCTTTGTAAATTAAAAAAAAAATAATAACCAAAAAAGAAAAAAAAGAAAGAAAAGAAAGTTGAAGGAATCCAGGGAAGCCAGTAAAAGGGAAATGAGTGAGATCATTCCAGGCAGAAGCCAGTATCACTAAATGATTGAAGAGTATATAGCAATGGGACTGCCTCATGGCTCAGTGGATAAAGCACCAGCTCTGAAGTCAGAATGAACTGAGTTCAAATGTGATCTCAGACACTTAACACTTTCTATCTCTGTGACCCTGGGCAAGTCACTTAATCCCAACTGCCTTGCCAAAAAAAAAAAAAAAAAAAAAAAAAAAACAGAAAGAAAGAAAAAAAAAATGTGGTAGTGGGGAGGTATAAGAAAAGGTGAGGAGGGAAGTGCTAAGTTCTAAACAGTTTTGAATGTCAGAAGATTTGGTCTGAGCTTGGAAGTAATAGAGATATCCTGGAGTCTATATAAGAGTGATATGGTTGTACCTGTGCTTTGGCTTCTGAGTCGAAGGTGGACGAGAGGGAAGAGACTTGTGACAGGTAGAACAACCCACAGCTTATCAAAATAGTTCAGATGTGAAATGATGACATCTACTCTCCCTAAGTTTACAGTAAATCATATACCTAGGAAGTCTTTAAGTTTTAGTCCTCAGACTTACCCAATTTATAATTAGAATAAGCCTTATAATTGCACGTTGATCAATTTAATTTAGAAAGACCAACTTTCATAGTTTTCATATAACTTTGTAAGATGCAGTTCTTATTTTATCATACATGTCATATATATATATATACACATATATATATATGTATATGTATATGTACATATACATATATATATATATCTAAAACCTATCCCAAGAAAAGAGATGCAATGCAGTGCACATAAAAATATTATTCCTTGCATAAGATTTGGGAGTCATTAAGAGATAGCTTTAGCAATAGTGAAGTCAAGAATTTCACTCTTCTCTTCAAAATATTGGGGTTGAAGTTCCTTAGTGAGAAAATGGGTTTACATTGATATATTATGAGCTCTTAAAGCAAAAGTTAATTGCATTTACCCACATTATCAGAAGGATATCCTTGCAAAATAATCTTAAATCACTGAACATAATTTATGCTACACAATTTTGCCACTGCTAATAAAAGAGAATGACATAATTCCTTAATAATTCTCATGTCAGAGGTAGGATTACCATTGCCTTCTAAATTAATACTACATTGACTTTGTATGAAGTTATTTTTCACATGCAAGGGATTATGTGAAGGAAAGCTCCTTGTAAAAGCATGATAACATTTTAAAATATATCCTCTACTTAACATCCTTACTAAATCCCACAAAAATGCAATGTTAGGTAAAACATTGTTAGAGAGAGGAGTTAGCTATCTGGTTATAATGGAAAAAATGGAACAATAAGCAGGCAGAGGAGTTAATGCCTTTTTAACCAAGATATAATTCTGTTCAAATACATAGCATCACATTTTTCATATAATCCATTCAACAATGTTACAGTAGAATTTCATGATGTGGTGTGGTTTGGTTATGGCAATTTGTAGTTCAGTGGATAGAATATTGATCTGAGTGTAAAGCTGCCTTAGAAACTTGCCAACTGCATCATATTGTCAAGTCATTCTCTTTACCTCAGTTTGCTCAACTATAAAATGCTCAACTACCTAGCATGGATGTTGTATAGAATCAAATATGATATTTTTTTTTCTTTTTTTTCTTTTTGCTGAGGCAATTGGGGTTAAATAACTTGCCCAGGGTCACATAGCTAAAAAGTGTTAAGTGAGAGAATATTTGAACCTAGGTCCTCCTGACTTCAGGGTAAGTAACAAATATGATATTTCGAAATAAAAATTGTAGCACAATGTCTGGCACATGATACATGTTATATAAATGCATATGCCTTCTTTCTTCTTTGGTTTTAATGCATTAATGATCATTTTGAGGAATATAATTGGGGATTAGATCTGTAGGTTGTCCAAAAGGCAACAAGACAAATGAGACATATGAATAGGCTGCAAAAATTTTACCGTAAAAGAATTATGCAGGATAAATAGCATAAAGGATTATAATAATGAATTAATAAATAACTGTAAAAGGCAACAGTTTGTTTATTAAAAAAATGAGTATAACCTACCAATAAGGCCTTTGATCTATCCATAATCAATAGATTTAGGTGAAAGGCTTACACATGTTAGGTGGTCTTCCGGTGGAGAATTTCCCGTAGGACATGAACAAGAGTCAAACAGATTGACACGTAGGTCTAGATAACTCTGAGATATGTTTGTTCAGAATAAGGTATATCCAAAGTCATAACAATAACTAGCCAAATTATTAAAGTGTAGTTTCACTATGCATGTAATCTTTCAATTCATTTCTTCTTTCAAGTCTTCCTAAGATAAAAAGCAAAAATTGACATATATGAAAGTTCCCTTTTGTGTAAGCATAATTTTAAATGCATATTTTTTAAATGATTCATTGCTTTTATACTTTTTAACCTCAGAGTTGTCTTTTTTTTTTTTTTAATAATAATGGCTTGAATACATTGACCACTTCCTAGACTAGAGAGGTGTAGGTGAAGCACAGCATACCCTGTTACCAATTACAAAGAAAGAACAGACAGAAAGAGAAAGAGACATAATTGAGAAGACAGAGAGATTCAAGACACAGAAGAAAGAGACAAAGGCAGAAAGATATGGAAAGATATCCTGAGAGTAAGAAAAGAAGCATTCAATGTCAGTTATAAAGCAGAAAATGGGATTATTCAGCAGGATACCAGACTAAGGAAAGCAACAGAAATCTCTATTCAATTTCGAGAAGAATGGATCAAAAAGTTGCTTCTATATTCAAAGATAGGAGACTTTTCATACATTGCTATTTACAAGATACAATATAAAAAGTCATGACTATATATTGTGAGGCAGAAAGAGGAAAAAATATGCTTTTTAATTAACATAATAGTGTGTACTCATTTAATTATTTAGTTTTTTAGAACATACCAAACAAAATTAGACAGATTTTTTTTTTCTCTGATGAAGTAAGGCTAACTGATTCAGGCTGTTAGAGGTTGTAAAAATGAAAGGCAGGTTGCCTTCTAGAATATTTTTGCTGAATTTTGGTGTAATCGAAAACTCTGTTTTGCTGAGTGAAGGAAAAATCTCAGGCCTTGAAGATAAAGGTGTGTCAGAGAGGTTGGAGCCAAATTTTGCAACCTGAAATAAATGAAATGGTATTCATCAGGGATCAGGGTGGCAAGCAAAAAGCATAACAGGTGCAAGAATGATAAATGAATTTTGTTCCCGACATGTAATTGCACCAGTGCTGATCAAGGATCATAGGAATTAGCTTTGGTAGCTAATAAAATTAGTTTTGATAAGAGGGAATAAAGAAAGCAAATTTGAGCTTATACTTCTTGAATATATTAGCGTGCCATTCATTGACCTGTCCTTTGTTGTGTCAAAATGAAATTATAACATACTTCTGTAATTTCCAAAGTGACTATGGTTTTACAGCAAAATAAGATTCATTAGATGTTGACTCCAATTTTAGCTAGCTTGATGGAACCTTCCAGACCATCTAGACAGATCCATCATCTTACAAATGAGAAACTGAGACAAAGAGAGGTTAAGTGATTTGCAAAAGTTCACACAGGGAGAAATTAAGGAGAGCTAAGATTCAAATTTACCTATGGAACGAAATGAATGTGAATGAATGAATGAAACAATGAAAGCAAACAGATTCTTTGACTTCAAATCAAGTCTTCTTTCCATTTTACCACGTAGTTTATTTTTATAATAATAATAACAATTGCCATTTATATAGCAATATATGCTAAGTGTTTTACAAATATTTCATTTGCTGAGATAAATACAAATCACATCAAATTCTTTGTGCATAGATATAAGTTGTGGTTTCATTGCTACTCAGATTGAAGTTCCTTGGCTAGAATTATAGTTGGTGTACTCTAGTATTGAAAAAGTGTTGGCCACACATTTTTATATAACTTCCCTGAGTTATTTTGTTTTATTTTTTGGCTGAGGAAATTGAGGTTAAGTGACTTGCCCAGGGTCACACAGACAGAAAGTGTTATGTGTCTGAGACTAAATTCGAACTCAGATCTTCCTTACTTCAGGGCCAGTGCTCTATCCATTGTGCCATTTAGCTGCACCATTATTTTGTTTAAAAAAAAAAAAACAAAAAAAACAAAAACAAATAAACAAAAACAAAAACAAAAAAGCCAACCTTTTTTTTTTTTTTTTTTTTTTTTTTTTTGCAGGTAAATAAACTGTCTTTTCCTTTAATCCCTTTCCCTTCTGAATTTCTACTGTTCCCTTGCATCCATGAAATCTTCCCTTCTCTGCTGCTCAAGCATGACATAGCCTACTTTGTTCTACATATCTCTAATGTAATTCATATAATTACCACACTGGCGTGACCTAGGTCACTGGATATTTTCTACTACTTGCCCCACTAGCCTACAGATAATGTGTTTCAGAAAAAGAAAGCCATTAGAAAAGTGCCTAACTCAGACATCATTTAAGAAAAAAAGACATTGATCCTATAGGTGACATAATATAATACATAGGGAAATGGACTTGGAGTTAAGAAGACTTTGTTTTATAATCCAGCTAAGACACTTGCTAGCTCTGAAATCTTTGATAGTCACTGTTAGGATTACTAGGTGAGAACTCAGGTTGTCTGGACAGTGACAAGGTGAGAATTCAGGTTGTCTGGACAATTACAAGGTGAGAACTCAGGTTGACTTGATAGAAGGAGCAAGCTCATTGGCTGAAGTGGTTCTTCCCAGAAGCCCTTGCATTATCCCACGCCCATTCTCTGGGAGGATATACACACACATATATATGTTTATGTGTATGAAATGTATATATAATATATATTTTATATAATGAATGATGTGTGTATATTTATACTATATATATTTATATGTGTATGTAAATATATATTTATATGTGTTATGCAATATCTATGTCATTTATATGTATATACATATAGATACACATACCTATATTATGAACTATTGATATTTCATATACACATATATATGAGCCATTTCATATGTAAATAAATATATATATGTAGCGAGCTGTCGTCTCCAGAAGCTGCTAGATCGCTCTCTGGGAAGAGATCTGCTGTGTCTACTCAAATCTTTCAGACAGATTCTTCCTGTAGTGAACCGTTGTCTCCAGGTAGTTGCTGTTAACTCTTGTCCAGAGAAGTGACTTCCCTTCCTGCAGAGAGCCGACTTCCCTTCCTGTAGAGAGCTGCGTCACGCCAGATGTAGTGCAGAGTCTTCTCCTTGAATCCTGGCTCTGAATCTCCTCCAGCCCTTATCCTTCTCCAGGCAGACTAACTTTCCAGGCCCACTGTTGTGTCTTTTATCCTCCCAGAGAATGGGCGTGGGATAATGCAAGGGCTTCTGGGAAGAACCACTTCAGCCAATGAGCTTGCTCCTTCTATCAAGTCAACCTGAGTTCTCACCTTGTAATTGTCCAGACAACCTGATTTCTCACCTTGTCACTGTCCAGACAACCTGAGTTCTCACCTAGTAATCCTAACAAGTCACTTAATCTTTCTGGGTCTTAGTTTACTCTTTTGTAAATGAGACTATTGGACCAGTGAACTTTAAGTTTCCAAGTAGCCATATGATTACCACACCAAGCCAGAATATGTTCTACAACAGGGAAGAGGAGAAAGATACTAATCACTGAGTTATAACGCTCACCCTTGGACATAATGTTTTCTCACTGTTTTGAGTCTTCTAAATTACAATCTAGTATGTCTCTTCCCAAACATCTTTTAACTGCCATTATAACCAGTACTTCAAAGTCATCTCAACCCTCTATTTCTGAGCAGATGACTCAGACTTCTCCTTTATTGAGAATATTAAGGCCAGCATTAAGTACATGAATTCATGTACTTCTCTTTTCTGTATCTCTAAATCCTTAATTGTTCTTTCTTTTTTCTTCCATCTAACCTTATCTTCCGGCTTCTTTTTTAATATATAAAAACATATCCAGGTAACTTGATCTATAGATGTCTTCCATTTGACCCTACTTTCTCTTTCAACAAAGCCACATTTTTAAACTACTTGTGATCTAAATCTAATATAACGTTCCACAGTGCCTTTCTAAAACCTTTTCAATTTTTCTCAAATCCCCTATTCCTCCCCTCTCCCTTTTCTCTCAACTGAGAATCTTGTCTTGTATTTTACAGAAACAATTGAGGCCATTCCCTGTGAGCTCCCTCTTCTTCCCTCTTTCTCATCTCCTATCACTCAGATGCCTTTTTCCAATATCTCTTTTACCCTTATCTCACATGACAAAGTGCCCTCACTCCTTACCAAGATTGATCCCTCAGCTTGTTCAAGTGATCCCATTCCATCTCATCTCCTCCAATAGATTGCCTCCTCTGTCATCATCACATTTTCAATTTTGTCCTGTATACTGGCTCACTCCCTACTGCCTTTAAACATTCCCACGGCTTCCCTTCCTGAAAAACAAAAAAAAACAAAAAAAACAAAAAAACAACAAAAAAAAAAAAAACAACTCTCATTTAATTCTTCCAGTCCTACTATCACCCTATACTCGTCTCTTTGTATCCAAAGTATGAAAAGGTCATCTACAATAGATACACATTTTCTCTCTTCTCACTCTCTTCTTAACTCCTTACAATCTATCTTCTGACTTTATATTCAACTGAAACAGCTTCCTCCAAAGTTACTAGTGATCTTTTAGTAGCCAAATCCAATAACCTTTTCACAATCCTTATTCTTGACCTTTATGAAGGATTTGATAATGTTAATAACTTTCTTCTTGATAGTCTCTTCTCTCTAGGTTTGTGGGACATTAGTTTCTCCTGGCTTTCCTCCTATTTATGTGATCATTCTTTTTTCTATATCTTTTGTTGCAATATCTTCTAATTAACACACCCATTTAGAGCATTCTTGAGTAGAACTCTCCCATAACAAAAGTAAGAGTTCTTTCATTTTCTCCATTTTCAATCTTTTCCTACCTCCTCATGATCCATTTCCTGTTGGCTCTTTATGACAACCTCCTTATTACTAGGCCTGATTTGATCCCAACACATCACAAGCTCCTTTCAGTCACTCTTTTCCCATCTTCTCTTTCCTATACTTTCTATAGTGTAATGTTCCTTTAACACCCCAAGCAACAACAACAACAACAACAACAACAACAACAACAACAACAAAAACAGTGATTCAGCTCTAAGCAAGATGTCACAATCTGTCTCTTCCCTGTTAGGTCTACCATTTCTGCCTTTATCTGTTCCTTTGCATACATTTGGAAGAAGACTTACTGATTTCTCTGCTGCTATTCTGTTTGTTTTTGTTTTTGCCTACTGCATTTATGGACTCCCGCATTTCTTTTATTTGGGGTGCTTGAGAAGTAAATCCTCTTTTCAATTCACTTTTCCTTCTGTAAATGTTTCAAATGCTTCTTTATTATTGAATATCATTTTTCCCATGTACAATTCAGCTCAGACTTGCAGAGTAGGTGATGCTGCACTGCATCCTGAGCTCTTTATTACAAAAGCTGACTCATGATTCTTTGGTAGCTTGTGTGCCTTTTTGGTACTTAATCCATGATCCCTTCACACACACACACACACACACACACACACACACACACACACACATACACACACAAGTAGATACTTGAGATAATATGTCAAGGGAGTATGTCACACACAACAATTGTCTTATTGAATGAATGATTGAAAATGAATTAATGTTTCCAGTGGGCAAAGAATCATGCTAAGTTCTAGGACTACAAATTTGAAAGATCCTTCTTTCTCTCAAATAGCTCACATTATAATAGTGGGAAACAACAAATATTAGGGGGAATCATCTATGAGACAGCTGGAAAGATCCAGTAGTCCTCTCCTTCTGGTTAGGATTGAGAGCATCATCAGTACTAGGGAAAGGGCAGGACTCTCTGGCTGTGCCCACTTGTGCTTCAGTGCAACTATAGTTAACCATGAGTAACTCATAAGAAAGAAACCCATGTACAATCTCCCCATACCCCAATCTCTACTAATGTGGAAGCCTCATAGCCACTCTGGGAATTTCTCCATTTTCTGACTCTACCTCCTTCTCTACCTCAATGGGAGCCTCCCCAGCTGCAGCCTGACTAAATACCAAAATCTTTCTCTTTCCTTTTCAATATACACATACATATGCTTTTACTTTCTCCCACGTTAGATTGTAAGCTCCTTAAGGGGAAAGTTTTTTGTTATTGTTGTTGTTTTATGTTTTGCCTTTCTTAACATCCCAAGTGCTTATCCCAATGCCTTGCAACATAACAAGTGTTTTAAAAATGTTTGGAGAAGCAAGGCCAAGAGGAAGGGAACACCTTGACTTTTCTTTCAAAGCTCTTCAAATTCCTTTAAATAGTGACTCTAACCAAATGTTTGAGCATCAGAATACTAAAAAAAGACAAGAGTCGAACATTATCCTGCCAAAACAACTTAGAAGGCCGGTAGGAAAGTCTTTGGCACTAGAGTGGGGATCCAGTGTGCAGTTCCAGTGCAGGTTGTGCCAGTGCAGTCCCAACTCCACCAAAAGCCCTGCCCTGGCCCTGGAAGTAGGAACTGGCCTGACCTCTGAATCAGTGCCAGAACTAGTTGCTTCTGGACCTCTCAGCCCAAAGACACCAAAGACAACTTGGAAGGTCAGCAAAAAAGGTTTGCAAGCAGGATGAGATGGCCTTGGGAAACCAGCAAATCAAGAATGGGCATGGGGGGAGAGGGAAGGGGAAGAAGGGAAGTGATAGCAAATATTATTAGGAAGGTCTCTGTTGCTTTAGCAGACTAGCTCTTACAGCTAAAGTGGGATGGGGGCATTGCTGAAACTTCCATGGCAGGAAAGTGGACTTGTGGTCAGGTCCCTGGAATGTTCTCTAAAAAAGCTGGAAAAAACTTGAAGCTAGGACTTCTGGGGGGTAGAACCAAGATGGCAGAGTAAAGTCAGGAAGCTGTGGGAACTTTCCTAGTTTCCCTCAAAAACCACATGAAATCATGGCTCCGCACAGTCTGATCTCCAACTCAAGATGAACTGAAAACTTCAAGAAAGACCAGTCTCATTAGGGTGAAAAGGTCAGCCCAGGTCAGACAGACTCTGGGAAAGCTGGGGAGAGGGTCTTAATCAAAGCAAATCAACAATGAATACCCTTAGTGCTGGCTCAGCAGAGGAGCACAGCAGGGGGGCAGCCTCCTGTCCCAGCTCAGGAAGAAACTCTGGGAAATCAGGCTGTGTCCTGAACAGAGCATGCAGAGCTACCCCTGCAAACACAAGGGAGCACTGTGCTCACAGCAAAAGTGGGAACTGAGCAGGAAGCTTGGGGCAGCACCCCCTTTACCCCAGGAGCAGAGGTCAACCTTAAAAGTAAAAAAAAAAAAAAAAAAAAAAGAGAGAGAGAGAGAGAGAGAGAGAGAGAGAGAGAATACCAAAAGAAAAGGAATGAAAATGAACGAGAAGCACAAAAGAATTTTGACCATAGAAAGTTACTATGGTGACAGGACAAACCAAAACACAAACTCAGACAAAGATAATTAGTCTCAAGTGCAAAAAGACTTCTTGAAATGTAATGTTCTCTCTAAAATGTAATGCTCTCTGTCAGGTTTCCTTGGGGTCTCTGGAGGCAGTCTTCCTTTCAATTCAGTAATCACCACACTAGTACAGCCAGATGTTAAAGTCCAAATCCTTTATTTTGTCCTTAAAATTCTTGTCTCTTTTCCTGGGGCCCAGTTAGTTTTCTTGGAGGCCTATCTCTTTCCTTGGTTCTGAGAGCTTGAGCTCCTCCCTCCTTCTCTGCCATCTGAATCTCCCCTGAATCCTGGCTGAGGCTCCTACCTTACATGCCCCACACTGAGTATGCTCTAATCATTATATCACTAGGAAACCATTATTTGTTGTAGGATTAAATCAATGCTAAGCTAGATTTAACCATTGTCTCCTCAATTCCATTTAGTACCTTGTTTCAAGTTCTGGCCCATAACGTCTCCCGCTTTCTTTTGATTTAGAACAGAGGTGATCACTCCCTCCCTGACTTCTCAGGAAGGGAGATGAAAACACCAAAGGAAATGGGAACTCAAATCAGACTAGGGGTTTTTGAAGGGTTTCACTCTTAAACAGGTATACATAAATCATCAATATGGGAGGCATTACACATAATTATATAAATTACATAAATGCATAGTAACATAACACAAGCTAGTAGTGATGCAACAAATAACATGAATCAACAGGAGAAGTTATACATGTCCATAAATCTTAGAAATAGTCCAAAAGGAATCCATTGTTCATTAGTTCATGTGCCAGGAATCCAATAATTCCTGCAAATTTTGAAGTCCTGCAATAATCTCATCTACAATTTTTCATCTCAAGCAATCCAATGATTCCTGTGGGCTTTGAAGTTCCACAACATCTTATCAACAAATTTTTATCTCAGGAAATGCAGTAATCTCTGCTGGTTTTAAAGTTCTTTAACAGTCTCATTATCAGCCATGCTCTTTCAGTGTCAGATGTTTTTTAGGTCTTCTCCTTTGTTTTGAAGTTTTTCTCTTTTTCTGTATCTCTGAACCAGGTGCTGTTGGCAACCATCTGATTCCTTCTCCATCTGTAGAGATACAAACAAACCCTTTCTCCCAAGCAGTTAACCTATCTATTCCTTTCTATCCACCACTTTCTAGGTTTTTCATCATCACGAGGCAATTACATTGGAGCTGCTCGAACTGGACACTCCCCTTCTGTTAGGTTAAAAAAAAAAGCCTCTATTCTTCCCAGTTGTAATTCCTTTCTGCTATATGATTGCTTTTTTGCTGATTGATCAGAGTCCTGAGCTTCTAAAAGTATAACCTGGGTTTCCATCATGCCCCACCTGTCTTTTGTTTGAGGTCTTTGGGCTCTGCCTCTCATTTCCCTGGGTCAATCTCCATTCTGAGACCCAGTGGAAGCCCTTGTTGCATTTTATACATGGGATTTTGGGTATCCTTCTCTCACACTGACCTCTCACTCTATCTCTTTGCCTACATTGAGCATTCAGATGTTTCCACATTGAAAGCATCAACAAGTTTCCTCTGGAAGTCCCTTGCCAAGAGGGACCCAGTCTTTCCATGTTATTCATTATAATCTGGATATAATAAGCATTTATGCCCACTTTGGCACATCATCTTATGATCTTCTCTAAAGAAGCATCTTTGTGTAGTCCCCAAATAATTCTTTTGCAAACCCCATGAGCATTTTCCTTAGCCAATTGTCTTATTATTTCTGTAGCTGCATTTTCTCCAATGGTTCTTGTGACAGCTGTTTGCAGATGTCCCATAAAATCCACAAAGGGTTCATTGGGACTTTGCTATATTTTTGTGAAAGCTTCCCCTAGATCTTTCCCTGGGAGGGAACCCCAAGCTTTTATTGCAGCAGTAGCAATTTGCTCATACACTGTTATGGGATAATAAATCTCTTCTGAATTATCTCCATACTGCCCTTCACCTGCTATTTGGTCGAAGGTGATTTGTATGTTAACTCCAGTTTGCTTATTGTGTTGAGCTTGTATCCTGCATAATTCACTATGCTCCAAAAGCCACAACAAGTTTTGTCCAGGTTCTAAACATGTCCTTGCTATGGATTTCCAATCACTGGGGGTTAAAATTTCATAAGCCAAATTATATAGTAACATCTTAACATAAGACTTTGTAGCCCCATAAAGAGTGCAATCATTTTTCAAATCCTTAATTTTTTTCCAGATAAAAAGGAGTGTATCTTCTCTTTTGTTGACCTGAAGAGTCAACCTCTTCAGTCACAGGGTATGCATTTATTTTTAAATCAGATCCATCCTGTCCTTTCTTAGCCTTAACCAGTGCTTTTTGTAATCTTGTCATTGACCACTTCATAGGTGATGCTGATTGTGTTACTGCCTCTTCCCCCTCCTCCTTCTCCCACCTCCCATAAAGGGTTAATTGAGGAGGTAGGTCAGGGAATGAGGAATGCCCTAATTTCTCCTGCTGTGAAGCACCATACTTAGAATTGTACTTAACTCCACTCTTATCTGATTCTTTATGCTTTTTACTTAGTTTATCTGGATCTTCCCTCTCCTGCTCTTTCTTCTTTTTCCTTATTCTATAACTTATATAATTTCCTAAAGCCAGTTGAATTACATATATAACATGTTCCTTTGGAAATTGAGTCAGGTCCATTATCATTATAGTAGTCACATAGTTGCTCTCCTACTAATTTCTACTCCATTGGAGCTAATCTTTTTTCTTAGAGAACCAAGGAGATGTGTACTGTACTGTTTCTAAAAGTTCAATGATCTTCTTCCAAGTTACAATCAAACCTTGGTTTTTCATAAGTCTGAAAATGCTCTCTATACACATTTTCCTTGAATTAGAAAAGGCTGTTTTCTAAACATCTGTCCCATTTTAGCTGAAGCACTACTTAGCCCTTTACAAGGTTTCCTTCTTGTCCTCACCCTAATTTCTGGGTCACAGATGAAGGTTCTTGGTCCCATGTTCAGATGCCAAAATATAATGTTCTCTCTAAAATGTAATGTTCTCTGTTGAGGTTTTCTTGGGGTCTCTGGAGGCAGCCTTCATTTCAGTTAAGAGTAATCACCACACAAGTAGCCAGGGGTTAAAGTCCAAATCCTTTATTGTCTCCTTTAAAGTCTTGTATCCTTTCCTGGGGCCCAGTTAGCTTTTTTAGAGGCCTATCTCTCTCCTTAGTTTTGAGAGCTTAAGCTCCTGCCACCAATCCTTTGTCTTCTCTCCTAATGTCAATCCTGGCTAAGGATTCTAACTTATATGCCCCACATTGAGTACAAACCAATCATTATATCACTAGGAAACCATTATTTGTTATAGGATTAAATCAATGCTAAATTAGATTTAACCATTGTCTCCTCAATTTCACTTAGGACCTTATTTCAAGTTCTGGCCCATAACATTGGAACTGCTCATGAAAGAGTATAAAAAGTAAATAAAAGAGGTTGAAGAAAAAATGAGAAAGGGAATGAAAGGTATACAGGAGAGAGTCAACAGCTTGAAAAAGGAAAGAAAATAATTGTCTGAAGAAAACAACTTTTTAAAAAATAGAATTAACCAAATGGAAAAAGACATACAAAAACTAACTGAAGAAAATAACACATTAAAAACTAGAACAGAGCAAATGGAAGATGATGACTTTGTGAGACAGC
Source organism: Sminthopsis crassicaudata (assembly GCF_048593235.1). Taxonomy (NCBI): domain Eukaryota; kingdom Metazoa; phylum Chordata; class Mammalia; order Dasyuromorphia; family Dasyuridae; genus Sminthopsis; species Sminthopsis crassicaudata. The sequence goes on from NC_133619.1 coordinate 378,288,305, forward strand.
AAGAATCAATCGAACAAACTTAAAAGAATGAAAAAGTGGAAGAAAATGTAAAGTACCTTATTGGGAAAACAGCTGACCTGGAAAAAAGATACAGAAGAGAGAATTTAAGAATTTTTGACCTACCACAAGGACATGAGCAAAAAAAAAAAAAAAAAAAAAAAGGATCATTAAGGAAAATGGCCCCAATATTCTAGAAACAAAGGGGGAAATACTAATTGAAAGACTCCATCAATCACCTTTGGGAAGATATCCTACAAGGAAAATACCAAGGAATATTGTTGTGAAACTCTAAAATTACAGCCACAAGGAAAAAACACTGCAAACTGCTAGACAAAAACAATTCAGATATTAAGGAGCAACAGTCAGGATTATTCAGGATCAGGATCTGGCAGCTTCTACAAAAAAAGATCTGAGGGCCTGGAATATCACATTGAATAAGGCAAAGGATCTGGAGTTATCTACCCAGCAAGATTCAGCTCATCTTTCAGGGGAGGAGATGGAGCTTCAATGAAGTAAGAAATTTTCAATCATTTCTATTGAAAAAAAACAAAAAACAAAAACAGAACTAAACAGAAAATTTAATCTACAAACCCATGACTCAAGAGAAGCATAGAAAGGTAAATAGAGGAAAAATATATGTTATAAAAAAGTTAAACTATTTACATCCCTAGATAGAAAACTGATACCTATAACTTTTGAGAACCATATCTGTCTTTGAGGCAGACAGAGGGAGGAATCATTGGATTAAGGGTATAGTTCTGGATGGATTCTGATGTGATCACATCAAAGAAAAAAAGACATTAAAGGGTAGAAATTAGATCTATTCTGGAAAAAGAGGAAAGGAGAAGTATAATGGGAGAAATTAGTTCTTATAAAGAGGGGCAAAAGACTTATTACAAACCAGGAAAAAAAGGGAGGGCAATGAGAATTGTCTGAAGTTTGATCTCATCATTTTTTAAAAATATTCAGGAGTTTAATAAAGTGTTTTTTTTTATTTCTTTTTTCTTTTTTTTAAACAGCTTTTTTATTTACAAGATACAAGATATATGCATGGAGAATTTTTCAGCATTGATAGTTGCAAAACCTTTTGTTTCAACTTTTCCCCTCCTTCCCCTCCTCCCCTCCCCAATGGCAGGTTGACTAATGCATATTAAATATGTTTAAATATAAGTTAAATACAATATATGTATACATGTCCATACAGTTAATTTGCTGTACAAAAAGAATCGGACTTTGAAGTAGTGTACTATTAGCCTGTGTAGGAAATAAAAAAAGCAAGGATTGGGAATTCTATGTAGTGATTCATAGTCATCTCCCAGAGTTCTTTTGCTGGGTGTAGCTGGTTCAGTTCAATACTGCTCAATTGGAACTGACTTGGTTCATCAAATTGTTGAAGATATCCATGTCCATCAGAATTGATCATTATATAGTATTGTTGTTGAAGTATATAATGATCTCCTGGTCCTGCTCATTTCACTCAGCATCAGTTCATGTTAGTCCCTCCAGGCCCTTCTGAAATCATACTGCTGGTCACTTCTTACAGAACAATAATGTTCCATAATATTCATATACCACAATTTATTCAGCCATTCTCCAATTGATGGGCATCCACTCAGTTTCCAGTTTCTGGTCACTACAAAGAGGGCTGCCACAAACATTCTTGCACATACAGGTCCCTTTCTCTTCTTTAAAATCTCTTTGGGCATCTCATCAGTTTTGACTCTAAGAGATAATAATTTAATCATTATCGTGGCATAGAAATTAATATAACCCTATAAGGAAGTAGGAGGAGAGAGAAGAAAAGAAAAAGGAGGGACAAGATAGAAGGGAGAGAAGAAATGCTAGGGGAAAAAGAAAGAGAAGGGAGGAAGGGTTGATAGAAGACAAGGTAATGGGTTGAGTGGGTTAAAAAAAAGCCACACACACAACCAAGAGAAGAGTGAGGGGTGGTAGGAGAAAAGGTAGTGAGTGGGAAGGGGATTAAAAAAAAATACACCACCAAGGACAGGGTGGAAAGAGAAAACAAAATATACATATAGGGGAGAAAATAGAATGCAGAGAAAGATAGAGATAGTAATCATAAATGGGAGTGGGAATGAAATGAATTCTCCCAGAAAACTGAAAAGAATAGCAGAGTGGTTTAAAAAACAGAATCCTATAATATGTTGTTTACAAGAAACTCATTTGACACAGAGACACACACAGAGCAAAGGTAAAAGGCTAGAACAGAATTTATTTGGCTTCAGTTGAAGTGAAAAAAAAAAAAGGAGGGGTAGCAATTCTGATCTCAGATAAAACAAAAGTAAAAATAGATCTTATTAAAAGAGATAAGGAAGGAAGGTATATCTTGATAAAGGGTACCATGAATAATGAAGTCATAATGATACTAGATGTATGCACCAAGTAATAGAGCAGGCAAATTCCCAGAGAATATTTTTAAGCCAATTACAGGAAGAAATAGCAAAATTATTCTAGTGGGGGACCTCAACCTTCCCCTCTCAGAAGAGACAAATCTAACCACAAAATAAACAAGAAAGAAATTAAGGAAGTTAATAGACTCCTAGAAAACTTAGATATGATAGACCTCTTGGGAAAATTGAATAGGGGTAGAAAAGAATATACTTTTTTCTCAGCAGTACATGGTACCTACCCAAAAACTGATAATGTACTAGGGCATAAAAACCTCACAAACAAATGCAGAAAGGCAGAAAAAGTAAATGCTTCCTTTTCAGACCACAATGAAGTAAAAATTATATTAAATAAAGGGCCAAGGAAAGATAGACAAAAAAAAAAAAAAATCCATTCAAAATTAAATAATTAATTCTAAAGAATGAATGGGTAAAACAACAAATCACAGAAATAATTCATAATTTCATCCCAGAAAATGACAGTAATGAAACAACATACCAAAACCTGTGAGATGCAGTTAAAGCAGTTCTTAGGGGAAATTTTACATCTCTAAATAGCTACATGAATAAAATATAGAAAGAGTATCAATGAATTAGACATGTAGCTAAAAAGGCTAAAAAAAAATAATAATAAAATTAAAAACTTTGGATAAGCAAGGAATTTATGACTAAAGAACTAGAGACCATTATGAAAGGTAAAATAGTTAACTTTGATTACATTAAACTAAAAAGGTTTTGCTAGTATTTCTGATAAAGGTCATATTTTTCAAATATATAAATTACTGTGTCAGATTTATAAGAAAAGAAGTCATTCCTCAACTGATAAGTAGTAGTCATTCCTTAATTGATAAGTGGTCAAAATATATGAAGACACAGTTTTCAGATGATGAAATTAATTCATTTCTAGTTGAGAGTAGTGCAAAAGGAAATATAAGAAGACAATTTGAAGAATGCCTATAAAGCAAATCTAGCCAAATGGATAAGAAGAAACGTAAGCTCAATGAGAAAAATAATTAATTAAAAACTATAATTGTGCAAATGGAAGCTAATGACTTTATGAGAAATCAAGATACAATAAAGCAACCCCCCCAAAAAAAATAGAAAAAATGTGGAAAAAAGACTGATTATTGGAAAAACAACTGACCTGGAAAATATATCCAGGAGAGATAATTTTAAAATTATAGGTCTACCTGAAAGTCTTGATCAGAAAAAAAATTCTGAACATCATCTTTCAAGAAATTATAAAGGAAAACTTCCAATATGCTAGAACCAGAGGATAAAATAGAAATTGAAAGAATCTATCAATCGCTTTGTGAGAGATAATAAAATGAAACCTCCCAGTAATATAATAGGCAAATTCTAGAACTCCCAAGTTAAGGAGAAAATTTTGCAAGCATCCAGAAAGAAACAATTCAAACAAAGTGGAGCCACAGTCAGGATAACATGAAATTTAGCAACTTCTACTTTAAAAAACCAAATGTCTTGATATATGATATTCCATAGAGCAATGGAGCTAGAATTACAACAAAGAAGCACCTAACCAGCAAAACTGAGTATAATCCCTCAGGGAAAATGATGTTATGTTTAATGAAATGAGGATTTTCAAGTACTTGTGATAAAAAGTTAAGTCAAATAGAAATTTTAATTTTCAAATACAATTCAAATATAAAACATAAAGAGATAATCAGGAAAGTGATATCATAACGTATTAAATAACATTTACCTAATATTATATATCCCATATTTTACCTGGGAGGATAATATTTATAACTCATTGTCATTATTATGAGAGAAGAAATACATATAGACAGAGGGCACAAACATGAATTGAACATGAAGGGAGAATATTTTTTTAAAAAATGAAATTAAGAAGTGAGAGAGGAATTTACTGGGGAAAAGGGAAAAGGAAAAAATGGACTGGTGTAAATTATTTTCCATAAAAAGAAGCAAGAAAAAGTTATTACAATGGAGGAGAAGATGGAAGAAGAGGGAGAGAGGGAGTGAACTAATTTGTCATCAGAATTGACTTAAAGAGGAAATAACATACACTTTCAGTATAGGTATAGAAATATGTCTTACCCTGAAGAAAAACAAGAGGGGAATGAAAGATAAGAGTAGAAAGGGGAGGGGGATAAAAGAGAGGGCATATTGGGAGAGGGAGTGGTCAGTTCCAAAACACTTTTGAGAAGGAACAGGGTGAAAGGGAAGAGAGAATAGAATAAATGGAGAGAAATAGCAATAGAATTTTGAAATGAATTTCTTTGATAGTTTCATTTCTCAAACATAGAGGGAACTGAATCAAATTTAGATATGAAAAATATGAGCCATGCCCCAATTGATAAATGATGCTATAAATTCATGCATATCCTTTGACTGAATAATACCACTACTAGGCATGAACTCCAAAGTAGATTTTTTTAAAAGGAAAAGGAACTATACATACAAAAATATTTATAGTACCTTTCTTCTCAGGACAAAAAATTGAAAATTGAAGGGATGCCCATCAATTGGGAAATGGCTCAATAAATTGTGTTATATGATTAAGATGGAATATTAGTGTTAATGGAAAATGATGGTGGAAAATAATGTGAACTTGGAAAGTCCTCCATGAATTCAAGCAAAGTGAAATGTACTAATATGCAAGTAATAGCAATGTTCTGGGATGATCACCTGTAAATTATTTTGCTATTCTCAGAAGTACAGTGATTCACAATTATTATGGAGGACTTATAATTATAAATCCTATCCATACCTAAAGAAGTAACTGATTGCCTCTCTCTGTCACTGTCTCTCTTTGTTTCTGTTTCTCTGCCCTTTATTTTTCTTGAGAGGTTTTTTTAGAGATGGGTGGAAGATCTGTTTTCTTTCACAATATGACAGTTATGGGAATGTTTTACATAATGCCTATTTGGTTTCTTGATGAGGGCAGGGAATGGGGATATGGGAAAGGATCCAGAACCTAAAAGTTTTAAAAACAAATGTTTAAAAAATGTTTTAAATGCAACTTGAAAGTTAATGAATTAATTAAAAATAAGACTAAAAAAATAATGGGAAGAGCAGACAAAAATGTCTGGGGGTTTTTGGTAATAAGGATTTCTGAATAAAGGCCTCATTTCTCAAATATATGGAGAACTGAGTCAAATTTAAAAAGATACAAATCAATCCACAGTTGATAAATGGTCAAAGAATAGGACCAAGCAATTTTCAAAGATAACAAAGTGACTTTAAGCTGTCTCATAATTCATTATTTATTAAAGAAATTCTCATTAAAATAACTCTGGGGTACCATCTTACACCTATCAGATTGAATAATATGTCAAAAAGGGGAAAATGTTGGATGTTGGAAACCTAGTACACTAATGGATTGTTGATGGAGTTGTGAACTGATGTAACAATTCTGAATAATAATTGAGAACTATGCCCAAAGAGCTATAAAACTGTCATAACCTTTGATCTAGCAATACACTGCTGGATCTGTATTCCAAAGATATCCAGAGAAAAAGAGAAAAGGACCCATTTGTACAAAAATATTTATAGCAGCTCTTTTTGTGGTGACTAAGAATTAAAATTAAAATTTAATTTAATTTAATTTAAAATGCCCATAAATTGAGGAATAACTAAATAAGCCATGGTATATGATTGCTATGGAGTATTATTGTACTGTAAGAAATGACGAGCTGGATGATTTCAGAAAAACTTGGAAAGACTTATATGAACTGATACATAATGAAATGAACAGAACCATTAGAACATTATACACAGTAATAACAATAATGTTCAGTGAAAAGTTCTGAATGACAACTTCTCAGCAATTCAAAACAATATCAAAAGATTAATGATGAAGCATTTATCTGCCTCTGGAAAAATATCGTTTAAATACAGACCTGAAGCATGCTATTTTTCACTTTCTTTTTTCCTTTTACTTGAGTTTTCTTATACAAAGTGACTAATATGGAAATTTACATAACTGTACATGCATAATCAGTATGTGATTGATTATAGTTTCAGGGAGAGGGAAAGGGAGGAGGAAGGGAGGGAGGAACAGAATTTGGAATTCAAAATTTTAAATAAAAATGTTAATAAAAAGCAAAAAAGGAGGAAGCAGTATTTGAAGATGATATATATATGTATATACATTTTCATATACACATATATGTATACACATAATATATATATATATTACCTAAACAAACTTAAACAATAATAACAATAGAAGAGTTATATTGCATCTAGTATATAGAATCTATTTATTTACACTCAATTTCATTTTTTTGGTTTACTATTTGTGTGATGTAAAACAGTCACTTAATTACTCTGAGTTTCTTTCCTCATCTATAAAATTAGGGGGTTGGACTTTATGATCATTAAAGTCTTTTTCAACTGAAAATTCCATGAGTGGTGTATGATCATAACTTGCATGTTGGTCAGATACTCTGGGAAACATTTCTGAGCAAACATGCACCAGATTTACATAGGAAAAGGAAGCATGACTACTAAAAATATGGATATAGAAAAGTATAAAGGAATATTTTTCTTTGGCAAGTGCTGATATCTCTGTATGTACATTTTTACAATGAAAACGTAAATTGGAACTGTCTCAAACTTTTAAATTTCTTCTGTGAAGCATCAGTTTGATGAACATTTTTCTCTTTCATTAAATTCAAGATACTCTTTGAAAAGACACTCTGTCTTTGTGGATGTGCTTTGCTACCTATTCTGTCTACCATTCTGGGCTTGAAAGGAAAAAGTTTTGGGCCACTTCACTTTTCATGATTGGCTGCTATGCTCTTCCTTGGTACTGGGGGACGCAATCTCGCTGACATAGCTGACAGCATTGAGATGATTAAAGCATTTGGGAGAGAAGGGAGAAGAAGAGAACAGAATATGGGAAGTGTGAATTACTTGTCACATTTTGCAATAATTAAGACCTGAATGGGGAAAAAAAAGAAAGTGATTCCTTAGAACTTCAGAAACTTGAGAATACATTTTTCAATATAAGACAGACTTCTTTGTTCATATTTAAAATGATTTGGATTCATTAAAAAAAATCATAGTAACTTGATTTTTGAATCAGAGGAAAAGCCAGCTTCCAAAGATAGTTGAAAAACCTTCCTTTTGACCTGGTCATCTGTTTGGAAGTGTCCTTCACAGGACTCTACTGTTCCTTCAAACAATCATGCTGCATTTTTTTCCCTTTCCAACTAAATTCCTAGTCAGTCACAAAACACATATACTTATATAAATAGAATGTAAGCTAAACAACAATAACTATGTTCTTTTTGCCTTTGGGTTTTAAATGCCTAGGAAAATAACTGGTACCTAGTATGTTTTTAATAAATAATTGTTGATCAAATTAATTGAATAATTGGCTGGAAAAACTGCAAGTAACTGAACTAGGCCCTCTTATCTTCTCTCTGTGATCTCTTCAGCTTTCTTTCATGAATTGAATTATTATCTCTATCAAATATCTCTTTATTTGTCCATATCTATCTATCTCTATCTGTCCATCCATCTATCTACATATATCTCAATCCACATCTAAACCCTGAACATATATCATAAACTGATTACTAGAAATTTCATCTATCGTGACCCAGTGGGATCTCAAATGCAATATATCCAAAATAGAAGAACATATTTTATTCTTCTCAAAACTTATTCCTGCAAAGTTCTCTATTTCTTTGAAGGTATTTTTAATCAACATTCATATGATTTATATTTTTGTTTAATTATTTTTTTCTTTCTCCCTCATCCTCTTGTTCTTACTTCATCTCAGTTGTCAAACATTGTTGTTGTTTTTCTGAAAATATAATATTTCTGTATATGTCCCCTTTTTTCTCCTTATAGGGTTGCAATCCTACATCAGAACCTTATCACCTGGATCGTACAATAGCCTCCTTATTGGTCTTCCAGATTCCAATCTCACTTTTTTAATTCATCTACCACACAGATGCCTAAATTATATTCCTAAAAACATGTTTGTCCCTGTCACTCTCTTCTTAAGAAGAAACACTGACTTTCTATTTATCATAAGCAAGTTACTATTATAGTTCAGTACCATGAGCTTACTAGGTAGGTGTTCCTCATTTATGATTAATTTACATCTCTGATCCTTGGCTTAGAACTTTTCAAACAGTTGAAATATTCTGACTCTTCACTCTGACATACATAATCCCTAGCTTCCTTCAAGGTTCAGTTCATGTCCCAACTCCTACATGATATTTATTCTAATCCTATCTCCTTTTCCCCTTATATACACTTTCTTTCATGAAATTAGGGGAAGCTAGATGGTACAGTGGATGGAGTATTGGATCTAGAGTAAAATTAACCTAATTTTAAATATGGCTTCAAATACTTAGTAGCTGTGTAGCCCTGAGCAAATCACTTAATTTCTGCTTTACTCTGTTGCCTTATCTGTAAAGATCAAATAAGATCATAATTGTAAATCTCTTAGCACAGAGTCTACCATATAGTAAGCACTATAATCACTGAATGGATGTGACCTCAGTCAAATTGAGACCTGTTGAAGACCTTAGCTTACAAAGGCCAAGGTCTCCCATTGCATCTAGGACCATTTCCTGATCTATATTTGGCCCCTGGACCCAGATGGCTCTAGAGGGGAAAGTGAGGTAGGTGACCTTGCCCAGCCCTCACTCACTTAAATCCAATTCACTTGTATGTCATAACATCACCTCCCTGATGTCATGATCCTCTGTGAGAATGAGGGACAAACAACAAGAGATGTTAGTAATCCTTATTATTATTATGTTTCTTTATATGGACTTTGCATATCCTTCATCTTTACTTATACATATTTATATTGTCTCTTCCCAGTATAACAAGTGTGTGAACTGATTTTGTCTTTGTAGCCCCAGAGATTTACATAGAACTTGATGAGACTTAGCATCTCATATTTTTTTTAATATATTAAATAAATGAAGTGACCAGATCCATCTACCATTCTAACTCACTGTTTAGCCATCAGGAAAATCAACATATGGTCAAAATAGATGATAGTGACGGGGTAAAATTGATCAAAATAATGAGACTTGATCTTATTTTAAAAACAGTACTCAGTAATATTGTTACAACTGGTTTTCTTTTCTATTTTTAAATGGAAATATGCCAGAAAATTCAGAATATTTTAAAGTATAAAAATAGCTTAATTTTATAAGACAGGAGAGGAAGTAAATCTTGAATTAAGACAAATTTTTATCTTTCAGAAATAGGTAAGATTAAAGTTTTGTATCAAGGCAGAGGAATGACTAGATGAACTATCAAAGTCCTTTTCTGTGATGTTGAGAAACAATTAAAAAGTACTAGGTACTAGGGAAAACTGAAGGGCCATTATGCACAATATCCCATGATATTCAGGTAAGTTACATTAAATTGCCATCCCCACAAATGGCTAACAGAAAATCAAAATTCTTTGAATAGGCCATTTTTTTTATTAACTTCTTAGAACAATTCTGGGAAAAATAATAATTTCTTCTTTAAGCTCTTAAAAAGCATAAAACCAGACAGTTTTTCAATGTTGGATGCTAATAAGTAGCGATGAGAACACGACCAGCTTGCCCTTTGATTTTCCTGGATCTCATTGAAAGCATATTGCTCAGTCCTTTGTGTCTAACTGTTTAACCTCTGCATAAACCAGCAAGTGTGCTTAAGCTTTTGAGATTAGCCTAATGTCCCCTGGCTCATTGCTGGCATTCAGACAGTTTTATATTTCATAATTCTTATTTTTTTTATGCAATGCTAAAGAAATCACCAAAGCAAGACAGAACAGACATCCTTCCTCCAGATTAACTAAGCTAAAGTACCAAGAATTATCAACATAGAAGGTATGTAATAGTGCTAAACCCCAAATTGAATGCTTTTTCAAGAGACAAAATAATCCCAGACACCTAAGAAAATCAAATGGCATCTAGTCTCCTTGTACTGCCTTCCAGATTGTGAAGTGAGGAAGAAGAAAGTCATATTTGTGACTGCCTGAAAATGAAGAAGAAAGTTTGCTTGAGTAAATAACCAGAACAGAATTAGAAATTTAATTTGGAATCCTAGGCCCTTTCTAAAAAGTCAGGATTCTGGATAATAACTTCATTTCATTTCATTCCTGAGTCAAAGGTTTATTTGAATTAAATGGAAGCCCACTTATAGCAAAATATCTAGATTCAATGCAGTAACTCCTAAACAGGGGAAAAAACAATATTTCTCAGTTTCTGAATGAAATTAATGAAGGTAATAAATCAGTTGGGGAAATGGAATTTATTTGTTCATGTTGTAATCAATTGAATCTTGCCTTATTTGCACAGCACATAGATTATGGAGGAGAGCCTTATAGTAGGGATCTGGCTGTACAATTTGCTACTAACTATGCAAGTCACTTAATTCCTCTGGGTTCCAATTTCCTCAACTGTAAAATAAAGAAATGATCTCTAAGACTCCATTCATTTCCCAATTCTTGATATGATCATATACCAAACCATACCCATTGGCTTGGTTTTGGATACTCACCACTTTCCCATCTCTCCCAGCTTCTTTTCCCCTCTAATTGGAGGATTGAAAGCCGAAGACTAAAGTCCCAAAGCTTGCCTTTGTAGAGGTCTAGATTTGGATGTCCAGCTCACTGTCTTCTCCCTCTGCAGCTCAGCTTGGTTTCCACTGCATAGAACAACATGCCTCCACCCCACATAGTCCCTCTTTGGTTTTCCCTCCACACTTTTCAGCTTCCTGTTGTGTTGATTTCCCATGATATATTGTAAACTCCTTGAGGACAAGGATTGTCATTCTTTTTTGTATCCTCAGCACTTATCATGGTGTCAAGCACGTAGTAGGTACTAATAAACTTTTTTAAAAAACTTGCATTGAATCATAAAAAATCACTTAGAAAAATTAGAATTTTCTCATGATTTCTATAAAGAACAGCAAATTCTTTCCAATTCTTATGTAGTCTAGCTCTCAGAATTCAAGTCAATAAGCATATGTTAAGCCCTTACTATCCTAGGCACTGTACTAAGTGCTAGGGAAGCCAAAGAAAAACAAAAATATGATCTCTGTCTTTAAGGAGCTGACATATGAATGGGACAGACAATAGGCAAGCAACTTTTACCTATATAATTGAGATAGAAATCTCAAAGGGAAAGCACTGGAATGTGGAAGAAGGGTGGAATCTAAACTGGAACATAAAGGAATCTAGTGGATGCTGGAGATGGAAACATAGAGAAAAACTTTCCAAGGATGGGCTCTAGACAACGAAATATGCATAAAGATAGGAGATGGAGTGTCCTGTGTGACAAATCAGAAGGATGTCAATGTCTCTGGAGCATAAGAGTATGAAGAAAGAAGTAAAGTATCAGAAGATTATAGAGGTAGGAAGGTTTCAGATTGTGAAGAGATTTAAAGGCCAAAAAGAGGGATGGAATGGAGAGTATATCTGATCTTAATAGTAATAAGAGAACTACTAAATCCACACCTTAGGAAAATTACTCTGGCAATTAAATGGAAAATGAACTAGAATGAGGAAAAGACTTGAGGCAGGAAGATCAATCAGATGTAGGTCTCGTATCACCTCACTCTTGGATAATTGTAATGGAAGGGTGTTATATTCATTCAAAAGTGGTGTGGTGAAGGACTTATATTATGATTGTGACAATTTTAGAAGAGAAAAAGGGTACATCTATGACGTTGTTGTGATTGGTAAAAATCTATAGAATTTTTCAACAAATTGGATATGGGTGATGAGAGAGTGAGTGGGGAAACATAAATGGAAAAGCATGAGAACTCTAAGTTATTTATGATTACCTTCTTATATCATATATAATATTGATAGCCTGAACTTCAGCACTTCCTTACTGTTGGAAAAAAAATACCCCCTTCTTTATTCCATAATTTCTGCCAAATCTGAGAACTTATCAGTAAGACTGTATCCTTTTGCAAGCAATAAGTGAGTTTTGAATCATACTACATATGTACATTCCTTGATAGAATCACAGTACCTAATACATTCTAAAGACTTTTTTTTTTCATGACTGGAGACCATTCCAGCATAAATGGTTGGGTAACCCCATTTCTACTATGTTACTTTGAATTATCATTAATAACACTTAGGATCTCCCCAAGAGGTGAAATTTCTTCCTCCTTAAATCTACATGTTGTCCAAAAATCCTCTGGCTTCTTATAATTCTTCTTAGTAACTAAAGAAACCCAGAGAAAATGTGTCTTTCTTTTAATAACTTATAAAGACTTAGTGAAAAAGTAGGTAGAATAAGAGCCTGAGAGTCAGGAAGAAGTTGATTCAGATCCACCTTTAAAACTCACTCATGTTATGACATTGGGAAAATTCATTTATTTCTCTGAGCCTTGATTTCATCATCTGTAAAATGAAAAGGTTGAATATGATTCTTTCCCTTATTTGTTTAGGTCCATTATTAATATTTATTTATTTTTAGAACTTTGTTTTTGTAGCATAGAAGTGAAATTTCCCAAACAAATATCACACTGGAGAATGAGAAAAGGAAATAGGAAGTATAGCTGTTCACTGGTTGGCCATTGGTCAATCACAAAGTGACCTTGGGGAAAGAATGGGATCCATATTCTAGCTACCAAGCCCAGCTATTGCCTTCAGAGTCATATTTCAATGATAATCATGGTAAAGTTCATTCAGTCATCTGAGAAAATTTAAGAATTGTGGAGGATTCATGCTGCTTTGATTAATGATTTTAATTTGCATCCTTCCTCCATCACCTCTTTCCCTACTCACAATACCATATTCTGAAAGCAAATAGTTCATTAGCCAGTTAATTCACAGAAAAATTAGATAACAAAGAGTACCATAGAATTTGAACTGGAAGAACTCAGGCTACCTCTCTCATCATATAAACCCTCTCATCATATGAATGAGGAAACTGAGAGTTATGTTTTATTGTCATTCAGTCATTTTCAACTGTATCCAACTCTCCATAATTTCATTTGGCTTTTCCTTGCAAAAATTATGAAGTTGTTTACTGTAAAGTTCCATTGTCTCTAGATTGTAATCGTTCTCTGGGAGGAGATCTCTTGGGGAACTTCTGGAAAGGCAGCATTGGCTCTAGTTCTTGTCAGAATGTCTCCAGCCAGCTTTAGTATCTAGCTCCCTCCTAATCCAAAGCCTCCAGCCAGCACAAAGGTAGACGTGGGAATGAATCAGACTCTGCCTCCAAGTGTGGGATTGTGGGTTTCCCAGAATCAATCCTAGATGTGAATCTCCCAGAAGTCCATGAGCAGGCTTTTCCTTTAGACTTGTGAATCTGCTGGGCTTGTGAATCCACTGAATTCTTTGTCTTTGAATCTCCTCGAGCTTCCCTGAAGTTCTCCCCTTCACTCACTCCAGACTCCCTCCTTCCAGACTCAATGTTGGCTCCTTATATCCTCCTAGAGAATGGGCTTGTGGGTACTCCATAGGCTTGTGGGAACTCCTTACATAACCAATGAGTGAGCTCCTTTAAAGGTGTTAACTCATTTAAAGGTGTAAACTTTCAGAAGTCTAAAGGTGTAAACTCCTTTTAAAGGTGTGAACTAAGCACATTACCTTGTCTCAAGTTCTGGCCCATAACATCTGCAAGAATCCTAACATTTTACCATTTCTTTCTCTAGCTCATTTTAAAGATGAGAAAACTGAGGCAAATAAGATTAGGTGACCTACCCAGAACCCTACACTTTGTTAAGTACTTAAGGCCAGATTTGAATTTTGGTCTTCCTGACTCCAGGATCAGCATTTATCTACTATACTCTTTAGCTATACAGAAACGGACACACAAAGAGATTGATTAACTTGACCTTCTCTAAGACACAAAGAAAGCAAAAACTAAAGGAAGTTTTGAACTCAGATTCTTTGACACCAGAACCAGTTCTCTTTGCACTGTATCATAGTCCTTTTATAATATATTTATATATTTATGAGTTATATGCCAACTTCACACTGACAAATTGGGTTCCCCATTACTCTTTTCAGAATTCTAGGGATTCTAGGGAATCCTTTCAAACAGTAGTTCATAGGCCTTCAAGATTATAGATTCAAATATTTCATTTTTTTAAAATTAATTGTTTATTTTTTCTTTCTGGTTGTACATGCATATTAACTATTTTAATACACATTTTGTTATGAATCATGATGGGAGATAAAAATTAAAACAAAAGGGAAAAACCATGGGAGATAAAAAAAGCAAAAAATAAAAAAGAAGTGAACATAGCATGTGTTGGTTTACATTCAATTTCCATAGTTCTCTTTCTGAATGTAGTTGATGTTTTCTATTGTCTTGAATCACTGAACCACTGAGAAGAACCAAGCCTTTCATAGTTGATCATTGAACATTCTTTCTGTTACTATGTACAGTGTATTCCTGTTTTTTTTTTTTTGTTTCACTCAACATCAGTTCATGTAAATCTTTCTAGACCTTTCTAAAATTAGCTTATTCATCATTTTTGTAGAACAATAACATTCTATTACTTTCATATATCTTCATACTTATTCAGCCATTCCTCAATTTGCTACTATAAAAAGAACTGATATAAACATTCAGATGGAGTAGGTCAGTCTATTTAGCCTAAGTCAGATGATAGTAGGTCATCAGGTTCCTATACTGACTCCTCACCAAAAAGTTGAGTTCTGGACTGGCATAGGCAGTTTTCCCTGCTTACTGGCTTAGTAGCTATTAATTTATGCCTTTTCTTTACTTTTTGTTCTTTTCTTTTCCTTCTTTTCACCCTACCCCCTATAGAGGCTATTTCAGCAAAGTAGTAGAAACTTGAAGCTTCTTTCGTTGGACTCCTTCAGAGTTCTAGCTCTAAGGTTATCAGTCACTTTAGTGAATTATTTGTTGTTTATTGTTCAGTTCTGTTCAATTCTCTATGATCCCCATTGGAATGTTTTTTGGCAAAGATACTACAGTGGTTTTCCATTTCTTTCTCCAGTTCATTTTACAAATGAGGAAACTGAGGCAAACAGTATTAAGTGATTTATTCCTGGTCATACAGCTAGTAGTTACTCTGTATTTATTTATTTTTCCTTTCCACACAAATTTCTTCTGCTCCAAAACCCCTTCTCACTTTAAAAACATTTTGTTTCCTTTTTCTGAACAATACTTTTCATATCCCATACTAGTTTTGGAATTTTATGTAAATGGATGTCTATAAACAACATGAATAAAGTCTGTATCCTATAGGGATGTCTATTGGCCTACTGGAATCTTCATATGCAAAGAAAATATACAAGTTACCTTAATTTTGTAAGGTTGGAAATATATCTTGCATTAGATGACTTTCTCGTTGTCTCTTGGTTTGTTGTGGCGTTTACCTGGCAGTTTTATATTTCATGGCTTTCCCTTTCTGTGTCTCTGTCTTTTAGCCTCTATAGAATGTCAGCTTCTCTAGTAATCTAACCCTAGAAAGTTACCCAGTTTTCTACCTAAAAGACCTAAAGAGGATCTAGAGAAAAAAAGCTCTCAGAAAGCTTTGAATCATAAAGTTCTGCCCCTTGCTACAGTCTCTTTTATTCAATCTTTAATGAGAAGAATATCACTTGTACATTCCTTCTGCATTTCAAGCTTTATGGCAGATATGAAGGTCAGTAGGGGAGAATGTTATCCACTTTTAAAGATCAACTTAGTTTTGAATCAAGATAACTCTGATAAAAAGAGAAATCTGTTTCCTAGTACACTCTCCTAACTCACTACTCATTTTCCCAAGAGCGACTACATTTTTATCGCTAAAGCTGAAGTTGGGAGAAATGTATATTAATCTTTCTGCGCAAAGAGTTAGAAGGTAATGAGATGTCAATTGGTAATTATGATCTAGACACATATGACTGAGTATATAGGCTCCTATTCAAATGAAATCTTACTATCCAAATGATAATCTACTAGAATGCAAGGAAATCAATCTGGAGTCCAAACAAATCAGTAGTCAAATAACAAGCTAATGATAATAGCTTGGTTCAAGTAGAAAACTTGAACTACTCATAACCCTATGATTCAGGGCTTATATAAAGGAAGACCTACAGTTCTAAAATTGCAGTGATGACAGCAATTGTAAGGAACTACAGATTGAACCAAGAAGAACTTTTAAGCCTTAAACTTGGTTAAAAAACAACTCATCATGGTACTGTATGCATATGTTAACTCTGTTTGTCTGAAATTAAAATTCAAAAGAATAAATAGAAGGATAAAAGAGGAATCAATTGAAACCCACCCTAAAAATTATTTATGACTATCAACACATGCCTGTAATCCCCTGCTACTAGAGTAAGCTGAGACTGTTAGGTGATCACTAAAGTTCTCTTTTCTGAGTTGCAGAAGGACTAAAGCACTATTGGGTATCCACACTGAATTTGGCACCCACACAGAGGGCCACAAGGACTCTTAAAGAGGACCAGATCTTCTCAGATTGGAAAATGGAGCAAAACAAAGGTTCTGAGTCAAAAAAAATTGAAATAAGAGTATGAGCGGCCATTGTACTTCATACACACACACACACACACCCTTAAAGAGATGGGTGAGACCAAAAATAAAAAAAAAATAAAATAAATGATGTATTAATGAGTTTATATAAGAACAAGGAGTCACCCAAATCCAATGGAAGTCAAGATAACTTGCCAGATCATCAATAATACTTCCCAGAGTTAACTTAGATGGCACAAGAATAAAATAAGGCTACTATTTTCAAAGCTTCAATTTACTCCTTTGTGTTGCAATTCATAACTCTATGGTCTAGAGAAATGGACTTCTACTATGGGATTTGGTCCCTTCATTCATAAAATGAGAATATTGAACTAGTAATTTCTAAGATCCTCTCCAAAACCAAAAATCCATGAGTTTATAAAATTAGTTCTAAAATTAATCAAATTTTATATGCTACAGTATATTAGACAAGATAGGGAAAAAATTGGTTGTCTTTAAAATATGGAGGAGATTAGCCCACAGGAGTATTTTTGATCAAGAAATAACCTCTTTAAAATCTTTGATTCACTCAGGTTTCACCAATGTCATGGTAAAGTTCAATGTCAACAATAATAATGGTAATTTAGCATTAAATGTTTACTATATGTAAGACAATGTTCTAAATAATGAGATAGAGGTGGAGATACAAAGATCAAATATAGCTCTCTTTCCATTAGATTCTGGTAAGGAAAAACACAATCTTTACTTAAGGTAGAAAGTTGAGACCTGGAATATGGACTGCAAGTTTCTCCAATAGATAATAAATTTCTTTAGGATCAGAATTCTTTCAATTAGATCAAGACTTCTGCTGATTTTTTTGATTGTTTACTATTCTTATCCTTTATCCTTTCTACCATAATTTGGTAATTATAGTCATGGGCTTGTTAATTAAAAGAAAAGACTGTTTTTTTATCCAATATGCTAATTTCCTTTGAGAAGTAGAGAAACAATAGGACAGTCTCCTTAACTAAAATAGATACATAAAAATGTACACACATAACCCACACACACATACACACACTCACACACACACACTCTAAGCAGATGAATGTTGAAATAACTAATGATATAGCTGTACCCAGGAAATGAAACACGACCATTTTTTTTTCTGAAATGATAGCAAGACAGATAAATCTAGAATAATAATACCAACTCTCAAATCTTAAAGCTCCCATTTCTTTGCTTTAAAGTAATAAGATAGAATGTTCTGTTCACTTTTCTTTGAATTCTCTTTTAGGCCAGATTGTAATTTCCTGTTCTTTGATAAAGCTCCAGGTGACAGTTTTTTTTTTTTTTTTTTTTTCCCTGTGTCCAGTGTAAAACCAACATCCACTTCACTATATTATTTGTAAACTTAAGAATGAAGTTAACTTTCCCATAATCTTATTATAATCTCATTTCTAACTCTTCCTGCTTTTTGACTTGCATGTCTCCTTTTGTTGGCAGATGTGAAATAAAGAATCCCAAGAGAGATAAGGCACATTTTATAAGGATGAGAAGTAAGCTAAATTAATTGGATAAAGTGTAAGTTAGAGTGAACATTTGCTGATGTGGTTGAAACTAAGTGTTGAATAGTCAAGATTGATTATCTTAGTTCATTTGAACATGTTGCATAAAAGAGTCTCATTATAAAAGTCAATTTCCACATAAACTGTGGCTTATCTATTCTATTCCATGGCTACAGATTGCAGAGTCAAAACTACCAATTCTGTCCCCTGGAGTAAGTGATATTAAATGGAGTTGGGACAAATAACAAAAATCAAGCAGATTCAAATCAACTCTGTAATTCATGATATAAAATGAATA
Organism: Sminthopsis crassicaudata; assembly: GCF_048593235.1. Lineage (NCBI taxonomy): Eukaryota > Metazoa > Chordata > Mammalia > Dasyuromorphia > Dasyuridae > Sminthopsis > Sminthopsis crassicaudata. The sequence continues at coordinate 378,306,990 of NC_133619.1, forward strand.
CAAGAAGTAATTAAGATAAATGTAGTTGCACAAGAAGAGCAATAAAATTACTATAATTACCTCTTTGCTATAGGATTGTTTTTGGTTTTTGAACCATCTACATTTATTACCCTAAGGCAAAATCTCACTTAGCACATTTTAGATATACTTCTGACACCTTGGATAAATTTACTATATGGCATGGACTCATAAATATAAGCTGCCGATCACAGGTTGCAAAGTAGTGGATAACAGGTAAGAGAGTGTAAATAGATCTATATAACCTATTCTCTGCACTAGAAATGCAAATCTGTCAGTGGTCCTATAAATGGTGGATAAGAATCATTCTTTCCTTCAGAAAACATATTGCTTTGATGATTATATGTTTCCAGCAACAGCATCATCAATGTATTCCTCTACTCTATCTCCCCCCCACTAAAAAGCTGAAAAGTAAAAAAAAAAAAAAAAAAGGAAAGTCATTAATAGTTTTTCCATTTTCTTTACTTTTCATCTTTTACCTGATTTACAGGCAATACTCTAGCCTAGGAGATGTTTAAGAAATTTGCTATTGAATTTAACACACACTGTTGAAATAAAAATATGTTTCTGATTGGATTGATACATTACATTGGAGGAGGTATTCCATGTTTTAAGGGAATAAAGCAGGTCTGGATTGGGTAATTAATATCTTGTGATTTTATTTCAATAGCCATTTTTAAGATCATCTGACTTAAAATAGGAAGGGGATAATGGAACTTATCTAGTCTAATGTCTTTCCTCATTTTTGAGATGGGAAAACTGAGTCCCACAGAGATTACAAGATTTTTCCAAAGTCACTTAAGTACTAATTAACTGAGATGCATAGATCACTTGTCTACATGACTAATGCTCACTCCACTACACTCCACTACACCAAACTCTTAAACTGGAAAAATCCAAAGCTCAATTATAACAGAAGCTAATATACCTAGTACACATTTGGTTTGTATCATGATACAATGAACATTATGAAGTTTTAAAATATGTCAATTGTTATTTAAACAAAAGATTTTAGATGCCTCAAATATTTATAGTTTTGAAATCACTGTGGTAAAATATGATCTGAATATGTTTGGATAATTTATTTTCAGAAAGTCAAAAACATAAATTGATATATATATTTTATGCTTCTTTGGAGCTGAAGTGATCACTACTGTCTTGGCAATTGGGTGGCAAATTGTATAGACCAGAGGGGCTCAAACTTTTTAAATAGGGGGCCAGTTCACTGTCCCTTAGACTGTTGAAGGGCCGGATTATAGTAAAAACAAAACCTCACACTCTGTCTCTACCCCTCAGCCCATTTGCCATAACTCAGCAGGCTGCATAAACATACTCAGGGGGCTTCATCTAGCCCACAGGCTGTAGTTTGAGAATCCCTGGTATAGATCATTGGTCTCAAAGTCAGGTCAACTTCAAATGCTGTTTAGGACATTGAACAGATGATTTTTAAAAGGCTACTTGATCTTTGTGGGCCACAGTTTTGTTTTTTGTAAACTTGTGATAATATTAACACTTACCTCCTAAAATTGTTGAGACCAATTATATAACACATTTACAATGTTTTCTAAATCTTTAAGTTAAGCTTTTATTCCTTAATAATAGGCAGCTAAATAATGTTCACTGTTAATATTATGGTTTTCTGTATACTTTTCCAAGGCTCTCCTCCCAACTTTGTATACCCATAGATTCTAATGCTTACACTATTGGTATGACACCTTACCCACAAATAGCTTTGATCTGGTGTGGGAGAAAATGAATTAGACTCAAGGTCTTCTGACCAGTTTTCAAATCCTTCTGCTTATTATCTTTTTGATGCTGGATAAGTCCCTTAGTATCTTAGAGCCTTGGTTTTCCAGCTCTAAATCTGTATGAATATGTTGGAAGTGCAGCTTTGGAAAATCTTTTGGAAAGAGAATTAAATTAGTTCTAGTAAACTTCAGGCATAATAACTAAAACTTAACTGACATGTCTTATCCTAAAATAGGGAAGAATCAATAAACAAGGTATAAAATTAGAACTCTTTCCTAGAAATATTAATCCTGAATTTACTTGTTCCACCTGTCTTCTTCACTGGCCAAAAGTCACTACATGCAGTTATTAACTGCATTGTCATATACTCTCAATGTTATTGGTTGTCATGCCCTTAACCTCCCAAGTCAGTAATCTTGTTCTTGTGCCAGATCTATAAGTTCCCTCAAATCTCCTTAAAGCCAATTTTTACTCTTATCAAATAAAGGCAAATGATGAAAAAAAAAAACAACCCTACAGTCAGACACTGTTGGCAAATATTCACTTGCAGGCAAAGGAATGAGAGCAGAGCATTATAAATGTCACATAGAGAAGCTTCTTTCTGGTTCTGGGCTCTGGATACCATCTGCCTTTGTGGCTTCCTGTCTGCCCTTTCTCTCCCCTCTGCCTCCATATCTATCCTTTTTCTTTTTTGCTGAAATATCACATGCTGTCAGTACATTGCTCAGTGATAGATTGCTTAAAGGGACAGGTAGGTATTTGATGAACTGTTCTGGGCTCTAGCTAGACCTTTTCCACCTGTCATTCTGCACCAAATTTATAGACTTCCTAAGTGCTAAAGAAGAGAGAGAAATACGCCCTTCTCTGTAGTCAGAGTGATTTACAATAAATGACAGATTCCCTTCTTGCTAATCATTTGATAAAGCCATATTGAAAAAGCCCTAATTTAGGAGAAAGAGAGCTATCCCCTCCAGCATTCTCTTTCCTGAGCCATGATAATTAAACAACTGGATAAATATTTCATTCTGATGTAACTGGTTTGAATATTCTGTGTATCTTACTTGTGCTACAAATAGATGTAGCAGGCATTTATAGGTTATACAAGATTAAGGATAAATTCAATTCTACATTCTATAATTCATCATTTCTATATTCTAAAATTTCATCTATTTTAACTTTTTTCTCCTTCATCATCCTTAAGGGGGGAGGGGAAACATTATTGAAATAAATATTCAGAGGAAAGAGTTGGGAGAAAGGAAGAACTGAAGAGTATTGGGTTCCCAGGAATCCAGAAAGGACTTGGTGGCAGTGGTAAAAAGACAAAAGGAACTGCCACTCTAATATACTGAACTTATAGTCAATTGCAAATAGTTATCACTGTTAGAATAGAATCTATGGATCAATTATAGGCTTATAGATAATGCTTATATAGACAACTGTCCTTTGCCATGTCGGTTTAGGTATCTTCCACTTCCATTCCACAGACCTGACAAAGTTACCAGTAACCAAAGCTAAGGATTATCCTTTGTTCTGACTAGTTTTTGCCACCTCACAGTTTTCAATATTGGCAGGGTTCAGAGAGGAAGAGTGGATCACCATTTATAAAAAGAAATTGACTGTTGCTCTGATTCATTTATAATCATTCCTAAATTATCTATTGCTCATTTCCTGTTAGATGCAGAAATACCCCAAAACTTTAACCTTAGTATCCTATTTTTTTTTAGGACATGATACAACTTCAGCCATCTGAAACCTCAGCCATCCCACATACACATGACCCACATAGAGTTACCCAGATGAGATTGACTTGGCAATAATATCATTAATATAAACAAAACATCATAAAATCACAAAGCCCTGCTATAAGATTGTTCATTCACTCACTTATAGCATTGTTCCTATAAAACCAATTGATATTACAGTAATGTTTCATCTTATGTTTTCTCAAAACCAATTAAACTCAGTAGATAGATTTTGAGTGAATATACAGTTTATGTCTGGACTTGCGATCAGCACAAAGAACTCTGGATGAGGCAACCTCCTCTCCCAAAGCAGGTCAGTAACTTCTTTAACCACTAAGAAATGAAATTACTTGCTCAGCATTACATGTCAGGAATATGCCTGGGGTAGTATTTGAATTCAGATCTTCCTGGTTCTGGGACTAGCTCTTTTATCTCTAATTCCTCACTGTTTCATAGTATCATATGAAAAGTGTTGTACATCACTTCAAATCACATTCCAACTAAGTAAAATGTTTTCCTAACCCTAACACTGACCATTCTATTTCAAGATATAATCTATACAATGTGTCATAAAGTGACCTCCTCTCCTTGATCACTCTAAATATTCTTTCATGTCCTCTTGTTTACTCTCCATGATATGCTGTAGAACAAGTAACACTATGAGAAAGGAAGTGGCCACAAGGCATCTTGGTACAAAGTAATAAAGGTACCAAATACATTATAAGCTATATAAATATGTATGCTTACACACACATACATACACATACACACTATCCCTCTATCATCTGTCTGTAGACAGATGAATAGATAGATAGATAGATAGATAGATAGATAGATAGATAGATGAATAGATAGGCAGATAGACACTAAAAATGGAAAGTCTAATAAAAGCGTTTGGTGGAAAAGAGGAGCCAAAAAAGCCAAGTCTTTCATGAAAGTCAAATGAAAGCCAGATGAAAACAGGAGCAGAATCTTTCTGGACTAATCCTAAGGGGAAAATGACTTTTCAAGATCAACTTCATTCCCCTCAGAGAAAACTGAGTGAAAGATAAGCTCCAATCTCTCACTCTCTCCATCTGGGTTTCATTAATTACCAGGAGCATTAATGGTGACTTAAAAGCAATTTTGCAAAACAATAAAGAAGAAGATGCTATACAGAATATTTATTGCTCCAGACATACATTTTATTCCACCAATTCTGAACAGGTGGGACTATTATACTTTTTCCTATTTGTCTCATATGACTGACTTTCACTCTTAGAAATTTCAGGATTTCATGCTAAGTGGCTAAGAAGGTGCTTAATTAAATGTGTGCTTGGTAATTAGAGTATTTTCACAAACAAGTACAGCTGGATGCAATGTAATTGAAAGGAGGAACATAGCAATCCAATGAGCTTTTTTTACAGTTGTGGAATGGTATATGCTGAGATAATAGGACATCTTAGCAAAACTCTGAAAGTTGAAGTCATTGATATTTTTTTCCTAAAGATTTGATTTCTTTAAACTTCTCAGGGTCACCTCCCTTGGTGGCAAAAGGGTTATCACATTTTCAAAGCCACCTTTACTCCATGAATTACCTTTGGTCTTAAATTACAAGGTCAGCACACTATCAAGTAATACATTTATCAATCAAAAAAAAAAAAAAAGAGAGAGAGAGAAAAACATAATCAACAACACAAACATCTCACTTTTAGTCAAACTGCAAGTCTGTGATTTATAAAAGAACTTTTATTTCTATTTCATTGATACTATGCATGTAAAGTCAATGTTCAGAGTTGGCCAAAAACAAATTCCTCATTAATTGGCCTTGCAAACCTAATGAACTCTATACTATGATTATTCACAAAGCACTTCATTTTACACCTCTCCAATGCATTTCTCTATCATTGTGTATGGCAATATTGTGCTGTGTGTCTTATCAACATAACTATAGACTAAGTTGCAAAATGTCAGAAAGTTACCAAAACTTATCTCCTCCTACTTCAGTGACTATTGCTTTGCATTGGATAAGAATTTAATTTGTTGACAAAGAATGAGTCAAGGAATGAATTCTGTCCATGCCCTGGAGCATATTCTTGTCCCATTGTTTGATCTGAACTTCAGTATTTTTCAAGGAGCAAATAGGTAAGCCATGGCAGTAGAAGATATAGAGATGGAGCCATACATTTGGAAAGGCTAAAGAAGGATCCAGATGAATAGAAAATACCTGTTTTTGTATCTATTAAACCTTGAAGAATGCCAGGCAAATTTTTGTTATTAAGCCATTTAATCACATCTGACTCTTCATGACCCAATAATGGGGTTTTCTTTACAAACATACTGGAGTGATTTCATTTCCTTCTCCAAGACCTCCATTTTACAGTTGAGGAAACTGAGGCAAACAAAGTTAATTGGCTTGTAAAATCACACAACTAGTAAATGTCTGAGGCTGGATTTGAACTCAGGTTCTCTTGACTTTAAGCCTTAGTCATTGAACAATTTAGTTACCCTGCCAAGAAAATAGGTGGTACTTAAATACAGAAAAAATGAGTACAGCCATGGCATAGGATTGTTGACTTTGATGTATCCCTTTAAAATTTACCAAAGTGATTTATATGAATTATCTCATTTGATTGTGCCCCTGACAGGTGGATACAACAAACATTATTATCCATATTTTACAGACTAAAAGTCTGAAGCTCTGAAAAGTTAAGTAACTCACCCCAATCCATATAATAATTTATCAGAATCAGGTTTCTAGTTGGGGGCTTTTCAACCCCAAATTGACTTTTATTATATTTTTCAGGTTTGTCTGACTCTTCATGACTCCATTTGGGGTTTCCTTTACAAAGATAACAAAATATATACAAAAACTGACAGAAGAAAATCACACATTAAAAACTATACAACTGTAAGATTGGCTAAAGTGACAGGAAAAAATAATGATAAATGTTGGAGGGGATGTGAAAAAAAATTGGGACATTACGAGCAGAACCAGAAGATCATTATACACTTTAACAATGATACTGTACAAGGATGCATTCTGATGGAAGCAGATAAATTCAACATAGAGAAGAGCTAATCCAATTCCAATTGATTAATGATGGATAGAATCAGCTACATCCAGAAAAGGAACACTGGGAAATGAGTGTAAACTGTTATTTTTACCTTCTGAATCCAATTCTTCCTGTGCAACAAGAAATTTGGTTCTACACACATATATTGTATCTAGAATATGTTGTAATATATTTAACATGTATAAGACTGCCTGTCATCTGGGGGAGGGGGTTGGGGGAGGAAGGGAAAAAATCTGAACAGAAGTAAGTGCAAGGAATAATGTTGTAAAAAATTACCCATGCATATGTACTGTCAAAAAATAATTATATAATAATAATAAAATATAAATATAAAATAATAAAACATAAATATAAAATAAAATTAAAATTAAATAAACAAACAAAAAAATTGGGACATTAATGCATTGTTGGTGGAGTTCTGAAATGATTCAACCATTCTGGAGAGCAACCTGAAACTATATCAGTATTATAAAACTATGCATACCCCCCCATGACTTTGCAGTGCCATTACTGGGTCTGTATCCCAAGGACAAAGGAGAGAAAAAGACCACATGTGCAAAAATGTTTGTAGCAGCTCATTTTGTGGAAGCAAAGAACTGGAAAATGAGTAGATGCCCATAATTTGGGGAATGGCTGAACAAGTTGTGATACAAGAAGGTAATAGAATATTATTGTCCTATAAAAAATGACAAACAAACTGATTTTAAAAAGGCCTGAAAAGATTTTCATGAAGTGATGCTGAGGGAAACAAGCAGAACTAGGAATACATTGTACACAATAACAGTAAGAATGTGCAATGATCAATTATGAAAGACTTCGTTATTCTCAGTAGTTCAGTGATTCAAAGCATTCCTAATAAGACTTTGGACAGAAAATGCCACCAGCATCCAGAAAATGAACTAATGAGACTGAATGTAAATCAACACATACTATATTCACTTTTTCTGTGTTTTTTTTCTGTCTCCCTTTTGCTCTGATTTTTCTCTTTCAACATGATTCATAAAGCAATGTATGTTAAAACAATTTTACAGAAGTAAATTAATTTTTTTAAAAATTCAAAAAAAGAAGAGGCATTGAGATCTTTTCTGATACTGTACCCTAATGACCATGGATGTTTCCAATTTACCTGTAACTCAAATTTCCATATGTGTTATCATATCCATTAGAATGTAAGCTTCTTAAAAGTTGGGGCTATCTTCTATGTATATTTCAAGTGCATAGTGCAATGCTTTGTACATAGTAAGTGTTTAACAAAATACTTGTTTCACTCTGAGATATCACTATACACCTGTCAGATTGGCTAGACTGACAAGGAAAGATAATGCAGAATGTTGGAAGGGATGTGGGAAAACAGGGACATTAATCCATTGCTGGTGGAACTGTGAATACATCCAGCCATTCTGAGAATGATTTGGAACTATGCTCAAAAAGTTATCAAACTGTGCATACCCTTTGATACATCAGTGTTACTACTGAGCCTATATCCCAAAGAGATCTTAAAGAAGGGAAAGGGACCTGTATGTGCAAGAATGTTTGTGGCAGCCCTCTTGATAGTGTTCAGAAACTGAAACTGAATAGATGCCCATCAATTGGAGAATGGCTGAATAAATTGTGTATATGAATATTATGAAATATTATTATTCTGTAAGAAATTACCAACAGGATGATTTCAGAAAGGCCTGGAGAGACTTACATGAACTGATGCTGAGTGAAATGAGCAGGATCAGGAGATCATTATATGCTTCAACAACAATACTATATGATGATCAATTCTGATGGACGTGTCCATCTTCAACAATGAGATGAACCAAAAAAAAAAAAAAAAAGAGAGAGATGAACCAAATCAGTTCCAATAGAGCAGCAATGATTTGAACCAGCTACACCCAGCAAGAACTCTGGGAGATGACTATGAGCCACTACATAGAATTCCCAATACCCCTATTTTTGTCTGCCTGCAATTTTGATTTTCTTTACAGGCTAATTGTACACTATTTCAAAGTCCGATTCTTTTTGTACAGCAAAATAATTGTTTGGATATGTATACATATATTAGATTTAATTTATACTTTAATATATGTAACATGTATTGGTCAACTTGCCATCTGGGGGAGGGTGGCTGGTGGAAAGAGGGGGAAAATTGGAACAAAAGGCTTGGCTATTGTCAGTGCTGTAAAATTATCCATGCATATAGCTTGTAAATAAAAAGCTATAATAAAAAAAAAAAAACTATTTGTTTCATTCATTCATCCATTCATTCCTCTCCTTAGTTTTACTACCAGGCAATGATAATCATATTCATAAACTCACCCCATCTTCCTGAGTTAATTCTAGGTTTACAAACAGGTAACATTTCTCCTGACAGCACTAACAATCAGCTTCATTTAAGGTTGCACAAATCATAAGTAAACATCCTAAACTATGCCTGATCAAACACAAGCCTGATCTCCCTGGCTTACATGACTTTCATTTATGGAGAATAGAAATCGGAAAACTCAAGTATGTTTATGGGGATCAACATATTTACACTCTTTTAAGCATTCATAAGAAATGTGTATCTGCTTGGCAAGATGATGCCTTTTTAGTGTAAGAAACAGACAACTTACCCACAAAGAGAGCATAGAGTGCAGTACAAAGGTAACTAGATTCTAGAACTGAATTCACTTACCCCATCTATCTATGATATTGGTCATATCACCTAACTTCCCCTAATATGAATCTCAGTTTCTCCACAGGAAAAAAAAATCTATTTTGTAAGGGGTTTTCTTCAGTTAATTTTTGTTTCCTTTTCTAAACCCTCTTGCAAAGTTATCTTTTCCTTTCCCCATTTTTCTTCTAACTCTTTTAAGATCCTTTTGGATTCTTCCAAAAAAGTCTTGTGAGATGGAGAACAATTCATGTCATTCTTCATGTGTAGACAATCTGCTTGTAGTATCCTCAGGCTTTGAAATATGTTTTTTCTCTTTATCCATAAAAACTGTCCATGATCAGAGGGTTTTTGTTTGTTTGTTTGTTTGTTTTGTTTTGTTTTGTTTTGTTTTGTTTTCGCTTTTTTGCTCATTTTTTTTTTTTTAAGGTTGAAATCTGCTTTTAGGGCAAAGAGGAAATTGTCCAAGCTTCCTCTACAGATGATAGGGTCTGCACTGGGTCAGTGTTGATTTACTTGTAGTACTGGGTGGGCATGGTCAGGTCCTGTAATATTCTAGTATTTGGGGGCTCACTATTTGCCTTTTGTATTTGTGCTGGAAGTCTTATATCTATTCCGCTGATCTATTGGTTTGCAATCAAGACAGAGTAGCCAACACTGCTGTAGATTCCTCCAGATAGATCCTCTGGGGCATGGAGCCCACACCACCTTGGGTCTGTGCACTATCTGCTCTTGGGTTCTATGTGGCTGCCTGTGCTCAGTCCACCTCCCTCCATGCCCAATTGAAACAGATCTTTTCTAGAGATGTTCCAAATTATCTTCTGCTGGAAATTTATTACACTCCAAATATTTGTGGCTTCTGTCACTCCAATATCAATTCAGAGGCTAGATTTGCTGTTAATTTCAGGCACAAGGGGAGAGCTCAGAAAAAGATGTGTTTCCTCTTGCCATCTTGGCTCCACCCCCAACAACATTTCTCAAAGAAGATTTCAAAAATAGCTCCTAAAGTTGAAGAGCAAAAGAGATATTATTAATTGAAATTAAGACATCTGGATTTGGTCACCATCTCTAGTACTTTGAGATACTCACATAGTACAGATCTAACAGGAAATGAGAATGGGAAGGTAAGGTTGAAAATACGTATTAAATGCCTACTGTGTATCAGGCACAAGTTAAGCACTGGGAATACAAAAAAAGAGGCAAAAGAGGAAGAGGTGGAGAAAAAAAGAAAGAAGAAGGAGGAGGAGGAGGAGAAGGAAGAGGAGGAGGACAAGGAAGAGAAGGAGGAAGAGAAGAATGAGAATGAGGAAGAGGAGGAGATGAGGAGGAGGAGTAGAGGGAGGAAGAGGAGGAAAGAAGGAGGAGGAAGGGAAGGAGAAGGAGAAGGAAGAGGAGGAGGACAAGGAAGAGAAGGAGGAAGAGAAGAATGAGAATGAGGAAGAGGAGGAGATAAGGAGGAGGAGTAGAGGGAGGAAGAGGAGGAAAGAAGGAGGAGGAAGGGAAGGAGAAGGAGAAGGAAGAGGAGGAGGACAAGGAAGAGAAGAAGAAAGAGGAGAATGAGAATGAGGAAGAGGAGGAGATGAGGAGGATAAAAAGGAGGAGGAGAAGGAAGAAGAGGAGGAGAAGGAGGAAGAAGAGGAGGAGGAGAAAGAGGAAAAGAAGGAAGAAAGTCCTAGATAAAGATGATGGTGTAGACACAGTTACATTCAAAGAGGAGAGCACAAAATATTCCATGCAGCATAATTTATTACATTATTAAGTATTAAAAAGGAGAAAAGAAAGAAATGAGATGAGGATGAGGAAGAAAAAATGATTAAAGGGATGATCCTGTGGTTTAAGCAAGAGTTGGACCCTGTTTCTGATAACCTGTGTGTGATCCAGAGCAAATCCAACCTATCATCACTCCCAGGTAATTCTCTAAGACCATAAGTAGTAGATGAATTATAAGGTCCTTAAATGTCATATAGATAAAATCTTGAGAGCTCAGATTAGATTCTTTGGAGCTCATATTGCCCTTAAGGGGCTCCTCTCCTGTTGACTCAGGCATATATATTTTGGACTTACTTAGGTGGAGAGTAACTTGGCCTCTAATGATCAAGGGATAATAGGTTTTTCATTTTCACTTGTCTTCTTACTCAATCTCTACTCAGGTGAGAATGATTTTATTTATAGCTTAATAGGTTATATTTCTTATTTCTAGAATGGTTTTACCAAAAGGTATAAAAGATTAAACCTAAGTTATATACAATAATAACTTAAAACGGAATTAAGAGGCTGATTGTTGGCAATTTTCAATACTACTTATTAAGGAGTTTATGTGTCACATCTGCCTTGTCCTAGTCAAACAATTCCTAATACATGACTGCTGGTAAAATGGTCAAAATTTCAGTGATACAACATTTTTCTCTGACTCTGGTTGCAATTAAATATTATCTAAGGCCTTAGAACTTTTTGAACTCCAAGGATATATCCATCTCAGATGGATACTCTTTTGTCTAGAATCAGAAAATCACAAAATAGTTACCTTAAATACTGTCTATCCTAGCTGAAAATATATTGTAGATGCTATATGCTTACATCTGCTTGGAGGCCAGAATGAGGAAATATAGCAAGTCATAACTTCTTTCCAACCCACTCTCATGAGGCCACAACACAGTCCTGAATTTTTTTGTACTTCTACTGATTTATCAGTTCTTCTGGATCTGTGGTAAATAAATGGAATGCTTTTTCATCCCATAGGGCAAACATCTCAGCAATGAGTCAGATAAAGAGAGAAACAGGTCCTCCAAAGCTTTTTTTTTTTTTTTTTTTTTTTTTTGGTCCACAATCAGAAATGATAATTCTATGAGATAACTCTCTAGAGTACATACACAATAAATGTTATAGAAATTTAGAGGAGTTGAAGAGGATATGGGTTTGAAAGATCAAGATAGTCTTTAGGAGGAGATAAGGAATTGATCAGGATTTTGAAGAATAGTTAGGATTTGGAAAAGAAAAGATAAAAGTTGAAATGTACATATGAAAATGTAACTAAGACACAATAAAAATTCCATAACAATTCAATCTGTCTCATTGGTCTTAGAATCTTACTGTACTTACTAGTCAACACATTTAGCTATATATAAAAGAATTGCAAATGTTTTAAAGATACTAGTAACTGCCCAGCTCCATAGAGCTAATAGTTGGGGAAATACAATTTCATGGTCAAGGGCAAACAAGTGGCTTTGTTCTAACAAATAATCAATGATCTAGATAAATGTATCTAGAAGATGTGGTCACAAGTTTTAGCTTTTAATGATTACTTTTTTTGAATAGAAAAAATTTAAAATAAAAATAAGCTTTGTAAATAGATGATTAATAGAAAAAAATAATAAAATTATATTTTAAATCAATAAAAGTAAATAGAAATATAGAAAATAATTAGGAAAGACACCAAAATTAAGGGATTAGAAAAAATTTCTTATAGAAAATAGGATTTGAGTTGAAATTTAAAGGAAACCAGAAAAGCTAGGATGTGAAGATGAGAAAGGAGAAGTTTGTGGGCATGGGAGACAGTCAGAGAAAATGCCCTGCCTTGAGAGATGGAGTGTCTTACTTGTGGAGCAGCAAGGAGGCTAGCTAGAAGAAGATTGCTTTTTCAGCAGCTCCAAAATTATTTTATTTTCCAGGGGGAGTTAAAACCATATTGTGGTACAGCTTATTTGGAGACAATACTTTATAAAACCATGCTAGAAGGATATTTAGCAGAGTTTCAGATTGTCTTCATGGTACCCCCAAAATGCAAAGGAACTGATGGGATATTTGAGTGTTTTACATGTTTCTATAGCTATTCATGGGCTAATCTGAGTCTTTTGCTTTTTGCATTTCCAGGATAAATTCAGCAGTGAGATTTCTGGATCAAATAGAATGGGCAGTTTAGTACCTTTTTTATATAATTCTGAAATATTTTCCAAATAATTGAGTCAATTCTTAGTTCTTCCAAAATAATATTAAGGTATCTAATTTCTCATAATCCAGCCAGTACACATAACATCTACATTTTGTCTTTGCAAATTTTATGGTCTTAAGGGGAAACCTCAGAATTATTTTAATGTGCATTTCTCCATGCTTTAGAGTATTTTTTCTAAGTTATTGACTCCATTTTAATTCTTTGAAAAACAAACTATTCAGATCATTTATTTACTTATCTATGGGGCAATAGATGTCATATACTTATGTCATATACTTGATGTCATATAGTTATGCCAGTTCCTTACATATTTAGAAAAATATCTTAACACATATTTAGTACATGTTTTTTTTTTCCCATTGTGTATCATTTCTTTTTATTCTACCAACATGGGTTTAATTCATGTGGTAACTTTATATGTTATGTATTTGAAATAGTTTATTTTATTTTTTATAATCTCTTCCTTAGTTTGTTAATAACTCCCCTAATTATAATTGTGAAAGGTACTTCTTTACATACTCTAAATTTTTAAATGATAAGATTTTTTATATTTAAATCATAAAGCTATTTGGTACTTACTGTGGTATAAGCTTCTGGTCTAAAATTATTTTTTGACAAATTGCTTCCCAGTTTACCAAGAATTTTCTGTAGAATAGAGATTATTCCCTCCCAGAAATTATATTTTTGTCTTTTTCTTATACAAAGATAAAGTGCCTTTCATGTCAATGTATTATTGTTCGTTCTATTCTACTAATTTATTTTTCTATGTTTGAACTAGTACCAAGTTATTTTGATGGCTATGTATTTCTTGTATAATTTAAAAACTGGTAATGCTAAGCACATTTCATTCTTTTATTTTTCTCCATTATTTCCTTTGTTCTTTTTTATCTTTTATTCAATATGAATTTTGATATTGATTCATTTAGTTTTATAAAATAACACTTTTTAATTTTATAGGTTTAGAAATTAATTTAGGAATTAATTTAGGAACTACTATTATTTTTATTATCATGGCATGGCTCAGCCATGAGGAATGAATAGCTCTGCAATTATTTAGTTTTTCCTTTATTTCCATAGTGATTTGAAGTTGTTATTATGTAAATACTGAAGATATTTCAGTAGTTTAAAACCAATATTTTTTCTTTGTTCGTTTCTACCTATGTTGTAGTTATTTTGAATGAATTTCCCTTTCTATATCTTTCTCTTGGGTTTTGTGAGTAATATGCAGAAAGAACAATAATTTTGTGGATTTTCTATGGTGCTATTTTACTGGTTATTGTTTCTATTATGTTTTCCACTGAATCATAGAGGTTCTGTAAGTAAACCATTCTTTCATATGCTAAGAGGAATAACTGCCTCCTATTGCTCCTTTAGATTTTTTATATATATATATATATATATTACTATAGCTGGCTTTTCTAGCAATATATGGGGAAAATAGTGATTATGTAAGGTTGTGTTTTATTCTCCCTTTCATGCCCCAGCTGTTGATGTTCTTCCCTTATATTATATCTGCAGTATTCATTTATCTATAAACCATTTATTTCACAAAATTTATTAAATATCTATTATCTACTTTTATATATATTTGTTTCCCTTTCTTTCCTCTCTCCAAATGTAAAACAAGGTCTGGTTTTTGTTTGCTTATTTTGTTTTGTTTTGTTTTTCTTTGTTATTGTTATTGTTATCAGTTTTCATATCCTTAGCACCTGAAATTTTAAGCAAATTACTTAAGATAAGTAATAATTTTGATAATGGGTATATTTTATTTGTTGTGATAATAGTGGTTATGTTTGTATGCTTCTATTTACTCTAAGTTGACTCAGAATGTTTGACCTGGGCCAGATGAAAGTAAATGGAGCTGAATTTCCAAGTTTTAGTCAGATTTCTGTCAATTAAATGCTAGGCTTTGTGCTATATGCATATGTTTCATTGTTCTCTTATGGCATTTTAAATGGTTATTACTCTAAGGAAATTAGCTAAAGCAAATGTGTTTAAATAACACCTCAATGACTGTTAGAGATATGTAAGTAGATATGTATATTTCTCTGATCATTTGTTATCAATGTCAAGTGAAGTCAAAAAAAAACCAGGGAGACTTATCTTCTTTAAAGTTGTTCAATTTCCTACAAGACTTCTAACACTGAATTCAAGTGAAAGAAGGATTCTCTACAGGTTGTGATAAGATATGTTGTTTGAAGTTGACAGGATATGCTAATTGTATCAGGATTGGGTACCTGAGATCTTTAATCATTCAAAAAAAATTTGACCTATCTACATAGGAAATGTAGACTGAAGAACATTTATTTTCTAGACTATATTTGCAGAGTTGTTTCATCCTTATGCTTTTGAGATAAATCCAGTGCTAAGCAGGGACTTGACTGGCTTTGGGGACTTATATACTAGTTTTAATGAACGTGTGATTCTTCCCTTCTCCCCAAAAAATGTTTTCTTTTTAACATAAGTTCTTCCATTGGTGTTTTCTGGGATATAATTCATATCATATCATCATTTACAAAGATGTTAAATTATTAGTCAGTTAACTAGGTTTTTTGTGATGCTAGGTTAGATATTATATTAGAGATAATAAGGCAAAATTCTCACAAAATACCAATCCCTGTTGATAAAGCGTTTATAGTCTAATGGGAGTAAGGATTGCATGCAAACAAGAATGTATAAATATCTGCAGATTAAATCTGGGGTAATCTCAGAGGAAAGGTACTAAAAATAAGGAAGAATCAGAAAAGCTTCTTGGAGAAAATGGAACTTTAGCTGAGACTTGTAGGAACTCAGAGAAGTCAGGAACAACAGAAGAAGAGGGAGCAGTGAGGTATAGATAGTAAAAACTCCCAAAGTCAGGAGAATGAATATTATAAACTAGGAAAAACAATGTGCCACTGGAGTTGACTGAATAAAAGATGACATGGTCAGAGCTTTGCTTTAGGAAGCTAAAGATAAAAAGAGCTAATTGTGAAGAATCCAATGGAATACGGAGAGACACAATGGAGGTGGACATGAGCAAAATACTATGCATAAGCAGAGACGAATTACATTGAAATAAGGCAGAGTTCTGAGCCAATAACACTTTATAAATGTATCCATGGTGCTCTCTAATGAAGTGACCTTCAGATCTTCATCATGATCTGAGATGTGCCTTTCTTCCAGGGCCCTATTTTTTGGGGTTAAATATCTGGACATTTGAGAACAATTATATGAAATAAGAATGATTCCCTTGGTAGATATATACCACATAAACAAAAATATATCAGTATGATCATGAGTTGGATGAAGCATGGGGCATCTCCATTGACTAAGTGGACATAAGAAACTCATAACACTCATTTACCTGCTTGTATGTCCATTGAACTTGGTCAACATATCAAGGAAAAACAAGGATAGAGGGTCTTCAGTTAGCTTTCTGTGATTTAAGCAAGTGAACTTAGAATCTGCAGCTCATAAGTAAGGGCCATAATATGTAGAATTTATAATCACTATTACTATATCAAATTGATTAATACATATTGGAATAAAGATCTGAATTAAATTTCTCACAGTATTTATATATGTTTCCATTTATATATGTGTGTGTATCTATATACATAGACCTGTATACACATACAAAGTTCACAAAGCTTAATTTAGAGAAAAGTTTCTATAATGTCTGCTGGACCCAAGGGTTATTTTAGAATCTACTTATATTGGTTCACACAGCTTATTTTTCAAATTTATAAATATTTACAGCTCAGAAATAGGCAAATGCTATAAGTCTAAGTTTGATTTCTTATTTTGTTAATTGTCTAGACTAAATAAAGTGATTAATGAAATGTTAACAATGCAGATTAACATTAAAAGTTCTTTTTGAAAACATTCTATTTTTGGAGAACCAGCTGTTAAATATTTTTCCCTATTTAAGTAGTTATAAAAGGAAACAGCTAATAGTTGAAATAGGAGAGAATAAATAAGTTGGTTATAATAGGCACACTGGAACGTGTAGCTATATCTTTTATATGACATGTAATCTCTCATCTCACTATAGCATTCATATAGTTTTATTTCCTGATACATGATTTCCTCCTATGGCTTCATCACTCTCACTTTCTATGCAAACATTCTCTCATATGGCTCTTCTCTATATTACAATGGTGAGGGTTACAGAGATAAATATGTAAGTGATGTATTCTATTAACATATTTTAAAATGTTGTTATTTTTTTAAAGTGGCTAACATCTTTCATTGGTCTTTCCTCTTGAGTTTTTCAGCATTATTTCTTTCATTCAACTTTCTCCCTTGAAAGATTCAAAATCTCTACTTTGAGTATTTTCCTTCTATTTTTAGTTTTATTTTTATTTTTAATTGGACTCCAAAAAAAAGTCATCTTTTCACTATCTTAACAACTTGAAGTCTCTCAGTTTATTTTGTCAGATTTTCCCCAGGTAGTGTCTGTGGGGTTTGCTCAAGCAGCAAAACCATCAGTAACAATGTCAAAGAGGAGTGAATTCCTACTGATCCTCATGGTTCCTGCTTGAAACACCCACCTCTGTGATAACTAACTAGCATAAAGGCTTGTTCTTTTCTACTGCCCTTTGTGATTTTTGAGCTGAATCTAAGTTCCCTTAGAGAATATGTATCCAATCAAAAAGGCATATTACCTCAAAGTATGAAGGAACCTTGAAGGTCACTTAGTTCAAACCATCACTGAAATGTGAATTACGAAACTGTTCTTTTACTGTAAAAAGCAGCATGTTACTTTATACCAAAATGAATGTTCCATGGACACAGCTCATGGGACAATTGTCTTAAGTCTGAGGTTCAAACTACTTATTCCCTAGGATGCAACAGGAAAGAAAAGGCAGCTTTGCTGGGAGGACTTTAAAAGACCTAACTTTCAAGTACAAATGTGTATATTTGTACATATCCTTCAGTTTACAAATGAAAAATCCTGCAAAAGTCCACAATTCAATCCAGCCTGTTGTTCTCCTGTTCTGAGTCCAATTCATTGTTTCTTACAGGAGCCACCTGCTAATGGCTGCTGGATATTATGTGAGCCACCTGCTAGTAGCTGCTGGGGATCTAATTCTGGCCATCAAAATAAATCCCTTCATGTGAGAGGATGATAACAATACAAAGAGCTTGAGAGGCAGTTGCATTCTGTGACTTCTTTCCTCTTCCTTCTTGCCTCTGATTTATTTCATTCCCAATTCACATCCAGCATCTGCATCTGATTTGCAAATCCTTCAAATGTGTTGTGATTCAGCTTTGAGGGCTTTTGCACTTAGGTTTGATCCTTAATAATTGTCTGGTCACAATAGTTGTTCAATATATTTGTATTAATGAATGTTGGTTCATTAGTACAAATAGTACTAATAGTCAATCTGTCAGTCACCTTTTTTGTCTACCTCACTCCAGCAAAGCAAAGATGACACACTCTTTAAACTTTTTTTTATTTATAATTGAGTCTGCTAAAAATAATAAATAAAATTTAGCTTATTTATTTTTAGAAGTTTAGTTTAGGAGTTTAAGAGCAGTATCATCTTTGATGACAGTATTTTAATGGACTGACACATCACTGCATTCTAGCTCTTCAGAATGCAGGATATAATATTCTTCCCTAACACATTTTTCTATATTCTTTATGCCCTGTACTAGTTCTCCACCTAGAACAACTCTATTAGTCAAGATAGCATTTCCCTCTATGGGTGAGTGAATTTCCTCAGTTTGGAAATCTGACCTGCTATTGAGATTGACCAATCATGTAGTGAATGAGGGTAAATGCACCAAATGGCTTCCATCCCACTTTCCATGATTCACATCCATCTAAATGCCAGAATTTCATGGGACCTGGCCATGCACACACTGCACTGGAAGTTAGTCAGCACTCAGTCAGTGGAACCACTGCCACCTTAAGGAGGAAGCTTGGATAATTTCCCCTTTCCCTAAAATTAGACTGCAAGTTAAAAAAAATTATCAAAAAAGCAAAAAGAACTCTGACCATGGATAGTTTTTATAAAGAAAGAGAAAAATAGATTTCATATCCTGACAATAACAGTAGATTGTTTCCAGATGAAGCCCCAAAGGGTGATATAAATTGTGAGCCTTCTCAAAAGTCTCTCTTGGAAGAATTCAAAAAGGATCTTAAAAGAGAAGAAATATTAGAGAAGGAAATTAGAACTTTGCAAAAGGATTTGGAAAAGGAAATACAGAAATTATTTGAAGAAAACTCCTTACAAAATAGATTTGACAAAATGGGTAAAGAAAATAATTCCCTAAAAAACAGAATTTATAAAATGGAAAAAGAAAACATAGAACAAAACAATTCATTTAAAAATTCAATTGGCCAATGACAAAAAAGAACTAAAAATGGTAACTGAAGAAAATAATTCACTAAAAATGAGAACTGAACAAATGAAAATGAATGACTCAATAAGACATTAAGAATCAGTCAAGCATAACCAAAAAAAAAAAAAAAAAAATTAGAAGAAAATGTAAAATACTTCCTTGGAAAAACAACTGACTTAGAAAATAGATCTAGGAGAGACAATCTAAGGATTGTTGGACTTCCTGAAAACCATAATGAAAAAAAAGAGCCTAGACATTATCTTTCAGGAAATCATGAAGGAAAACTGCCCTGATGTCCTAGAATCAGAAGGTAAAATAGCCACTGAAAGAATTCTCCAATCACCTCCTGAAATAGATCCCCAAAATGTAAACTCCAAGGAATATTATGACTAAATTTCAGAACTATTGGACCAAGGAAAAAATATTGCAAGCAGCCAAAAAGAAACAATTCAAATATTGAGGAGCCACAATCATGATTTTCCAGGACATATTAGCTTTCACCTTAAAGAATTGAAGGGCCTGGAATCTGATATTCCAAAAAGCAAAGGGAACTTGGAATGCAGCAGAGAATAAACAATCCAGCTAAACTGAGCATTACCTTTCAGGAAAGAAGATGGACTTTCAGTGATACAGGTGAATTTCATTTATTTCTGATGAAAAGACCAGAGCTGAACAAAAAAATTCACCTCCAAATATAGAACTCAAGAGAAGCATAAAAGGTAAAAAGGAAAGAATTCTTGAGAACTATATCTCTGTTACTTAGAGATAGAGACTATGTACTTAGAGAGTGCAAGTATAATCTGATTTTACTGTCATAATTTAAAAAAGAAACTAGAGGCAGAAAAGGGATTATACTGGAAAAAGAGGAACATAGAGGGAAAAGAGGGAAATTACATCTCATGAAGAGGCAAAGAGGACGTATTATAATTGAGGGAAAGAAGGGACAGGATGAACATCATCAGATTTGGCTCAAAGAGAGAATATTGAACATATTTGGTTTCACATAGAAATATCTCTCCTTGTAGGGAAGTGGGAGGGGAAAGGGAAAGGGAAAGGAAAGGGGGAAATTAATAGAAGGGAATAGAAGGGAAAATAGAAGTAAAAAGAGAAAGGTATAAGAAAGGAGGAGGGATTATAAACGGAAAGGGCTGCTTGAGGGAAGTGGTGGTCAGAAGCAAAATACTAGAGAGGAGGAAAAGGGGAAAAGAAAAGAGAAAAGCATAATTTGTGGTAAATAACATGGTGGGAAATACAGAATCATCATTTTAACTGTGAATATGAATGGGGTGAACTCTCCCAAAAAAAGGAAGCACATAGCAGACTGGATTAAAAGTCAGAGTCCTACAATATGTTGTTTACAAGAAACACATTAAAATAGAGTGATACATACAGAGTAAAGGTAAAAGGGTGGAGCAGAATCAGTTATGCTTCAAGTCAAAAAAAAAAAAAAAAAAGTTGGGGTAGAGATCCAGATCTCAGATCAAGCAAAAGCAAATAATAGATCTAATTAAAAGATAAAAGGAAGGAAATTATACTTTGCTAAAGGGTACCATAAATAATGAAATCATATCAATGCTAAACATATATATGCAAGTGGCATAATATCTAAATTCCTAAAGGAGAAGAAAATGGAAGAAATAAGCTGAAAAACTATACTAGGGGGAGATCTTAACCTCGCTCTCTCAGATAAATCAAACCTCGAAATAAATAAGAAAGAACTCAAGGAGGTAAATAGAATTTTAGAGAAACTAGAAATGATATATCTTTGGAGAAAATTGATGGAGACAGAAAGGAGCTTACTTTTTTCTCAGTGGTTCATGGAACCTGTACAAATATTGACCATATATTAGGGCATAAAGACTTCAAAATCAAATGCAGAAAGGCAGAAATAATAAATTCATTTTTCAGATCAAAATGAAATAAAAATTACATTTAATAAAAGGTCAGGGGAAAATAGATCAAAAATTAATTGGAAACTAAGTAATTGAATTCTAAAGAATGAATAGGTGAAACAGTAAATCATAGACACAATCAAAAATTTAATCCAAGAAAATGACAACAATCAGACAACATACCAAAATTTGTGGGGTGAAGCCAAAGCAGTAATTAGGGGAAATTGTATATATCTAGATGCTTACTTGTATAAAATAGAGAAATAGAAGATCAATAAATTGGGTTCACAACTAAAAATCTAGAAAAGGAACAAATTAAAATACCCAATTTAATGCCAAATTTGAAATCCTAAAAATAAAAGGGGAGATTAATAAAATTGAAAGTAAAAAAAATATTGAATTAATAAATAAAACTAAGAATTAGTTTTATGAGAAAACCAACAAAATAGAAAAAAAGAAAACCAATCAAAAATCAAATAAACCTTTAGTTAATTTGATCAGAAAAATGAAAGAAGGAAATCAAATTGTTAGTCTCAAAAATGAAAAGAAAGAACTTTTCACCAATAAAGAGGAAAGTAGAGCAATAATTAGGAGCTATTTTGCCCAATAATATGTCAATAAAGTTGATAATTTTAGTGAAATGGAGGAATACCTACAAAAATATATTTAAATAGTCCTATTTAGGAAAAGAAATAGAACAAGCTCTTAATCAACTCCCTAAGAAAAAAAATCTCCAGAGCCAGATGGGTATTCATATGAATTCTACCAAATGTTTAAAGGAGAATTATCTCCAATACTATGTAAACTGTTGGGAAAAATAGGGAAAGAAGAACTCCTACCAAATTCCTTTTATGACATAGACATGGTACTGATACCTAAGCTAGGTAGGATGAAAAGAGAGAGAGAAAGCTCTATATCAATCTCCCTAATGAATACTGATGCAAAAATGAAATAAAAAATTAGTAAAAAAATTACATGAAGTCATCCCCAGGATAATACACTATGATTTAGTAGGATTTATACCAGGAATGCAGGACTGCTTTAATATTAGGAAAACTATTATCGTAATTGACTATATCAATAACTAAATTAATAAAAACCATATGACCATCTCAATAGATGCAGAAAAAGCATTTGATAAAATCCAACACCCATTCCTATTAAAAACACTAAAGAGTATAGGAATAAATGGACTTTTCCTTAAAATAGTCAGTAGCATTTATTTAAAACCATCAGCAAGCCTCATATGTAATGGGGATAAACTGGAACCATTCCAAGTAAGATAAGGGGTGCAACAAAGTTGACCACTATCACCATTGTTATTCAATATTGTATTAGAAATACTAGCCTTGGCAATAAGAGAAGAAAAAAAATTAAAGGGATTATAGTAGGTAATGAGGAAACTAAATTATCACTCTTTGCAGATAATATATTGGTATACTCAGAGAACGCTAAAGAAAACTAAAAAACTACTAGAATCAATCCACACCTTTAGGAGAGTTGCAGGATACAAAATAAATGCACAGAAATTATCAGCATTTTTATATATTACCAACAAAGTCCAGCAGCCTGAGATACAAAAAGAAATTCCATTTAAAATAACTGTTTATAATATAAAATATTTGGGTGTCTATATGCCAAGGCAAAGTCAAGAAGTATATAAACATAACTACAAAACACTTGTTGCACAAATAAATGATGAACAGACTGATTATAGAATGGTCTGGAAAGATTTACATGAACTAATGCTGAGCGAAACAAGCAGAACCAAGAATACATTGTACAAAATAACAGCCAGAATGAAACTGTGAAGGACTTGGTTCTTCTCAGTGGTTTAGTGATCTAAAATAATTCCAGTAGACTTTGGACAGAAAATGCCATCTGCATCCAGAAAAAAAAGATCTAAGGAGACTGAATGTAATCTGTTCACTTCTTTTTATTGCTGTTTTTTTAATCTCTCCCATAGTGTTTCCCTTTTACTCTGATTTATCTCTCCCAACATAATTCATAAAGCAATGTATGTTAAAAAATAAATAAATAAACATAATATCGAAAGAAAGAAAGAAAGAAAGAGAAAGAAAGAAAGAAAGAAAGAAAGAAAGAAAGAAGAAAGAAAGAAGAAAGAAAGAAAGAAAGAAAGAAAGAAAGAAAGAAAGAAAGAAAGAAGAAGAAAGAAAGAAAGAAAGAAAGAAAGAAAGAAAGAAAGAAAGAAAGAAAGAAAGAAAGAAAGAAAGAAAGAAAGAAAGAAAGAAAGAAAGAAAGAAAGAAAGAAAGAAAGAAAGAAAGAAAGAAAGAAAGAAAGAAAGTTTGTGGGCATAGTTGAGTATGATCTGACTCTAAAAGTAAAACAACCTAGAAAAAGGCAAAAAATAGTTATGGTGTTATGCAAATGAGGTGCAGAGGAAGAATAGACACAGATTTAAAAAATGTTGAATAGGCAACACTACATATATTTCATGAAGAATACAACATCTTCCAAAATCTATAAAAGAAGTAATGAGGGAGGGATGGGCAGAGGAGGAAGTAAAAGTTGGAGGAAACAAACAAGGGAGCATCCATGGCTGGGGAAAGATTAAGTAATAACAAAGCAATTTAAAGAGCAGAATTAAAGCAAAAAGGTTAGCAAGGATAGGAAAGAAGAGATATATCCAAAAACTACAGCAAGCATCAGGAGTAGCATTTATTAGAAAAATATATAATTAATAATCATTTAGACAAAGTCAACTTAAAATTCAATCAAGAGAGAAATCTACATTATATGTCAGCCATACTAATATTGTTTTAGATGCATATTTACAGATGGGTAAATGTTTGTGTTTGAATATATATAGATATGTATGCATGTTGCTCTATGTATGTGTATATCTAGATAGATAGATAGATAGATAGATAGATGGGTGGGTTTGAATGTATATATGTGTGTATATGTGTATGTGTATATATATGTAATGTATGTATACATAAATATATGTGTTTAACTATAGCCTGCTTGAGGAAGGTGGGTGTGTGGGGGGAATGAAAGGGAAAAAGAGAATAAAGTTAAAAAATGCATAGTAGAGAACAAAAGAATAACCTACAAGAGAGAAAAGATGGACATGCATGAATACAATTTCTTCAATTAATATATATCCTTTCTTGAACTGGTAATTTATTGTTATAGATTTTGAATCCTTCCTGATGCTCTTCTGGGCACATGACAATGTTTTGTTCTGTTCTGTTCTGTTTTGCCTTTTTCTGTTTTTTTATAAAAGTAAAACTATATATATATATATATATATATATATATATATATACACACATATATATATATATGTGTATATATATATATATATATATATATATATATATATATATATATATAGTCTAGTTGAGAATGGGGCTGGGAGTAAGAAACCAAGAATATTGATTTTATATAATGACTGAGAAATAACCAGGAAGAAAATATAGATAAAGGAATGGGGAGGGCAGTAAATTAAGAGACATTACAAGAAAACAGGAGAACAATAAAAAAAAAAAAAAAGAGAGAGAGAGAGAGGAGAGAGATTCAGAAGAGATAAATCTATAAATTCTCAAAGGAAATAAATGTAGCAATAGCATTTGGAAGAATTAATGGGTGAGGGGGAATAGAGAAAACAAGAACAAAAAGTCCACTGGAGAAGAAAGAAAGGAGGAATATAGAAAGGACATGCAATAGAGAGCCTTAGAGTAGGCAAAAAGCAAAGTAAGAGGAATTAAAAGGAGAAAGGGAAGATTGAGTTCAACAGAAGCTTTAAAAGACCAAGCCAAATCAAAGGAATGTGGGGAAATCCCATTTAACAATATGAATAGGAGCTTAAGAAGCAGCTTAGGGAGCTAAAAGGGAAGAAAAATTGCCTGTGATTTTAGCCTGAGCAATCAGGGTGAATATAAAGGGACCAGAAGGGGGGCTCTTCACACTCATCAAGGCAGGGAAAAGAGGCATGAAAATGGGAGAAAGGGTTGTTTGATATGCATAATATCGATGTTTGAAAGAAATATGACATCTGGCTTGGAAGATGTGATCAAGGCTCTGAACTGAGGAGAGGAAAGATCAGATTTACCAATGTCTATGTTCCCCAAAAGAAACGTGAAAGGGAAAAGTTATTTGAAGGATATGTCACATTTTTAGTATATGACAAGAAGGATAGTGTTGTGAAGGGATTTCAAGTGCATTTGGGAATAGAAAATATGGCTAGAAATAACAAAATTGTGACCTCGGAAGCCAAATATTTAGAAATTTTCTGTCAAGACATAGGATTGATGCATGCTTATTTGGTTACACATGCTATCACAATCTGGACAAGATTTTAAAAAGGAAGGAAATGGCCCAATAGATTGATAGGATCTATTTGCAATAAAGAGTAGAATTTGTGACATGTCAAATGACACATATATATATCTATATATATATATATATATGTGTGTGTGTGTGTCTTTTTCTTAAAGCACTATGGCAACTAATTTCTCAAAAGCCAGGATATTTGAGTAAATTAGATGAAGAAATAGCAAATGCTTCTTAGAGCACAATGCAATCTAATATGTTAGGAAAGAGCTGAAATTTGAATTAGAAGACATAGACTGAAATTTTTGCTTTTATACTTTATTCTTGTGCAACTTTGGGAAAGGTTCTCTGTTTCTCAGTTTCTTCAACTATAAAAATCAGGATTGTAGTAGATGAACATCAAAGACTTTAAATATGATTCCATCAAATCAAAACATAGTAAGGAACACCATCATGAGGGTGATTCAAAAAAACTATTTGGATGTTAATTGAAGAGAGTAGAACTAAGAGAACATTGTACACAGTAGCAGCAAGATTAGATGATTAATATCTATGTTCTCATTAAAAAAAAAAAAGTGATCCAGTACAATTCCATAGAATTTGAATGGAAAATGCCAGATGCATCCAGAGAGAGAACTGTGGATACTGAACATGGATCAAAGCAAAGTGTTTTCACCTTTTGATTTGTATGCTTGCTTGCTTTTTCTTTCTCAGTTTTTTTTCCCTTTTGGTATGATTTTTCTTGTTGAACATGACAAATATGTAAATATGTTTAGAAGGATTGTACATGTTTAACTTGTATTGGATTGCTTGTTATCTTGCGGAAAGGAGAAGTAAGAAAAGGGAGGGTTAAAAAAATTGGAACACAAAATCTTACAGAAATGAATGTTGAAAATTATCTTTGCATGTATAAGGAAAATAAAATACTATTGAGGGGAAAAAAAGACTATTCAGAGCAAATACAATGTTCTTTTTCTTTTTGATGTGTGGAAAGGAAGTTATATAACAATATTTTTATAGCCTGTAGAGTATGAGGATGTTGGTAGGTCCATCACCACCTCCTTGATGTTGATAGGAATACCAATTCTTGTAGCATATGTGCCTTGTAGACAAGGCATCTAAGCTCTCACAACCATAGTGACCTGTGCATCAGTAAAAGTGGATATAATCATCCAGTTGCTGTTTTCCCAAAAGCACAATGTGATACTTATCAAATGTATACAAGTGAGAAAACTTCCCCATCAGCTACTGAGGTTATACTTTCTTCTGGGAAAACTTGACTAGTAGAAGTTATGCCACAATTGTTCTATATCTATTGAGAGTAGAGGTTGGGTAGATTTGAGTGTGATTGCAAGAGTACTGCAAAATAAGGCTAGAAAAGTAGATCCACATCAACAGAGGGAATTTAAAATTAAACAAAGAAATTTAAACTTTACTTGCTTAGGCACTGAAAGGCAATATGATAATTTAGATGGATAGTCAGCCACAGAATTAAAAAAGGATTCAAGTTCAAATCTTGCTTCTGAGGCTTGTTTTAACTGAACAAGTCTCTTAACCTTTCAGTGCTATTAGTTATATCTCTAAAATAAACAATTGCAGAGAAATTAATTGCCTATTAGATTGGCAGAGGAAGTTTCATGACTAGGATTTCCTTATTCCAAAGAAATCACAGATCTAGTCCAAAAAAAGAAAAATGGAAATCAATGAAAAAGGAGTGACCTATGCTACTCTATATATAAAATCTGTATGTAACAAGAACTATTCTAACAGCAATATGTAGTATAAAATAGAAAAAGGAAGAAACTTCAGGAAAAACAACAGTTAGAAGATTAGTAGATTGTGTCAACATTAGTGGCTATGAAATAGAGAAAAGAATGTTATATATATATGAAAGAATCAACAGAACTAACAACTTACATTCTATGTGTCATATCTGTAATAACTCACTCAATAGAGAATCTACTCCTACTTGAACTCTTTTTCCTCTCTATATTCATACTGTTGCCAGAATAAACTTTCTTACATAGAAACATACAGATTATTCCATTCCTTTCTTTTTATGATGAGGCAATTGATATCAGGAAATATTAAAGTTAATTACTTCAATGAGTATTATACAAGTAAATCAGAAACGACAATGCCAATGGAAAAGATAATAACAAATGACAATTGATCTCGCATTCAGGACTTACATCCATTGGACTAAAATGAGAAAAATTCATATTATATCTAGATTTTTAAAAAAGTTCCTATCATGTAGACCATGGTATTTTCTTTAAGAAGATGCCAAGATATGGTAAGACAAGCTTAAAAAGAAGAATTGAGCTTATTATCTTTCCTACAATTCTCTAAAATCTCCAATGGAACTTTACATGCCCCATTACTAACAAGATATTTTCAATGAGTCTCCTGTGCATATATGCAAGCAATAGTCCCATTACTGCCTTCTATTTTACATTTAATATTTTCCAAACACATGTATTTCTAAGATAATGCAATTTCCCTGATTACATTTGCTACTTATTTCATTACTCTGTAGCTATTCTCAATGTATTTGTGTTGGTAATTGCAGATGGCATATTTTATAGGAAAAATGCCAGGAGTTGCTGTTTTGAAAAACAACTTCCAATCAAATGGTGAAGTGCATTTTAGTTACTCTGCATTTTCAGTGGGAAAACAGTATGCTTCCAGAATTCAGATGTAGCCAGGTATTGGAAGGATTGTCTCAAACTTGAAATAAGAAAGTCAACTGGAAGTGATATGGATGTTTCTAGACTATAGACTATAGATGTTTCACTACTAGAATGTGGGAACAAGATAGAATATTTCTCATATTCAATTCACAGTAAGATAATAATGTACTCAAAAGTTTAATTTCCTACTGAAAAAAAAAGACAAATAGTAAATTATTTTAGAAAAGAGTAATTTAATTTAATAACTTTCATTGTTATTAAATCAAAGACACAAAAAAAGTAGATTTCAGTCTACACACATATACATACACATTCATAGCCTAGCTAGATGGAGCAATTTATTATGATAAAAAGCCAATGAAGATAGCATTACAATTTTGAACTTTGTGTAAGTTCACTTTTGTTTTTTGTTTTTTTTTTTTCAGTTCCATGACCATAGGCCATAAATTCAATACTGTATGGCCAATGTTTTTGATTATGAGTAAAACTGGTCAATCCAAATAAACAAACATTTATTAAGTTTTAATAATGTATAAGATACTTTTATAGGTTTTGGTATTGAAACTGGTATAATGGAAAGCGGTGAGGGAATGAAGGAGGCCCAATATCTTTTGGTATTTTCTACTCAGCTAGAATCTAGCAGATGCCATAACTGTTCAGCCAAGAAGCCTCATTAGAGTTAAAAACCAACATATGGTAGCAGAAATCAGCTCAGAAGAAACATAGAGCAGAGAGCTATTGAATGTAGATATATATGTTGTATATGTTCATATGTTTTATATATATATATGTACATACATATATGTACTCATATAGATATATACACATATGCGTATACATTCATTTATGTATTTATATATGTGCACAGTTGAGAGCAGCAAAGAGTACTAGAGTTATGTCTTCATAAAAGAATACTAACTGTAGACTGCCTTGAATCTGACATAGCTTCCGATGGCCCATATGTGAGGGAATCTCTGAGTAATACAGTAATACAGACATATTTCACAAAAAAGTATGATTTACACAAGGTAAATCTTTTCCTACTCCTAGAAGTTAAAAGGAAATCTGAAAACATATGTTGTACCTTTAATAGGTCAAATGTTTTATCCTAACATGGATCACTTTCCCTAGATATCACCATTCCTAAAACTTAACTCTTTCCCTCCTCTTCTCTATCTCTGAACTTTTCTGATTTCCTTCAAGTCTTAGGTAAAACTATCTCTTCCACAAGAAGACTCATCTGAATCTCCCAAATGCTAGTGTCCCCTCTCTCTATTATTTCTATTTTTTTTTCTTGTGTATTTGGTCATAGTTGTTTGAACACTATCTCCCCTAGTCGACTGCAAATTCCTTGAAAGCAAAGGCTATTTTTTTAAACAACTTTTCTGTATATTCTCAAAGTTTAGTAGAATCTGGTACATAGTTGATGTTTGACTTTTTGGAGGATAATGCAAATACAATGGCACATATATCTATGTGCATATACATTGTGTGTAAACGTATACTTATGTGCCCACAAATACATATGTACTTATAAGCACATATATGTTTATACACATATGTTATATGTTGTAATAAAATATTACATGTGTGCATTGTGTCCATGCAGACTTATACATGCACATTAGATACTGATAAGTTAAGTTTTTGTGTAAATGTCTTATCTTGTTATTTAACTTGGCAAAAACTTAGAAAAAACTGAAGCCTGTCAATTTGGGCAGGGAGCCATGTGGGATCAGATGGAAGTTTCTTTGCCCCTGTTCTTTAGTGCAGTCAATCTCTTCTGTTCTTGTGAAAGTTTAAAGGAAAAACTGGTGAACTGGACCAAAGAAAAGGGCTCCTTGGAAATAGCTCCTGCTGCTCTGCTGTGATGGAAGCATGATGACTACTGCAGGCTACTGGCTTCTTAGCAGGCAGGGGCAGAGCTGCCAAGAAACCTGTGGTTTGCACCTGCTGCTTCAAGGTTTTGACTGCTCTGCTTTCCTTCTGGCTTCTGCCCTCCCAAGGAGTCTCAACAGGCCTTAAGCCATTGACTGGGAGGAGAAAGGGAAGAGAGGGCAAAGAAGGATGGAGGACAAAATCACAGTAGAGGGCTTAAGCCCCTTGAATCTTTTCTGAGAAGACATAGAGAATAGTAAGTATAAAAGTAGTCTACCCTATCCCTGTGGGCCCAAAACTTACCTCATTCATTACTGGGTAACATAGGGATCATGTGGGATGGCACACAACAGGAAAAAAAAATAATTACCTTCCTTTGTTTTCTGTGATTTGAAGAAGGCTGAAATGTATCTGTCTCACTAAAGACTCTCTTTTGCATCCTGCTGATGAGGTAATAGGGAACCTCAAAATGATGAGGTAACTTGAACCAAATCATGAGGTAAATACCTAATAATGAGGTATATACCTCAATAGGATTAAGTGAGGTCTAGTGGAAGGATTCGGGGTACAGGAAGTCACATGGAGCTCCCCTGCAACCCCCTTAGGATTCAGCTCAAGGATACAAAGTTAAATCAGGTCTAGTGGCGGGGAGAGTCCCCTGTAAATGAATTTACAAGCCGAAAGCCTAGATGGGTAAAAGATGTTTATTGCTAGGTTTGGAAGCAAGGTTAATGTCTGGTTAGTAAAAGGCATTAGATAGAGGAAGATATACGCCGAAAGCGGCAGGGACAGAGAATCTCTGATGCAAGCATCTTAGCTGGCATCTTTCAAATCTCTGAACCTAAGATGATTCTAGCTTTGCTCCTTTTATCTGCTTGAAGAAGTAATGGGCAGAGCTCAGGTTAATTCCTTGAAGGCCAGATTTTTGGCGGACTTTATCCAAGCCAGCTCAGATCCGGTGGGGGGGGCTGGGTGCAGCCCAAACTGGCTTTGACCAGATCTTGTATCAAAAGGGGCTGAAAACCCAAACCAATTGGGGGCTGGGTACAGCCCAAACTGGATCAGATACAGATCTTTTCCCTTAAGAATATCTTGTCCCAGATAGTGAATACAAATAGCAACCTAGTGTTTGATAAACCCAAAGATCCCAACTTTTGGGATAAGAATTCATTATTTGACAAAAACTGCTGGGAAAACTGGACATTAGTATGGCAGAAACTAGGCATAGACCCACATTTAACACCACATACTAAGATTAGATCAAAATGGGTCCAAGATTTAGGCATAAAGAATGAAATCATAAATAAATTGGAGGAACATGGGATGGTTTACCTCTCAGACTTGTGGAGGAGGAAGGAGTTTGTGTCCAAGAGAGAACTAGAGACCATTATTGATCACAAAATAGAACATTTTGATTACACCAAATTAAAAAGTTTCTGCACAAACAAAACTAATGCAAACAAGATTAGAAGGGAAGTAACAAATTGGGAAAACATTTTTACAGTTAAAGGTTCTGATAAAGGCCTCATCTCCAAAATATACAGAGAATTGACTTTAATTTATAAGAAATCAAGCCATTCTCCAATTGATAAATGGTCAAAGGATATGAACAGACAATTTTCAGATGATGAAATTAAAACTATTTCCACTCATATGAAAGAGTGTTCCAAATCACTATTGATCAGAGAAATGCAAATTAAGACAACTCTGAGGTATCATTACACACCTGTCAGATTGGTTAAGATGACAGGAACAAATAATGATGAATGTTGGAGGGGCTGTGGGAAAACTGGGACACTGATGCATTGTTAGTGGAGTTGTGAAAGAATCCAACCATTCTGGAGAGCAATCTGGAATTATGCCCAAAAAGTTATAAAAATGTGCATACCCTTTGACCCAGCCATACTACTACTGGGCTTATATCCCAAGGAAATACTAAAGAAGGGAAAGGGACCTGTATGTGCCAAAATGTTTGTGGCAGCCCTTTTCATAGTGGCTAGAAGCTGGAAGATGAATGGATGTCCATCAATTGGACAATGGTTGGGTAAACTATGGTATATGAATGTTATGGAATATTATTGTTCTGTAAGAAATGACCAACAGGAGAAATACAGAGAGGCTTGGAGAGACTTACATCAACTGATGCTGAGTGAAATGAGCAGAACTAGGGGATCATTATATACTTCAATAACAATAAAGTATGAGGATGTATGCTGATGGAAGTGGATATCTTCAACATAGAGAAAAGCTAATCCAATTCCAATTGATTAATGATGGACAGAATCAGCTGCATCCAGAAAAGGAACACTGGGAAATGAGTGTAAATTGTTATTTTTACCATCTGAATCCAATTCTTTCTGTGCAACAAGAAATTCAGTTCTACACACATATATTGTATCTAGAATATACTGTAATATATTTAACATGTATAAGACTGCCTGCCATCTGGGGGAGGGGGTTGGGGGAGGAAGGGAAAAAATCTGAATAGAAGTAAGTGCAAGGGATAATGCTGTAAAAAATTACCCAGGCATATGTATTGTCAAAAAAAAGTTATAATTATAAAATAAAATTAAAATTAAATAAAAAAAAAGAATATCTTGTCCCAAAGGTAGATCAGACAAGGAATCTTAAAGGGGCTACACCTGCAACACATCTACCTATGGCTAAAAAAAAAAAAATTAAAAAAAAATAAACAAACAAAAAAAAAAAAACTAAACTCTCTCATTAAGACATTGTCTCTGGAAAATTCCTCATTAGAGTTATTCACTTTCATTAAAGAAGTATCTAAAATAAAACCATTTTAACTAGAACTGGTAATCCCCTATTCCCTTAATCCCTAATCAGGGTTTAGTTTATTTAATTAGATTAGCTCCTATCACCTAGAAGAATCTGAATCCCTGAATATGAGCAGGGATGTTTTGTTTCTTGAAAGAAGGTGGTAGGTAATAATAATAATGGATGATATTTCTATAATATTTGTATATAGGGCCTCATTTGAGTATTATAGCAATATCATAAAGTAAGGATTTTGGATACTGTTATTTCTATTTTATGAATGAAAAGACTGGAGCTCAGAAAAACTAAGGAAATGTCAGAGGGGAAATTGGAATACCATTTTGGCTTTCTATCTATTGGACATCATTAAATCCATGTTTTTTGGAATAATGAGCTCAATATTTTATTTTAACTAAAACTCAACAGAAAGATGGATATCAAGTAAATTCTAAAGTATGAATTCAGAGATTTTCCTTTGGCCATTTTTCCTTGGTAATAGAATGAGGGATATAACTGCAGATAAGAGCCTAATTAATCAAGGTGGGGACCAGTCTCAGTTTGTGGCTGACACATCAAGAAACCCAAACAGCTTAAATATATCTGCCCCTCCTGATCCCACTTACTGCCTTTGGTTCTTCAAGCTAAACAAAGACAAATAGGACCACCAAGCACATGGACACATTCTTCCAAGAACACAAGAATAAAATACATTTACAATGGTTAGGTGCCTCAGCTTGTCGTCCAGTAGGAACATACACAAACTCACCCAAATTGAGAATTTAAGAAAAAAAAAAAATTCCTAGATGCTGAAGCCTTGTTGTTTCTAAGGTGACAAGGTCCTGCATGTGCATCATACACTGAGAATCCTACAATTTCAGTGTTATATGAATTTGCATCATTGCTTGGTAGGTTCAAGATGATTATAATAGATAATGTTTTCAGGTTGCCCTAATCAGACTCCTCAATTAATTGCTCACTGAATGGTGAATTAGTACCTAGTGGGGTCACTTCCATGAAGATTCAGATATAGTTTTTCTAATGTCCCAGGACATTATCACATTGGCAATTAAAACAAAACAAAACAAAACAAAAACAAAACTATGCTACTGGATAAAAGGACTCTTCTTGTCCTGGGATTGGAAAGGCAATTTCTCTTTCAATTCTCTAATTAGTTTATGGTGTCAACATTTAACTAAATAATGTATTCTCTTGGAATTTTTCTTGGTGACCAGTTGTCTACCAAATTTTTTTCAAAATTCTTTCCAATTTTGTAAGTAAGTAGTTTTTGCCAAATAACAACATCCCAGTAACTATTGTCTGGGTTAACAAATACTGTGATTGTTTGCTTGTATACATTGTTTCCTAATCTACTCTGTTGATCGACCTAATTTTTTTTTAACAATAATAAATTATTTAAAAATATTTGCTATTTTGTAATATATAGTTTCAAGTCTGGAACAAATAGACTTCTTCCTTGCCACTTTTTTTTTCATTACCCTTGAGACTCAACATATTTTTGTTATTCCATATGCAGTTCATCATTATTATTTTTCAGGATTTACAGAATATTCACTTGATAATTGAATTGATAAAATATTGCTCAAGATAATACTGTCATTTTTTGTCTTGACTTACCTACAAACAATTACTTATTCTCTATTTATTCAAGTCCATATTTATTTCTGTAAACAGTTAGATTAATGTAGATCTACAGATATCTTGTCTTATAACAAATATTTTAGCTTTTATAGCTATTGAAATGGAATTTATAGTTCTAGCTCCTTCCATCAGTTTTTGTGGTTAATTACATTTTTTCAACTTTGTTAAAGTTGTTTCAATTAATTTTAATTATTAATTGTTGCTCTCTAAAAACATGTAATCTGCAAAAAAATATAATTTTGTTTCTTCTTTGCCTATGATTATCTTTCAATTTTTTTCTTCTTTTATCATTATAGTTAGCATATTTCATACTATGTTGAATCAAATTGTTGACAATAGACAATATTTACTCCTGATCTCAATGGAAAGTCCTTTAATGTTAAATCATCACACAAAATGCTGAATCTTGGTTTTAAGCAGATTTTACCTAACAATCTAGGTAAATCTAGGAAAGTCTAGGCTTAAGTTCCACTTCCTCTTTGAGACTCTGTACTTCCTTTTCTAATTTTTTCTAACTTTTTTTCATAATCATTTTTTTTTTTTTGGAATTTTTAATTTTTTTCTTTAGATTTTCCTCAATGTCTCATTTGACTTTTGAAATTTTTTTTTAAGTTCTTTTATAAATTTTCTCTGAGCAGGGAGTGATTTCATGTTACTCTTTGGGGAAAAAGCTGTTTTTTGCTAATGTGTCCTCTGAAGATGAACCCAGGTCTTCCCTATTCCCATAATATATTTCAAAGGTGAAGTTCTTTCTTCTTTGTTACTTCATTCTTTTATAATAAGAAGTATTAGTCTAAGCACCTCTAATTGTGGAGTGAAGATGGTATCTCAAGCTTCCCTTCAGCTCTCTTCTCTGACCAGGAACCCCAAACCAAGAGCTTTACCCTCCTGCAAGTGCCCATAGCCAGCAGTTTCCCTGTTCACTGCTTTTCTCACTGGGTACTGGTTCCTTTTTGTCCAAGGAATATCCCCACAGCACAGCTGAGCCCTGTGTTCCCAATCAGCTGAGGTTCCCTTAGTCTTCTGTATTCATATATCAAATCCACAAACCATTTAGGAGGTGAAAGTCTGTGGTTCCTTCAGAGCTAGCCCAGAGGTGATTGCATTTAAGACAGGTTAATCCCCAGCCTGGGGTCTTTCTTAAGATCTCCAGTTGTATCAGAAGAACTCCATTTCTGCTCCAACTCTTCCTGATTTTTTACCAATCTATGTTCACTCCGAAGCAAAAATTTGATCCATTTGTGTGGGAAATTTGGAGAGTTTGAAATTTACCTACTATTCTGCCAACTTTCCAGAATCTTCCCCTTAGGTTTTACTTCCTTCCCAAGGTATTCTTGAATGGATTTGCCAGGTTCTGTGTACAATGGCAAAGACTAGGCCATTCCTTTAAGAAACTATGAAACTTCTCTGGTACTGACTTTTTGCTAGGACCTCTATAATGCCACAAGGCTCTGGTATAACTCTTGTATTAGTTATTACCTGGGGTCCTTCCATGCTTTTACTAGGCTCTAAGACTGCTGCAGCATATACTTTGCAGCTCTTGTTCTCCCTATCATTGTCAATATCCATATAAAATGGTTTTGTTTAAAGCCTTTCTATTGACATTAGACCTGGGGCTACACCTTCTAATGCTGAATAGAGTTCGGCTCTCAATTCCTGCAGGGTCTAATTGCCCTAGGCCTATTTTATAAACTTTTGAACTATACTTGTTTGTCTATTGTTCCTACCGGATTGGTAGTAAATCTGCATATCTGGGTAGAGGAGTCTATAGATGATTCTCCTTATTTTTCAGTGTATTTTAAACTTGTAGAAATTGTGAGATATCTAGTTTCCCCTAAGTCTTAGCATACCACCATCTTCCACAAATTTTGAAATATTTCCTACTATTTTAACTTAGTTTGCTTGTCCCACTGTTTTCTAGACTATTCATGCTCACTCACTAGTTCTCATACTTTTTCATCATGCAGACCATCAAGGGAAGATGACATTTCTTGTTCACTACCTTTTTTTTTTTTCTTGTGATCTTTTTTCTCTTGAGAAAATATAGTTTTCCCCTTTTGACTCTACCAAATTCAACAATATTTCTTGGGAAACTCTTTTTCTACCCACCCTCCATTTACCTGCAGATATAAATTCTCCTATCCTCATAATAAATAAATTCTCACATTGATATAGGTAGGTAATAAAACTAAAATCTAAGGGAGTATGTTTAAATCACATCTCCTCCAGTCATTCCCTATATGAAACATTTTATTCAAATTGTGAGATTCAGCGTCTTTACCATTAAAATGTGGGTGTTAATACCTCATATGGTTGTAAGGATACTGTAGAAGTGCTTTGAGAACTGTAAGTCAATGTAAAAATTATATTGTTGCCATGAAGATGAAAGGAATCAGGTTTATAAGTTCCATGGCTGTTCTTAGTTTTTGGAAAATAGGGAGATATTTCAGGAGAATTATAGAAAGAAATTTCTATTTGCTAGCTTAAGAAATCTATAGATCTGACATGTAACTTAAATACCATGAAACTACAAATTAATAATTTTAAGTTCTATTTTATCAACAGCACTTCCTCCATTTTAATTTCTATGATGTGGTTTCATAGATTTTAAGAACAATATTCTGTTTGTAAATCTTTTCTTTCAAAAACACTAATTATTAAATGAGACTGGATACTTTTCCATTAAAAAGTCAAAAAATTGAGAAAAATGTTGATCTACTTGTACAAGGTCTGATTTTGAAAGGGTTGCAATTTTCCTTGTCTCATCTTATTGTTGTTCATCCCTTCATTTTCTTTTCTTTTTCTTTTTTTTAATTAATTTTATAATTATAAAAAAAATTGACAGTATATATGCATGAGTAATTTTTTTATAACATTATCCCTTGTATTCATTTTTCCAAATTTTCCCCTTCCTCTCTCTACTCCCTCCCCTAGATGACAGGCAATCCCATACATTTTACATGTGTTACAGTATAACCTAAATACAATATATGTGTGTAAATACCATTTTCTTGTTGCAGGTTAAGTATTGAATTCCAAAGGTATAAGTAACCTGGGTAGATAGACAGTAGTGCTAATAGTTTACATTCAATTCCCAGTGTTCCTTCTCTGGGTGTAGTTGTTTCTGTCCATCATTGATCAACTAGAAGTGAGTTGGATCTTCTTTATGTTGAAGATATCCACTTCCATCAGAATACATCCTCATACTTTATTGTTGTTGAAGTGTATAGTGATCTTCTGGTTCTGCTCATTTTACTCAGCATCAGTTCATATAAGTCTCTGCAAACCTTTCTGAATTCATCCTGTTAGTCATTTCTTACAGAGCAATAATATTTCAAAACCTTCATATACCATAATTTACCCAACCATTCTCCAATTGATGGACATCCATTCATTTTCCAGTTTCTAGTCACTATGAATAGAGCTGCCACAAACATTTTGGCACATACAGGTCCCTTTCGCCTCTTTAGTATTTCTTTGGGATATAAGCCCAGTAATAGCACTGCTGGATCAAAGGGTATGCACAGTTTGATAACTTTTGGGGCATAGTTCCAAATTGCTCTCCAGAATGGCTGGATTCTTTCACAACTCCACCAACAATGTAGTAGTGTCCCAGTTTTCCCACATCCCCTCCAACATTCATCATTATTTGTTCCTGTCATTTTGGCCAATCTGACAGGTGTGTAGTGGTATCTCAGAGTTGTCTTAATTTGCATTTATCTGATTAGTTGTGATTTGGAACACTTTTTCATATGAGTGGATATAGTTTCAGTTTCATCATCTGAGAATTGTCTGTTCATATCCTTTGATCATTTATCAATTGGAGAATGGTTTGGTTTTTTATAGATTAGGGTCAGTTCTCTATATATTTTAGAAATGAACCTTTATCAGAACCTTTAACTGTAAAAATATTTTCCCAATTTGTTACTTCCCTCCTAATCTTGTTTGCATTAGTATTGTTTGTACAGAAACATTTTAGTTTGATGTAATCAAAATCTTCTATTTTGTGATCAA
Source organism: Sminthopsis crassicaudata (assembly GCF_048593235.1). Lineage (NCBI taxonomy): Eukaryota > Metazoa > Chordata > Mammalia > Dasyuromorphia > Dasyuridae > Sminthopsis > Sminthopsis crassicaudata. The sequence goes on from NC_133619.1 coordinate 378,345,695, forward strand.
TAATGACCTCTAGTTCTCCTCTGGTCATAAATTTCTTCCTCCTCCACAAGTCTGAGAGGTATACTATCCTCTGTTCCTCTAATCTATTTATGATCTCATTCTTTATGCCTAAAGCATTGACCTATCTTGATCTTATCTTGGTATATGGTGTTAAGTGTGGATCCATATCTAATTTCTGCCATACTAATTTCCAGTTTTCCCAACAGTTTTTTTCAAATAATGGATTTTTATCCCAAATGTTGGTATCTTTGGGTTTGTCAAACTCTAGATTGCTATAGTTGTACCCTATTTTGTCCTTTGTACCTACTCTGTTCCACTGATCGACTGGTCTATTTCTTACCCAGGTTTAGATCAGGTTCACCTAGGCCACCTTCATCTGATATTTTTTTCATTAATTCCCTTGAAATTCTCAGACTTTTATTCTTCCATATGAATTTTGTTGTTATTTTTTTCTAGGTCATTAACATAGTTTCTTGGGAGTCTGATTGGTATAGCACTAAATAAATAGATTAGTTTGGGGAGTATTGTCATCTTATTATATTCGCTCGGCCTATCCACAAGCACTGAATGTCTTTCCAACTATTTAAATCTGACTTTATTTTTGTGGCAAGTGTTTTGTAATTTTGCTCATATAATTCCTTACTTTTCTTTGGTAGATTGATTCCCAAATATTTTATATTCTCGACAGTTGTTTTGAATGGAATTTCTCTTTGTATCTCTAGCTGTTGCATTTTGTTGGTGATGTATAAAAATACTGAGGATTTATGTGGATTTATTTTGTATCCAGCAACTTTGATAAAGTTGTGAATTATTTCTAATAACTTTTTATTAGAATCTCTGGGATTCTCTAAGTATACCATCATATCATCTGCAAAGAGTGACAGTTTGATATCCTCATTACCTACTCTTATTCCTTTAATCTCTTTCTCGACTCTTCTTGCCGAGGCTAGCATTTCTAATACAATATTGAATAGTAATGGTGATAGTAGGAAACCTTGTTTCACGCCTGATCTTACTGGGAAAGGTTTCAGTTTATCTCCATTACATATTATGCTTATTGACAGTCTTAAATATATGCTCCTGACTATTTTAAGGAGTAGTCCATTTATTCCTATACTCTCAAGCGTTTTTAGTAGGAATGGATGTTGGATTTTATCAAATGCTTTTTCTGCTTCTATTGAGAGGATCATATGGTTTTTATTAATTTGATTATTAATATGGTCAATTATACTAATAGTTTTCCTAATATTAAACCAGCCCTGCATTCCTGGTATAAATCCAACTTGATCATAGTTTATTATCCTGGGGATGATTTTCTGAAGTCTTTTTGCTAATATCTTATTTAAGATTTTAGCATCAATATTCATTAAGGAGATTGGTTTATAGTTTTCTTTCTCAGTTTTCGATCTTCCTGGTTTAGGTATCAGTACCATATCTGTGTCATAAAAGGAGTTTTGTAGGACTCCTTTATCCCCTATTTTTTTCAAATAGTTTATATAACATTGAGGCTAATTGTTCTTTAGATGTCTGGTAGAATACACATGTAAATCCAACTAGTCCTGGGGATTTTTTCCTGGGGAATTGATTAATAGATTGTTCTATTTATTTTTCTGAAATGGGACTATTTAAGCAATTTACTTCCTCCTCTGTTAATTGATAGGAAGCCTGTATTTTTGGAGGTAGTCCATTTCACTTAAGTTATCAAATTTATTGGCATAAAGTTGGGCAAAGTAACTCCTTATAATGTCTCTAATTTTCTCTTCTTTGGTGGAAAGATCCCCCTTTTCATTTGTAAGACTAACAATTTGATTTTCTGCTTTCCTTTTTCTGATCAGATTTATGAAAAGTTTATCTATTTTACTGGCTTTTTCATAAAACCACCTCTTGGTTTTATTTATTAATTCAATTTCTTTTTACTTTCAATATTATTGATTTCTCCTTTTAATTTTACTATTTCAAGTTTAGTTTTTGGTTGGGGGTTTTTAATTTGGACTTTTTCTAGCTTTTTAAGTTGCAGGCCCAATTCATTAATCTTTTCTTTCTCTTTTTTGTTCAAATAAGCCTCTAAAGATATAAAATTTCCCCTTTTTACTGCTTTAGCTGCATCCCACAAATTTTGGTATGATCTCTCATCATTGTCATTATCTTGGGTGAAATTATTGTTTCTATAATTTGCTGTTTCACCCAGTCATTCTTTAAGATGAGATTATTCAGTTTCCAATTACTTTTTGGTTTATTTACCCCTAACTTCTTATTGAATGTAGTTTTTATTGCATTGTGATCTGAGAAGAAGGCATTTATTATTTCTGACTTCCTGCATTTAATTTTGAGATCTTTATTCCTAATATATGGTCAATTTTTGTATAGGTTCCATAAACTGCTGAGAAGAAAGTATACTCCTTTCTATCACCATTCAGTTTTCTCCAAAGGTCTATCATACCTAGTTTTTCTAATGTTCTATTTAGCTTTTTTAATTTCTTTCTTATTTGTTTTGTAGCTTGATTTATCTAATTCTGAGAGTGCAAGGTTGAGATCTCCCAGTGTTATAGTTTTGCTGTCTATTTCTAATTACAATTTTCTTAACTTTTCCTTTAGGAAGTTAGATGCTATGCCACTTGGTGCATATATGTTTAGTATTGATATGGCTTCATTGTCTATGCTACCTTTTAGTAGGATATAGTTTCCTTCCTTATCTTTTTTAATTAGATCAATTTCTGCTTTTGCTTGATCTAAGGATGGCAACCCCTACTTTTTTGGCTTTACCTGAAGCATAATAGATTCTACTCCAACATTTTACCTTTACTTTGCATGTATCTTTCTGCTTTAAGTGTGTTTCCTATGAACAACATATTGTAGGGTTCTGACTTTTGATCCAGTCTGCTATCTGCCTCCATTTAATGGGAGAGTTCATCCCATTCACATTTACAGTTAAAATTACTAATTCTGTTTTTCCTGCCATCATATTTTCCCCTTTATGCTTTTTTATCCCTTGACCCCCCTGAACCTCTTCCCCAATATTTAATTTATAGACACCACTTGTGACGAGCAGCACTCCCTTTTTAGTATCCCTCTCCCACTCCTTTTAAGTCCCTTCCCCTTTCTTGTACCCTTCCCTTATTCCCCTTTTCCTTTTCCCTTTTTCTCTCCCCCCTTTTAATGAGGTGAGAGAGAATTCTCTGAAAAAACAAATATGTCAATTATTTACTCTTTGAGTCTAGTCTGATTAGAGTAAGATTCACACAATGTTTCTCCCCCTCTCCAAATTCCTTTAAATGGGGTAGATTTTCTATGCCTCTTCCTGGGATGTAATTTCCCTCTTTTTATCTCTCCTTCCCCTTTTTCTGATACTATCCCCTTCCCTTTACTACTCCCCCCATTTTTTTTAATATTATAGCAGTAAAAAAAAATTATCCATGCAGACTTTCTGTATATCCACAACAGAGATGCAGTTCTCAAGAGTTCTTTTTACCTTTTTCTGCTTCTCTTCAGTCTTGTGGATGTAGATCAAAATTTTTGTTTAAGTCTGGTTTTTTTCTTAGAAACAATTGGAATTCCTCTGTTTCATTAAATGACTATCTTCTTCCATGGAAGAAAATGATGAACTTAGCTGGGTAGTTTATTCTTGGTTGCAATCCTTGTTCTTTTGCCTTTCGGAATATCAGGTCCCAGGCACTTCGATCCTTTAATGTGGAGGCAGCCAGATCTTGTGTGACCCTTATTGTGGTACCTTGATATTTAAATTGTTTCTTTCTAGCTGCTTGCAATATTTTTTCCTTAGTTTGGTAGTTCTGCAGCTGTTCTGTGGAGTTTTTTTTTTAGGGTCTTTTTCAGAAGGTGTTCTATGAATTCTTTCAACACCTATTTTCCCTTCTGTTTCTATTATCCCTGGATAGTTCTCTTTGATGATTTCCTGTAAAATAGAATCTAGGCTTTTTTTTTTTTTCATAGTTTTTGGGAAGTCCAATGATCCTCACATTACCCTCCTAGATCTATTTTCCAGGTCTACAGATTTTCCCAGTAAGGATTTGACATTATTCTCCAGCTTTTCTTTTCTTTTCTTTTCTTTCTTTTTTTTTTTTTTTTTTTTTTTTGTTTTGTTTTTTTGTTTTGTTTTGTTTGACTAATTCTTGGTTTCTCAATGAATCATTCATTTCTATTTGTTCAATCCTGATTTTTAATGAGTTATTTTCTTCATTCACATTTTTTAGTTTTTTTTGTATATGCCCAATTGAGTTTTTAAATGAATTATTTTGCTCTGTTTAATTTTTTTTCCCATTTCACTAATTTTTTTTAGTGAGTTATTTTCTTTTTCCAATTCAGAAATCCTACTTTCCTGTGATTTTTTAACCTTTTCTAATTCACAAATTTTGTTTCCCTGCACCTCCTGTGAATTTTTTATTTTTTCAAACTCAAATTTCAGGACGTTGTTTTTCTCTATCAAAGCTTCTCTTTCCTTTACCCTTTTTTCTTCAAACTCTCTTAACTTTTTAATAGTCTCTTCTAGGAAAGAGTTATGTGATGGGGGGCAGGTATCATTCCCCTTTAGGGTGTTATCTGGAGACTGTCTGGTGTTGGCTTCCTTGGGGTTGGATACCTGCTCTTTCTCTGTGTAGAAGGTGTCAATTGTTCTCTTCAGCTTCTTACTCATTGTTAAAAATCTGTTGGGGTCTGACTTCGGAGTAAAAAGTTTATTTATATACCAGCTTCCTCCCAGACTGGATGGATGCAAAGTCCTGTGCCCAAGGTAAGAGAGAGCTCTGGGAGAGTGTTCCCCTCCCCCCTCCTGGAAATGCCTCAGAGGTGGTTAGCACGGCTGCAGCTTCAAGGAATGCCCAGTGAAGGACCCCACTGTGTGGCCTAGCAACTGCCCTGAGGTTTAAAGGATGAACAGTGAAAGCTTCACAAACCCCAGCCAATGCCTTCTGTGGGGCCCTGGATATCAGCAGCTGATGTGAAAAGCTCCTGGGCTCAAACTGGAAGTGTCTGCCTGGAAACCGCGGTCCCTACTTCAAAGATTCTGCTTCTCTGGGAGTTCTGTTTCTCTGGGAATTCCGCTGCTCCTAGAATTCCACTGCCTCAAGCTGAGCCCCACTATGTGGATTAGAGGCTGCCTCGGGCTGTGTCCCTGCTGTTCAGGCTCTCAACTACCCCAAGGAGTAGCCCTGGGCAGCAGAAGGTGGCTGCACAGCCATGCCAAGATCTGTTAGGTCACTTCTGGATTGGGGTGGTTCTAGGATCTGGCTTTATAGTTTAAAGTGACTTAATTTCATTTCTGAACAGCTGTTTTATAAGAAGAGCTAACAGCCTGTGTCAGATTCCTCTATCTCAGTGGCTTCTCTGATCCCAGAGCTCTCCTCCGCCTGATTGGCACAGTGTGCTAGCACCTAACTCTGTCTGTGCTGGTCTTTTTTTTTTCCTCCCCTCCGAACCGACCTTTTCTGTTGAAATTCCAGATTCTCTTCAGCTGGTAAATTGTACTTCTAATCCTTGTGGTTTTTATCAGTCCAGTGTTATTTTTGAGGCTGATTTAACTAATTGGTATTGAGGGAAGAAGGGAGCTAACAAATTCGCATGTATCTTCTCTGCCATCTTGGCTCCGCCCCCCATCCCTTCATTTTCAAAGATCAATAATATCACATGTTAATATGTTGACTTGCCTATGAATTAGATTAATTGAGGGAGAATTTCACAATCATCAATCTCCTCTCTCTTATGGAGTCATTGAAATCTAGTGAAAAGACAAAAGTCAAGATGATTATCAATGGCCTGAGATGCAATATATGATCTTGGCATCTTTGATTTCTGACCAAGCTCTAAACACTCCACAGAATCTATTTCAGCCACTTCATGGCCATGAGAAGAAACTGTTCTGATTAATCCATTCTTACAGGGGAGTTTTCACATACTTGAAGCAGACATTCCCCTAGCTCATCAACAAATTTGCCTATTACTTATCCTCTACCCGATTTTAACCCATGGGCAAAATGATTTTATAGGTTTGTGGCCATTATGCATTCTACAACTTTGAAGCCCTAAATAAGAGTTGGGTGAAAGATGGATACAAAGCCCTGAAAAGGACTCTGCAAAGCCTTCTCACTAGAGGTGTTAATTCTATCTCAAAATGTTATGTATACCATCTTAATATATTGCTTCACCTTACAAAAGTTCAAAATAGAGCTTGGTTCTCAGGTCAATGAATGAATCTTTGAATGGGATTCTTATACTTAGAAGTGAGGACAATTTGGGTTTTAATCTTGTCTTAAATATCTAACCATTGGTTTGATTATAAAGAATAAGAAGTAATACAGTACCTTGAGTGATGATTTAAGTCTATAGTATTTTTATCTATCTTACAGATGAAGAACCCAAGATTCAGAGAAATCACTTGTCCATGGTCATATAGACAATAAATTAAAGAGACCAAGATTCAAAGTCTTTCTGACACTGAATCCAACACTTTATCCATTATGCCATATTATCCTTCATAATGTATCATTGACCTCTCTTTTTCACCCCACTATACCTTTACCTATTCAGTGTTCACACTGAGATCTGAGAATGTCTCATGTAAATAGAAAAATGGGGGGTAGGAACACTTTATGTTTTACAAGGTTTTTTATATATGTCATTATATTTTATACTATCAAATACCTTGTGAAATTGACTCAATTTATTATCCTAATCTTACAAATGAGAAAACTGAGATGGAAATATTCATATAACTGCTAAGAGTTTAAGATAAGATTTGAATTCAAATTTTCACTCCAAGTTCATCATTCCCTTCACTGTACTATATTTTAAAATAAAAGGTAAATCAGTAAGAGTCAGGAGGCTCTTCTCTAAGCCACTATGTATAGGGACTTGCAAAGAATCTGACTAGGAATTTGAGAAAATTCAAGGGGACTAAAGCTATGTCACTTAGAAGTAGTCAGCTGACAGAGGACTTCAGGTGAGTGATTTTCTGATAATTGAGATAATTGGTATCAGTGGTCAAGAGCTTAATAGAAAGTTATTGCCTATCATCACCAACCAAAATTAGAGAAAAGTGGAGCTTCGTTTAAAGATCTGTTGCTTTCTGTCACCATTTCTGTTTTAAGAGAAAACAACAACAACAACAACAACAAAAAAAAAAAAAAAAAAAAAAAAAAAAAAAAACCAGAGAGGGCTTTGCAACTACTTGAGATGGATGATTTTTTTTTTTTTTTTAGTATTTCCTTTTTTTTTAATGTTTGAGCTCTGCCCCTGGAATGTAGGGGGTGCTATCCCAAGCTTCCTGTGCAGCTCTTATCTTGCCTTTGAGAACAGCATCCCCTTGTGTTTGCAGGGGTAGCTCTGCCTGTTCTGTTCAGGACACAGCCTGGTTTCCCAGAGTTTCTTTCTGAGCTGGGACTAGAGGCTGTCCTCCTGCTATGCTCCTCTGATGAGCCAGAACTGAGGGTCTTAGTTGTTGATTTGCTGTGATTAAGACCCTTTCACCACCTTTCCCAAATCAATCTGAGCTGGCTGCAAACCCTTTTCTCCCCAATAAGACTGACCTTTCTTGAAGTTTTTCAGTCCATCTTGAGCTGGAGAGGGGTTCCCTTCCATCAGACTCTGTTCAGAGCTGTGGTTTCACATGGATTTTTGAGGAAAACTGGGAAAGCTTGAGCAGCTTCCTGACTTTACTCTGCCATCTTGGCTCTACCCACAGAAAAAGAAGTGGGCCACATTGAAGAATATCCCAAGTTCTCTATTATCCAATTACAATTGAGGAAAAAACCCATGATTTATTATTATTAAAATAAAGCTAATCTCAAGGAATTCATTAATTGCCAACTCATGTTCCTATTTTCTAATTTTTTAGAAATTTTTAAAAAGAAATATTCCAAAGTTATCCATGAAGGGAAAGCATGAAAGGAGAATAGTTTGGCTTTTGCAGATGATATTTTATAGCAAACTATATCCTTTTAGTTGCACAATTGATTGAAAGCTACCAAGTATACAAGATCCTATTGAGCTTATTATATAACTTTAAAAGTTTTTGATTGGGTAGAGCAAAAAACAGCCTTTAAGGTTTTCATTCAATAAGGTTCTTCACATGTATGTTTTGAGATCATGTATATTTCTTTGAAAGATATGACAATAAAAGTAATTTTGATAATTTTTATCAATATTTTAGCAAAGAAAAAACAAGGAGTTAAACATTTTCCAAATACATCTGATAATCAGTCATGAAGGACATGTAATATAGAGTCCAAATGGAAGAAAAATCCTCTATAGATAGTGACACCCACCAGAGATTTCTTTTTGTGTATGGCTTTTTAAGGATTGCTTTATGCCTTAGTGCTTTGAAGAGTCTCCTTAAAGAAAATTTTAATCATTCAAATGAGATCATCTTAATTGCTAAACAGGAAATACCATGTGGATAAAAAATGCTTATTGCTCAAACTTCCAGTGATAGTCAACATGCTGGTCCATAGGAACATAACTCTTGCACAGAGATGAAAATGGGAAAAATCTGGGCCTAAATCTGACTAGAAGGAAGTAAGTACATACAAGACGTTGGGATTGAATTTATAAAATGTTGCAGCACTTTTAATAATCTTTGAGTATTTCCCTAATCTAAAAAAACCTTAGCTTTTTAATATTAACATTCTTCTGAAGATTCTACATGGCATTAAAAATTATAACACAATCCCCAATGGCACTAACATATTTGTATCTGTATTCACTAGCATGATACTTTAAACTTAATAGCTATTATATGAACTTTTATTGTTTTGGGGGGGCAAAATTAGGTTGAAGTTTATCAATAATTATGAATTACTGTACAAAAAATGTGCCTTAAATTATCAAAGAAATGAGCATGGTTAGAAAAGAAAATAAGTCAAGTATACTAGCAGATCAAAGACTAAATGATGCATAGCCTACCTTCTTACTTCCCATTACTACTTACATCATGTTAAGAAACCTAGTGAAAGGCTTACATGCACACATTGAAAGGACCCTGGATGGAGGATTTATAGCAGAATGAGGCAAAAATATCACAGCAGGAGGGAATATCAATGAGTCAATGGGTACTTTTGAAGGAGGGTTTACTTCGTTGAGGTCATAAGTCCACTGAAGCACTGAGGCATCAGAAAGTAAGATGTGGACACTATCTTCATCTTTCAGGGTTGATCTTTACACTGTATGAAATGAAAATGCTGTGATATTCAGTTTTTGTTTGTTTGTTTGTTTTTTTTCCTTTGCCTTCCCTTGAAGCACTTACTCTACTTATCTTCAGGTTCTTAGAGAAATTGCCTGAAAGCAAATGGGCTCAAATAATAATAGGAATTCTTTTCAGAGGTGAGAGACTTTGCATGTTTACATGCACATCAGACTTTTTACATGTACTCATTGGATTTTTCTTGCTTTTTTGGAAAAATTTTTTCCCTTCCTCCTTCTTTAAATTATCTAGTATAAAGGATGACCCTCTTGGAGGGAGGATTTATAGTGATAAACATAACTGATATAAAAAATAAATATATCAATAATTTTTTTTAAACTATAGCAGGAAAAATAATTGATATGTAACAAAACTTCAACACTAACTAGGTTGTATATTGATTTTAGGCATAGGACTTTTTTCATAAAACTTGGAAGAAAAATAACTCATCTCTCTGTTTTCCCCTTCAGTTATTTTCTTTTAAGTTACAGTCATGACTAGCTGTAGGGGAACATTGGAATGCTATTATTTTCCTTGGAGGAAGGGAGAAAAAAGGGAAGGGAAGAGGGAAAGGAATAGGCCTTCCTTAAGTATAAAGTAAACCAGTTGTTTTTTTTTAGGGAAGTATCACTCTATGACTTTTTTTTTCTTTCTCGTTTTATAAAACTGCAATCTCTGAACTTCAAAAGGATAGCCCTACAACATTTTGCAATTAGAAATCTGATGCTGAAGGTTACAGTAGAGATCCCTGCCTTTTGCTTGCACTGGAGTGCCATCTAGTGGAATTATAAATCATTGTTATGCATCTGAAACATTGTTCAGTTGGAGTTATTTGCAAACTTTTCATTGTATCATTCTAGGGAAGTTATTTGAAACTTCTCGTTTCACAACAATTCCCCACTCCCAATACCATCTTATTATACTCCTGCCATGTCTGCACATATACACATACACACACAACATATGCACACAAAATAGATATTAACTGTACTATTGAAAGACTGGAAATTAAGCTTACAATTAGCTATTTTCTTCTACAACTTTTCATTGTATGCCTTTTTCTTTTCTATACCCCATGGGTTTTATACATTGCTTCCAAGGTTAATAATAAAAAGGTTCAACAAGACTGTTACTTTCTTCCCTGATAATGAAGAAATAAAAGGACTAATTCTTTCCTCAAACTATCTCCACCCAACTGTAGTGTCCTTTCTCTGCAGGGTTTGTTGCTTCTTACTATTTGTGGGATCTAGGAAATTACTTGACTCAACTAAGTTTAATAATTTAGGTCTGGGCTTCAATTAACTTTTCAATAAAATGGAAGTTGGAATGGATGACCTCTAACATCTCTTCTAACTACAAATCTTAAACTTTTTTACTCCTATAAATATTTGCTGAAGTAAATAATGCTGAAACCCACAAACCAAGGGATTTATTAAACATTGGTATTTATTTTCTCCCATTTAACTTGTCATATTACTCTTACATTACCATATTATTATTCTTTCCAAGAAAATTTATTGGCTGCTAAAGAAGAACAACATAGATTTAGAACTAGAAGTGACTTTAGAGGTCTTCTAATACAACCCTCTTATTTTACAGATCAACAGACCCAGTGAGGCTAAAGTAACTTGCCTGAGGTCACATATTCTGTGTGCAGCATAGCTGGATTTATAGTCTTTGGATTATAAACCCAGCATTATTTTGCTATACCAAACTACATTTTTCTTTAATATAAAATGAAAACATTTTAGCTTGTTTAGTCCAAGCTTTCAAATTCAGTCTCCAATCTGCTTTTCTGGGTTTAAAACATGCAGTGTAATTTTCAACAAAACTAATTTATTTGCTACTTTCCAAACTTTATCTTTCATTTCCTTGCCCTGTGTTTTTGAATACCTAGAATTCAGCCCTTCTTCACTTAGACCTTGAGAATCTTTAGCTGCCTTCATGCCTCAGTTCAGCACTTTTTTTTCATCCTTTTCAAAGGAAACCTTTTAGGATACCCTAGTTTGTAACTTTTCTCCTTTCTTAAATTATCATGTATCTAATAATCCAATTACATGTTTTAGCTATCAAATAGAATAAAAAAGATTAAAAGAAGACAGTAAAATATGATTTTTCTTTGGTTTGATACTTACTATTTTTCACATAGTAGGTGCTTAAGTACTGCTTTCCAGATTGATAGGAAGGCACATGTATGAAAGGGACTTGAGAAGTATAGTTACAAAAATGATGAAATGACTGAAATTTTTGCTTTCAATAGTTGTCCTTTGAGTATTAAAAAATGATTGCCTGCATTAGTCAGTGGGGCATGATGGACTTGGCACTGATTTTAGCTAGTAGCTTATGACAGCAGGTAGTTTGTTGCTGGATGGTGAATTTGGCTGCTGAATTCCGTCTGAGTGCAGCTCTTATTCTTGTATTGGAAAAGATTACTGCTGAATTGTTAGATGTATTTAACCTAAAGAAAAGAAATCTGGAGAGGGACAATTTAATAATAACTTATATTTTCTTGATTTTGACATGTAACTTCATACTTTTTTCTTTCTTTACTTACAGCTCCTCCCCCATTGATGAGTTCCTTCTACAATTTCCATTTTGAGGAAAACTTTCTATGTTATACCACCATACCTATATGATGGTCTTACCTTTCTTCTAACATAAGTTCTTTGAGGGTACAAACTGTCTTTTTGCTTACGTTTGCTTACTCATAGCTTAGTAGAGTGCCTAAAAGATTAAAAAAAAATTAATAAATGTTCGTTGACTTAATTACAAAATATTTTATTATTAATTATTTTATTATGTAAAAAGTAGAAACCAGCTCATTCTGTTAGTTTAAATAAAAATATGAAAATTTTGGTGATCTAGAAGGAAGAAAACTTTAGAATATAAAACTGAGTTATTCTTTCAATAAGTATTTTTTATTTTATTATAACTTTTTATTGACAGAACATATGCATGGGTAATTTTTGCAACATTGTCCCTTGCATTCACTTCTGTTGCAACTTTTCCCTCCCTCCACCCCCTCCCCTAGATGGTAGGCAGTCTCATATATGTTAAACATGTTGAAGTATATCTTAGATACAATGTATGTATGTAGATCCATACATTTCTTGTTGCACAAGAAAAATTGGATTAAAAAGGTAAAAATAACTTGGAAAGAAAAACAAAAATGCAAGTAGTCCACATTGGTTTCCCAGTGTTCCTTCTTTTGGTGTAGTTGATTCTGTCCATCATTGCTCAATTGAAACTGAATTGGATCGTCTCATTGTTGAAGATATTCACTTCCATCAGAATAGTATTGTTGTTGAAGTGTATAATGATCTCCTGGTTCTGCTCATTTCACTTAGTGTCAGTTCATGTATGTCTCTCCAAGCCTCTCTGTATTCATCCTATTGGTCATTTCTTACATAACAATAATATTCCATAACATTCATTTACATAATTTACCCAACCATTCTCCAATTGATGGGCATCCATTCATTTTCCAGGTTGTAGCCACTACAAAAAAGGCTGTCACCTTTGCACATGCAGGTCCCCTTACCTTCTTTAAGATCTCTTTGAGATATAAGCCCAGTAGTAACACTGCTGGATCAAAGGATATGCACAGTTTCATAACTTTTGAGTATAATTCCAAATTGCTCTCCAGAATGGCCTGGATCCATTCACAACTCCACCAACAATGCATTAGTGTCCCAGTTTTCCCACATGCCCTCCAACATTTGTCACTATCTTTTCCTGTCATCTTAGCCAATCTGATAAGTATGTAGTGCTATCTCAGAGTTGTCTTAATTTTCATTTCTCTGATCAATAGTGATTTGGAGCACCCTTTCATATGAGTAGAAATAGTTTCAATTTCATCATGTGAAAATTGTCTGTTCCTTTCACTATTTATCAATTGGAGAATGGCTTTTCAATAAGCATTTAACAAGCCCTTATTGTATACTCTGCATACTATATATAATAGGTATAAAAGTAGAATCATTGAATGTCAAAGCTAGGAGAGATCTGAGAGACCATCCATTCCAATTCTGTCTCTTTTATTGTTTTAGGTGAAAAACTACAGAAGTCAATTGACCTGCCCAAATTTACACAATTAAGCCCTCATCTAGCTATAGAAAAGCTTTATTTATATCTAATTCAGATTCTTGATTAGGATACATGTATGCCTAAGAATTTTATAGATAGATTTCAAGGGGATTTTGAATGTGGATAGGGGGGAATCATATATTTATTTCCATTTTTTTTCCTTTTGTAATTCAATATATTTTGTTCTGTGCACATTATTCTAAGAAGGATTCATTAGGTTTCACCAGTTGGGAAATCTCCCAGCCTTCACCAGGTATACAAAAAAAATAACAACTCTGATCTCCTTGATAAGAGATAGAGATATATTAAACCAAAAAAGTGAAATCACTTTGACAACCAATATCTCAAGAAATTAGACATCTTCTTTGGATGGGGCATTGGAAAATTTATGAAAATTTCAAAGGCAATCACTTTTTTTTTCTGGAATTCATGATCTAATAAAAAAAAATCTCAACTATACAAATATTATGGATATCCATAATACATAGATAAGAGCTATAATTTTAGCCCTAGATGAATAAAGTTTTGTTCCAAGATACTAGTAGCCAGTGGAGACTGAAAATAAACACCTTAGTCAATGTAATAAGTAAGAGATCTGGGATTAAAATATATGCCCTTTGATTTCAGATTTACTGATACTTCCAATGTACCCCGCGGGGGTGAAATAGGATTAATGAAAAATCCTGGCTCTAAAAGAAGGGTATACTGGAGCTAATATAGACTGACTCATGAAAGCCAATTTTTACATTTTCAATGTGAGTATTTATACTTCAGAAATCATTAGTGCTACAATTAGTCCTTGATTTTTGATCATTTACATCAGAGGTATCAAAAATGAGACTGCATGTAGTCCCCACAACATTTATAAAAACAGTATGTTTGTGTTTAGCAACCTCCATTTATTTTTTAGTTTGACATCGCTGTCAGACTGTCATACTACATACTACAGAAAATAATGAAGAAAATGTTAATAGGACAGATTAAATATAAAAGTGTGTTTTGTATACTTTTAAAAAACTTTAACAACTGACTATTAAACATTTACCAGTACTTTACCTTCTCACTAAGGCCATTGTTTTGCCCATGCTTTCCTTTGAAGTCCTCTGTCAATTTGCACCACCATTAAGAAAAACTTCTCCCAGATCACTGGCACAAATATTTTCTGCACTCTCCTCCTTTATGAGTGGGAATGGGAGACTCTCTGGGAGGAAAAGGCCAGGCTTTTTTCCAGTTTGACTGAATTCTATGCTTGCCTTTCCCCCATTAAATTTGCCACTGTCTATCTTCCCAGTCTCAACCACTGCTTTTGTCATGAAGGTAATATTTCTATTATAACTATGAAAAATGATGTGTAAAATAGATGAGGGCAGATGATGGTACATAAGGATTTATGATCCAGATTATAATGTTGAAATGGCTTACTAAAGAATTTCTGTGGTGTTTTCAAAAAGTATTTAAGTATAGAAAAACATTTCATTAAGGTTTTCTGAACACAAAGAGAAAGTAAAACTAGATTACCTCTTTGGTTCCTTTATCATCCTCTGCTCTCCAAAATATACATCCCATGTCATAGGCATTAATTATGTTTTACTTATTGTTTAAGGAAGCTATACGCAAAAATAACCAACACTGATCAGCATGAAAAACTCTTTACAGTTTATAGAACCTAAGAATACAAGACTCTATGAAATATAAACATCTATTCCCATTATGAAAATGATTGAGAACCATTAAATGTGAAAGCTTAAAGTGACCTTAAACCTCATTTAATCCAATAACCTCATTTTGAAAATGAGGAAAACTGAGGACTACAAAAGATAAGTGACTTTCTCTTGTGTCCATGTCTTCTGATTCTAAATCCAGGAATTATGCAAATTTAAGAGAAGCATTTGGGGAGTTGTTTTAATCAACTTAAAAATAAGTAATAAGAATAAGCTCTTTTTGCTACTTATGTTTGTAATCAGAATAAGCTCTCACCATTATAATCTGCTTGGTTCCCCCCATCATGCAATCCAGAAAAGAAAATAGTCTCCTTTCCTTACCCTCTCTTCAATCCCTCCACCAACTCCACACACACATAGTCACTTCCAAATTCAAGAATAATCTTGATTGTTAGTTGGATCCTATAAGACTACTGGCCCTGGCACTTTTCTCTAACCCTCTGAAAACAAAAGTGAAAGTGATTTGAAGGGTTGTATGTAACCCAAAATCCTGTAACTAATTAGAGATCATTTCCACATCAAACAATTTTCATAAAGATAATTTTTGACTTGAATGGTAGTTTTAATAATTCTTAGATAGCTCTGTTCTAGTTATATAATTGCCAATGATTATTATGGATACATTCTTTATGAGCACTTCTCTTTTTAAAAAGAGGTATAAATGACACTGTAGATGAATAGTTATTGTGTCAAAACCCATAAACTTGGGTAAAGATGGTGGATCATCATGCAGAGCATCTGAGAACTATGTGATAATCTAGACTTTATCATTTAAAAAAAATATCCATGCATGCCAAATGTCTTTTTCAATAACTTGTAATATCTTTTATGACTAGATAGATTTTTGTACAAGACACTCCAATATTTTTTTAAAATTCTCTAGAAGTATAAATTATTGGCTATACAATCCAGGAAATACAGAAGCTTTGGATTGAACCCTTTCCTTCTCAAACATCTGCAGGGGGACTTTTTTCCCAGGTTTTCCAAAGCCTCATATTTACTTGTCAGGAGGGTGACTCTTTGGATTTGATTGCCAGTAGAGATTATTAAACACAACCGAGAGTGAATGAGCTGAGGTTTATCCATGACTTGTATTGACCTTTTTGATCTTTTAACTACTGCACTAAAATCTCATTCTGAAACCTCATAGTATCATATAGGTGAACCTCAGTTCTTAAAGGGTATGTCAGCGGAATGTAAACTCCAAAAAGTCCAAAAAGAACATTATCTTGAGCCAATGATGTATTCAGAATAATAAGCCTAACTAACTCTCATTCTCTCTGTCTTTGTTCACCTCATCCTCAAGTAGATACTATTGCATCAGGAAGATTTCAGTTTCTTGAGGAAAAGAAGTGATACATTTTTGTTTTTGTAACTGTAGCACCTATTCAGTGTCAGACATTTAGCACTTAATAAGTTTCCATTTCATTGTTTTTTTTTAAATTTTTGTTTTTATTTTTCCTACCTATAGAAGCTCACAAAGAACATGCATGAAGGTACAGATAGAAGGGATTGATGAAATTCTGAATGCTTAAAGCATGGAAGAAGCTTCAAATGGCATATGAGAGTTGTCAATGGACACTACACTACTATCAGAGAAAGGTCCTGGTTTCTGAGAACCCTTCAATTTTAGGATCCATATGCTTGCTACATTTTGGGTTCTAGTTCAGTAGATCAAGGTTAGTTTCTTTTGATAAACCAGGAATTAGAATTATATTAAATAATAAAAGCTACTATTTGTATAATGCCTACTATATGCTAACACTGTGCTAAGCACTTTGCAAAATTATTTCATTTGATCTTTATAATAACTAATGGAGGTAGGTCCTATTAATATTCATTTTATAATTGAGGAAACTCAGGCAGACAGAAGTAAAATGACTTACCCAGAATCACATAGCTAGTATCTTAGCCTGCATTTAAACTAAGGCGTGCTGATTCCAGACCTAGAAATAACTGTTCCACCTACATTCCTGCAACATAACATTTATGATTTAAAAGTAGCTGAACAACTTTGATCCTTTTTTTTTTTACATGGAATTTGTTTCTTCTGAAATGATCATAGAACTACTGTCATATAGAGCTTTCCCCTTCTACCAATAAGTAGAAAGGGTACATCTTGTATCCATCTCTTTGTTGCTAATTCTTTTAAATTTTGCAATATTAAGTTTTGATTGTTTTGTGGTGGTTGTTCTTTCTATGTACATTATTGTAGTTACTGACTATATTTTCTTCTCTCTGCTTACTTCACACTACATCTGATTATGTAAATATCTTCATGCTACTCTGTATCCATATTTGTCATTCCTTATGGTACCACACTATTTCATTACATTCATGTACCATAACTTGTTTTGACATTCCCCAATCGATTGATGTCTATTTTTTCTCCAATTCTTTGCTATTACAAAATATATTGCAATACATTTTTTGGTGTATCTGGGAACTTTCTCCCTATCGATGGTCTAATTGAAGAATAATAAGTCTTGTAGTAGACTCTCTGGGTCAAAAAGTATGACTATTTTAGTTCCTTTATTTTCATAATTCCAAATTGTTTTCTAAAATGTTTGTATTATTTATAGCTCCACTTACAATTCACTTACATTCCTGGTTTCCCACAATCCTTTCAATATTAACTATTCCCATCTTGTCATCTTTGCCAGTGTTTGGAGTATGAAATTAAACTACAATGTTGTTTTAATTTGTATTTCTCTTATTACTAGTGATTTGGAGCACTCTGTCTTTTATCTAACATAGCCTTGCACTTTACCTGTTCTTTACCTAATGATTTGCAAATGAAAATATAACCATGATGCTTCAGAACCAGAATTTGAACTCAGGGCTTCTTTACTCCAAATTCAGCATTCTATCTCTTATATCATGCCATTTCCCATCTACCTTCCTATCTAGCTTCTTATATCTATCAACTATCTATCATCAATATCCATCTAGCTATCATCTTTCTATTAATGAGTCTATCTAAACCCACATAGATATAGAAAAGTATCCATACACAAAAATGTGCTAGTTAATGTTTAACAATTCTCTTATCAAGGAAAAATATCTATGCATGGTACATTTTAAAGTTTAATCTGTATTATCATTTTGTCTGCCACTTTCTTAAGTATAAATAATTAGCAAAGCAATAAATCAAGCCTAGGTTTGCAACATTTGCCATAAGTCTCATGACAAAAATTTAATAATTGACCCTCTTAAACCAGTTTATTGGTTTGATCATATATATATGTATATATATATACTCATATGTGCATGTATGTACATATATGTATGTATACATATGTATATAGTCACACATGTATTTGTTTATACATATATATATATATGATTTCAAAGAGAATAAAAACCATTTAAATCCATTTTACTGTATTTTTCAATTTTCATCCCACTATTTCATGTTATACATTTTCTTAAATACAGCCAATCAGCCATCATATTCTCCCTGAGTTATTTGAAAACAGTGAATATTTGGAAGCACGGAGTTCTGAGTGTAATAGCTTGAGACTACTGATAGGCTACAAGGTTCCTCTGAGTGTTGCAAAGATGGCATGAATATTTAAAATCTAACAGTTTCTATCTTTTGGTTTCTTGTCTGGATTAATTACCCTGCATTTCATTTATTGTCATCTCATTAAAAACTACACTATTCTTCTGTTCATATTTGTGAAGTAAAATTAAAAGAGGCAAATGAGAATGAGTTTTTTTCCAATAGTCTACCTTCTTTTACCTATTGAAGTAATTGCTATTGGAATATATGTAAAGGTTTTTATAACCAGTAAGGCAATGTTTTTATTACTAGAATTATGGCAGTTCTTATTACTATTATCATTATTATAGCAACTATTGAATATAAATAAAGAGAAAAACTTTTTATTTTCTCTGATAGCCATGAATTTAAAATACTCCATCCAGTTTGCAGACTTGGCACATATGACTTCTATAACCACAAGGAGAAAGAAACAATTATTTTTCAGTCCAGATTTTATGGATAAAGGCAAGAAGTCCAAAACAATGATTTCTTAAATGCTTTTCACAAAGCATGTCTGGAATGGAGGGGAAATGAAATTGCTCATCACTAAAACAATTACTTCTCTTGTAATAAGGAAACAATGAACAGAAGAATCATGTTGGCAAGTAATAAATGCCTGAATGGATCATGAAAATATTAGTGGAGATTTTTTTTTTCTTCTCCCATAATAGCTATTTAGGTCTGTTTTTTCACCTTCCTAGCAAATGGCCTTCATTCATCACAAGGTCATTTGACTGCATTTCCTGTGATTTACCTGGATCCAGTTTTAAACAAGTATTGTTTGTTGCTCCAGAAGACATTAGTTTTGGGGATCATAAAAGCTACCACCAAGGACCAACAATAATTATTTGTTACTTAGAAAAAGTTGTTTGTATGAAAAAAAATGGTTAATTAGAATGAAGGAATAAGAAGAAAGTTAAACTTAAAGTATTCTGTTGACAACAAAACTGAGTAAAAGCTATCCAAGCTAGGAGATTTACTGATTCAGAGCAATTAAGTAGTTAATTAGAAGCTTATAATTATCTTTGCCACTTCATTAAGAACTTGGTACAGATTTCCCAATATAACTTGTTGGAAAACTGCACTTATCTTGGTTATTGGAATTTCATGAAGAAACCGTGGTGAATGTGTTAAAAGATTGTCTCATTAAAACTTTGTTCTGCCATCCGTGGAAAGCACAAGCTATTTCCTGTGGACCTGATGGCAATGGCATTACTGCTGAGACGTGACTGAAGAGAACAGGGCATGGGGCATGGCAAACAGCTTTCTAACCTGCCAAGAGATGCTGGAACTCTCTCTTAATGGAATACTTTTCTGTCTACTCAGGGAATCCATGAGATAATACTCTGGTGTCCAGATGGGGAAATGACCAGACTAATTCAGAATCAGAAACATGAGCAAAAAGAGTTAGCCTGAAACCTCTTATCTGTGAGCCTGAGGTTTCTCATATACCATGAGGAGAAATCTACTTACAAATTTACAGATTACAAGTGATATTCTAAAAGTTCACATTTTCCTAAATTTATTTGAATAAATATTTGGAAGTAACTTGAACTGCCACAACTATTTCTCTACTTGTCAAGGGAAAAAACTGATGTACTGGGAAATAACTATGGACCTTGTAAGTGATTTTATGTCATCCTCAAATACAATCTCACCTTCAAGACAGTCACTCTTCTCATCTGATAGTGGCCATGGTACTACTGCTATACAATCAGCATGGATTTTCTCTTTGTGATAATTTATCATGACCTTACAACTTCTAGGATTGCCGGGAAATTATATGCATTTGAATATAGGTCTAAATTTACATTCATTTAGTAGTGTTACTTTAGTGTTGTGTGACTAGGTAAATCATTTTAACTCTCTTAGCCTCAGTTTCCTTGTGTATACAATGAGGATGATAATATTTACATTACTTGTACAACAGCAACTTTCAAGGGGTTGTTTTGAGCAACCATATATGAACTTTTTAATTATTGACATCAATCAAATCCAATTTAAGACTATTATTTTTAAATTACTCAGGTCCAAAACATCTTTCTGAGTTATTACACATGATAATGGTAAAATTGAACTCATTGGTTCAATGATTATTACTAAAATTAATAGGATCAAATTTTGTGATACATTATTATTACCATGTTCCTCTTCAAGAAAACTTTGTCTGACAATGAATTGGAAATATCAGTCTTTTTCCTTTGATACTATTAGGTTCTTAATACATAGGTTCTCAAACATAGCCTAGAATTATAAGGCAGAGTTTTAAAACTATTTCTGTAATGGGAATGAGGTTAAAGCTGTCTTTGAAAGACCTTCATAACATAGGATTATCTTTTATTGAAACAATGGCTATTCACCAAATGGGCAATGCTTTCACAAGATACTAACCATGTAGAGAAAGAGTAGAAACACAGATTCTCAATCCTGATTCATTTTCTGGGTGAGGAAAGTTTCCCTTTGTTAAACAATGCAGAAGGGCCCTTAATGCATCCTCAAAGTTTACTTTTTTTTTTTTTTCCTTTCCCTTTGTGAATAATCTGGGCTATCCAAAGGGCATATTAAATATCTACTACTGCTAATACCCTTTATTCTTATAAACCTTTAGTAATACTATCACAACACTGAGACAATGCAGCCAAATTACTCAAATGGTGCTGCTATCTATTACTTCATCATTGAACTAGCTAACTAATGTAAACATTGAAATAACTGTTGAATATTATATTATTTGATAACTGTATTAATCAGTCTTGAAGTAACTTGTGACAAAGCTCTTTGTGATTCCTATTCTTCACTCCTTTACCTAGGTGGGGAAGGATGAGAATTAATCTCCTTTGGAGAATTAATCTCCAAAATAATATCTTTGCTTTCACGTATATTTGTGTCAGGCATGAGGATAGAATGAGGTAGGAGAGGAAGACTAAATATCAAAAGAAGACTAGACATTCTTCTTCTCTTCTTTGGTATACTATGTGTTCACCAATGTCTTTCCAATGATCTATTCTTGACTGATTAATTTTGCTTGTGATAATACAAAACCTGGATTATCACTTCTCAGCTATGTTGTGAAAAAGATCCATGTTTGTTGTCACATCAAACTAGAGGCCTCTGAACTTTCTTCAAACTCTGAAATTCTGAAAGTTTTCTTGAAAGCGTAAGATTTTTGAACATTATTGTTTAGAAATATTTTATCTATCTAGTGATTTCTTGCTGAGGTCTGATTAGAAACTCAATATCAAATAAAATTAAACAATCAATTATAATTGGATGTAAATTAGAATTTGACTTTCCTGACCATTTGCTATATTTCCTCCCATGTTCTAAAACTGATACAAAGAATTTGAATGTCAGATAGAATTTCAGTGGTCATCTCGTCTCAACCTATGCATGAAAAATTCCCCTCAGCTCCCAACAAATAGTCATCTAGCTCCTGCTTAAAAACCTCTAAAGAATGGGAGCCTACCAACTTCTAAAGCAGCCCATTCCACTTTTGGACAATTGTTATCAGAATTGTACTGGAGCTAGCTTGAATCAGCCTATGAGAGTTGATTATTAAATTCTTGATGCAAGCATTTGCATTGTAGAAATAAGCAAATTATAAAGATTGGGATTTGATATAATTTTTGTTGATTTAAATTTGTTGATTGTTTGACTTAAGAAAGTAATACACAAAATGTTAATAATGCAAATTAAACTTCAAAGCATGTCATGTGTATAAATATTTTTTTCTTTTCAGAAGTTCATATAAGTCCCTATATTTTGGTGAATTTTTCATATTCATTGTTTCTTAAGGGACAATAATATACAATTAAATTCATATTTCACAATTTGTTCAACCATTATGCAATTGCTGAGCTTTTATTTCTAGTTTTTTGACAGTACAAAAAGAAATGCTGTCAGATAAGGCAGAGCCTCAGAACAATGCTATTACAAAAATTCATTTGAACTGTCATTGAAAAGTCTTTCTCTTCACACATACTGAACGATGACCCCTCCCTGTCTGAAAATGTTTCTAAACACTGCAATAAGACAATAGCCACTCATGGAAGAACTATATAGACATACACACTCTTCTTTGATTTTCTTCCTGCTGGTCTGTGCATTATGGAAGAGTTGTAAAAGCACAACTTTGTTAGAATAAATTTTCTCTCCTGAAACTCAAAGAATGCATCAGTGCCTTTACTACATTCCAAAAGATTATCTTATGTGGGATATGAAACTGTCAGAAGCATCATAGATGGGTCAACCTAATTAAACCTACTATCATTATTACATGTACTTTCTCCTCAAATATCCCAAATATCAAGTCACCCCATATGACAAAACAACTGTGCAAAACATCCCAATAATGGGGTTTCTCTTGCTATAGTTTGTTCTGGCGCTTTACCAAGTAATTATTCTCATTCTTTCCTCTTTCTTCTCTCCTTAATTCCCAACTGCTAGCTAAGGAACTGAATGCAACTCTACTACTGCCTTTGCTATCCCAAGGAACTATCTAACCCAGATGTTTAAAACTTGGGTTTTATTTTTCTATACCCAATAAGCCCAATCATAAAATTACTTTAATTAAAATACTCTATTAAATTATTTCTTGAAGACATATAAATAGTTCTCCATTCTTTTCCTAAAAAAGAAGTGCTTTGATTTCCCTAAAGTCTTATTATCACTGATCAGTTGGAATTCAGGAGACTGTGTCAGTCATGGATGATGAGGAAGGGCTCCCTGCTGTGGAAATTAAGCCTAAAGAAGGCAAGACTTAGAAAGAATATAATGCCTATTTTCAAATAGTTGTACAGCTGTCATATGAAAGAAGAATTTGATTTATGATGCTTGATCCCAGAGAACAAAACTACAATGCGTGAAAATTGCAAAGAGGTAAATTTAAATTCCATAAAAGGGGGAAAGACAAAAACAAAAGCAAAAAAAAAAAATTACTAATTATTAGAGTTGTGGAAAATGAAATCAATTGCCTCAGAAGTTAATGAGTCCTGCCTAATCATAGTCATTTTACAAAACCTGGATTATCACTTCTCAGATATATTATAAAAAAGATTCATGTTTGTTGTCACATCGAACTAGAGGCCTCTGAGCTTTCTTCAAACTCTGAAATTCTGAAAGTTTTCTTGAAAGCACAAGATTTTTGAACATAATTGTTTAGAAATATTTTATCTATCTAGTGTTTTCATGCTGAGGTCTGATTAGAAACTTAATATCAAAAAAATATCTAAACAATCAATTATAATTGGATGTAAATTAGAATTTGACTTTCCTCACCATTTGTATTTGATTTAGTTTGGAACATACTTATATCCATTTCACTATATTCTTTATTTAAAGTCTCCTTATGATCAAAAAAAGAAAAGAAAGAAATAAAGCTCTTCATTAATATTCACATTACTATTGAAAAGAAAAGCTATATTTCACTTGGAATAAAAATCTGTTTAAGTTTGATAGAACTACCAACAGTAAAGTCAATGAGGCCACAGGTAAGTGAATATGTGCACGCAGTGTGAAAATAGAAAACAAATTTTCCTTCCATTCAATTGATTCCCAAAAAAGAAAAAAAATGAAAATACTTAAAAAGATAGGTAACTATCTCTATGATCTTTCATATATATTAAAGCTTAGCCATTTATAAGTACAAGTCTAATTGTATTCTCTCATATTATACTGTTATATATAATTTAAATTATAGATTATTATAATTTAAAAAATCTTGCCCTGTAATAAAGAAACACTTTTGGTAAACTTATATTAATAGGATGTCCTAGGATCTTAAAAATAAAACTAACCAGTAATAAAAAAAAATGTACATAGGTATGTATGTAAGCATATGAACAATTATTTTTAGGAGTGACCATACATTTTGCATAATAGCAACATTATTTATAATGTTTACATATGAAGTAGTGAATGCCAAAAAAATCCAAAATATTCTGTAATTGTTGCAGTTGTCTTAAGAGCTCAAAGTATATGAGCCCTTTGATCAGGAGACTCATAGAGTGTGGAAAGAGCTCCAATTTATTATGCAGCACAGCCTTGTTGATATCTGTGTGAACAGTAGGCAATTCCCAATCACCATTCAGAGAAGCAGCTCATGGGCTTTGTGTATGCATGGTATCTACCAATGGGAAGAGAGTCAATCTAATAATCTAGCAACTCACTCAAAGGCAAGAGGCTCTATCAAGGCATCCCTGTTCACAAGGAATTGTGCTGAGACCTGTATGCTGATCCCTTACCCATGTCATGCCTTGCTCACCAAGGGCATTTCTGCAACATGGCAGAAAACTTATTGTGCATCCAAGGGTCGAGGTGGCCTCTGTACTCCCTCTTGGCAGGGTCCCATACCCTAGCATGTGATTAAGAGAGAATGAAGGGTATTGTTAAACATTCAGTGGTATATGAAGTCTTTATAGTCAAATCTTTAAAATGTCCTCGTACAACAGAAGATACAAAATGATAAATATGTAATTGCTGGGGCATGACAAAGAAGAAAGTTAAGATACTCCATCTCAAGAAAAAAAAAGCGAAAAATTCAACCAAAATTACAGTTGTTTGATCAATATGGTGCTAGATAATCTAGCTTTGAGAAGCAACAGAATAGTTGACTGTATATTTTAAATTTTCATATAGTTGTATAAATTTATAATAGATTATCTGACTAGAAAGAGAAGATGATAAATTCCTGAGGATATGCTTTTTGGAGTGTATCAATTTGCAGCCAAAATCGGGAATCCTTATGAAGTTCAGTAGAAATACAAAATTTGTAATAATGAATTTACAAATACCTCTGACCTTTCTAAAATGCTTCCCAAAGGACATTAGGCATACAGATGTGAGCTTCTATCTGCAGAACATATTTGCAACTGACCCAATGCTAATTATCAAAGTTCCCTTCCTTATTCTTGATTCATATACTTCTAAACTAAAACAAGACTAGCCTCACAGATATGACCAGACTAACTTTGTTGATAAGTCTATAGATAAAATGCTTTGCAGATTAAATTTATGGATGAGTTCTATGGAGCATCTTGTATCCATCTAATTTTTCAGCTGGGTTTAAATGACAAGTACAAAACAATCTAGAATATCATGTATAAAATGGAACAAAATATAGAAAAAATAAAATGGAAATAAAAGTTTGGAAAGATGTAGAAAACTCATCAGATTATAATTACTTAGTGGCAATTCATAATTTATACTTACTATTTAGTATCACAAGAAGATATCTTATTAATTGTAATGTTCTCTCTAAAATGTAATGTTCTCTTTTGGGGTTTTCTTGGAGTCTCTGGAGCAAGCCTTCATTTCAGTTCAGTAATGACCACAGGAGAAGCCAAGGGTTAATGCCCAAATCTTTTATTGTCTCTTTCAAAGTACTGTCTCCTTTCCTAGGGCCCAGTTAGCTTTCTTAGAGGCTTATCTCTCTCCTTGCTTCCAAGAGCTTGAGCTCCTGCTGTCAATCCTTTGTGTTCTCTAGCTCTGCCAGCTTCTTGAGGTCCTTTTGAATGTGTCTTGGTTTCTGTGGGGGAGGCAGAAGGGCCACAACCATGGTCTCTGTCTTCCAGTTCTGATTCTGACTGAGTTTATCAGAACTTATATGTGTTCTTATCATAGGTGTGAATCTTATGGAACTATATTAAGTACTAAGTACATGTACTGAACTAGAAAACTGTCAAGTACCATGCTAAACAACCATTGTCTCTATCAATTCAATTGACTTAGCCCCTTGTAAGAATCCTTTGTTTCAAGTTCAGAGTCCTGGCCCATAACAATTAATATCAAAACCTACTCATAATTTAGTAGACAAATCAAAAGAATTGCCTGAGGTTAAGTAACTTACTGAGGATCATAAAACCAGTAAATATCAGAGGTGAAATTTGAACCATCAGGCCTTCTAATTCCAAGTCAAATCTTTATCCCCTATGACAGATTATCTATACTGTATTTACTGTTATTGAAAATAATCTAAATTATTTATCTACCTTTGTAATGAATTATTTTTCAGTTTCTATTCACTAATACTAGGGAATGGGCAGGTAAAATACAAATATGAATATAATCTTTTGATTATTTTATCTTTCCAAACATTATTTCCAGTGGCTATGGGTAGATTAATCAATGAGCAAAGTGAAAGCAAGAAATACACAAGAATCTTCCTGAAAGAAAAATTTTAGTGACTATTCTCAAGAACATCACAGTCGAAATACAGAAAGTTTTTGTTCAAGGGTAATATTTCTGGGAATACTCATTTAGGGGGTCCTTTCAAAAGGATGCCAATGAATTCTTTTTTTTCCCTTTAATCCTTGATTTTAATAAAATTACCTTTGTTTCTTTCATGATTTCTTAAAGCATGTATACAGGCTTTTTTCTTTCTTTTTTGTCATTCCAAAAATTCTCAAATTGTCTATCCTTGAGCTGTTTTTCATGCCACTTCCTTCTTTAACAAGGTAATTGTACCAGTAGATCAAAGAAATAAGATGGATATATTTCAACTAGATTTAAGATTTAGTTGTTTAAATCTAGATATCAAAATATCATAACAAAGTACCTTCAGCTATTCTTGTGGATAAGATAGATAGGCATGGGATATATAATGGTGCAATAGATTTAACTCAATTCACAACTGATAAAAAATCGCCAGTGTCGACTTATAAGAGCTGTTAAAGTAGCTTATAACTCTACGATTTGCCATGTACTATTAAAAACTAGAGCTACATTTTCTTTTTCCAAACCTTGAATATCTCTTTTGTTCTCCACAGTGCTTTAAAATTTACTGAAGTAAATCCTAATATGTAATATCTAGATCAGAAGACAAACATCCTGCACAGCTAAGTCCTCTCTTGTGGTGTTCCTCTTTATTGTGCATCTCACTTCCCTATAAGTAATTTTTACTGTATCTCATTGAAACCCAATTTTATTCTTAAACCTGTTCCTTGAGAACAGAGACCTTTAATTTTGGTCTTGTTATACCAAGTACCTAGCACAGTGACTACTACTTAATAGGTGTTTAGTACATACTGATTGGGTAGATAAAGCTGATTCAAAAAATGTGTTAAATAACTGACTCTTCTTTTTTTTGTATTATCTTCACTCTATCCATCCAAATTGCCTTATCTCATTTTTGATCTTTCTATTTTTCCTTAACATAGCTATTTGAAACCATCTACTGCTGATTTTAACCTTACTTATTAGTTTTGGCTCACTTTGATTTTGTGAATTTTGATTACTTTTAAATCACTAAGCTTTGTTTATATATTCCTCTTCCTAGCTCTTACCAGAATTCCTTATAAGATTTTTTTTTCCCTGAAGACTTTCAATAGATAGATAAATGTATAGACCGTGTTCTATTTGACTGACTAATTAAGGCTTTGAACATAAAGAGAGAAAGAGAGAGAGAGACAAAGAAAGACAGAGACAGAGATAGAGAGACAGAGAGACAGCTACGAAGATCTGAAAGCCCTGAGCTCCCACCCTGTTCTTATCATTCCTTTATTTAGTAGGTTATTTAGTTCAAGGATTCTGACATATTGTTTAGAGATAGATTTTGTCAAATGTAATAATATAGACTATCAGATCCAGAAACATTAATTATTTCAATCGAGTTGGGTTTTTGTTTTGTTTTTAAAAGATAAGCAAAAGAAAGATAAGCAAATTGAGGTTCATAAACATGAATCAACTCGATCAAATTCTTTCCAACAGGTAGTTCCAAACAGAGACAAAATCTAGGTTTCCTGGTATGCTCTTTTTGTGTTGGCAAAGAATTGGAAATTGAAAGGATGTCCATTAATTGGCAGAATGGCTGAATAAATTATTGTATACAATTGTGATGGAATATTATTGTGCTATAAGAAATGATAATCAGGATGCTTTTAGAAAAAAATCTATAAAGATTTATATGAACTGATACAAAGTGAAGAGATCAAAACCAGGTGAAGAATATACTCATGGTTGTTGCCCTTCTGTCTCAAAGAAGCATATTCTTATAGAGTATTGTCCAATCAGTAATTAGCCTTAAGTGCTTGATTGTTCCGACCTCAGTGCATTAACACAAGAGTTTCAGCTCTTTACACTTGATCATTATTGCGGTAAATCATTGTTATAGTAGAAAGGGAACTAGTACATGATTGTGACTGAGTGCTGTCTCTAAACTTGAGATGCAACAAAATATGGATCAATTCCCTATTGTATGTGCTTACCACATTACAATATTAAAGTCAAGTTAGTTATAGTATGTCCGACTGACTGATCAGACCAATACAAGCATAGAATGCTCTAGCATAGGTCAAGCACAAATACTCCATGTGAACATCTGGAATAGATTCTCTAAACTTTTACATTTCACATTTCTTTTGAGCTATTGAAATTCTGCTATACTCATAGAACACAGCACCTTCTTTTCAAGGGTGCACTGCACTAGGTATTCTTTTGCCAATCTTTACCATGTCACACAATCAATTCCAGAGTTCTTTAGAGATTACTTGAGAGTGTCCTTGCATCACTTCTTTGGCTCATCATGGGAGCTACCTTTCTTGTGTGAGTTCTCCATAAAATAGACTTTAGGCAAGTGTGTGTTAGGCATTTGAAAAATATGGCCATCCCACAGGAATTATGCTCTTTGTAATTATAGTTTGAATGCTTGATAGTTTAGCTCATGAAATAATCTCACTGTCCCATAACATTACCCTGCCCAATGATGTTCAGAATCTTAAGAAAATTCAAATGGGGGGCATCTAGGTGACACAGAGGATAGAACACCAGCCCTGAATTCAGGAGAACCTGAGTTCAAATCTGGTCTCAGACACTTAACACTTCCTAGCTGTGTGACCCTGGGCAAGTCACTTAACCCTAGCCTCAGGACAAAAAAAAAGAAAGAAAGAAAATTCAAATGGAAGACAATTCAAACTGAATTGCTTGTTCAGTGTTCTGACATAGCACTAGTATACTGTCAAGGTTTCACAGGCATACAATAAGATCAGCACAATGGTTCTGTGGATCTTCAGTGTGGTAGTTAGTCTATTACCTCTATTCTTCCACACTTTCTTTTGGAGCCTGCCAAACACTAAGCTAACTCTGGCAATATGTGGGTCAACCTCATTATCAATGTTTACATCCCTGGAAAGTATATTGCCAGGGTAAGTGAACTTGTATCCACAATGTTCCATGTATGGATTGATATGGTTCTGGCTGATAAAAATACTTATATTTTCTTGGTGTTGTTAGGCCAAAATTAGCACAAACAACAGGGAATTGATCCATATTTTGTTGCATTTCAAGTTCAGAGACTGCACTCAGTGCACAATCATGTACTAATTTCCTTTCTACTATAACAATGATTTACCGCAATAATGATCAGCTATAAAGGGCTGAAACTCTTGTGTTAATGCACTGAGGTTGGAACAATCAAGCACTTAAGGCTAATTACTTATTGGACAATACTCTATTAGATATGCTTGGAAAATGGCCCTTCCCACTATCCTGTGCTGGCCCAATCATTTGGTGTATACAGAGAATTGTAGGAGGATCTAGGGGTAGAAGAAGATTAGCCAGGGTCACTTCTGGGCAGGAGACGAGGACGTGAGGTCTCGGAGATCCTACCTGTCCATTCTCTTCACTTCTACTGCTAAAGACCAAGAATAAAGACCAAGGACTTTTGCTTATTCTGACTCTGGTTGATTCTAAGGTATCCAGGGTGCTAACGCAGTCATCACAATCAACTTTGAATGACATATATTCTCAGCAACAAAATGGTGCAAGACATTTGTGAAGGACTTATGATGAAAAATCTTATTTACCCACAGGGGAAAAAAAATTGATGAAGTTTGAATGCAGATTGAAGTTTATTTTTTAAACCTTTTTTAACTTTTCTTGTTTTTGAGTTTTATTTTGTTTTGGTTTTTGGTTTGCCTTTACTTTCAAGACATGATTAATATTGAAATGTGATTTCCATAGTTACAAATGTGCTATCTCAGGAAGAGGAGAGAGGAGAGTGGGAAAGAAAGAATTCAGAACTCAAATTTTTAAAAAATTAATGATAGAAGTGGGATTTTTTTACATGTATGGGAAATTAAATTACAAGAAAAAAAGAAAGTGAATTGGCATAAAAATGGAAAAGGCAACTGAGAGATAGGGTGACATGGCAGTCTCCTTGGAGGGCCTAGATAAAGAAAAACATCAAAATCACAAAAATGTCTATAGAATAAAGTTTTCTATTACACAAAGAATCGCCAGAGGCTAATACTATTAATAATAACATGTTGTGGTCTGTTGATGTTAGCATTTTCTGGGGCTTGCTCCAGTTCACTGGAATTCTTCCTTAAAGGCTATAAATATAGCTAACAGGCTTACCTTCTGGTACTGGAAGCAACAAGTCAAAAATCATATTACTAGGATTGTCAGAACTCAAAACTCCTCAAATGAAAATCATTTAGGATTTATCACAGAAAGTTGCCTTTCTGTGCCTCATATTTGAGTCAGTGAAATTAAAATCAGTTAAGCCTTTGTGGATTGAAAAATGTTTTACCTCCAAGCACTTCGACTTTTGTTCTAAGCTTTGTGTAGAGGAGAGATTGAATTTGTACCCACAACTTAAACATCATTCTCTTTGATAAATGTCAACAACCTACAGATATTTTGGAGGCTATCGGCAAGCAGAGAAAAGGTTCAAAATTAATAGCACATGTCTGCATAATGATGAAAGAAAATGAGATGATTGCTTTTATTAAAAATGCTACCTTTGAATGGGAAGGGGGAAAAAGCCACAAAAGGAGATAGCTAGAGAATCATAATAGATGGCATCTGCTATTGCTGCAAATTTCTGGAGGCTGTTTATGCACATGTTGCTATTTAATTCTTATTGAAAAGGCAATGCATGGCATTAAATCATAAGCAACCAAATGTCGTGATAACCTTGCTGTAATATTTCAAGATGCATTAGTCAATATTTCAAAAGTGTGCTTGCCAGATTTCCTTGTAAGGAGGCATGGGGAATAGATGGAGAAGGGCCCAACAAGGTGATATATTACCTATCCAATCACATCATTCAGCACCATATGAATTGGTAATTCAACTACATCAAAAAAAGTCATTGCAAGGAAAAAATTTCTTCATGGCCACCCTGCATTTCTCTATTGCAACCCCTATCTATAACATTCTACATAATAGTATTTAATGGACTTCATAAGATAGCACTGCAAATATATCACTGACTATATCAACTATATTTACAATTTGGAAAAGCTATGGAAAATGTTTTATGATTATTTACTCCAAGAACATTTTCAAGCTTAATTAGATTTTCACTTTAAGGCATTTTGTACACTTTGTAAAGGCTTTATTTAATTATTTAATTAAATACAATGTCATTAATTTGGAGCTCAGGTCAAGTATCATCTCTAAAATGAGACTTTTTATTTCCTCCCCCTCTCTAAGAGTTGCTTCCCCATGCAGAAACTTCATCATATATGTTTAGAATTTATTTCACACCTAGCCTTGTTCTCACTGTCCCAACCCACACTCCCAGAGACAAGATGGTTTCCCAGTATCCTGAGGATATATCTTCCTTTAGAATACTTAGGGTGCTAAGAGTAACACTAAGGGCTTGTTGGGTTGTTTTGTTAGTGCTTTTCTTCATGAGTCCCCACCATCTGGTATGTTCTACTTTAATACCAATATCTAGTTTATATCTTCTCACAATCACTTAACCCATTAACATTAATTTTGTTTATGAAGGGATATTAACTAAGAAGTGACAAGAATGGTGAACAACATTTGATCTAGGAGTATCTTCTCTTCTACTACCTTGGTCTCTGGGGAGAAAGGGTTTAAGTAGCTGCTATAAACCATTACCAATATCAAATTCCCTTCTCTGGGTGGCAGAGTAACTGGACCATACAGAACAGTATCTCCACTACTACATCATGTCACTGCTGATGGCTGTTATTAAAGAAAATCTCATATCTACAAAGAAACTGAAACCTCTAAGTTGAGATACATGGAGATGGTCTCAGTCCCATAATTGCCATTCATACTACCCAGTGAGCGTCCCTATGCTACTGTCACTCAACACAAACATAGAATATTCAGTCATGGATAAAAATGAACTAGTGCAGAAGCCCAAGTTGACTAAGCTAAAAAAATTGGTGACCTTGAAGCAATCATGAGGTCCATAAAAAAGGCCTTTATGTTTGATTTTGTTATCCCAAGTAGCACAATAGCTGCTACTTTCCCTTTTATCTAATAAAGTTAAAAATACTCACTCTTACTATCATCTCTGGTCTAGCTATTCTAACAGATTTTTATTTGATCTTGCTATGATTCCCCACTCTAGTCCATTCTCCACATAGGCACAAGGGAATTTTCCTAAAGTACAGATCTGTAACCCATTAATAATCACCTAGTTATTGTCCCAAACATATAACATTCCATCTCCCATCTCTGTACCTCTGCAATAACTATCCCCTATGCCTGGGATGAATTATCTCCTTATCTATGGCTAATGTAATCCCTGGTTTTTTTCAATATTCAAGTAAACATATGTTGTATTATTTTGTATTTTTATAATACTAATTATAGTTTAGATTTTTAAATTTTAGTACTGTTTGTTCATAACCTTCAACTATTTATTATTTAAGTATTTTTTCAATTTATCAATCACTTTCTTAACAATAATCCTATAAAATAGTTATACCAAATGTTATTATTCCTAACTTACAAATGAGAAAACTCAAGTTTAAGGAGGTTGTCATTTCTTTAAGTTTGTAAAGCTAGTTAGTGGTAGAGATCTATCTGTCTTCCATTTGTCACCTATCAATGTAATCTCTCTATAAATCTTTAAAGTCTTCTTACAATAAAGTTCAACAAATACTTATTAATCATTTACCACACATGAGGCACCATACTAGTCTAGAGATGGCTAGGAAGATAAGTAAGTAGAGAGATGAATGAATGGATAGATGGATAGACAGGCAGGTAGACAGACAAATAGTTATGTGTGTAGGTAGGACACAGACTCTATTTTAAAGAAGTTTATAATCTAATGGCAGGAAATATCTGTTATAAAATGAATACCTAAGGGATGGTGTAATCAGTATGAGAAGAAGGTAAAGACAACGAGCAATAAGAAATTTGTGAGGAAAGAAGTGCTTTTTATCTGCAAAAAGATAAGCAGGGGGGAGGGAAGAGCCAAGATGGCAGACAGGAGAGATATATTTCTGAGCTCCCCCTGATGTCCCTAAAATTATCAGCAAATTAAGCCTCTGACTAGTTTTGGAGTGATCAAATACACAAATATTTGGAGTAGAACAAATTTCGAGTAGAAGATAATTTGGAAGATCTTCAGCAAAGGTCTGTTTCAATTGGGTTTCAATTGGGCACAGAGGGAGGCAGTCCAAACACCCAGGGTGCATCCTGCAGACCAGGGAATCTATCAGAAGGAATCCATAGCAGTGTTGGCTACTCTGTTCTAATTGCAAGCCAGTAGATCTGCAAACATTCATGTAGATAGATAGATACATAGACATTTATCTATATTTCTATCTATCTATACACACACACACACACACACACACACACACACACACATATGGCTAATACAGCTGTAAGACACCCAACACAAATACAAAAGGCAAATAATAAGCCCCTAAGCCCCATAATATTATGGGACCTGGCCATGCCAACCCAGCACTAGAAGTTTGTCAGCACTGACTCAGTGGAGCCACTGTCATCTGTAGAAGAAGTTTGGAAAATCTCCCTTTTGCCCTAAAAACAGATTTCAACCTTTTTTAAAAAAATGAGCAAAAAAGCAAAAAGAACTCTGAGCATAGATAGTTTTTATGGAGAAAGAGAAGAACAGATTTCAAACCCTGAGGACACTAAAAGCAGATTATCTCCAGATGAAGCCCCAAAGGGTAATATGAATTAAATCATCTCACATGACTTTCTTGGAAGAAATCAAAAAGGATCTTAAAAGAAAGTTAGAAGAAAAACAGGGAAAGGAAATGAGAACTTTGGACAGGGTTTGGAAGAGGAAACAGAAATTATCTGAAGAAAACTCCCTAAAAATAAATTTAGTGAAATGGAAAAAGCAAACAACTCCTTACAAAATAGACTTAATGAAATGGGAAAAAAAACCTATAACTCCTTACTAAATAGATTTGACAAAATGGAAAAAGAAAACAACTCCTTGAAGACTTTATTTCTCCTTATATGATACTCAATTCTGATGGACGTGGCTCTCTTCAATAATGAAATGATTCAAGTTGTTCTAATGGTCTTATGATGAAGAGAGCCATCTGCCACTAGAGAGAGGACTGTGGGAACTGAGTGTAGATCACAACATAGTATCTTCACTCTTTTTTGTTGTTGTTTGCTTGCATTTTGTTTTCTTTCTCATTTTCCCTTTTTGATTGGATTTTCCTTGTGCAGCATGATAAATGTGGAAACATGTTTAGAAGAATTATGCATATTAATATATATTGGATCACTTGCCATCTAGGGGAGGGATGGGGAAAGGGAAAGAAAAAATTTGTAACACAAGGTTTTGCAAGAGTGAATGTTGAAAATTATCCATACATATGTTTTGAAAATAAAAAAGCTTTAATTAAAAAAATATTTTATTTCTCCTTTTTTCATTTATTTGCTATTTTAATGGCTTTTTTGTTTTTCATGAGTGTCATAAAATGGTGAAGTTAATAGAAAATACCTATAGTCTATGGGTGATGATGTTTAAAAACAAAAACAAAAAATAATTTTGTAAATAATAATTTTGTAAAGACTAAATTCACTAAAAATAATCATTTGAATTCAAATAAACTTTTTTCCCTCTTACATTATAGTAACAAATAATTGTTTATCCCTTTGTTTTGATGTTCTGTATACTTAAACACGATCAAGGACAGGAAGACTTATTAAATTTGCAGTTAGGAGTACTGGGAGATTGTTAGACATTATGTTCATGATCTGAAGGTACAAATGTAATTATGACTAGGGATCTTTGCCAACTTTGAAGGGAAAAAAATCCAAATTTATAAGTTTTCTACTGTTTTCTAATCTAAAAAAAAGAAAGAAAAAATGTTGCTTTGATAAAAGTCACTATATTTCTCTGGGCCTTTGTCTTCTTCATCTATAACATGGCAGGTTGGCCTCCACGACCTGCAATGTGTCTTTCAGTTTTAAACCTATGATTTTTTTGAAATGTTAGCACATTTTACTTTCAAATATTTAGTAGGCAAAGTCCCCTCAAAACCTGTCAGAATATTAACTCTGGCTATCCAAGAGTTTCCCAGATACTAATCCAAACTCTGACTTCTAAATTTGAAATACTATATACTATACATTCTGAGAAAAAAAAAACAATCTCCTCATTTTATCATTAATTTTTATACCTTCATTCTCTCTTCTTACTCTATTCTCTTTCCTTCCATAAATATAAATGATGCCATACACAAGCAATGATTATAATGCATCAAGCCCAAGTTTTGTAGAGGAATTCAAGAACAGGAGCACTCCATTTTGCTAGAGCAAACCTAATCATAAATCAGTAAGTTTCAAAACTTTTTTTTCTGTACACGTATTAAAAATAGAATTTTTATTTATAGTGGCTTCATTTATCAATATTTACCACATTGAAAATTAAAATGGATACATTTTTAAAGCATTTATTTTTATTCATTTAAAATAACAATAACAAACCTGTTACATATTAACATAATACATTTTATGAAAAAATATATTTTTAAAAATCCTGTGAGAAAAAATGTTATTATTTTACATATTTTTGCATGTCTTTGGTGTCTTACTAGAAGACAATTTTATTCTCTTATCTGCTTCAATTTAGTCTGTTGCAATATGTTGTCTTGTTTAAAGCATTTACAGAAAATTCACATAGAAAAAAGAAAAGGGGGAGTATTTTAATAGGAAATAATGTCTTAGCATCATTATGGAAGTATTTTGATTTTTCATACCCCTAGAAAAGGTCTTTGAGATGTGTGAGAACCACTATAATAGATATAGAAACCATTATCATAGATAATTGGATTCTTTGTAATGAAATGTGCCTTAAAGTTAGTTATTATCTGTAGAGGGCTGAAACTATGAAAAGGTGTACTTGAATCTGAGATTGGAGAGCACTTAAGACTAATTGCTTATTATATGTGAGATAATGGTTCTACATACATATATTTAGATTAGATGGTGATATGTTGGCTCTCTTATCCACTGGTGCTTGCTGAATATTTGGTGGTGAGGTAATTATGGGCAAGAATTGGAGGGCAGAGGGAGAGAGGTCAGAGTTGCTGTTATTATAGGAGAAGGAGAGAGGTTCAGGCTCCAGACTCCAGAGTCCAGGATTCATCTTTGGCAAGCCAAGGCAGCTTGCCTACCTCCTTTACTTTTCCCCCTAAAGACCAAGGACTTTGACTGATTCTGAGTTCCTCCCAAGACCTAGTCCAGACATATAATTGTCCCTTTATTTTCCTCTTTTTTCAACAAAATAATGATTAAGGCTTGGAAAAAGGAAATGACTTGCCCAAAGTCACACACAAGCTTGTGGTAAAATCAGGTATCCAAATGAAATATACTAATTCCCAGTCTAGTGATCATAAAAACAACAACATCATCAACAACAACAACAACATTCCTCTTGATATTTCTGAATCTCACTTGTCACTTATTTTGGAAGAGAAGGTTTATGCCAGCTCCTTAAGGTCCTTTTCAGCTCCAAAATTCTATTTGTGATTTTTAGCAAAAAGGGAAACTTCCTCTCCATCCTGGGACTCTGTACAAGATAAGCAGTAGTTATAATTTCACTTTCCATCTTCCACTGAATATTTCATTAATCTTCATACCCCTCACTTCAGTTCCCCTCTCCCTAATCTTCTACTCCAAAGTTATCCAACTTTCCCTTATGCTCTCTGGAATGTCTGCTCTATAGGCAGCATTCTTAAACTATTTCCCCCTATTTTATTGTTCTCTTCATCTTCCTGTCCTCAATAAGACCAAGCTCTATCCTGAAAACACAGCTTCCCTGGCTATCCTTTGAAACACTGCTTGCACTCTCACTTATTAATCTCAACTCTCTTGATAAGGGAGATGAATTATTCCTTGCTCCTCATTGCCCCTCAAAGGATAACCTTTTCTCCTTTGTCATCTAAAATATATTTAACATTCCAAGAGATTCTAATAGGTGTTGACTACATTTACTTTCATTCCTTCTTCAATGAGTTTAGTATCTTAGTTTTTCTTTCTTCCTCAAATCTGCCCTCATAAAAGAGTACATCAACACACATATTCAGCATTATCCCTCAAATATCCTAATTTTCCAGTTCCTCAGTTAATCATTTCCCATGGCTTATATCTTTTCTTACCTATTTAGATACTCTTCTGTCTCCTTTGATGACTCTTCCTATCACATCCACTTATGTGTGAGTCCCCTAAGACTATATACACTGCACTCTTCTCTTTTCTCACTAGATGCTATTTCTCACTAGATAACTAAAGTTATTTCATCAACTCTGAGTTTTATTTATGATCCAACTTGATTGGCCTATTTGAAGTTAATTATTCTCCATTTCTATAGTGTTCTATAGTGTTATGCTCCCTCCACTGTTAATTCCCTTGGCTACTTTAAGATTCAGTTCAAATCCTTCTGCACAAGGCTTTGCCTAGTTCCTTCCCTCACCCTAGTTATAGATTGCATTATCTACTCTGTATATGTCTTGTATGTAATTTAATTATTTATATACTTATTCTTCCATTTGAATGGTACATTTCTTGAGGGGAAAAAATATTTTTTAAAATCCTTTCTTTGTATCCTCCATGCTTAGGACAGTATTTGGCATATACTAAAAGCTTAATAAATGTTTTTTTTGGCTGAAGAGGAAAAAACTTTGCAGCAATTTTCTCTAATAGTCTGATATCCCCTATAAATGAATATATACTAAGAGCCTTTGCCCAATAACTATTCTTTAATTAAAGAAAAAGATACAAATAAGCAACAGAGAAATGCAAATCAAACTGACTTAGAAATTCTCCTTTACACTTGCAGGAATGGCAAAAATGATATAAAAAAGGAAGACAATTTTGAAAGAGCCACAGGGAAAAAAAATATGTACATCAGCAATCAGTCGGTATAGTTGTAAATTTCTTTAGCCATTCTGTAAAGCAAATGAGAACTATACCCTTAAATTCCCTGAATCTTCCTGGGCTTCAGTTTCATCATCCATAAAATGAGGGTTGAATTAGTTTTCTTCTCAGTTTTCTTCAAGTTCTAGATTCTGTGATATTATGATCCTTACATACTTGGACCCTGACTGACTTCTACGAGTCTCCTTCTCCCTCTCCCCATCCCATATTCATAAAATCTCCAAATTTGCCAAAGGCCAACAAAACATTTGTCTGTCCACAATTTCCCAGAATCAACTTTTTTTCCTTTGTGTGTGTGTGTGTGTGTGTTTGTGTGTTTG
Organism: Sminthopsis crassicaudata; assembly: GCF_048593235.1. Taxonomy (NCBI): domain Eukaryota; kingdom Metazoa; phylum Chordata; class Mammalia; order Dasyuromorphia; family Dasyuridae; genus Sminthopsis; species Sminthopsis crassicaudata. The sequence continues at coordinate 378,384,701 of NC_133619.1, forward strand.
TGTGTGTGTGTGTGTTTTAATGAGAATAGTGGTTATTTTAGTGCACATAAATGGAACTTCTCTACAATTCTTCTGAAATAACTGACAATTTCTTTGTGAACACATGTACAAATTTTCTCAGTTCCTTAGGATGTCATTTGTCTGGATCTGGAGACTTGAAGTCATTTGAAGCAAAGAGGTATTCTTTCCTTATCATTTCACATATCTGCAGATTCACGGAATTTATACCTGACATTCAATTCAATTGAATGTCCCTTTACTGAAAATAAATTATTCAACTTCCAAAAGTATACTTCTTCAAGTGTCTCTGATCTGCCTGAAAGGAAGAAAATGGGAAACAAACTTTGCTAGCTTGTGGAAGACAGTCCTAATCAGCTGCCTTGTTTTTCTCCTCCATGGGTATAAATAACACTTTGAATTGAAAGGAAAAATGCAAGACATTAATTCATTTGTTTTACCATAAAAAGTAAGGATTTTTTCTACTATTTCTGCCCAGAAATACCAATTTATAGTTCAAAAGATTTGTGAAATGTTATAAAAGGTTTGTTTCAATATATTAGGTAACAAAATTCCCTTGAATTGAGTCCAAGAAAAGCCTGTGTAATACTGAAATTTGCTCTAAGGCAAATAGCATCATTGTTCCAGGTATTATCTAAGTTCCAAGTATTAACCAGTTGGGAGTACCTAAATCTTGTTGGTCAAAGGAAATCAGCTCCTAGGACCACTCTGTCACATTCTTTGCTCAAGGAGACCAATTAGTCATTAAAATTTTTAAAAATTAAAAATTAATATTTATCAAGCACCTACTATATGCAGTACACTCTGTTATGCCTTAGTACAAAACTACAGAAAGATAACATTGTCCCTGTCTTGGGGAAAAACCCCAAATATGTCTATTGATGTAAAGTATTGTGTTAGGTTCTAAGTGCTAATGAGATAATGAGATATTGGGTTTTTACTAAGTGCTAAGTCGGTACTTGACAATTTTCTAGTTCCAGCCTTTCCTGGTAGTTTGACCTGTGAATTCCTGGGGAAGAGCTTGCATGCTTGGGAGGAGCAAGCTCATTGGTTGAAGTGGTTCTTCCCAGAAGCCCTTGCATTATCCCAGGCTCATTCTCTGGGAGGATAAAGAGGGCAGCACTCCAGAGATAGTCAGTCTCTGCTTTAGCCCAGGCTTGACATGGCTCTCTACAGGAAGAGAAATCACTTCTCTGGACTACAGTGAACAGCAACTGTCTGGAGACAAAGGTTCTCTACAGGAAGAAGAATCTGTCCAAGAGATTTGAGTTGACACAGCAGATCTCCTCCCAGAGAGTGATCCACAGCTTCTGGAGACGACAGCACATTACAGTATTGTCTTCAGGAAAAAGCTAAAAGATTTGCAGTTCACCCCATAAATTTATCTTCAGAAACTTGTTCTGCACTTAGATCCCCTCCTTACATACTTCTGAGTTGGCATTCTCTTTAAAAATATCCAGATCCATCCTATTGGCTTTCTTCCCCAGAAGTTAGGATTTAGGGTAGCGGCCTGCCTTAGGAAGGCATTCACAGTACTTTAATGATGAAATGTTGAACACTTTTTTAAAAGCCACTACCTTACTTGTCCATGTAGCAGTAATTTCAACCAGTATTTATGGAAGGCCCATAGGGCAGACCAGTAATGGAGTTAAGATATTAAGAGAGTGAACTACATTCTCTTGTAATATGATGCATTAGCATTATTGGACTGGTTTCAAGAAATGAAAGCATTTTCTACCAAGGAAGAATAAATTGGTAGGTTTGCAGAAAAGCCTCTGAGCTCTTGCCAATGGATCATTTATTCTTTTCTAAGCAGCCAGAAACTATAAACTCCTTGAGGGCAGAAACCACAAGTGATTTCTAATAGGTATCTCAAGTGCCTAATACAGTGCTATGACCCTTGAGAACCCTCAACAAATATTTGGTAACTGAAAAGTTAACAGATACTATGTCTATATAATCCACTGAATCAATTAAAGTTTTTTCCAATTAACTCATTCCATTCAGCTGCCTTCAAACTCAATTTGTGCATAAAGAACTGAATTGCAGTTCTCTAAATCTATTCTTTTCTTAATCTGACTTGCTTTCTGTGACTACTTGGAACTCTGGGAAGGCCTGCTTTGATTGACTATAGAAATTATAAGTGTAGTAAAACAACTTGTTCCACGGAACTAACTGGTTACTTCAATAAATTATCAAAGACACCTGAAAGAGTGTTGATATAACCTCTACATTACCAGATTCAATTCAATAGAGTAGAAAAGGAAATTCAAAAAGGCAGCAAATATTTCTTAGCCTTTTAGAGATTTGTATGATTTTTTTTTATTTAGAAAAGTACGCTGAACCCTGATCATGCCTGACTTTTTCAATTATTTCAGTACCAGGGATAGAAAATTAATAATAAATGATGTTGGAAGCAAGAAAGATAATACCTTTAAAAAATCTTTCTGAGAACACGGTCAAGGGATTGGCATTTATAGAAGTGAATTATGCATGTAATTAATGTCATTTTGTTTGAAAATCTTTTAAGTATTCAAACAACAAATTACTTTATGCTGCTATGCTGCAGCCAAAATACCCAACTTGCTATTTTTTCCACATACTTTCTTCTTTTTTCCCTTCTCCCTCCTCCCCAGTTGGACACATTATAATCATTATAGTCATTAGACACAAATAATATCTATTTATCTTTCTTCCATTCATGGATCAGATTAATTCCTTTTTATATACCTCACCCAGCCAAAAGACTTCACAGTAAATGCTATCAGCCTTCCAACCTTGATCTGGTGTCAGAATGAAGAAGGAAAAGAAGAATCAGATTCAATTTTGCTTGCCTTACTAAACTGAGAGCAGATAAATGTAAAGCTTCTCTGTTGAATTATCCATAGTGCTTAAACTAAGTACCTACATATTGCTATTTGTACTTTTAGATACTTTATCCCATAGAAGACATTGCTATTACTATGAAGATTTTCAATAGCTGCTTAACTCCCAGGAATAAACGTCTGGCCATCATTCTCTCAGGTACCTCATTCTCATCTTTTGAATAGCAGATGCTAAATAACTGCAAAAAATAAATAAAGCTTTAGGGAAAAGTGCTGTACTTGGTTATTATGACTTTTTTATGGCTGTCTATAAAATGAAATCTATCTGCAAATAGACTCCAGAGAACAAAAACAGGGCTGGATGCATCAATAGAGCTATATCCCTACTTGCTCACCATTGGAATGCAGATGTAAATTTGATAGGTTTGGTTGGGGGGGTGAGAAACTTTGCAAGTCTGGAAATTGGAATCGAAATGCTTTGATGGAAATCATGTGATTAAATTTCAATCATTAGGCATGAATCACGTCCTTTGATGATGAGTGTGCATTCAAACATGGCTTGTAGTTTAAGCAGAAAATCACTGAGGTTCTGTCCTAATAATTTTATATTAAGTAGAATATCTATTTAGCTACACTGGACCTAAGCTTGCCCACATATATTGTTTCCCAGGAACCAAAAGGGGATTGTAGACTCTATTGTAGTAGCATTTTCAGTGATTACTTAACTAGCTCTATACTTGTCAGAAAATAGGATATCACTGAAAATGAAACAGTCTTCAAAAAAAAAAAAAAAAAGCAATAGAAGATAATATTCACTAAGGGATTGGGGAACCTGTGGCTCCTTGAGTATTGCTCTTATAGAAAGCTGGGCAATCCATTTGGATTGACTTTAGTTGAGCTAGATTCCAAAATATGGAGAATCTTCCTCATTTGCTCCCACAGACCATACAAAAGATATATTGCTGGGAAGTATAGCATAGAGAGCTCTTGCCTAAGTATAATATACACAAGTATAATGTACTATGGATGGAAGTATTTTTGGAAGCAACATAGTGCTATGAAAAGAGCGTAGATCTGCTATTCACTAGCTCTTATAAATCATTTTCCCTATCTGGGTCTCAGTTTCCTTACCTAAAATATTATGGAATTGAACTCTAATAATCTCCCTCTGATTTAGAGTTATATCTGTTCTCTTTAGACATGGTTTAGGTGGTTTACTAAAGTCCAGAACTTTAATGAGATGTTCATCACTGTTATTCATCATACAACAGATTTTTTTTAGAGAGATTCTACCTTGATTTACACATTTATTTCTACCTAACTATCCTACTTGTTCTAGAGATCAGGCTGTAAGAATCAACATCTAAGATGCCTGTCATCAACTTCTAAGATTTTTCACTGAAATAGTCCCTTTTTTCTCCCTTGTTTTCATGTTCTTAAGCATCTGGGGATGGGGAGGGGAGAGGCAATATGGGCACATTGCAAGTCCTTTCTTAATGGAATCATAGACATGAGGAAGCTACTGCAACATTTCTGTACCCCAATAGAAGACTAGGTCAGAACTTGCAACAGTAAATTATTACTAATCTGTGGACTTTAAGAAAGCCTATGAACTTCAATCAAGAGAGGATTTTGAATACTTCACTGGTAGAATTCTGATAAGTTCAGTCGTCATGTATCCTCTTTGGTTGTATTAAAAGGACAATCACTTCCCAAAGTCAGTTAACTAGGTAATGTTTTCCATCCAACCTTTTAAATTAATGAAAGAAAACAAACAAACAAAAGTTCACCATGCTGATGGGATGATTGCATCTCCTACTGACTGAATTTAACTGGCCAATTCAGTCGAAACTGTGAAGGTGGTAGCCGTATGTGTTAGTAGTCTGTACTACTATAGGGTTTCAGCCTGACTAAAGCTGACATTTTCTTACGCTCTGTTCTGACAGGAAGAGGTAAATGGACCATCAATAAATGCTGTCTCCCATCAATGGACAGTGACAATTATTATGTCCTCCAGATGGCATGCTATTGAATCATTTGCTAAAGGAAATAATCTGGGCATGTTGCCTGCTACATATCTTCTTATGAGAAAATAAGTTAATACCTCTTTGCATCTTACCTGTTTTGTGAGTTGCTTTTAGGGCTGGACCCTGAAAGCATAAAGGAGAATCCTTCTTAGGCAATGTGACTAGATTGGAGAAATAGTTAATAATAATTTTGTTGTTATTGGTGCATTTACAGTCAGGTCTGACCCTTTGTGATACCATTTGAGGTTTATTGGCAAAAATATTGAAGTGGTTTATCATTTCTTTCTTCAGCTCAGTCTATAGTTGTGGAAACTGAGGCAAAAAGGGGTAAGGGACTTACTCAGGTCATATAGCTAGTAAGTGTCTGATGCAAATTCGAACTCAGAAAGATGAGTCCGAATCCAGATCTGGCAGTCCGACCACTGTGCCACATAGCTACCCACAGCAAATACATCTAATATACAATGACTTTGTACCTTGAAAGGACAAATGCCAAATGTGAGGAACTACTGAAGGCTAAAGGAAAAACAGTCTCATCTTAGACCTTGGGCAAGAATTGGGGAATCGACAAGGGAGGGAAAATAATAGTGAAAAAGAAGAGAACATCTTACCTACCCTTTTCCTGTAGTGAAAGAAATTGACATGTGAAGCAGAGTTAGAAGTTGTCAGAAAGAAATGAAAATTTTACTAAGAAAAAAAGGAGAGAAGTAAACCTTTGTCAGGTCAGAAATCACAATGGGGGCTTCAATGATGTGAACTGGGAGCATGCTAGAAGAATTAAGAGATTCCTATTTAGGTACTTCCTCTCTCTTTTTCTAAGTCCCTGTACCTTGGAACTTACAAAAAGTTAGAAAGAAAAAGACAGGGAGACAAAGACAGAAACACACAAAGACACACACAGAAAGGATATCAATTTAATTTCCCAGACAGGGTAGTCATTTGTAAATTGACTTGTTTCTTTAATGAGCTAAAATTTCTCTGAAGTAGTCCATCTGTATCTTAATCCTGTGTACTCAATAAATAATGCACCCATTTTCAAGACAAAATCAGTGCATGCATATCTATGCATTATTGAAATATGATCAGTTAAGATACCCTATAGCTAACATTGAAAAGATCTCTTAGTTTACTGGACAGTCTGCTGAAAAATTAGAAAGGTAAAGAATTAATAGGAGCCCAGGAAGAATTCAAACAATCCCACTAATGATATATTGAAAGGTATGGATTTTCTAGCTGAGACAAAGACTTTTGAAATACTTGTGCTCACTGACCTGAAAAATGGTCCAAGATGCTCTGCCAGCCATAGTGTAACAAAAAGGAAAGTGGAAGAGTAATCTTTAACAACAACCTCCATATTATAGCCATTAACACTGAATGTTGAGTAATGATGCAATACATTTTACATCAAGAGAGTCAGGGAGAAATGGTCCAGAAAATGTCTAGAGCATTGAGTATTGTAAATGTACAATTATTACAGATAGATCACAGAAAAAGAAATGCACAAGGGAGATTTTTTATTGTAGGAATAATAACAGCTGACATTTATATATCACTTTATGGTTTATAAAGCACTTTATATATACTCTCATTTGATCTTCCAAATAATTCTGTGAAGTTGTTGGTGAGGGCATTATTGTTTGTTTGTTTTTTTTTCTTTCACAGATAAGGAAATTAAGGCTAAGTGATGAAGCATTGAACAGCAGTAGATGGTAGAGCTAGGACTTGAATATAGTTCTTCTTACTCCAAAACCAGTGTCCATCATCACAGCTGTTTATTATCAGAAGACTCCTTTTATTTTTCTCTAAACTTTTCTCAGCATAAAGACAATATTTTATTGTAAAGATAAACTGCTTAATTTGTTTAGATATCAGGATCCCAGTTCTAGATAAGAAAGATACCTTAAAAGTGAATTGATTTAATCCCTTCATTTTATAGATGAAGAAAGTTAGGCCATATAAAGATGAAGCTTCTTGTCCAATGGCAGAAGTAAAAGAGCCAGAATTTAAATTTAGGTCCTCTGATTCTAAATTAAATCCTCTTCCTACTATAGAAAATATGAGCATTAACTTCTCCAAGGTCAAAATTGACAGAGGTGATTATAAAATATAAGATTTATTATATATGTATATTTAAAATTAATATTAACATAATACAAATATATGTTAAAATGCATTATACATAGAATACAGGATTTATTAATATAAGGGTTTATTATCTAGAATAAAGTGCTTATGGAACATATTTCATGAACTGGATTAATATATGGGGCAACAAATTCACAAGCATGACAGTTCCTCCCCTCAAGGAGTTTATATTCTAATAAAGAAGATAACATACTTGGGAGGAGGTTAAAGTAGAAAAGCCCAAAGTGTATAATGAAGGAGAATGCAGGCAGCATTATTTGGAGATGGCATAGATTGTTATGATACTTCTGTGTATTTGTTCTTTGGAAATTCTATAAATTTTCTATTCAGTAATGACAAGGGAAAATAAATTTCTAACAATACCAAAACCAAAATGGATTATTGCTGTAAAATGAAGACAAATTGAATATAAAAATCTCTTTGCTTCTCATTACTCATCTTGTTCTGAAAGGCTTACCTTTCTGGGTCACCTATCAAATTTCATAATTAATATAAATTAAAAATAGGCAAGTGAGAGATTACAAAGTATTCAGATATTTGTATAAAATTCATGGATTTTAAGAATTTTAATCAATAATATTTATAATATTCTAGAAATATAAAATTACTAATGTAATACCAAATAATTTAAGCTTAAACTTATAGGTTTGATTCTGGAGTTCTAAAACCAAAGGCTCAAATTTTATTCTCAGGTCTTTGTCCTCATCTGAAGTTACTCCAGAAAAATCTTCAAAATAAACTGTGGGTACATATGTTTATATTCAACAAAATATGAATATTGATATTCATATTCTATAGACGTTCAAGATATTAAATGAGTACATTAAATAAGTACAGGTTGCAAGAAAAAATTGTGATGAAAGTACAAGGGAAAGGATTCAGAGAAAAGAATGAGCAGATTTGGATAGATGTATAAAGTATTTACAGACCCATAAACTTCACTTTGGAAAGCAGCTAAATTTATCATTATTGTCAAGGCAATTCTTTGACATTCTGATGATACCTTTTTTTTTTTTTCATAACCTCCTGAGTCTTATCAATAAATCATACTATAACGTATACTTCCACCTAAAGGTGAAGACAAGTTTAGAGGTTGCTGAGCAAGTGACCCTTTTTCCCATTGGAACTTTGCTGGGAAGGGGAAATTTGAAGTTGGAAACAACTGCTTGGACAATTAGGAGTCCTTTTCTAAGAAATGTGTCACTTGAGCCCATCAGCTGGGGAATGGCTAAATAAGTTATAGAATATAAATATTTTGTAATATTGGTGTTCTATAAGAAAAAATCACCAGGATGATTTCAGAAAGGCCTGGAGAGATTTATGTAAACTGATGCTAAATGAAGTAAATAGAACCAAGAAAACATTGTACACAGCAACAAGATTTTGTGATCAACTCTGATGGACATGGCTCTTTTCAACAATGAGATTATTCAGGTTAGTTCCAATAGACTTGTGATGGAGAGAGCCCTCTGAATCCAGAAAGAGGACAATGAGAACTGAATGTCATAGTTCGCTTGATTTTTTTCTCTCTCTTTTTTTTTCCTTTTTGATGTGCGTATAATAAATGTGGAAATATGTCTAGAAAAATTGCACATATTTAACATCTATTGAAATACCTGCTTTCTAGGGCTGGGGGTGAGTGGAAGGGAGAGAGAATTTGGAACATGAAATTTTCTAAAGGTGAATGCTGAAAACTGTCTTTGCTTATATTTTGAAAGTGGAAAGCTATTGTTTTTTTTAAATAACTAATAAACATTTCTAAATGAGAAAAAAATGAAATATGGCATTTGTGCTGAACCTTGAAGGAATCTAGGAGTAGCAAAAGGCATACTTAATGAGGAAAAGCCTTCCACATATGAGAGTATATACAAAAGAATGGGTTGGTAAATAGGATGTCTTAAATGGGTAATCAATTTGACTGGAATATTATGTAAGTGAGGGGAAGTCATACCAATATAACTGGGAAAAAATAACAACAATAAACCTAGGCTAGAAACAAATGGTGAGAGGGAACCATTAAGAAGACCAATAATGTAATATGCCTGAACTTAGGGAAAACTAGTTTGGCATTTTGCAAGTGTTAAGTACCAAAATAATAGTACTAGTCAGTCATATCAGTAAAGAGAAAAAAAATGGATTGCAATATCCTCTAAATATAGTAGATGTTTAAGGTTTTATTAAATTAATGAATTACTTTTAACACATTTAAATCCAAAAGGCTATAAGTAAGAAGTAAGTCAGCAAAGGGGAATTATAAGAAACTGAGGTAGTGGGAATAAGCTACCAGGAATACTGAAAGTTTATACATTCATCCCGCCATTCAGCATTTATTATATTCTAAACAACTAGAAGAGCCCAGCCCTTCCTAGATTATTTTCCTCAAAAGATTTGTGGACATATATTTATGAGACAAATAATATGGAATTTATTGAGTTTCATTTCCATAATCACTGTGAAAATTTTAAACATGGATGTTTGAATGTGTTAGTAGGAGGAAAGGAGGAAGCTAAGAATGAAATTTTCAGGTAGGTTAAGGTAAAACTAATGTGCTTTCAGTAATAGAATTTTTAGTTTAAGATTTTTTTTCCTCCAAAGCAAGATCTTCACATTTAATTTTTGCTTGCTAAATGGCAATTAACTCAGAATTCTGAGTCTTTTTTTTTTTAGAATTAGCCCTTCTTTGACTAGGGAATAAAGGATGGGAAAGTTGTAGTTATATTTCTACTCCGACTTTAAACTGTTCCAAGGATCAGGAAAATATATAACATATACTGTTTATTATTCATAAATAGAAATAAACTTTTCATTTCTCCCTGAAAAACTCATTTCATTTTCAGTATTCATTCTAAGATGAGATTAGTTACCCAACATAAATATTTTTGTAATTTGATGTTAGGAGGATCTGTATCAAATCAACTTCTAAATACTCAGTTAATCAGCATGCAGTGACTTCCCAGAGAGATTATATGATCAGAGAGAATGGAAGTTGATATATAGTTTTACTTTCAATCTTAAGTAAAACTAGTGAATTATTGAAATTCTGTATTTTGATTCTAGTTTATAGATGCTGAAGGAAAAGAAGTCAATGATTTTTTTATTGGAAACATCAAAATTATAGAATGTTAGATCTGTCATAGAATCACAAAGGATAAGGGAACCTTAATTTTTTTTTTTCCTAGCCCAACATCTAGCACAATACAGGGATTCTCTCCAAATACTCTTGAAAGATGGTCATTCCTCCATTTTCTGGAATACCTCCCTTGATAGAGAACTCATCACTAACAAATGTTCCATTGCTGCACAGGGTTAAATGATTAGAAACTTTTTTTCTTATATTGAACCCAAATTTATCACACTGAAGTATCTACTCATTGATTCTAATTCTGGTTTTGGAGGTAAATGAAAAATCTTCAGCTATGAAAAATGGCAATAATGTCTTTTGTAATCTCTTTTACAGGTAATTCTTCAGAATTGCAGCACCAGATTAAATCCATTGAAAATGACTCTAAAATAGTCATGATTTCTTGGGTTCTTTGATACTTTGATTTATCGATGGATCTGTAGTCTCATCAATGTATAGGTTTCTTTCTATGCAGATGACAATTCATCTCTGCCTTCTTATCTTATGCATCTGGTATCAATATACTTTTGCAAATGCTCTATAGGATTATATATATATATATATATATACATATACATATATACACACATATACATATATATATATATATATATATATATATATATATATATATATATATATATATATATATATATATGATGTTGAAGAGAGAAAAGGGCTTCCTTTATTGTAAACTAAAATCCCAACATTTAGGGGAAATTCATTTAGAATTGTGTACAGCACAATCATAAATGTGGATACTATTTTTCTGGGAGTTAAAGCTGCCAGTTACCCAGATTTGCTGCAGCAGAGTTGAAACTCCTTTGGAATTTGGGGGCAGGGGGAAAGTATTCTTCATGAAATGTCTACCATGATGAAAGTCTCTAAGACTGTTGACATAGGAGTAGTGACAATGGCACTATGGGCTATCACTGGGCCAAAAAGCAAAAGATATAAATAATGATTAATTTAAGAAGGGAGTTTCTCCAATTGGACATCAGTTTCCTTTAGATAAATTTCACTGTTTTTACACTAATTACAGCTCAGTCTATACATTTCTTGACATTGCTTATATAATTATGGAGCAAGCAATTGGTTATTCTATTACGTGGGATTAGTCCACTTTTTTTTTCTTATTGATCATGCAGACATCTCTTTAATAATGTGTCTGTGGAATACACATGTTCCCCTACATTACCTACATTTCTAAATAAATATTTATTTACTCTCTATATACACTGAGAAAGGAAAATGTATATTCAATAACACATTTTTTAAATGAGTGAAAAAAACAATATGTTAACTGAGTTCAATACCCATAGACTCCCACTTCTATAAGAAAAGGAGGAAGATACTTTTTTTTTAAACTTCTTTTCTAGGGTATCAGATGTGATTATTACCTTCATACTGCAATTGGCCATCATCCTTTAAATTTAAATATCATACTGGGATGGCATGAAACAAATCAAAATTCTGTGAACTGATTGTTCCACAAGTAAAAAAAAAAATAGCAATAATTCAGTCAAATCAATTGCTTCTTATAGATGCAGCTTGAATCTCATTGACTTATATGACCTGAAATACAATAATTTCTAAATCTAGGTTTGGTTTTCTTGGTTGGAGTGATTAATCTGACTGGATCATTTACAAATTCTACATGAAATAATTGATTGGCTCTCCTTATATATAGGCCCTGTTCTTAAGGTATAATTATTTCATTTGTCTCAAAAGATCAATCAGACAAGTCCAATCAATTGCCTATCAATAAACCATTGAGATGATTAGAGGGAAAAGACAAAGAGAATCAAATATATTTGAGTCATTTGGTTAAATTGAAGAGAACCAAGTAGAGTCTTGAAAAAGCACATGGATTCTTTTTAATAAAGAAAAGAGAAAAAACCTGAACTAGCCTCCTATCTTGGAATATTCTATTGTGCAGAATGGCTTACCTATGAAATAATGTGTTTTGGTCAAAACTATAAAGATACTAATAAGTTTACCCTGATAAAAAGGTTTTATTTACTGAAAAGAGTACCAGAAAATCTTTTTTATTCTATAACTTTTAACATTCTATAAGATGATATTCTTAGTAATTAAAGAGCCAACAAATGAAGTCAGAAAGACATGAGATCAAACTCTAACATTCTAGCTAAGTGAGCATGGACAACTAGCCTAACCCTTCAATATCCTTGATGATACTCCAGAGATTAGAATTATACAGTCTCCCAATCCTTCAGATTTCTCCCTTTACCAACCCATTCTATATATAGTAGTCTCAATAACATTTCAAAAACAGAATTCTCACCATGTATATATCAAATAGGCCCAAGGTATCCCTATTGCCTCAAAGCTAAAATATTAAGTTCTTTGTTGTGTAAAGTCCTTTATGGTCTGGGTCCAGCTTGTCTTTGTATACTTATGTTCTTCCTCTTTACCCTCTTCATTCCATATAAACTGGCCTATTTGATCTTCGATTAGTACCTCCAATCTCCCTGTCTCTGTTTTTGAATAAGCTACTTATCATGGAGAAGAGGAGAGGAGAAGAGAAGGGAGTTGAAGGGAGGGAAACTAAAGGAAAAGAATGAAAAGGAGAAAAGAATCCAAAAAAATGATTGAACTCAAATAGGCTCCCAATAAATGACATTCTCACTGAACATTCTTCCGTGTACTAAATAAGGAATTAGAATAGGAAAATAAAAATTGCTGAGAAAGAAATTTTGTTCTACATCTCTCCTTCTTAGCAGAAAAAATACCCTCTACCAACTTTACAAGCGGAAGAAATGAATATTTCTAAAAAATTTATGAAGGTATTCCCCTTCTGTTAATCACAGTGACTGTTTTATTAGTACTTGTTGGTTGACTATAATAGTCACCAATCTGCCTCTAAGATTAAATTACTACAGTCTATAGCCCCTGTCCACTCATATTTTTTTTTTCTCTCAAGCCACTGGTAAGCGAATGGAAAAAAAAAACTGACAAGTTTTTACTTCACTATAAAATATGTTGTTTAACATAAGGGCCATAGTCAAGCAAATAAAAACTAGCAATATAAAATGTGAAACTAGAAATCACAAATTGGAAAAGCATAAATTTTAAGTAAAGTTAACAGATATCAAGTGTTTATTCTCAAAAGAAGATAAGATTTCAATGTGAATTTAAAAGCATAATCTTCAAAATCTACCTATTCCTTAATGTCTCTTATTGTAAGCTTCATATTGTAGTGTTACTTAAAGTATTCTTGAAAGGTTATTCAATTCATATTCCTTTGTCTAAGCACAACTGCACCAAAACTAACACAACAACAACAACAACAACAACAACAAAAATGATGATTTTTCTTTAGTGTACATATAGAAAAGGTTATCATATTTCTTCCTTGGAATCCTTAGGCCATATTTATAAATATCAAAAAGAACCTGATTATTTCTACCCCAATGCAATATGTTTTTAATACATTACATATCTGTTTGAATTTAGAAACACTTGAACAATGGTCTATTTTCAGATAATATCTAGATCAGGGGTTCTCAAACTGCAGCCAGCAGGCCAGATGTGGCCCGCTGAGGATGTTTATGTTGATCGCCTGGTTATGGCAAATGGACTGAGGGGCGGAGACAGAGTGTGAGGTTTTGTTTTTACTATAGTACGGCCATCCAACAGTCTGAGGGACAGTGAACTGGCCCCCTATTTAAAAAGTTTGCGGACCACTGATCTAGATAGTTGTAGTTTTTGAGATATAGCCTGAGTGTCAGGAAAATTAGCTTTTGCATCTAATCAAAATTGCTCCTTTATGATTTAAATTTATTCCTTTTAGTCCTGTCCTCTGTGAACATGACACAGAGCTAAGAATCTAAAAATATCATTTATATATCCATAAGGAAAACTCTTTTGCCCTAAGCAATACTGAAGAATTATGGGAGATGTCCCAGGACCTTAGTTTCAATAATGACCTCTATGATATAATTCATAAAATGATGCTATGTACATATAGATATATAACTATGTGTATAGATATAGACACATATAGATACATATGTAAAACAAATAGAGAATTGCTGGTGAGAAAATATCCCCTACCATTGAAGATTAATTAGGCCCTGTTTGGCAAGTTAAAGGCTTAAAGAAGCTGCCCTATGTATTAATAAATCACTTACTCAGGAGAAATAGCCAGCCTGTGTAAATGCCATAGTATGTATGAGAGATGAGTCCAGGACTTCCTGATGCCAAGGTCAGCTCTTCATCAATTATACCATATTATCATTAAAAGGAGGAGTTTAAAGTAATGTCAGGAGATGAGATATGGGAAAAAATAACTAATTCAACTTAGAAAAGATGAAATGCACAAGTCAGGTCAGGGTTGACAAAGTTTTAGGAGGAAGAGAATTACTTCTACCTAGAAGTATCAGGGAACTTTTAGGGAGATGAATATACCTGTCTGGCCTTGAAGAAAAGAAAGAATGTGAAGAAATAAACATATGGAAAGGAAGAATCAGTTCTAGCTATGAGACAATACCATAAGTAAAGACCTAGAGGCAGAAAAATACAGTATTTTAAAGGAGAACAGAAAGTAAGTTAACTTGACTGTGAAAAGAGACCAAATAGGAAAATTGGAACAGATTATGAAAAGTGCCTATTGTTCAGTTAAATAATTTGCATTCTGTTTAGTAAACAATGAAAAGTCTTTAAAGGTTTGGGGGCACTGAAGTAACAAAATGAAGTCTGTATTAGGAATATCACTTTGGGAGTTGTGTGAAAGAATCACAAATAAACCAATCAAGAAGGTGGTATTAAGAGACCTATTGAAGACCCTAGCTTAGAAAGGCCAAAGTCTCCCATTGTATCCAGGACCATCTTTAATTCTGATCTATACCTGGCCACCTGGCTGTGGAGGAGAAAGCCCCTCTCATTTAAATCCAATTTATTTGCATGTCATGGCATCATCTCCTTGATGTCACAGTCCTTTTCCAGCACAAAGGACAAACAATAAGTGCCAACAATAATCTAGATATTATGCTAGGTAGTCTAAGTTGAACTGATAGCAGAGACAATGGAAATCACAAAAGAAAGTCACTCTTATACATAGTCACATAATTCCACTTCAAATGTCCATCTGGGAATGTTATAGTTAGTAAGATTCTACTGTGGAATGGTCTACAATTGTACTTACTCAGCATTCTCAATTAATGGTTATCAAACTATGCCTTTTAGACAAGGGTACTTTTAGTAAATAATTGTTTCTTGGGGTAAAATTTTGTTTTCTTTTTGAATTGTTCTTTGAACTGCTACTAATATTCCCTTATGCCTAAATCTTATGAACAAGGATACTATTTACAATATGAAATATTACTACATTAGAAATTTCATGAGAAAATGAATTCATAATTTAGATATTATTAATGACTTCCAGTTTTCTGGTGAGATTTCAAGGTGTGATTTTTAATGTTATTTTTGAGTTGACTTCTGTTAAAAGTAAAGCTTTAACTAGTAATTAGAGAACATTTGTTCTCAGATGAAATGTTAATAGAATAATCAATTTAGACATGGTAAGTACTTTAGCAAACATCATATGAAAACCCTGAATTTTACAGAAAAGAAAACTGAGTCTCAGATTAAATGACTTGACCACATTCATGCAAAAGTTGCACATGGTAATAAAGTGTTAGAATGGAATTTGAACTTCAGTCTTCTTATTTCAAATATAAATCATTTTCCTTTACACCATGCATTACGTTCCACACAATTGAATTCCTTAAAGTCAAAAGTTAATTTTTTAGAACATCAAAACCTTACTAAAGCTTACTAAAATAAGCCTAAAAACTTACTATAATTTAGTAATAATTTTTAAAAGAATTTACTAAATTCTTGCGGGTTGGATTGGATCTTCTTATAATATTAAAAATAATTACAGGTTATGGACAAAAATATGTCCTAAAACAATATCATCACAAATTATTTAAATGCCAAGAATAACAATGAAGCAGTTGGGGGTTCTGTGGTTAGATGGCTAGGTTTAGAGTTAGGAAAACCTGACTTCTAATCTTACCTCAGAAGTATACCACCTGTGTAATTCTGAACAGGCTATTTAATCTTTCTTGTCTCTGTTTCCTTATTTGTAAATTAAGGATATTAGAAACCATTTCATGTGATTTTTGTGAGCATCAAATGAGATATTACTTATAAAATGTCTCTAAGAGTAGAGTTGTAAACTGATCCAAGAATTTTGGAGAACAATTTGTAACTAAGGACTATAAAACTGAATTCTCTTTGATCTAACAATACCCTTATTAAGTCTGTATCCCAAAGAGAAAAAAAGAAAAAGGACATAAATGTACAAAAATATTTATAGAAGCTCTTTTTGTGATGACAAATAATTGTAAATTGAGGGGATGTACATTAATTGGGGCATGGTTGAACAAGTTATGGTATAATGATTTTTATGAAAAATATTCAAGCTATTAAAAAAATGGAAAGTAGTATGGTTTCCAAAAAAATTCCAAAGCAAAACAAAGATTTAAATGATCTCATGCAAAGTAAAATGAATAGAACTAGGATCTTATTTTACACAGTAACAACAATATTGTAATGATGATCAACTGCGAAAGACTTAGCTTATTGTGATCAACACAGTGATCTCAGTAATTACCCAGTCATGATGAAAATCCAACAACATAGTTTTTTGAAAACAGAACACATTCAAACTCAAGCAAATCAACTTTAACCAAAAAACTTTTTTTTGTGTTTGCTTGCTTGCTTGTTTATTTTTGTCTTTGAATAGTTATGTAAGAATGTGGGAAAAATCTCTCTGGCATCTTATCATGTGAAGGTTTGTAAACTTTGTATCTAGAAAATCCTTCACCATTTGGATTTGTCCCATTATAATTACAAAGGATTGAGGATCAGAGTGCATGCCTCACAGGCATAAAAGAAGGAGGATACATTATAATTCATCTTATGAATCACCATTTCCCAAGATGAAACTAGGGGAAAATGTGTATCAGGTTCAAAACTAAGTAAAGCCAAGGTCATAGCAGATGGAACTAAAGAAGTCAGTTTTCGATTTAGTTCTCTGCAAGTATGTTTATAAAAACAAGTTTGTGAACTTCCTATTTATTTGTGTATTTCAGAAAGCTTTGCAAACTTCCTCCTGATTTCTGTCCACTGTTAACTTGATTATGATACATCTCTGAGTCCAAATGGCACTAGGCTAGGTTACTAGTAGTAGTATCTATCTACTATCCATATATTGACTAGTATGCTAGCCAGATTACTACTCATCTGACAAGTACTCAAAATAAATCAGTATTCCTTCCTCTCTGGGCACAGTAGGCAAATTATCTGCATGGGAAGAGAGGTATCTGTCTTTCTAGGGCAGGACTAGAGCAATATTGCTTAAAGATTTTTTAGAAAAAAATACAAATGATTACTTTGAACAACTGTCTATTTTTCTTCACTGGGATGACTAGTGCACAGGACCCTGCATTGTAAAGTGAGTTGCATTTTATGGAGTGAGCTGAAACAAACAGGATTGTATAATGGCAAAAACCCAGAAAGGCACTCAAGAGTGCTTTGTTCTAATTCTGGCTCCACTATAAATTAGATGCATGGATCTTAGTGAAACCACTTCATCACTATGAGCCTCACTTTCCTCATCTTTCATGCAGAATTGGAAGCCTCTCCTTGTCCTAGTTCATAGAGTTGTTGTAAACATGAAATGAGATAGTATGTATTTCTTTGTGGATGATATCCCTAATTTTGTTGTATTGAATTTGCTTAAGACAGAACAAATAAATGTTGTTTTGTAGTTGACTCATTTAAAAAGAGACCACAATCCCACTACAACTTATAAACATTGAAAAATGTAAAGTACTAGGTAAATGTAAAGTAATATTCTACCTTATCTCACTAATAATTTTCTGTGATTTATTCTTTTCCCTACTACTCTTCTTAGAAATGTTAATATCTAAGAGGGGAAAAAAAAACCTCTAAAATATTCTGAGGGAAAATATATTGATGTTTCCCTTATAGAATCTTTTTTTTTTTCCCTTTAGAATATTAATTGTTTTGGATTTTTATTGGATTTAAATTTTCATTGGTGTTGGGAGCTTTGAATGATACACTTTCTCAAAATCAGAATGATTGGTTCATAAAAATCAGAATATGATTTTCATTTTGGATGATGAATAAAATGCTTAAGATGAGACTTTTTCTGAAAGCTTTTATTATTTTTGTTGGTTTCTTTTTGATGTATTAAAATTTATTTTCTTTCCCTCCCACTAGGACAAAAAAGGAAAAAAAAAAAAAACCCTCAATAATAAATAAGCATTGCACTGTGAACTGGTCTAGCTATTTTGGAAAACAACTTAAAAGTATACAAAAAAAGATCACCAAACTCTATATCCTTTGACTCGGTCATACAATGGCTAAGACTATACATTTTTTTAAATAAGAGATAACAAAACAAGAGAAAACATACATATAAGTAAAAAATATTTTGCAGTAGTCTTTTGATTTTGGTGGCAAAGAACTGGAAAATTGGTTATTGTGTAAAATGAAATATCCTAATGTTGATTTCAGATCAAGAGAGATGGTAGGTTTTAAGATAAAACAATGAAAATATCAGAAAATTCTTATTCCTGTACTGTGGGAACCAGTTTAATTATTCAAATCTGAAATACAAAATCATATTATATTTCTGCTTCCCTGGGGTGTGGTTATTTTCAGAAGAAAAGGAAGGAGAATTTTTGTGCATCCTCATCACAGAACCATATAGTATAAGATTTGAAAGAATCCCAGAGACCTCCAATCCATAAATGAACAAGATCTTTACCTGCAATGATCCTGACAAGTGACTATTCAGTTCTCCCTTGAAGATTTTCAATAATAGGGAATAAAGTTGAGTGTTTCCAGAGACAGCTCACTCACATGCAACACTATAAAGATTTCTCATATAATAAGTCTAAATCTACTTCTCTGAAAAGTTCCCTCAATGAATCTACTTCTGCCTTCTGGAAAATCCCACTTTCACCTGATAGCTTCTCAGATGTAGGATGACATATCATAAGACTTCTTTGTTTTCTCTTGCTTAAGTGGACATCCCTAATTCCTTTAAAGTGGCATGATCTTTTATCCTTTCACCTGGTTACTTTCCCCTTCTTGTATCCAAATTTCCAACTCCATTCTTCAAATACAGCAACCAGAATAAAACAATATCCTAAATACATCATTGACTGGGGTTATATGGGACCACATTCATCATTCTGGTAATTTTACTCATGGTAAAATTATGGCCTTCTTTTGACTTGCCAATATGGTCCTAAATTTATAACTAGATTTCAAAGGGCTGAGAATGGAGAGGATCTTGAGAGTTAATACTCATTCCTATGAAGATAAGACTCAGATTTCCTCTTTATTCAGCAATTTCAGGTGACAGAGGAATAAAAATAGAAATGAAGTTTTGGGAGTTGGAGGAAAACTGATAACCTGGCCTCCCTCAGTCCTGAAGTGTAGTGATAGATATATAATGTATCAGAAAGAAAACAAATGTATTTTTATTTAGAATGTAGATAAATTCACACACATACATATAGCCTCTATTAATTAATATGTTGAATATCTCCAAAACCAATAGTTTCTGACAATGTCATCAACCCATTCTTATTAAGAAAATTATGCTTTCAAAGCTAGAAAATTAGAATTAGCTTGGAAGGGATACAATTGCAATACCTGTTATGTGCTATGGTTCAATCTGTATTATGGTTTTCCCATTCCATCCCATCCCATTTTTGTGGATCAGAATAAGAAATTAAATGATAATGTAAGCTGCATAAGCAGCAGATGACACAAGACCAGCAGACAAGCTAGAAAAAGTTTAAAATCTCAGTAAAGCATAAAATATATGATTCATATTATATAATCAAACATATGACCAAATATTTAATCCAAATTTTACAATAACATACTGTTAATAGCATATCCCTTAAAAGAAAAAAAAAAAGAAAAAACAATTCAGACTTCTTCTTTGGTATGAAGGGAGGGGTCAAAAAATCTTATGGTTATTTTCCATATCATGGAAGTGCCATTCCTATTAGTCCCACAATGTGGTTGGAGTAAGTGTATATGAAAGTTAGCCACTAAAATAAGTTTTCTTTTTCTGGTTACCCTTAAGATGGTGAGATCATTTTGACATCTAGAAAAAGCAGACATAAGGTAGTAAAGCTCACTGAATAACTCTAATATGTTTCATTGGGTTCATTTTATTCAGTTGAACAAGTATTTACAAACTACCCACTCAATAGCTGGTACAGTGATAGAATGCTGAGAATGATGGGATGCGTGAAATAGTGAAATATGTGAAATAGTCCCTGCCATTACCAAGGAGCTCACTGGGAGAGGAGTTAGGATTAAACACAACATGTATGTGAAAAATCAAATATAAAATAGATGTAGAAGTTGATTGTGACTTCACACTAATAGAGCAAGTCTAATTATATGGCTTCCTTGGAGTTTTAGGGTTCAATTAAGGCATTTTGTGTCTTTAATGTCATTGGCTCAATTACCCATTTCGGTGTGCTGACCCTTTTTTAGCCTTTAGTATTTACTGTTCCAGTTGCATGTAACCAATTAACATTGAGCAGCTTGTACAAAAGGGTATTCCATTCTCAGATAAAACAAGAAGTAAAATATAAATATTTTTTCCCAGCACTAAGAAAGCATACTCTCCACTGTACCATTTTGGTCTCTGAAATACAAAAGTATGCTACATTTCTATTTCTCTGAGGCATAGTTCTGTGTAGTCTTGGTTCCACAAAGTTGATGTCAAAATGTGGCATTGCTACTAGATGATTCTAAGTTTGAATTCAGTTCTAGATCCTTTTCTTTTTTTCTTTCTTTTTTTTTTCTTTTTTCTTTTCTTTAGGGCATACTGCTAGACTGCCCACAAAACTGTCCTGGACTCTACTACCAGACTTCTCAATTGCTTGATGTTTCAAAATTCATAAAGTCATAGCTATCTCTAAGCTCCTTTCATTTAAAATTAGGAAAAAGTGGACATAAAAGAGACAGAAATAATATTAGGCAAGTGACTTTCAATTTTATGTCATTTCTTACCTAAAAGAGGATGAAAGAGGACCTGAGGATCCTCCTCTATTCAGAAGTCCTAAGAAATTTTCTCTCTCTAATGCCAACAGGTCTGAAAAGATCCCTTGCTAAAATCTAAATGCTTTCTTTAATAGACCCCAGTTCCAACTCCATATTCAAAGAGATTCCTCTTTCTCATGTGGCTAACCGACTGGAACTGTATGCTCCAAATCTTTCCAAGACACTCTCATAATACACCATGACATCTTTTCAAAAACAGACACCCTAGCTATTCATAGTAATTTCCTCAGGAATAGGGAAAAAGAAAGATAAATATTTAGGTGCTCAGAATAAGCTGCCCATGGAAATGAAAATGATTCAAACTTTGAAGGAAATGAGATTGTATGACATACAGATGAGGAGGGAGTATATTCCAGGCATGAGAGAATAGCCTACATAAAAGAAGAGAGATAGAAATTTCCCAAAACAGCTCCCTTGCCCTCTTACCCATACTTCTTCTCAACAACCAGAGATTGATTGTTATGCAGTTTCCTCTCTGACTTATTCTTAAGGTCATGTGGAAATCTTCTCTGTTGTCTTCAGTAATATCTGTGCCTCCTTCTTCCTTTGCATATTTGATTAATGTTTGGGTGGCTTCAAGAATTATATACTTAGAAGATGTCTGGAATTCCTGATGTTTTAGATGTAAAAGTTTATTAAATATTGTCCAGTTGGACTAGCTAGTCAATATTGATGGCTTCTACTCCTGGCATTGCTGCCTAGTCCCTAGAAAAAAATGACTGATTGAATGAAATTGCTCTTTTCTATTGCCATTGGTGAATAACGTTCTAGGGCCTTACGACTCTCTGCTACCTTTTTGACCAGGCCTAATCTGATTAGTTGTTTTAATTCTTGTTTAAGATCTCATGCTGGGGTGACCACCAAAGTCCAACTTCCATGGGCAGCTCTTCCTCCCATATCCTGAACCTTAGAGTCAATCTTTCCATGATAATGTGACTTCTCTCTACTATTTCTGGGCTATTTACCTATGTGAGTATAAATAATACCCCTGGGAAATGGAACATCATGTACAAGAAATAGCAACCAACACACTTTACATTGGATATTGGAAAGTAATTTCAAATATTGCAGAACATATGCAGATGATGGATTCAAGTAATTATATTTGGGATTTTGCCAAACATATCCTTCCTGTAACATTACAAAAAACTTTGGATTACTCTTGGTTATATCCACTATAAATGCCTTAATATTGGGCATCAAGTAAAAAATATTAAATGAAATAATATATGAAAAGCCTAAACTTCAGCATAGGACACAAAGACCAAAAGATGGCAAATGTTGCTGGTCCTTACAAAACTGAAAAGTTTTGTGCAATGGAGGCAGCAATGGGTCATATACACTATCCATGGGCCACCCTAGCACAAATTGAAAAGACTCGTCATCTGACTTCAGGCCAAGATGGCAGCATGGAGGCAGACAGCTGCTTGAGCTTGGAGGCATATTTTCTCTCAGGACTAACTTCATGACAAGCCTCGGAATTAATGCTTGACCGGAAAAGAAACCCAAAAATAATCACCAACAGAATACATACTTGAAATTCACCAGAGTAAGTCTGTGTTTGCTCAGGGGAGGGGTCGAACAGACTGGGCAGAGACTGAGAGCAGACAGTGAGAATGAGGCAGGCACCTCACACAGCTCAGATCGGAGGGGGGAGGGGTCCGTTTCTGCAAAAAGACTTTTACCCCAGTGTGGATGTTGGACAATTACAAAAAGATATAAAAAAAGTGAATGAAGAAAATACATCATTGAAAATTAGACTTGAACAAGTAGAAATGAATGACTCAAGGAGAAACCAAGAAGTAGTCAAGAAAAACCAGAAAAAATGAAACAATTGAAAAGAATGTCAAATACCTTACTGGAAAGACAACAGACCTGGAAAACAGATCCAGGAGAGAAAATTTGAGAATAATCAGACTCCCTGAAAAATGTGAGGAAAAAAAGAGGCTGAACACTATTTTCCAGGAAATTTTCAAAGAGAACTGCCCAGATATTTTGGAAATAGAGGATAAAATAGATATTGAAAAAATTCATCAATCACCTCCTGAAAGGGACCCTAAAATCAAAATGCCAAGAAATATAGTGGCCAAGTTCAAGAACTATCAGACAAAGGAAAAATATTGGAAGCTGCTAAAAAAAAAAAAAAGCAATTCAGATATGGAAGAGCCACAATAAGGATAACCCAGGACCTAGCAGTGTCCACATTAAAAGAACAAAGGTCCTGGAATATGATGTTCTAAAAGGCTAAGGAGCTTGGTATGCAGCCAAGAATAACTTACCCAGCAAAAATGAGCATCATTTTCCAGGGAAGATGATGGACATTTAATGAATTCCATCTATTCTTGATGAAAAAACCAGATCTACACAAAATGTTTGATCTTTAAATACAGAACTCAAGAGATTTCTAAAAAGGCAAAAAGAAATCTTGAGAACTATATTTCTGCCATAAAGATATGTAAAGAACACATGTATAATTTGTCCTAGAAACTAGAGGTGGAAAGGAAATTATATCATAAAAAAGGGTAAAGTGGTGGTACTACATCTCATGAAGAGGCAAAGGTAACCTATTATATCTGAGAGAAAGAAAAGGGAGATGAACATAGTGTGTATCATTAGACATATTCGATTTATGGTGAAACTTCTTCCACTTCATTGAAAAGTGAGAGGGAAGGAGTAAGCTAAGGGGAAGGCAATACAGAAATTGTGAGAAAAAGGGGTAAAATAGGAAGAGGAACTTTAAGGTGGGTGAGGGATACTAAAAAGGGAGGGCTGTGAAAAGCAAGTGGTGTTCACAAGTTTAATACTGGGTAGGAGGGTAAGAGGGAAGAAAAGGAGAAAAGCATAAGCAGGGGTTAACAGGATGGCAAGCAATATAGAATTAGTCATTCTAACCATAAATGTTAATGGGGTAAACTCCCTCATAAAGAGAAAGCAGTTAGCAGACTGGATTAAAAGTCAGAATCCTACTATATGTTGTTTACAAGAAACATACCTGAAACAGGGTGATACATTCAAAATAAAAGTAAAAGGGTGGAGCAGAATCTACTATGCTTCAGGTGAAGCCAAAAAAGCAGGGGTAGCCATCCTCATCTCAGATCAAGCAAAAACAAAAATTGTCTAATTAAAAGAGATAAGGAAGGGCATTATATCCTGCTAACGGGTAGCATAGATAATGAAGCAGTATCAATATTAAACATATACACACCAAGTGGTGCAGCATCTAAATTCTTAAAAGAGTATAGGAGAAAGATCTAGGAAGTCAGAGTTATTGGATGGATGAGTATGATATATGGGAAAAAGGTGGAAAGGTAAAAGGGGCCAAGTTGGGAAGGACTTTGAATCTCAAACAGATCTTATATCAGATTCTGGAGGTGATATAGCATCACTAGAGATTATTGACTAGAAAATGACATGCTTTAAGAAGATTAATTTAATAGTTAAGTGGAGAACAGACTAGAGTATGTGTGGGGGAAGATGAGGCAGAGAGAACAACCAACAGACTATTGCAGTAGTTCAGATGTCAGATGATGAGGGCTTGCATCAGGTTGGTGAGAGTGTTAGAAGATAGAAAAGGACCTATATTAGGAGATGCTATGGAGGAAAAATCAACAGGACTTGGCAACAGATTGAAGATAGTGGAGTGATAAGGGGTTGACACTGAATGACTAGAAGGTTAATGGTGTTCTTGAGAGTAATATGGAAGTTTGGGAAAGATAGGATTTGTGTTTTTTTATTTTCACTAACTTATTTCTAAAATTTTAACTTTTGATATGAACTATGGTCTATATAAAATCATGTATATCATTTGACCTAACAATACCACTAATAGGCATGAATCCTCAAAAATGTTTTAAAAAAGAAAAGTTTCTATAACAATAAATATATTTATAATATCTCTCTTCTCATGGCAAGAAATTGGAAATTGAGGGGATGCTCATCATCTGAGAAAAGACTGAATAAATTGTGGTATATGATTATGATGGAATATATTGCTGGTCTATGGGAAATGATAAGTGGAATGCTCTCAGAAAAACCTAGAAAGTCCTTCATGGACTCAAGCAAAGTGAAATGTATTACAAAGTAATAGCAATGTGGTGGGATCAACTGTGAATGACTTTATTTTTCTCAGCAATTCAATGATCTATGACTAATCTGAAAGACTTCTGAAAAATGCTATCCATCCCGGGGGGGTGGGGAGGGGAAAAACTGATTGTCTCTGAATATAGATTGAAGTATGCTCTTTTTTTAATTTTATTTTTCTTGAGGGTCTTTTTTGGGGAAATATCTGTATGTTTTCTTTCATAACATAACTTTTATGGAAATATTTTTTCATAACTTTACAAGTGCCTTCCTAATGGGTGGCAGGGATAAGGAGGAAGGGAGAGAATCTGGAATTCAATGTTTTAAAAACAAATGTAAAAATTGTTTTTACATGTAACTGGGAAAACAAATTACTAAATATAAAAACATTAACTTTTTTGAACATATTAAATAATTCTTTGAATTCACAAATCAGAACTAGTTTCCATATATTTACTTCCTAGTGCTTCTTAGTGGAACTCCCTTTGTAAGCAGTCTTATAGCAAGAAAAAGGATAGGAGGATAACAGAGTTGGTAATCTATGCTGGTAAAGGAATATGTTTTATGTCCAACTTTTTAATTTAAAGACCAGAACTGTGATTTCATTGTTGAGGGGCACTTCAAATGTGGAAACTCTCACTACCCTTGCCATCTGTTTGTCTGGAAGGCATTGAGAGGTTGTGATTTACTTCCCAGGTTCACACTTTTGTTAAATGTCATCATTTAACAGAATACCTGTTACATAGTAGGTGCCTAATAAATACTTAAAGAGTGATAAATTATTAGAAACTGGAAAAAAAAAAGACTCATCATCCGAAGACTGATCGCTAGATATATTACAATTGAGGTCACAAATAATAACTGAAGACTATTGGCATAGAAAGTCACATTCTGCATCATTGAGGAAGTAAGTTAGGAAAGACTACTTCAATCTGGGACAACTTTCAGTTTCTGAAAGACCAGGACAATAAACAAAATGAAAGATGAAAAAGAACAGAGCCTGTTCTAGTGATAGGTCAAAAATTAACCCCTATTAGATAAAGGCCCATCTTGATATTTTGATGGGTTTTTTCTTATCTTTCTTCTTTTTGCCCCCCCATTAGTTCTTTTTTCTAAAATTGAATATGTTCTAGAATATTTTTAAAATATATTTTATTTAATTAAATATTTTCTACTTACATTTAAAAAATTTTATAATATTAAAAAAAGATTGTTCCAAATTCTCTTGACCTCTCCTGTTCTTCCCTCACTCCTTGAGAAGACAAGCAATATTGAATATACATATGAAAGCATGTAAAACACATTTCCAATTTAGCCATATTGTAGAAGAAAACAAACAAAAATAAAGAAAATTTAAACAAGTAAGCTTCAATATGCATTGAAAGTTTATTAGTTCTTTCTCTGGAGATTGATAACATTTTTTATGATGAG
This sequence comes from Sminthopsis crassicaudata, assembly GCF_048593235.1. Taxonomy (NCBI): domain Eukaryota; kingdom Metazoa; phylum Chordata; class Mammalia; order Dasyuromorphia; family Dasyuridae; genus Sminthopsis; species Sminthopsis crassicaudata. The sequence goes on from NC_133619.1 coordinate 378,411,505, forward strand.
TCTTTTGGCATTGTCTTAGATCCTTATCTTGCTCAGAGTAGCTAAGTCTTACAGGTAATCATCATTACAATATTGCTGTTACAGTGTAAAATGTTCTTCTTGTCCAGCTCATTTCACTTTCCTTCAGTTCATATATGACATTCTGAGTTTTTCTGAGAACCTCCTGAAATATAAGAAATTTTCAGTTCTTATATGTATTTTTATATACATACAGTATTTCATCGTAATAATTTATCACAATTTATTCAGCCATTGAACAGTTGATGGTCATCACCTTAATTTCCAATTCTTTTCCACCACAATAAGAGCTAGTATAGGCATATTTGTACAAGTAGATCTTTTCCCATTTTATTTAGTTTCTTTGGTTTTATTTCTGGGTTAAAGGAATGCACAATTTTTAGCCCTTTGGGTGTAGTACCAAATAGTTCTTCCGAATTATTGGACCAATTTACAACTCCACCAACAATTCATTAGTGAACTGATTTTCCCACATCTCCTCTAGAATTTCTAATAGGTGTGAGGTGGTATCTCAAAGGGCAATTTTCCCTTCTCTAATAAATAGGTTTTTTTCCTCTAGATTTTTTTTTTTTTGGTTTAAGATCAATCATTCTCAATTTGCTAATCTGTCAAGTGAGGAGCTACACTAGATGACAGCTAAATCTTTTTTCTATCTTTAATTCTTTGGTCCTACAATATGTTTGCTAAGTAATAATTTGCTAATGATGGAAAGAAGGCTATAATTGGAGTCAGATGTCCTGGTCCAAATCACAGTTGGGTCATTTATCTTCTGGGTAAACTACTTAAATGTCTGGACTTAATTCCCTTACCTGTAAAATGAGATAATTAAACTGAGTTTCCTTTAACCTCTCCAAACTTAAATCTATGAACCTCTCAACCTAAAAAAGTGGAGTGTAGGATGGGGGCAATTAAATCCAGAAAATTCAACAGTTATTAAGTACTTACTTTGTTTTAGGGCCTCAGGACATAAAAATAAAAGACAACATAGTCCTCATTCTCAAGTGCTTTAAAGTTTATACATATTTACATATTTTAAGCTAAATGTAATACATATATTAACATATATTAAGCTTCAGAAAAGCACTAGTACACACAGGTTCAAAGAAGTTGGGATTATCACACAGGTGATAAATAGCTCTGTTGAAATTTGAACCCAGTACCTCTGATTCCAATCCCAGCCTTATTTCCATCATGTCTATCAGAGGGAAAATATATAAAACCATAGATTCATAGGTAGAAGAGACTTTAATGGTCATTTACTTAACAGATAAGAAAAATGAGTACTCGAGAGATTAAGTGGTTTTCCCAAGCTTGAACAGTAAAGCATCAAGCAGACCTAAAACTACTCATTTTTGAAAAAAGAAAATAAGAAAATCAAGGTTAAAAAAAAAGTTCACCAAATAAATACTAAAGGCAGCAGTTAAATCTAAATTATCTTGACCTCACTTTCTCATTGATTAACCTTTGTTTTATTATTATGTTGATGGTTCTTTGATTTTTTCCTATTTCTCATTAAAAAAAGGTTTAACCTAGATGCTTCCAAGTCTAGCTATCTGTAGTGTCCTTTGTAATAAAATCCAAGCACCTGTAAGAATAAATTCAATTAGTAAATTTCCTGAGTATAATTTCAAGTTTAAGATGCCAAATTTACTCATTTTATTAGCAAATTGCATAATGTACAATCCATTTTATCCCTGTAAACTGAGAACATGCCTTTAAGATTACAAACAATGTTAAAAATTAAATAATATGTAAGAAACATATGCACATGTATAATATTAAATTTCCATTTCTTCTTTCCTCTTAGAATATATATATATATATATATATATATATATATATATATATATATATATATATATATATATATATATATATATATATGTTTTTTTTTTTTTTACTATGGCTTCAAATTTTCAAGAAATTAAATCTCTTTAGGTCTCTGATGTTTCACATTGGTTCCTCATACAATCTAGGATGACATACATATATTTCCAAGATTATTTCCACATGCTCTGGCACTCAGTGAATAAGTATCAATTTGAGTTCTGACAGCAAAGTGAATTAGTGATGCTTGACCAAGGTAGGTTATCTTCATTCCACAAATAGTTCCATAAATTAACAGTTCATAGCTGGCTTCTAGCACTACATTCATTAAAGTCTTAAGTGTTAGACAAAATGATCTTCTTTAGTCTAATTACCAGGAGTATTTGTGATCAAGTAATAGCCACGACAGAGAGCTTCAGAGAGAGCCCTTTTTGGTTTTCTATTGAAAAAAGAATCCAGAAGGAAGGACATTTCTAGAATTGATGGTGTAAAAAGTAATAATAGCATACAGCAAAAGAGTTGAAGAGAATTAAAATGAAAGTTAGACCAGGTTTATCCTCAGGAAATAATGTAATGCACATCTTGATCCAAAATATTCAGATAAAAAAGAAATAAATTGGGTTTGGAATTTCATGACACCAAATAGCTGGATAGTAGAAAAATATTTAGATTCTTGCTCTTATAGAAACAAAAATATTTGAAATATTTTTCAAGTCAGATTGAACAAGCTAAAAAATGTGATCTGCCATATTTTAATTTTTAAAATGTTTTTAGAGGGAAAGTATTATTGGAGGGAGTAATATCTAATAATAGAAATAATAATATAAATTAATAGTTGGCATTTATATGAGTTTAAGTATGCAAAAATATTTACACATATTATTTGATCCTTCAAATGAGCCTGTGATATAAATGCTACTATTATCCACATTTTGGAGGTAAAGAGACATAGACTGAGAGAACTTTAGGTGACTGTCCCTTAATATTAGTGTATTAGTCATACACTAATAAATATCTTAGAACTGTAATTCAAGTGTTCCTGACTCCAAGTCCAGTGTTCTATACATTATACAACATAGTACATTCCTTGAACCATTGATGAGATTGTAAAAGATGACAGTATGTTCAAAGTCCTAAACTGAGTGATTCACAAAAAAGAGATATGGCTACTTTCTTTACATGTAATGGTATAGCAAGATACACTTGGAGATCACATAGAAATGTTTTTTTTTTCCTGTTTGTGTAAATATTTGCTTCGGAACTCATTATTTTTTTAAAGAACACTAATTACAGAAATAGGAAATAATCTTAGAATTAAGCCATAGGTCATTTCATTGATCCATACTATTGGCAAGAAACATATCTCCATGTCTCCAAAGTAAAATTTTCTTTTTCAATAAGAGTTATATAATAAACCATACATTAAATTACACATAAACTTTAAAATGAATTGCATTCAAATAACTCACTTAAAAGAGCAGCCTAGGAATAATAAAAGCAAATGCGTTACTAAGACTTCCACAGTCTGAATAAAATTCAGACTATGTCTTTGCCATTTCTATCTGACTCAGCATTTCCAAAAAAATTGAGTATTCCCCAAGGAAAGGTTCATGCATTTTGTAGTGACAAGTTAAAGTTGGGATGAAATTCTTGGGTCATGAAAAATTCCTAGCCAAGTTTTTCCTTGCTCATAAACAGACTAAATAATCACCCCCATTGTATATATCAGAGTCTCTGAATCCTATTTTCCCAGATAAAAATTCAAATCTTCTGATTGAAGTTTAGAGATTAAAAGGACCTTAGAGATCTTTATTTCTAACCCTGTCATTTTACAACTGAGGGAACCATGATCTAGAGAGATTAAGTAAATTTCTAGAGTCACGTAGCTACTAAGTATAAGAATGGGGGTTCAAGTTCAGGTCTTCTTGACTCTGAGTCCAGTTCTTATATCCTTTATACTACACTGGTTGAAACTCTCACCAAGGGATGGTCAGCTGATGAAAGGTCCCTATTTAAATGCTTCAATAAAGCTGTAGTTTCATAAATGTGAATATTCCTTCTCATGATGTAGATTGCAACCATTCCATGACTATTTATCCTGTGTAGTTCTTGCTAATGACTACACATATATTCTCCATAAAGGGCCCACTCACACAAGTCCTACTTCATTGCTTTTCATTAAACATCTGCGTTTTGAATGTGGAAAGGTTTGTCACTAAAAGGTCTGGTCACTAGGTGATTAATTCTTTAACCAACGAAGAAAAAGAAATAAAATTCTCCATAGAATATGGAATATATGAAAGGAAGCAATGATAAAATTGTAAAAGCAGGTTTGAGACATTGTTGAAAACTTTGAGTATCAGGAAAAGGAGTTTGCATTTTATTTGATATACATTAAGAATGATTAAAGGTTTTGAATAGGGGTTTGGTATGGTAAAACTTGTACATTTGTAAGCCTCTTATGAAATTTTGGGATATTAAAGTTGAAAGGATATTTTTTGGCCACCTAACCTGACCTATGCCTAAAAACTACCCCCTGCTACAAAGCATAACAAATGTTATATAGTTGCTGTTTAAAAACATTCATTAAAGGGTAGATTCACAATCTCCTGTTTTACTTTTGTATAGTTTTGTTAAAATTTCATTCCGTCCATAAGCTTAAATTTGCCTCTGCAATTTCCATTTATTATTTTTTTTTATTTTTCTCCATAATGGAATCTAGAGAAAGAGAAGAATATAGGCAATTTCTGGGGTTACAAATTAATCTCAAAAAGGAGATGGAATATCCAGAATATGTAGTATGAAATAATAGATAATGTTTTAGTCTAAAATGAAAAAGTCTCTTATTAGTTAGGAGACTATATACAAGTCAGATGACTTCTTTGACCATCTGTTTCCTCATTTGCAAAGTCAAGGTGATATCTATAATCCCTATTTTCTAGGATTGTTATGAAACTCAAATAGGATGATATATCTAAAACACTTTATAAACTGTAAAATAATATATAAACTTCAGTGGCTATTATCCTACACTCATTCTTCACAAGTCTTTGCTTATTTTTTTCCTATTACCACACCACTATCAATCAACACCATTATACCTTAATAGAAAGAGCTCCATGACAAATGGGTGCTATGCCTTAAAAGTATATACTTGAATAGGAGCTCAATTAATTGAATAGCTGAATATCAGCCCCATATTGTCTCTCAAAACCAATACTTTATTGTCTCTGATTCCTCCAATAATTTTTCTCAGAATATCCTTTGTCTTTGTCCCTCCCAGTGACTCAATGAAAAGATTACATTCAATGACATCATTCAATGGAATTGTGATCTCACCAATTAGGGTATTCCTTACAGTGAACCTGATCACAACTCAAACATTCTTCTTCCTGGTGGATCATTGTTCATGTTCTAATATAAAAATACCATTCAATTTATTGGAGCCCTTTCTCTAAATCACTCTTTTAGTCATAGGGGTATCTTTTAGTCCTATGGGTATCTGTTAATTATCCCTTCTTTCTGCTATAAGTCCTCTTTCTTTTGAATATCCAACTGTTCCATGATATAATTATTTCTTCTATGCTATGGTAGAAAATCAAATATTAGTATAATCGGAACTGAGAAGGTTAGGTTGGGATTGGACTGGATTAGATATGATTCGAGCATCATGATTGAAGTAGAAACAAAGTGAAATGGAAGCAGGTAAATAGCAGACTGCAGGAAAAATAAGAAAATAGACAGAGAAATCATCTAGAATAACTCAATGCCTATTCAGATATCAAAACTAAGTCAGAAGACTAAAAAAAAAATCAAAAGAAAAAATCACACATATAAAGCTAAAAAGATCCTTAGAAGTCTCATCAAGATCAATCTAGATTTTCAAGTTAGTAAACTGAGACCCAACAGGTTTGCTCAAAATCAATAACTAATAAATTTCAGAAGTGGGAACTTCTTTGACTCCAAAATCAAAAATTTAACCATTATATCATACTACCTTTAACAAACAGGAGGGTGTTGATGAACAAAAGAGCCAATGATGAACTAGAGTTCCACATGCCAGAGAAGATGGCCACATCCAAGAGGTTTGGTTAGTTAACAGCTTTGAGAAACTGTTATATTTACATTTCCAATTCTGCTTTTTTGGGCTTTAGAGACAGAGAATTGCATCCAGATAGCTGACACAATGAATTTGATAGATACTTTTCTATATGAATGCAAAGAGGAGATGCATTCCAAAATCCAAAGAGGATTGGATAACAAACGTTAACTTTTGTTGTGCACCTGAGTATGCACCTGCTTCTCAGATGATTAACTACAAAGTTTAAGTTTACAACATCAGTCAATGTTATTTCAAGTTAACTATAATCCCAAGTATTATAAAGTAATTAGTATCAAAGCAGTAAACTATCCCAAACTCTAATAAGAGACAGGATAGTGTAGGTCTAGCTACAGAGAATGAGATATTTAAAGATGATAAACTAACATGCATTTGTTAAGAGACTGCTTTGTCTGACAGTGTGTTGGGTTGTGTGTTAAAAAGCACATAATAATATTAACAATAATAGCTAATATTGTATCGCCTATTATGAACCAGGAACTTTGCTAAGTGATTTTCTAATGTCTTCTCATTTGAAGATCACAACAACTCTGTGGGGTGGATAGGTGTTTTTATTAAGCAACACCATTTTATAGATGAAGCAACTGAAGCAGAGATTAAAAGCCAATGACTGAAGCTAAATTTGAAATTATGTCTTCCTGATTCCAACCTCAACACTCTTGCTGCTGCCAGGCAGCTAGTACAATATAAAGAATGCAGGATTTGATATTAGAGAAGCTGGGTTAAAATCCTCCCATTTATAGTTGATACCTGTGTGAACTTGGCCAAGTTACTTTGCCCAAGTCATTCAAAGCCTCAATTTCTCACCTATGTAGAATTGCACTAAATGGCATTCAAGTTCTGTTCCAGAATCTATGATCTTTCTTACTCATTCTTAAACCTGGAAGCAGACTCCATATCACTAAGTGATCCTACTTCGTTGCCAACTAGGTTTATCTCCTTTACCTGCTATATATCTAGTTCTTTAAGGTACAAATTATAGTGACGAAAGACCAAAGGGAGGTTTGTTTCAAGGAATTAATTCAAAAATAGTTTTTTTTATGCCTATGGCATGTTGGACAATACCAATTTTGTAGAACTATAATAGTTTTAAGAAAAAGTGTAATTCACAGGACCACAAAATCAATATTTTTGACACCTTTACATGTCCTAATTTGGGATTATAAAAATATAACTTCTACAAATATTAGAAAAATTGACCCACATCTTTAAATCTTTATTTAAAACATACTTTCCTAACATCTAAGTTTATAAAATAGGACAAAGAGGAAAAACCTTCAGGAGCATCTAATTTGAATCTGCAGTTTTTTCCCAAATCTGCTCCAAACATTTTAGCTCCCCTCTCTCCTTCCTTTGTACCATCAAAATAATGTGCTACCTGTATCATCAGGTCCTTTGACCACTAGAGGGCTACCTAGCCCAAAGAGAAAAGTGTTTACTACTGAATTTTCCTCAAATAATGTTCTTAGTCTAAGATTTTTGTGCTTACTGGCAGCTCAAATTTTCTCTTTCAACACTATTACAAAGTTGAATAGCCCTCAACATAGAATCATCAGTGGCTTTGTGGGGGAGTACTAATATCTCACAACAATGACTACAGAGTTGAGACAATTTATTTCTAAGACTTACTGCCTTTAAAAAATAGTCAGAATCTGTCATATCTCTTTAGTTAGGAATTCTGCAATCATCAGTCTATCAATTTCCTGCAAACAATTAGCACTTATTATGTGTTAGGCACTGTAGTTACAATGACAAAAATTAAAACTGGCTGGGCACTCTAGGAATTTACATTCTCTCAATCAAGACAACATGCTTACATATAAATATATATAAAATAAATACAAGGCAGAAGTTTTGCATGGCAGAGTAGCAATTTGGAAGCTAACAGAGTTTTTAAGGAAGTAAGGAATTCTAAAAGATAAAAAGATGTGGAAGCTAGAGGCACATATCAAATATGAGGGGGGCAACCAGTTCAGAGCACTAATTGGATAAGAGGGGAGTTCAGTACAAAAAACAGCAAAAAGGAATCATTATCTTCATTATTTTTGTAAAAGATTAAAGTACAATATTAATTCAATAGACAAAAATTAAGGGGGGAAATCTTTTCATTATTGCCAATCCTTACCAATACAAATTTGTGATTTGTAAATAGGGTTTAATTGAATGTCAAATGAACAAAAGCAAGACACACATCTAGAGGTCTCTAGAACAGGGTGATATTGAGACGCCCAACCTTTGACTGTGTCCACATGAGTAATTCAGTAGCATCCCAATTGGGTAGGATATAAGCACATTGTATGTCTGATTGATGATGGAGTTATTCAGCAGATCAGGGATCTCAGAAATGTCATAGATGTATCCCCAAGGGAATTATAATATATATATATATACATATTTAATGAATCATATCTAATAACAGGTCTATATGACATATTAATACTTTTTATATGAAAAACTATACAATACATGGAAAAAATATGCTGAATGTGTAACTTATATTTATAGATAACTATCAAATGGTTAATTGATATAATAGATCATTGTATGTTATACTTGACTATTTTCAATTTCTAAAAAATTATGTCTAACCAAATTATAAGTTAAATAATATCATATTATAATATAGTTAAAACAATGTGGAATATATCACAGATAAGTAACTGGAATTAATAAAGATGCATTGACTTCTATTCAAAGATGCAAAAAAAGTTAGCCCATATAGCTGAAAGAAAAGCAAAGCCTGCTTCTAGATTGATTGACAAAAAATTTCACCTCTGACACTGAGCCTTGTGAATTTGCACTTGTTTCTTCTCTGCTCCAAGATTTGATTTCTTCATTTGTAAAATGGCAGTTATAAAACTTTCGCTATCTATATCACAGAAATATTATGAAGAAAGTGATTAGGAAGACCTATTAATTGTTGACTTTCATCACTTTTAGTTATTAATCCTCATAATAATTTTGAGGAATTCCAAGATGAAAACTCTCAGGAATATTATCAACAAATTCTAGAACTCTCAGGTGAAAGAGAAAATACTTCAAAAGGCAAAAAAAAAACTTCAAATATTCATGAAATCATAATCAAGATTTTGTAAGATTTAGCAATTCTTACATCAAAGGAGCAGAGGACTTGGAATATGATATTGTGGAGGGCAAGAGAATGGGGGTTGCAACTAAGAATAATCTGCCAAAGAAAAACTGAGTATGATTCTTCAAGAAAAAATATAGAAATATATTAAAATAGAGGACTTTCAACTATTTCTGATAAAAAAAGATCAGAGTTGAACAAAAACATTGAATTTCAAATAGAGGATTCTAGAGAAGAATAAAAAGAGAAATATGTAAGAGAAATAATACAGGACTCAATAAGGTTAAACTGTGTATTTTTCTATGTGGGAATATGATATATGTAACTTGGGGCAGTCAGGATTCTATATGTAGAGAATATGGGGAAAAGTTAATTATGATAGGACGATATAAAAAATGGATAGGTTAAAAAAAAAAAAGAATACCCTGGGAGAAGGGAGAAAGAAAAGGAAAAATGGTAAAAGTATCTCATATAAAAGATATACCAAAAACATAGAGGGAAATATTGGGGGAGAAGGGAAGCCAATGCTTAAATAGGAAGAAATCGATAGCAAAACTATAATGTTAGGGGACCCCAATGCTTCCCTCTCAAAACTAGATAAATTTAACCATAAAATAAAGAAGAAGGAAGTAAAGATGAATAAAATTTTAGAAAAATTAGTTACAATATTCCTCTGGAGAAAACTGAATGGGAATAAAAAGAATGAAAAGAATATTTGTTTCTCAGCTGTTTATTGCATTTTACCCCAAATTGGCCATGCATCCTATATGACATTAAAAACTCACAAAGAAATGAAGAAAAATCACACTTATTAAATGCATCTATTCCAGGAAATAATGCATTAAAATTATATTTAATAAAGGGTTGTGGAAACATAAATATAAAATGTATCTGAAATTAAATAATCTAATTATAAAGAATAAGTGAAACAATTGTTTCTCTAAAAAGAATGACAACAATGAGATAGCATTCCAAAATTTGTGGGAAGTAGAAAAGATGTTTCTTAAAGGGAAATTTATATTCTAAATGTGTGTATCAATTAAAAAAAAGATAAAAAGTTATTCAATTAATTGGGCACAAAATAAAAAAAAATCTGAAAAAAAAAGCAAATTAAAAGTCCCAATTAAAAATCAAAATGAAAATTCTGAAAATCAATGGAGTAAGTATTATCTATAAAGAGATAAACCTGAATCTTTCCAATAAGAACAAAGATGGATAATAGATGTTCATTATCTGTAATGGAAATAAATTTTAAGTTTTTACACTAAGATGAAGAGTAAAGCAAGAATTCTAATTATCAACACTATTATTTAAATTGCAGTAGAATTGCTAATTATAGTAATGAAACAAGAAAAATAAATTGAAGGAACAGAAATTGACAATGTGGAAACAAAACTATCTATGCATCAAGAAAGTTGCATGAAATTTAAAAAAAAAAACTTTTTGCATGAAAAAATGCTGACAAAGTTAGAAGGAAAACAGGTATCTGAGGGGAAAGACCATGACAAGTTTCTCCGATATAGGGGAAAATCTCAAATTTATAAATAATAAGTCATTGCCCAAATAAGAAATGATCAAAAAATTTGAAGTTTTTAGAAAAAGAAAGTCACCTGAAAAAGTGTTCTAAATTACAAATGATTAAAAAATGCAAATTAAAACAAGTATGAAATACTACTTTAATATTATTTGATACGTATACTATCAGATTGGTTACCATGACAGGAAAGGAAAATGACAAATTCTGGATAGAATGTAGAAAAATGTAGAAGGCATTGTCGATGAAGTTGTGAATTAGTACAAACATTCTGGAAAACAATTTGGAATTACACCAAATCTCTTTTGATTATTAAATTGTGCATTTCTTTTGAACCAGCAATATAACTACTAGACCTGTATTCTCCCCCCCAAAAAAAAATAATTAAAGGAGGAAAATGATTCATTCACACAAAGATATTTAAAGTAGCTCTAATTTTGGTGGCAAAGGATTGGAAACTGAAGAAATGCTCATCAATTAAATTGTTGATCAAGTTGTAGCATATGATTGTGATGACATACTCTTATATTATAAGAATTGACAAGCAGGATAATTTCAGAAATCTGAAAAGACTTACATGGACTAGTGCAAATTGAACTGAGCAGAATCAAGAGAACAGTGCATACCATAACAGTAACATTGAATAATGATTAACTATTAGTAAGTTAGCTGTTCTCAACAAAATAATAATCAAAGGCAATTCCAAAGGATCCATGATGAAAAACTCTTATCAGTCTCCAGAAATAGAACTAATGAACTCTGAATCCAAATTGATTTTTTTATCTGTATTATTTTATTTTGTCTTTGTTTTCTTACATAACATGGCTAATATAGACACATTTTGTATGACCTCATATGTATATAAAAATCAAATTCGAAGTACTTGACATTTCACAAAAGAGAAGGAGATTTAAAGGAAGATAGAGGATTCAGAATGCAAATGTTTAAAATAATTTTTTAAGATTTTATATATAATTGGGAACTATTTCATGAGAAATAAAAATATTTTAAAAGAATATAGCATGAACAGTTATTTGATATATTGTTTTGTTTTGCTGATTTTTTTTTCTTTTTTTCTTTTTACATTTCACCAAAAAGGAAAGCTCAGTGGGTATCTGTATAAAAATTATATTTGGAAGTTAATGTGATATGAAAAAGATGTCAGTTTTTAAATGTCAAAGTAAAAATAAAAATTCAAAAATAAATAAATGTGATGCTACGTAGCATATATTTAAGATTGACTTCATGCATATGTACTGTCAAAAAAAAGGTATAATTATAAAATAAAATAAAAATTAAATTATAAAATAAAAAAAAAAAGATTGACTTCAAACGATTTAGCAATTAAGAAAAGTATTGAGCTCCAAAGTTACCTAGACACAACTTGTTAGCTCTCAATTTGGGTTGATATACAATCCCTTGAGTTCTATGACAGCAATATAGAATAAAGCCTACATCAGACGATTGGATACTGAGGCAGGACATGTCACCCATACGGTATACCTTAAAAGGAATGCTACTCTCAGAAGTTATCCCTTCCTTTCTTGTAAAATTGTATTTTAAAAGTATTTTTAAACTTTCTTTTGGGAGCTGGAATTCCTCTTTTCTTTCTCCCACAACTGCAACAATGTCAATTACACATGGCACCTGAATCCTGTGCTACCTGAGATTAGACCTCTGACCATGCATGGATGATTCTTTTTGGTTTGTTTGTTCAGCCTAAATGACTGAAGAGTGACCTTGATATCTGTGTTTTCAAACTTAGAGGAAATATTATTTCAAGTGGTTAAGATCTACTGACTCTATCAGTCAGTATAATCTCTATTGGAAGAAGCTTCTATTTAAAAAAGAAGAGAACTATGGGAAGGAGGATAAAACCTAAAGTCATAGAGTAGTTGTTTGAACAATGCAGAGTTGAAAAACCTTAACAAGTTTCCTATATTTTTTGATGATCAACTCTGATGGGCACAGCTCTTTTTAGCAATGAGGTGATTCAGGCCAATTCTAATAGTCCTGTGATGGAGAGAAACATCTGTACTAAGGAGGGGATTATAGGGTCTGAATGTGGATCACAGGGATTGTTTTCACTTGTTTGTTATTGTTTGCTTGCTTTTTTTAATTTTTTTTCCTTTTCTGATCTGATTTTTTTGTGTGACATGACAAATATAGAAATATGTATAGAAGATTTGCACATTTAATATAGATTAGTTACTATCTAGGGTGGGAAAAACTGAGAGAGAAAAATTTAGAACACAAGGTTTTGCAAGGGTAAATGTTGAAAAATATTTTTGAATGTATTTTGAAATTGAAAAGCTATTATTTTAAAAATTTCCTATATTTTAATCCTTTAAATACCTATGTCATGGTAGAAAATGAAAGGAATTATTATTTCATATTTAAATCTTTATCAATGAACAACTATGAATCCTTTTGTGTTTTGATCATGTATTTTGTGGATGAAGTAAATAGTTGTCCTTTAGGCAAACTGCATTGTAAACAAAGTACAATGTACATTTTATTGCTATTTTGAGGAGGTTCTACACATGATTGAAAACTAATTTGTAAAGGATTCTCTATAGGCCTCTGAGAGAAGGATATGAAAATCTAGAGAATTTGGAAAAAAAAAAACAAACCTGACAACTCTCTTTAGGAGACAGGCTCCTTTTATCCTACCTAACATCCCATGAAAACTAGTCATTTATATGGTTGAAGAACTAGGTGTCTTTTCAAGAAGGGGAGGACTCTAATCCTCTCAGGTCCAGATACTTTCTCATATCGTTACTTTTAATTCAGTTATATTACATGATACTCCTAACTAATGATTCCGATGGACTTTCATCAAAACAAAAATAAAAGTATTATTTGCCTCACTGGGCTATTGTGAGGAAAGCATCATATAATTTTAGATAAATGGCCAGTTTTTAAAGTGAACAGAATATAATACAAAAACTAGTTTTCCATATATAAAAATGGGAATTATGTATGTACTTATTGTACATTGTACACTTTGTGTGATCATATAAAGGAGGAAAGGAATAAGGGGATACCAAAAGAAGATAGAGAAAAAAACTATTTCGCCCTAAAGAAAAGAACATATTTATGAACAAACCCAAGCAATTGTTTCCAAAAGGAGGAAATGCCCTAGGTTCAGGACATGCTCATAACCTGTTCTAGGCAGAACTAGACAGAACTATGCTTGCCTAAGGGACATGCCTAAAATATAATTAGGGATTAATGTTGTTTTACTTAATTCTATTATTTGGCAATTTTTAAGGATGGAGGGAGGGGGTATTTTGATTTGAGAAGAAAAACATTCAAAAGAATAAAAACTTTTATTTGTTCAAATATATTTCTCACAGACAAATTTTCCAGATATTGCTCAGTTTTAGGATGCCCCTGTATTGCTTTTTTCCCTCTCTTTTAAATCAACTTCTCCAGTTGAAAAATATGTTTATAAATTATGTGGAACAAAACAGTCTGATTTGCCTGGCTGGTGTTCCCCTTACTCTCTATATCTTTTCCTCTTGAATTCCTTTATCTTCTTGCCCTAATAGAGATCTGGCTCTCACCTAATGATTAGCTTCCCTAGCTATCATTTCCCCATTGATGGAGACCACACTCACTAGCCCTAATAGAAGAATTAGATTGCTCCTTGTTTCCCACAGCCACTTCCTAGCACCTTCATTCAGTGACCCCTACTCATTTGAGTGTTAGTATATACATATATATTTGTATATATGTATGTATGTGTAAATATATGCACATACACACATACATATATATGTAAATATATACATATATATGTATGTATTTTATGGTAGCTATTGTCAAGAAATCTTCAAGATTGTCTCATTTCCTCAGTGACTTCAATATCTGACAGTTTTCTCTCTTCTCCAATTCATACCTTAAAAATAAAGGATATCAACATACATATTGACACTCTTTCAAACATCCCAACATCTCAATTCTTCAAGTCAGTCATTTCCCATGACCTACTCCTTTACCTCATCATAACTACATACAGTCGGTCATATCTTTATCCTGCTGTCACCCACAAATGTTTCAAATCCAAATTCACTAACTGAAATTCCTTATCTAATCAAAATCTGTTGTCATTCTACCACTTTATCTGTCCTGCAACTCCAAACTTTGTTCTTCATTCTAAGATTTTTAGTCCCTTAACCCTTCAGTTCTTTCCCAGACTGTCACATTTGTAATGGTTATAAATTCTTCCTTGCTTCTTATACTTCTGATGCAGTTTAACTCTGCACTCTGTCCTTTTGTTAATTCCCTGTCCTTTTATCCAAGTATAGAAGATATCCCCCTTCTTCTCTTTCTGTAATACTTTACTTATTCATCTCACCAGCTCCAAATTGTCAATTATCATTTCTATTCAGATGACTCTCAGATCTGCATATTTGGATTTAATCCTATCCTTGACAAGCAACCTCATAATTGTCTTTTAGACATCTCCAGTTGTATATCCTGCAGGCTAGTAGTGTCAGCCTCAAGTTTTGCAGCTTCCCTGTGAATGTGACATCTCTGACATCTTAAACCTCAGTATGCCCAAAATTGAATTCATTATCTTTCTCAAAAAACCTCTTCTTTTCCTAACTTCCCTATAACTATGAAGGGCATCATCATCCTCCCATATAACAGTTTTCAAAATCTAGTATCATCCTCACCTTTTCACTTCCCCTTCATATCTAATCAACAATCAAGTTCTATCATTTCTACTTTTGTAATAACTCTTATGTTTTCCCCCTTTTCTGAAATTCACCATGCTAGACCCTTATTACCTAATGCCTGAACTATTGCAATAGCTTACAGATTGGTCTCCCTACTTTGTCTATCACTGTAACCCTAACACTTACTAAGCTACCTGACACATAGTAGACCCTTAATAAAGGATAGTTGATTCACTAGTTGTCTTCATCTCTCTTCCCCATAGCTGGCTCTTAAAATAATATGTTTATTGCTTTCTTTCTCTACTTGTGACAATAGACCTTGGAGCCTGAGGAAGGAAATAGCTTTTATTTTCCTTTATGCCCAGAAGGAGATGAAGTTAACAAGCCATTACAATTCAACAAACATGTATTAAGGACCTACTGAATGCAAATTACTGTGCTAAGCCACTGGAGCAAGTCCCTGGAAAAAAACAAATTTCATTTATTGAACACAATCAAATTACTACTCAAATAAAAAAGGCAATTGGCTTTAAGCAATTCAACTCAATCCAACAAGCATTTATTAACTGCACTGAGTTAGAACCTAAGGATGACAAAGACAAAACAAATAAAACAGCACCAAGTAAAGCTTTTCTTATTCCAGTTACTTGCTTTCTTCTGAGAATGATGTGGAAGAGATATAATATTTTCTGTGAGAAGGAATTTCAAGACCTATATATTACACCTTGGGTAGCTAGTTGGTATGACAGAGCTCCAGACCTGTGTGTGGGATGGGTGCTAGATCCTTTTCCCCGACTTGACTACTCAGAGACATCTTCAGATACAAAGAGAAAGCATTTATTTGCAAGGAAAGGCCCAAGCACTCCTGAGCAGACACAGAGTCTCTCAGCTCCCTTATCCCACCATGTGCCTGGCCTAGTGAGTGGGGAAATAGTAAAGCTGGTTAAATCGCAAAAGACCCAAGTCTTTACATTGGATGGATTGAAAAACCATTGACCAATGGTCAGCAATGTTGTCTAGTTCCTATGGATCATGTTACTTCCTGCCCTACAGCCCTCTGGGAATAGGGATCATGTGACTTAGGCCTACAGGCTTAGGGCCTGACCTCATGGACTTCTTGAGAAATCTTCACCTGATCCCATTCACCTGGAATCAGGAAAACTCAGCCTGATGAGTTCCTATCTGTCCTCCAACACATATTAGCTGTTTGACCCTGGGGCAACCCACTCTACCCTGAGTGCCTTGATTTCCTTACCTGTAAAATAGAGAAGAAAATGGCAAACCACTTCAATATCTTTGTCAAGAAAATCCCAAATGATGTGACAAGAAAACAAATTGAAAAGTAATTAAATGAACAATAGAGAAAAAGTCTTAGAGAGCTGGATATAGAAAGGTTAAGGAAATGCTTCCTGTAGGAATGAGCTGAACTGAGTTTCTTAGGAAACTCAGGTTTCTAAAATTCTGAGGTTTCTAAGTAAAGTCACTATTACCTGGCAACATTTCAGAGTTTGGAAAGGGGTGGGTTGAAGATAGAATGAAATGAGGAGAGTGCTCCCTTATTCTCCCTTAACAGATTGAGCCTTGAAAATCCTTAAGGTATTAGATCACCTGCTAATAAAGTAACATTATAAAACCACATATAGGGTTTGAAATGTAAAGGGCTCATATATACTAAAGTAATCATGTTGTTCAATCATTGAAGTCATGTTCAATTCTTCAAGGCACAAATTGGGATTTCTTGACAAAGATAATGGAGTAATTTGCCATTTCTTTCTCCAGCCAATTTTACAGAAGAGGAAATGAAGGCAAATAGGATGAATTTTGACTTGCCCAGGGTCATCCAGCTAATAAATTTCTAAGGCTAAATGGGAATTCAGGAAGATAACTATTTCTTTTCTTTTCTTTTTTTTTTAATTTTATTTATAATTTTTTGACAGTATATGTGCATGAGTAATTTTTTTAAAACATTATCCCTTATATTCATTTTTCCAAATTATCCCCTCCCTCCCTCTACTCCTTCCCCTTGATGACAGGCAATCCCATACATTTTACATATGTTACAGTATAACCTAGATACAATATATGTGTGTAAATACCAAGATAACTATTTCTGACTCCAGGCCTAATACTATATTCACTATTCTACTTAACTATCCCAAAGTGGCCATGGTAGTCTTTTTTGTTATAGCAAAATTTAGAAACAAAGCAAATGCTCATCAACTGGATTAAATAAATTGTGGACAGGAATGTAATCTAAGTTTCCCATAGGAAATGATAGATATAAAGATTTCAGAGAAATACAGGAAGACTTGGGGCTTCCAGGTGGTATTATATTGTATAGAGTATAGGATCTAGAAGGCAGGACTTTGGGCACTTAACTAGTTTTCTCATCTGTAAAATCAACTGGAGAAGGAAATGGCAAACCATTCTAATCTTTGCCAAGAAAACACTAAATGAGGTCCAAGGAGTTAGAAAGCCTAAAATGACTGAACAACATCAGAGAACTTAGATGAACTGATTCAGAGTGAACTAGGAAGAACCAGGAAAGTAACATGGCACAAATAGCAATATTAATTTTAATAAAAAGGAACACTATTGATAAATGCACAATTATAATAATAATAAAGCTTAGTCTTGAATAAGCTTTGAGAAAATTTACTCTCTCCCTTTCTTGAAGAAGGGAGGGATTATGGATCTGAAACACTGCATATGTTGTCAGATTAATTAAATATGTTGGTTGTTTTTTGTTAACTAGTTAACTTTTTTTTTTTTTTTTTTTTTTTTGGTTACAAGAAAAAGTTCACTAGGTAGAGGAAGGGAGTGTTATCGGCCAGAACTCTGAACTTGAAACAAAGGATTCTTACAAGGTACTAAGTCAGTGGGATTGATAGAGACAATAGTTGTCTAATTTAGCATGGTTCAGTATGATTGATTTAATCCTACAAGGAGATGTTATGAGCCAGAACTTGAAACAAGGTACTAAGTAGAATTGAGGAGACAATGGTTAAATCTAATTTAGCATTGATTTAATTCTACAACAGATAATAGTTTCCTAGTGATATAATGATTGGTTTGTACTCAGTGTGGAGCATACAAACTAGAACCCTCAGCCAGGGAGATTCAGAAACATTCAAAGAGAAGGCAAAGGACTGGTGACAGGAGCTTAACTTCTCAGAACCAAGGAGAGAAGTTCAATACAATCTTCTATATTCCTGGAGGCTGGCCTGGTCTCCTGCACTTCTCCCACTAAGACCAAGGCCAGACTGAAAAGCTCTCCAGAAACCTGCCCAGCCCCAGGAAGGAGATAATAAAGGATCTGGACTATAAGAAACCTAACTGGGCCCCAGGGAAGGAGACAAGACTTTGAAAGAGATAATAAAGGATTTGGACTTTAACCCCTGGCTACTCCTGTGGTGATTACTGAACTGAAACGAAGGCTGCTTCCAGAAATCCCAAGAAAACCTCAACAGAGAACACTATATTTTAGAGAGAACATTTACAAGGGAGGGACATGAAAGTGATGTAAAAATAACATGTCGATTTAAAAAAAATAAGGAAAATATAAATTTAAATGATCTTAAAGATCACCTAATTAAAACTTAAAATTTAGGATTGAAGACATAAAGTGACTTGACCAAAAGTTAGTAGTAGAGTTTGGATAACAATTATGATATTGGATAACAATAATAACTATGACAACAGTAATAACATCATTTATATAAATTTAAAATTTACAAAGTACTTTACAAATATTATCTCATACAATTCAGGCCAGTTCCAAAGATTTTGTGATTAAGAGCCATCTACACCCAAAGAGAGGACTGGGAGAACTGAATATGGATCGCAACATTGCATTTTCATTTCTTTTGGTTTTTGCTTGTTTTTTTTTGTTTTTGTTTTTGTTTTTTGCTGTTGTTGTTTGCTTGAATTTTATTTTCTTTCTCATTTTTTTTTCTTTTTGATCTGATTTTTCTTATGCAACAAGATAATTGTATAAATACATAAGCCTATATTGGATTTACATATATTTTTACCATGTTTAACATATACTGCATTACTTGCCATCTAGGGGAAGGGGTGGGGGGAAAGGGGAAGGGAATTAGAACACAAGGTTTTGCAAGGGTCAGTGGTAAAAAATTATCCCTGTATATGTTTTGAAAATAAAAAGCTTCAATAAGAAAAAAAAATGAAAATGAATTATCTCATTTGATTCAACAACCCTTGGAGAGAAGTGATTATTTTTATCCCAATTTTTATAGAAGGAGAATTTGATGTAGAAATTAGATGACTCTCTTACAGTGACACAGCTAATTGTCTGAGGCAGCATTTGAATTTGAGTCTTCCTGAGTCCAAGGACACTCCATTATACTATTTAGTGTCCTCTTACTCCCAATTCCTGATATTCCACTATATCATTTTGCCTCACACATAATAGGTACTTCAAATGCATGTTGAACTGAATAAAATTGTTAGAATGCTATACTAGGTGTGGACATGTCACTAAACCTTGCAGAGATTCTCAAAGTACTGCCCACAGGCCAGATGTGGCCCGCTGAGGACATTTATGCAGTCCTGGTTATGGCAAATGGGCTGAGGGGCGGAGACAGAGTGTGAGCTTTTTGTTTTTGTTTTGTTTTGTCCAGCCCTCCAACAGTCTGAGGGAAAAGTTTGAGAACCACTTCAAGAATCAATTTCTAAAATGAAGATAATAATAATACTATCTCTTAGAGTTATAGACAGCACCAAATAAAATATGTAAAAAACTTTTTCAAAACTTGAAGCACTATACCTTAATTATTATTATCTTGCTCTTCTCATCTATTTGATAGAGGTCAGATAAAAATGCTCTTGAGATATTCTGATACTAAAATATCCATAAGTTCAATTTCAAACTTGGAGGTCTTCTACTGCACTATGCTGCTTACCATCTGTTTAAGTAACTGTTGTTTTTTTTTTTTTTTTTTTTCCTGCTTTTTCTATCTTAAACTATAATCCCTTCACTTATATGACAGGTAACATTACAGGTGAAACCAAAGCAAGGTCCTTTGGGGATTATAGAGTATACCCCAGAAAAGATATGAAACTGGAGAAACCAGTATTCCATGGCATGGGTGCTGATCAAACATAGACACATTGAAATCACTAATTAAATGCAGCTGGCTGAGACTTCAAAGATCAAGTGGGCAATTGCTGCAGGCTCAATTTGGCTATCCCTCCTAAAGTCAGAAAGAAAACACTAGATTTTTCCAATCATCTGATATACATTTTTGGAGAAGCATATAGTATAAAAACACAGTTCCAGTAGATTTGATCATGGACAAGAATTAGATTGTTTTTAGATATTTTTTTCATTTGCTCTTGAGAGAGGAAGAAAGAGAGATAGAGTGGAAGAGAGTCAAAGACACAGAGAGACAGAAAGACAGAGACAGAGAGACAGAGGGAGAGGAGGGAAAAAGAGAGGAGGGAGGAGAAAAGAGAGAAGAGGAAGGGAAGGAGTCAGAGAGGGGGAGAGAGAGAGAGAGAGAGAGAGAGAGAGAGAGAGAGAGAGAGAGAGAGAGAGAGAGAGAGAGAGAGAGAGAGAGAGAAAGAAAGAGAGCCAGAGAGATGGAGAGGGAGGGGGAC
Source organism: Sminthopsis crassicaudata (assembly GCF_048593235.1). Lineage (NCBI taxonomy): Eukaryota > Metazoa > Chordata > Mammalia > Dasyuromorphia > Dasyuridae > Sminthopsis > Sminthopsis crassicaudata. The sequence goes on from NC_133619.1 coordinate 378,432,402, forward strand.
AAAAAAGAGAGGGAAGAGGAGAAAGATAGAGAGAGAGGGAGGAAGGAAGGGTATTTTCCTTGATTTTGAGGGAGGAAGGAAGATAATTCTCCTTGATATTATTGGAAGAGATCTAGACTTAGATGAAAGAGAATCATGGCTTTGAATTTAACAATTAGAGTCATTTAACATAGTCTCTAGTGTCTCTCTTCCTTCTCTACCCCCACCCCATTCCAGTATGTTTTTCTCTGATCAACACCTGGAACTCCTCCTTGATCCCATGTCCCACTTCTTGATTCACTCTTTGTCCAGATGTGTCTTATCTCTTCCTATAGTTTCTTTTCCAGTGAAAGGAAATGACATCACTTTAAGAGTCACTGAGTTCTGTCTTAGTATTTAAGGCCAAATCATAAAATAAATTTTGAAAGGAGATTTGCATATCTCCTGGCAACTGAGAAAACTGCAAACATAGATAACTGTGAACTAAAAGGCCAAAATTATAGAATAATGATCAAAATTAATTATCTTCTTGTATCCCACACCCAGTGAACATTTAATCAGCACATTTTTTCTTGAATGTCAAATGTCCCACTCTTTTGACAGGTTCTCTGTTACCAGTTCTTTTGGACATTCTGGAATTGTTCTCACCCTCAAGGTAGCTCTGAATGGGGATCCTCTTCAATAGAGTTGGCTGACTAATTTCATATATTTTACAGATTATTAGGAGTTCTTTTTATAACCTTTTCTAAAATGTATCTCAAGGCAATATTAATACTTACTCTTAAATTTTACTTTTTATGACCCCTTAAGTCAAATCAGACTTTATGGTTGTAAAATTATCAATAATAGAGTTATAAGAAAATCAGTAAGTTAGCAACGTATAGTTTTCTTTAACTTTCAAAGTATTTCCATTTTTAAATAACCTTGCTTTTTTCAAATGGTGTAATTGATATAAATGTGCTAGATAAAATCATGCTAAAAGAAGACTTTTTTTAAATATTTTTTTTTCTTTTTTTTAGGACAGCTAGGTGGAGCATCAGCCCTGAAGTCAAGAGGTCTTGAGTTCAAATCTGGTTTCAGACACTTAACACTTCCTAGCTGTGTTACCCTGGGCATGTCACTTAAAATCAATTTCCTCAGGGAAAAAATATTTTTTTCAATTCAATGTTTTTCCTTTTAGAAATACAATGTATTCTGATGTATTTTTTTTCTTAATAAGAATAGAGGCTTTTAAGGATCTAACCTTATATGCAATAGCAAACGGTTTTGTGTGAAGATGACATCTAATACACATTGCATTTGCTTATATGTATAAATTTCATTCATATATAATTTTTTAAAAAATATCCTGGGATGGGATGAGGGAGCAAACTAAGAATTTAATTCCAAATTGTATACAATGTTTTGAGTATATGTCAAATGGGTCACCTTTTAGTAATTCATGTTTATATTTCAGGACATTATCTACAAAGAGATATTAATTCACATTAGATAACAGATCTAAATAAAACTGACTTTTCTTTTGAATACCATAAGGTATTCCATAAGTTACTCTTCTAAGAAAACTGATTTCCCTCAAATTATTTTCTTCAAGAGAAAACTGGAAAAATTTCTGTTTTCAACTTAAGCTAAGTAATAGATTTATATACTTTGGTCCGGCTAACTTGATATTTTTTAGAAATTTCAAGGACCATATTTTATGCAGGAATACATGGCTATGAACAGGCAATTTACAAATCTCAGTATGGAAATGATTATAATCTCCGATTGAAAAGCATAAAAATCTTCACTTTCTTTATCTTAAAGCTATGTAGAAGTGACAAAATATAACACTGATAAGATACAGTGTTTCATATCATATCAACAAGTTACAGTATGTCATATCATATCAATTTTACCTTAGTAAAAGATATTTGTATGAATATAAAGAGCAGACATGATTATAACAGCATCTGTATTAGTCCATCAGTCATAAATCCAAGGACCCAAAATGATTTAGCATATGTATAATTAGATAGAGCACCTCAGATCCAAATGATTTCAAATAAGGTTAGGAAAAGCAGCTAAGTATATGACAGAATACCTCATCCATACTCAAATATAACCAGGTGAAAAAAATTCTTGAGGGGAAAACTAAGTCAGGAGATATTAATTTGGCCTTCTCTACTTCTCCCTTCCTTTTTCTTGAACTCATTAAGCATTAGTTCAAACACACACAAAAAAATCTGAAAACAAAACTCAGACAATTTGATTATATTCCCTTGAGTTTATTTTGTCAAAAAACAAGTCTCACTCTTCATGGATAGACTTGGATATAGTTATTATCAATTATCTCGTATTAGCTAGCAAGTAAAAGTCATCAGACCTTCAAAAATTGCACAAAAGTCTTAATATACTTAAAATGCCATCTTGCCATTCTCACATTTCTGAAATCTTTTTGATTGCAATTAAAAGCAACATTGACAAAATGTGTAAGGCCGGCTTTTTTGCTTTTTACCATTGCAACAGTTGACTCTATGTACTTTTCTGTACTTATGTTATATTCTGGTCCTTTAGCTCACACTCCCAAGAAATCCAGAAGAATTATAGCCTAGGTTGTATCAAGTTTGGAGTAAGCTAATCTTTGAGTATAAGAAAAGAATACAAGCAAAGGAAAGCAAAACAAAACAAAATACTTTCAATCTTCTTTTATTTATTGTTAGCTGATGATACTACTTTTCTGCAGAGATTTCTAACAGAACGTTTTATGGAGAAAAGTATGCTTAAAAGTATAAAATAGTTGAAGAAGGAAAATTGCATCTTCAGGCTTGTATATTATTCCTCATTGAGGATCCAACCAGTTTCTTGTTACCTCAGACTCCCAAAACATTCTGAATCCAAAATCATCATGTTGAACCTGGTTCATCCACTCCTTTTAAGATTCCCCTTATTTGTAGTAACTGTGAATCCACCAATCTCATGTCATATATAAGGACAGAAACTGAGTTTTGGGTTCTCAACCTGGGTTTGTATTCCTGCAGAAGCCCACCCCATTTCATGTGCTTGTTCACTGAAAGACTACAGGGACTCACACTTGAGTATCCATTAGTAATAAACTGCCTTGACTGGTAATTCACTGAAGGCTTGTTTTCCTTTTCAGTACATTATTCACAATCTCCTCAATCCAGTCTTCTTAAGGTTATGATGATCCATGGGTATTCATGAAGACATTTACAAACACATTGTAACAGGATTAAATACCCATAATTAAATAGACACAAGTCAGATCCAGAACTGCCCTGTTCTTCTTTTTTTTTTTTTTTTCTTTCATGTTTCTGCTACAAGCATATACATCTAGAATTCATCATTTAGGAGTCAAAATTCATGGTCTTGAAGTCAGAAACTGTAGATGTTTCAGACACTGCCTGATAGTTAACCTGTTGCCACCTGTCCCCTTTTTTCTTTATTTTCTCTGAAGAGTTCCTCAAAAATCAACTGTCTTATAAAAATCAGGCAAGACTTCAGTTTCCTCATCTAAGTATTTATCTAACAAAAACAAAAGAATGGATTTTATGTAGCATCAAGCATATGGCAAGCACTATTCTAAGTACTTTGCAAATATTTTCTCATTTGATTTGGTGTTAGTTTCTTTTATTTCCAAATAGGGAAGATGTTTGTAACTTCCAAAGGTTATATGACCAAAGCCCTGCCTGAAGTTTTTATATAAATCTCAATGAGGAAATTTCTGGCCTCAGATAACTTACATTTTTTTTAAAAATTCAAGGGGCGGAGCCAAGATGGCAGAGAAGATACAGGCGATTTTGTGAGCTCCCTTCTTCCCTCAATACCAATTAGTTAAATCAGCCTCAAAAATAACTCTGGACTGATAGAAACCACAAGGACTGGAAACACGACTTACCAGCTGAAGACAATCTGGAATTTCAACAGAAAAGGTCGGTTCCCAGGGGAGGAAGAAAAAAGGCCAGCATAGACAGGGTTAGGTGCTAGCACACTGCACCAATCGAGCTGGGGAGAACTCTGGGATCAGAGAAGCCACTGAGATAGAAGAATCTGGCACAAGCTGTTAGCTCTTCTCTGCTTATAAAACAGCAGTCCAGAAGAGAAATCAAGCCACTTTAAAATATAAAGCCCTGATCACTTAAATAATTTCAATTTATAGTTAATTTATAGTTTCAATTTATAGTTAAGTCACAAGGGTATACAGCACAAATATTATGTTTGGATGTATCTGTAAAGATAATTGGTCCTTTAAGAGGAACTTTAGAAACCTTTTCTTCAAGAATCCATTGCTAATTATGTAACAGTCTGGCTATCTTTAATGGAGACCTGTATGTAAAATTTGGAGCCATGGCTAATAAAATTTGCTACTCTGGGATGGTTTCACAGCACACATTAATTTGTGCATTAGTATAAAAGGTATATATCTTGTTGGGTCTTATCCCAGGTAATTGCTTGCTTTATGGCCTTTAATACAATTCTAGCCACAAGCACTGGGTAAGGAATAAGGCTTTGTTCTGGTTGTGCTAGGAAGTTCACCCACTCTATCACACTGTCACCTTGATGAAGAAGTGGAACAGGCTGTCTCATGATGGAGGGAGTTGCTTTCCCAGTGTATTTCCTCACACTAAGGCTGGATGATCCATCTAATTGGTTATATTTTAATGAATATTATTTTTTAGGCATGTATTGAACTAAGTGACCTGAAATCCAGTGACTGTGTTAATCCCATTTACTTGCTGGGTGACCATGGGTAAATCACTTAGCATCTAGGTATCACTAAGAGCATTTTCTAATATGCAAAAATAGAGAGTAAAAATACCTGTGAATCTTACCTCACAGGACTAATGTGAGAAGAAAATGAAACCATATAAATAAAATGTTATGGACACCTTCAAACATATAAAAAATCTAATACAAAAATTCACAATGTTACTAAAATAAAAAGTATTGCTTAGAATTGTGAATTATGAGATAGAGCAATAAAGATTCTTAAAGTGGAACTTTTTTTCTGGTCTCCAAAAATTTCTTTCAGCTTGATTAAATACAGAGAGGACAACTTCACTGATTTAGATTAAGTAAGAAGGGCAACCTAGAATCATGAAAAATGTGAAATTATCAGTTTTTAAAATTATCAAATATTTTTGAAGATCTATAATTTTATTACCTTCTACATATACAATAAATAGGACAAAATGTAATCAAAATATTGTCAAATAAGAGTCCTGCTGAACCTGCTTTAAAAATGACTAGATCACATTTGAAAATAGTGTAATAATAATTTATAGATAAATTGTTCATTATATTAGTATTTATATGCAAATGAATGGTATTTAAGTGCTTAAAATAATTCTAAATAGGTTAAAATCCTTCATCTCCTCCCACTGCTTTCTTCATAGATATTGTATAAGTAATCTTACAGCCCTGATCACTTAAATAATTTCAATTTTTGAAATATGGAACTTTTCTTTTACTATCTTTTGATATCTTTGTGAGAAAGAATACCTTGAGAGGCCAGAACTGGATTTTAATTCTAACTCTCTCATTAAATAGCTGTGTGATTTTAAAATGAGGAAACCAGATATTCTATGAACTTAAAAAAATTAATTTGATCAAGAGAGTTTAGTTCTTAACTTCTATGAGCATTGACTAATACATATATATATATATATATATACATGTATCTATCTTTATATATGCATGTGTATATTTGAAATGTGTACATGTGTATATGCAAACACACCCAAATACACCAGAGCTTTGCCACTAGCCACATTTCTGACCAATGCAATAATTAGCCAAGAGGAACATTAAAATGAATATTTTTATATGTTATTGGTTGTTTCGTTTAATTTATTCTCCATTCCATATGCACTGCTGCTTTTTGAACTGGCTATTGCACTGAACACAGATGAAATGAAAACAGAGAAAAGTGTTAGGTGATTGATGCATTTTTAATTATGATTGTTGAGAAATTAGTTATATCAATATTTTCCAAAAATCATTTGGTTCAGTTTAGATTTGGAAAAGATCTTAGAAAAGAACCTGCATTTCAATCTCAGCTGTACTTGTGTGACTGCAAGCAAGTCATTTACCTTTTCTGTGCCTCAGTTCCTCATCATAAAATGAAGAACTAGATGACCTCAAGTTGTCTTCTAGGTCAAAATACAAAGAATATATGTGTATATATATATATATATATATACACATATATTTGCAAATATATATGCATATTTACATCCTATATTCACCAGATTAATTCTCTCTACTTATATAGGCTCTGTGTGTATATGTATATAAGTATGTGTTTACAAGCCATATATAATATAGACACCACTTGATATTCTCAAGTTTTATATTCACAGTTTTGATTATTCATGAATTGGTCATTGATAATTGAATGTGAACTTGGGGAGATTTATGGTATACTGCAAGAAAAAAACAGACAACACATATATAAAGAAGACTTCAGAAAATTAGTAATCCACAAATGCATAAATATTATACATTATTAATCTATTTTATCATTTACTTTCATAAATATATATATACATAAATTTATTATAGACAGTCAAGTTTTGTTAAAAGTTTCAGTGAGCTAAAGAACTAAGGACTATGTACTCTTTTTGGAAATACCTTCTCTTGAATTCTCTACCATCCAGATTCAGTCACATAATTTTCTCTCTCAGGAATCCTTATGTCTTGTGATTTTTCCATACAAGGAAATCCATGAAGAAGCTATTGCAGCTACATTGGCACTATATAAAACTCTATATAGTATGCAAGATACTAACTTCTCTTGAGTAGAAACTACAACTTTTTAATGGGTGCAGTGTGTGGTTTTGCTTTTTTTTTTCCTGTTAAATAAGCATAACCAGAATTATTAAAAAGAAAGGCTATAGATGAGACCTAGACTTATTCTAGATTTTTCACATTCATAGGGATCCATGTAGAGGAACAATTGTATATATTTTTATCTTTATATATATATATATATATATATATATATATATATATATATATATATATACATATATATATATACATGAGTGATTTTCCCACAACCTTCTTCGTAGCTGCTACATTTTTGCTTTTAATGAAGGAACCTGATTAGTTTATATTTTTGATCCAGGCTGACCTAAGGCCTCTCCTTCTCTCTGGAGTCCAAACTTCTCAACAGTTCTTTCAATGCATTTTATTACTGGCCAATAATTTCCATTTCTCTCTATCTGCTATATTGAACTCTTGTTTATCCAACCATAGAATGGGAGAATTAAGAAGGCTCTTGTGCTTCATTTAGTCCAAACCCCTCATTATACTGGTGGGGGAATTGAGACTTAGGGAGGAAGTGACTTGCTGGAAGTATACAGCTATTCTTTTGAATAAATCCCTCATATAAATCATTAAGTATGAGATGTATCTTCCACCCCCCAAATTTATGCTAGTAATTATAACACCTGTTATACTATCTTGTACATAGGTTTGGCTTTCAGACTGGCCATTGGGAAAATTATCTTGCCCCAAAATATTTTCTCATTATTTCAATTTCTTCATTTCACCATACTTCCTGAAATTCTACCAATTAAATATTTATACTAATTCTTGACAAATGTGTCTTTTAAAATAATATATGAATATATATATGTGTGTATATAAATACATAATTATGTGCACACATATATAGAATACATAAATATTTATGTATTGTATAAAGAGAGGGAAGAGAAAGAAGAGGGAAGGAGGAAGGAAAGAAGAGAAAGAGAAAAGAAGGGAAAGAGATGCACTCACTCATAGTTTAATATAATTTAATTTATCAAGATTGCTTTTTTCCTAAAATCTAGTAATGGGATAAGTGTGAATAAAAGAATTATAATGAAGTAGGAAAAGGAATATGGCTATTACAGGAAAGAAGTCTAGATGAAATATAGAAAGTATATGGAAGATGGGGCAAGGGAAGGTTGAGGGGAAAGGAAGGTAACTATTCAACATATAAAAATAAGGGATAGCATGATATGAGTGAACTGTTAACATGATGGGGGCCAGCACCTCTGTGAATTCTAATTTAAATTGAAAGACCCCTGCCAACAATAAACTTTATAAGTGACCCTTTCCTATCAAAAGAAATTTAGAATTGGGGGGGGAAGACTTAAATTGAGGGTGGATCATTTAATTGAATAGTAAAATAGGAAAAAGCTAGACTGAAATATTATTGTATCTTTTCTAGGAAACAGCAAAACATGACTTTTGTAATTTTACAAGCCCACAGAGGACCTTGGCTTTTATTTCCATTCAAATAAGGACATGTTGCCTACAGGGTAGTGGAGAAATAAATATTTCTCTATAAATGTCATCCTCAGAGTCCTTTCACAACTGATCTTACTATCTATCCATTGTAAGGACAAATCAGTCATTGGAAAACTCTAAAAATATCCATTATATCTTTTGGATTAAAGTGGTCTTGGCACAATTCATCCTCTCATTTGGGTTGATCTCATAACCTTTGTCTCCTTCTGTCTCTTCATCTCTGTCTCTCATATCTTTTATTTGTTTTCTGTTGGTTTTGGGTTATTTTCCCATTTCCCACAATTATATAGTCCCATTCATCTCACAGAGGGACATAATCTCTTTAAATAATAATTGAGAACTATTTGGAATGTAATCTCTCTAAGGGGATTTCCATTTAATAAAAATATCCCTGAAGAGAACAGTACTTGATTCAAAGGAATGACTCTATATTTGTAGAATTCCATTCAAGGTGTTTATATTTGTACCCTCAAGTCTTAGCTGAGGGGCAGCTAGGTGGTGCAGTTGATAGAGCGCTAGCCCTGAATTCAGGAGGATCCGGTCTCAGATATTTAACACTTCCTAGCTGTATGACCCTGGGCAAGTCACTTAACCCCAGCCTCAGGGAAAAAAAAAAGTCTTAGCTGAAACCAAGCATATGGTAGCTACTTAAAAAGAAAAGATCATTTCATTCTTTATAGTGTTTGGGTCAGGCTTCAGAAAAGCAAGCTTTCTCTTTCCATCAAAGCATACCACTTTGTATGTATGATGTCTACTCATAAAATTGTCCTAGTTGTAAATCTGTGTATTACACTGAAAGTTAGGAGGATACTTTGGGTACTCTCTTCCTTGCCCAAGTATTTCTATTGTCACCTTCCCCTCATAACTTTTAAGTTATTCAGAAGTACTAAAGAAAATGGAACTTAGATATTCCTGTTTGAGATTACCTGATACTTGTCAGTTGGGAAACAAATTGGGAAGCAAACTCTGTATCTATGCCTATTTATTAAACACACAGAAACATACATATAAACATGCATGCAACAGCTAGGTGGCAAAGTGGATAGAGCATTACACCTGGAGTCAGGAAGACACAGAAAGAGTTAAAATCTGGCCTCAGATGCTTAATAGTTGTGTAACCCTAGACAAGTCACTGAACTTTATTTGCTTAAATTTTTTCATATGTAAAATGAGCAGGAGAAAGAAATGGCAAACCACTCCAGCATCTTTGCAAAGAAAAGCCCACGTGCAGTCATAGAGTCAGACTTGATATATTTCTATATTATGTTTGTATATGTATATATCTAGATCTCTCTCTATGTGTGTGTATATATATATATGTATATATATATATATATATATACACACACACACACACAAAGAGAAAGACAGAAAAAGACAGAAAGAGACAGAAAGAGACACAGAGAGAGACAAAAAAAGAGAGAGTGTGTGTATTATTCATTTATATATACACACACATAGAGAGAGAGATCTAGATATATACATATACAAACATAATATAGAAATATATCTAGTGTCTATATGCATATATAACTATTTTAAATGAAAGGCATTGAATCATATTCTAGTGGGAGCAGCCCTCATCTGAAAGTCAGGAAACTGGGGTTATAGATTTTATCGGCTTCCTATGTGACCTAAGACATATCAGATAAATTCTTTGGACCTTGGTTTCCTCAATCTACAAGATAAGAATGAACTAATTTAATCTCTAAAGTTATCTCCAGTCCTATTAGTTCTTTAACCTTTTGATTTTTTTCTTACTATTCCTACAAAAAAATAATATACAATTATTTCTTAGTAATGATTGGTTTTTCTGCTTCTCTGTGGAACTGGATTTTTTCAGGGTTGACATAGAAAATGCATGTAACCCTGTAATGTGATGGGGGGAAAAAGCAATGAACTTGAAATCAGAAATACTAACTCCTGGTCTAAACTATATTAATTTGGAAAAGTTCTCTAACTTCTCTGATTTTTAACATTCTATAAGTCAAAGTATAGTAAAAAAATCCTTTCTCATTTGAATGATTGTTTATTATGATACTTTGACAAACACTTCACCACGGTACTTGGAAATAATTCACAGGCAATAAGAAACACTGAAGAATTTTCATCTAAAGTAAAAATGAACAAATTGGATTTACCTAACATTCCACAGTTAAAGGGAAAAGTAGAGCTATCTCTATACTATGCTACCTTCATTCCACCCATTATCCTTATTTCTCCCCAATCTGGAATCTTAAACTGCTCCTTGGATGCCAAGCTTTCACAGTTGAATTTTTGCCTTATTTTGCCCAAAGTCAGGTCTCCACAGCAGTTTTCAACTATGTCCATAGCATGCTCACTTCCTTTTGTACCTCTATTTTTTATGTGGCCTCTAACATTAGTATATAAGGTTCTTGAAGACAGACACTATCTTGCTTGTGTATCGACACTGTTTAGTACAGTGCCTTGCATTTAGTAATTGTTTGATAAATATTTCCATTGACTGTCTATAATCTAACTATATTTTTTATCTCTCTATAAATTTATCTGTCCATCTATTATCTCTCTCAGCATTTAGCCCATAATTATTGCCACAACTCATATATCACAGCCCTGTCCTGTACATTAGGATATAACTCTACATTATTCTTCTGGAAAAGGCCATCAAAGATTCTATATCTCATATTATGACCACTTGTAATGGGTAAAGTGTCAAGACCTGGGGTACTGTTGTCAAGTTAAGTATGTAATTAGATTCCCAGTATAATTAGTCATCTAATTGCACATCCAAATGTAGTCTACATTTGCACATATAATTAATTATGACTTAATTGAATGCACTCTGCTCATAATGATTTGTCCTAATTTTCCTTCAAATTAAATTACTAAGGGCAAATTTGGTTTCACAATCATTGTGTAAAATACTTTTTTATTTCTTCTCAAAATGTTAAAAGGGAGGAAATAATAGGAATGGGATTGTTAAAAAGAAAGGACTTCAGTGTCTTCTATAAAAGGATGTTTTCAGAGAGATCACATTGAAAAGAGAATTATCAACAGAAAGGGAGAATAATTTTTTTTTAAGAATGTACTCCTTCTAACAATATTAAAATTAGTCTTTCCACTACATCACCTTTTCCTTAGTCAGTACAGAGGGCAGTGTTTATTTGTAAGGGTTGCCACACATAAGAAGTCACTAATTAGTCACAAAACTTAATGTCCAAATTATCTTATCTACAATCCCAGTAGCCATTTTAACTCCCTTTATATAGAGTGCTTTATAGAACACTTCTATATATAATAAGGGTTTCATTACATGTTAAATGCATTTCCTGAAAATTAGAGGAGGTATAGTCTATTATACTGTTTGAGGAATAAATAGACTAAGCCAAAAGAAATGGGGGTCCTAATAATTAATTTGACAATTTTTCATGCATCTGTATTTGATGCTACCTTTCAATCTGAGGTGTGTGGGGAGTAGTAGAGAGAACAAGATTGACAGGAAATTCACTAAGAGGTTTTTATTCCCATTATTTGGACATATGAAAGAAAAGAAGACATATTAGCCCATTCAAATTAATGCCATGTAAAGTCACACAAAGCATTTCCTGCAATGTGCTCAAAGAGGTCAATTTGTGGTTCACCTGGGAACCATAGCTCTGAAATTACTGACTTGTACATGTTAAAATCTCAGTTTTAACTTGGGCACTTAATTTAGCATCCATTACAGCTTCTCTTCCATGCTTAACCTTGCCCTGAACAAGATGTCATTTCATAAACCCAATTAAACATGGTGCTTACCATGGTTTAAATACCAAGTCGGATTTAATGTATCATCCAATTTCACAGATCAGCAATGTTTCCCTTGTCTTTGGTGCCCTGGATCATTTGCACATGATAATAACATAACTGAGTAGCCTTTATTTCAGCAGTCCTAGTAGACAAACTTTAATAAAATAGTCCAAATATTGCTTTTCTGTGGCTAAAACAATTGGAAGGATTCAAGTGGGTATAGCAAAGAGGAAGACTGGACATGATGAGAAGCTAGTATACCAGGAATGAACATCAGGCTTTCTGAGTTATAGCAGAGTATTTTCCAAATGGTAATAAGCCAATTCTAAATAATAGGATAAAAATGCTTTGATCAGGAATAAATTCATGAACATAATTGTGATGTCTTATAATGGCTCATTATCCCTTTTCATGCCTCATACTTCATACTCATATTATTGAAGCAATACAGAAACCCAACAGAAATCCAACCCATGTATTATCAGTGAATCCCCTCTACTACATCACCAATTCATGGTTGCCTATCCACTGCTCACACATTTCCAGTGAGATAGAACCTACTCACTCCAGAGAGAACCATTTCACTTTGAGAGAGTGCTAATTATTAACACGCTTTCCATGACATTAAGTTTTAAATGACCCTCTGTATATCTTCCCATTGCTTCTAGTTATGACCTCAAGAGCCATGTGGATTAATTTTTATCCTCCTTCCATGTGACAATGCAAAAGTTAATAGCAATAATTGTCATGTGTATGTATATTTGTACATTTCTTTTTATTTATTACATTTATTATGTCTCACAAAACCCTCTGGGATAAGATAGTTAATTAAAATAATGCAGAGTGCCAGACTTGAGAGGAAGAACTGAGTTCAAATGTCACATTGCACATTTACTTGCTGCATGAACCTCAACAAGTCAACTTGACTTTTGTCTGCCTTAGTTTTCTCATCTATAAAATGAATATAATAATAGCACCAAGTTTCTGATGTTGTAAGGATTAAAATACAGAAAACATTGTATAGTACTTTGCTACTCTTAAAGGACTCTATAAATGCTAGCTATTATTACTATTACTTTTATTATTATAGTAATTAATATCTAATTTCCTCCACAGTCCAACTTAGCATATGGTGATTTTTCCTTCCTCTAAACTTCTATAAAGCTTATTGTATGAATTTCCCACATGACACTGGAGTAATTGATCTGAAGACTCTGTTTATGCATTTTCTCAATACTATATAATATGTCTCATTATCCCTTTTCATACTCTGAGTCATACTTCATACTTATGTTATTGAATCAATCTAGAAAGAAATTGGAATTATGGATGAACAGTTGAGCAAAAGTAGAAAGAACCCTGTGAGAATACATGTGTTAAATTACTAAGAAGATAAAATGACCTTAAAAAGCACTGTTATTGCTGAACACTATGACATAGTCAAAAAAATTGCACTTAGGTCATCACTAATACATATTAATGCTATATAAAATATTATATACATACATACATAATACAGATTAGTAATGCATAAATAGTGGATAATAATAGATAGAAACGATAAGTGTGTTTGAGACTGTGTTTTGGGATAAAATTGGAGAGGGGCTAGTTAGGTAAAGCTAACTTGGGTAGATACATCTTTAAAAATGGATATTTTTGTCTATTGATGACTTATGGAAGCTTCTTATTTTATGTAAAATCATTCCTTGATTACTTCATAAAGAAACATATGAGCTGATCACATAGTAAGATCAAGTGGTAGCTGATGAACAGACTTAATGCTCCATTGATAGCTACACAATATTTTAAAAAATATATGAGAAAGATTGAAAGCATTTTGGGTAGACCTACAATGTCAAATAAAAGGCCCTGAACAAGAATTGCACAACATGAATAGGTTGCAATTCATATCACTCAAAGGAATAGTTTATTTATGAAATCATATCTAAGTCTTAGGTATCAATTACTTGGTGTTTTATAATTTGATATCCAGTCAGATATACTATCTTCTCAATATATAACAAAAATTCTCAACTCCATATCTTCATTACTTTTGTTGTCTTTCCAACAAAAAATATTTATTTTGTCTAGGAAATCCTACCTAACCTTTAAGTCTTCCTCAAGTCACATGGTGAGATATTCCTCTTCAAAATTCCCACAAATGTCATAATATATATATATATAATTATTTTTGTTTTTTTTTTCTTTTGTATTCTTATAGACCATTATGTGTGTGCCATTCATTTAAAGAATATTTGCTATGTACTTGCTTGAGAATGTACAGAATATTACTCTAAGTCATGTGGATAGTTGAGATATAGATCATATTTCTATGATCTACCTATCTATATTATGTATCTATATATCATTGATATCACTTAACTTCTGTTTGTTTTAACTGGAACAGAGCATGGCAAATCACTCTAGTAACTTTGCCTAGAAAACCCCATAGACAGTAGGAGTATACTTATGGAGCACAGGTACATATGAAAAGTCAGACATGACTAAACAACAACATGATAGAGAAACCTATTTTATTCAGCAAAAGAAAATCCCCTATGTGGTATTTTCTGGGTTATCTCAAATTTTGGAATTTTTAGGTTTGAGTGCATGAGGACCAGTCCTACAGAGTAGGGAATTTATTGATACACCATGTTACTTGGAGAAAGAAAAACATAATCTAAGCAATGACTGCAATCCTTAGACTTTTCTTTGGAGAGCATCATCAATGAGTTACTTGCATAATAAGGACTTGATAGACTATTTGAGTTCTTTATATATTGTCTATGTATGATTATGGACTCCAGTGAGTTCATTGCATCTTTTGCATTGTCTGAGAGGTGAAATAATAATTGTCTCATTTGATATTATTTATCTTTAGGAACAGTTTGGAAACTCAAAACTATTGTATTCATTTGGGCAAATCTATACAAAAACTATATACTGAGTATATTAGATTTTTCTGAAGCGTTTTGGGTGGAGAAATAAGCAAAATAGAGAAAAAGACCTACTTGTGGTCAGTTCCTATGATTTAATCTAGTATGAAACCCAAATGTCCTGAGGATGAGAAGTGAGAAGCCCAAAAGAGAAGTACAAATAAAAACCTATAAGAGTTTAAATTACAAGAAGTGGTCACTTTCAGTCAAAATGGCATTATTATCATCATCAAAATGTAACATATAGTGTCAAACAGTATGCTAAGCACTTTAAAATTATTATTTCATTTGAAGAACTCAACATGGAGTTAACATTTGAGTGAAATTTTGGAAAATGAATAGTATTTCAATAAAATATAGGGGAGAAAGGCTATCTAGACAGATAGTGATTTGAACAAAGGCACCAAAGTGAGAATGCACAATATGTTTTGGCAAAGTTTTGATCATATAAGGGGATAGTTAGACACACGTATGGGAAGGTAGGTTGGGATAGAATATAAACAATTTGTAATGAGGAGTTAAAGATTTTTTACTTTACTAACCTGTCTTCATTGTTGTTCAGTATTATTTTTTAGTTGTATGCAACTCTTTATGACTCCATTTTAGTTTTTTGTTTGTTTGTTTTTTTGGTTTGCTTTCTCTAGCTCATTTTACACTTAAAGAACTGAGGCAAACAGATTTAAGTGGCTTGTCTAAAGTCACACACCTAGTAAGTATCTGGGTTAAAATCTGAACTCAGAAAGATCATGATGTCTTCCTGACTCCAGACCCAGCACTCTGTTCAGTATATCATCCAGTTGCCTTTTAGAGATTTTGGTTGGTGGAGTGATATCTTCCAAAGTAGACTTAATGAAAATTAATCTGGAGGCAGTGTGCAAGATGCACCAAAAATAGGAAGACACTAGGAATTGGAGACTTGTCAGTAAGTAATTGTAATTATGAGCAGTTGCAGTGGTAAAAAAAAAAATGCATATAAAAGAAAGAATTTCTTATATATAGTTCTTATAGTTCTCATTTCCCAGGTAATGTTGTAACATTCTGGAAGATAGCAACATCTTTTTATTATATTCCCACAAAGCAGCCAGGACATAATGGTTTATACATATTAATTTCTCAATAACATGTGATTCTTTTGTTAGAGATGGGAAGAATAAAAGGCACTTACTTTTGCCCCTAAATGATACCTATAAAGTACTTTCTACTTTGCCCAAATGTAAGATCAGCTCAGCATCCTGAAGTGCCAAGGAATTTTTTTTTTCCTTTCCAATTTGTGTTGTAGTGAGATATAGAAATAAGATGAACAAGTTTTAGACTCCTACTCTCCCCCTTTGACCAAAGGAGGAAGACACCACCAGAAGGTTGAAACTTCCCATTGTACATCCTAGATTTAGCTGTATCCCTGCATCATGCTTGTCACTCTTGATAGCTATATCTTTATTAAGGCAGTTTGAAGGGGCTTACACAAACAGAGGTCATAGGGGTATATTGACTATAATGACATAAGAAAAGCTGTTAAGGGGTGGCAAAGGATTGTATTGTGAGAAAAAAAAGTGGGAGGCAAGTTGGGTTAAATTATTTTGCATGACCTATTTTAGTAGAGGGAAAGAAGGGAAGAGGGTGTGAATTGTTTGAATCTTAATCTCATCAAATTTGACTCAAAGAGAAAATAAAATATACACTGAATTGAGTATAGAAATTTATCTTACCTTAAAGGATAGTAAGAGAAGAAAAGGTTAAGAAAAGAAAGGAGGTGGATTTAAAGGAAGACAGAAAATAGGGCAGACATAATAAAGGAAAGAGGAAAAAAAAGGAAGGGGAAAATAGAAAGTAGGGTATATTGAAGGAGGCAATGGTGAAAAGCAAAACAGGATGAAAAGAAAGGGGTATAAACAGGAGAAAATAGAATGTAAAGACATATATATTTTGTAATCATAACTATGAATATAAATGTGATGAATTCTCCCATAAAATAGAAGGAGATAGCAGAGTGGATTAAAAACCAGACTCTTACAATATTTTGATTACAATAAACACATTTGAAGAGAGAAATATACATAGAATAAAAGTAAAAGGCTAGAACAGAATATATTATGCTTCAACTAAAAACAAACAAACAAACAAAAAATCAGGCAATCTGGATCTCAGACAAAACAGAAACAAAAATAAATCTAATTAAAAGAGATAAGGAACAAAACAAATCTCACAATCAAATGCAAAAATGCATTTTCAGATCATAATGCAATAAAATTATATGTAATAAAGCATCAAGGAAAGATAGACAAAATTCATTGGAAGTTAAATATTCTAATATTAAAGAATGAGTGGGTCAAACAACAAATCATGGAAACATGCAATAATTTCATTAAATACAATCACAATAATGAGACAACATATCAAAACTTATGACATATAGCCAAAGATATTTTTAGGGGAAAGTATATATTTTTCATGATCACATGAATAAAATAGAGAAAGAGGAGATCAAAAAATTGTGCTGGCAACTAAAAAAGAAAAAAAACAAAACAAAACAAAAAACTAGAAAAAGAATAAATTTTAAATCCCCAAATAAACACAAATTAGAAATTCTGAAAATCTAATGGGAGATTAATAAAACTGAACATTTAAAAAACTATTGAACTAATAAATAAAATGAAAAGCTGATTTTAAAGGATAAATCTGTGGTTAACATGTTTTTAAAAAAAGAAAAAACCAAAAATATATTAAAATCACCACCAATGAAGAAGAAATTAAAACAATAATTAGAAGCTATTTACTCCAAGTGTACACCAATAAATCTGGCAATTTGAGTGAAATGATGGATTCTGACAAAAATATAAATTGGCCAGATTAACAGAAGAGGTGACAGAGTATTTAAATAATCCCATTTTATAAAAAGAAATTCAAGAAGTTATCAATTAACTCTTTAAGAAAAAAAGCTTCAGAGCTGAATGGATTTACAAGTGAACTCTAGCAAACATTTAAAGAGAAATTAATTCCACAATTATATAAACTATTAGAAAAAATATGCAGAGGAATCCTACCAAATTCTTTTTATGACATGGTAATATCTAAACATATTAAACATATCTAAACATAGAAGAGCCAAAACATAGAAAGAAAATTACAGACCAATCTCTCTAATGAATATTGATGTAAAAATTTAAGTAATATATTAGCAAAGAGATTACAGTAATTTATTACCAGGATAATACACTATGACCAGGTGGGATTTATACAATAAATCCCTGGTTCAATATTAGGAAAACTATCAGTATAATTGACCATAGCAATAACACAATTAACAGAAATCATATAATTATCTTAATAGATATAGAAAAAGCTATTGAAAAAATAAGCAACCATTCCTATTCCAAACACTACAGAATATAGGGATGAATGGGATTCTCTTTACATTGATAAATAGTATCTATCTAAAACCATCAACAAGAATTATATATAATGGGAAATAAGCTAGAAGTCTTCTTGATAAGATCAGGGGTAAAGCAAGGACATCCATTATCATCACTATTCTTTAATATTTAATATTAGCTTTGGCAATAAAAAAGGAGGGAAAAGGAGAAATTAAAATAGGTAATGAGGAAACAAAACTATCATTCTTTGCATGTGATATGAGAGTATATTATAGAATCCTAGAGAATCAACTAGTTAAAGCTACTTTAAAAACTACTTAAAATAATTAAAAACATAAGCAAAAATTTTTGTGACACAAAATAAACTCATATAAATCATTGACATTTCACTATATTAACAAAGCTCAGCAGCAAGATGGAAAGAGAAATTCCATTTAAATTAACTATAGATAATATAAAAATATGTGTATGTCTACCTGCCCAGATAAATCCAGGAACTATATGAATGCAATGCAATTACAAAACATTTCACAGAAATAAAATTAAACCTGAATAATTGGAAAAATATTAATTATTCATAGGTAGACAGAATTAATGCAATAAATATCACAAATCTACATGAATTAATTTACTTATTCAGTACTATACCAACAAACTACCAAAAAATACTTTATGGAACTAGAAAAAAATAATTACAAAATTTATCTGGAAGAACCAGAGGTCAAGAATATTAAGGAAAGTAATGAAAAAAATACAAAGGAAAGTGACATAAGTATACTAGATATAAAACTATATTATACAATGGCAATCCTCAAAACTATTTAGTACTGGCTAAGAAATAGAGTGGTGGATCAGTGGAAGAGGTTAGATTCACAAGACACTGATCATAATAATAAACAATGATTATAATAACTTACTGCCTGATAAACCTGAAGATTCCAGTAAGAACTCACTATTTAACAAAAATTGCTTGGGAAAACTGGAAAATAGTGTGGCATAAACTAGGTAAACTAGATAAACTAGATAAACCAACTTTTTACACTGTATACCAAGATAAGTTGAAATGGGTACATGATTTACATGTAAAGGGTGAGCTAAAAAGCAAGTTAAAAGAGTAAAGAATAGTTTGCTTATAGAAAAGAAGAATTTATAGCCAAGCAAGAGATAAACAACATTATGAAATGAAAAATGAATAATTTTGATCATATTATATTTAAAAGCTTTTACACAAACAAAGCCAAGGCAACCAAGATTAGAAGGGAAGAAAAAACTTGGAAAAAGGTTTTGCTACCAATATTTCTGATTATGGCCTAATTTCTAAAATATAGAGAGAACCAAATCAAATTTATAAGAATTCAAGTCATTCCCCAATTAAATGAATAGTCAAAAAATCCAAACAAATAGTGTTCAATAAAGAAATGAAAGCTCGCTATGAACATATGAAAACATAAAGTTCAACATCACTATTGATTAGAGAAATGCAAATTAAAACAACTCCAAGAACTATGCTCAAAAACTTATCAAACTGTGCATACCCTTTGATCCACCAGTGTTACTACTGGGCTTATATCCCAAAGAGATTTTAAAGAAGGGAAAGGGACCTGTATTGCAAGAATGTTTGTGGCAGCCCTCTTTGTAGTGGCCAGAAACTGGAAACTGAGTGGATGCCCATCAATTGGAGAATGGCTGAATAAATTGTAGTATATGAATATTATAGAATATTATTCTTCTGTAAGAAATGACCAACAGGATGATTTCAGAAAGGCCTGGAGAGACTTACATGAACTGATGCTGAGTGAAATGAGCAGGACCAGGAGATCGTTGTATACTTCAATAACAATACTATATGATGATCAATTCTGATGGATGTGGCCATTTTCAACAATGAGATGAACCAAATCAGTTCCAATAGAGTAGTAATGAACTGAACCAGCTACACCCAGCAAAAGAACTCTAGGAGATGATTATGAACCATTATATAGAATTCCTAATCCCTCTAATTTTGTCTGCCTGCATTTTGGATTTCCTTCACAGGCTAATTGTACACTATTTCAAAGTCCAATTATTTTTGTACAGCAAACCAACTGTTTGGACATGTATACATATATTGTATTTAATTTATACTTTAACATATTTAACATATATTGGTCAACATGCCATCCGGGGGAGGAGGTAATGAAAAGGAGGGGAAAAATTAGAACAAAAGGTTTGGCAATTGTCAATGTTGTAAAATTACCCATGCATATATCTGGTAAATAAAAACTATTAAAATATAAAAAAATTACCCATTCATATGTACTGTAAAAAAATGTTATAATTATAAAATTAATTAAAAAAAAAAAAAAGAAAGAAATGACCATCAGGATGATTTCAGAAAGTCCTGGAAAGATTTACATGAACTGATGCTGAGTGAAATGAACAGGACCAGGAGATCATTATATACTTCAACAACAATACTATATTATGATCAATTCCTCTTAAACAATAGGATGAACCAAATCAGTTCCAATAGAGCAGCAATGAATCGAACCAGCTACACCCAGCAAGAACTCTGGGAGATGACTATGAACCACTACATAGAATTCCCAACCCTTTTATTTTTGTCTGCCTGCATTTTTGATTTCCTTCACAGGCTAATTGTACACTATTTCAAAGTCTGATTCTTTTTGTACAGCAAAATAACTGTTTGGACATGTATACATATATTGTATTTAATTTATACTTTAACATATTTAACATGTATTGGTCAACCTGCTATCTGGGGGAGGGGGTGGTGGAAAGGAGGAGAAAAATTGGAACAAAAGATTTGGTAATTGTCAATGCTGTAAAATTACCCATGAATATATCTGGTAAATAAAAAGCTATTAAAAAACAAAACAAAACAAAACAAAAAACAAAAACAAAAACAAACAAAACAAAACAACAACAACAACAACAACAACAACAACAAAAAACCCAACTCCAAGGTACCAGCTCACACCTATCAGAATGGCTAATATTATTTAAAAAGTAAAAGGACATGCAAATTGAAGGGATGCCCATCAATTGGGCAATGGCTGAACACAATGTGATATATGAATGTAATATGATACTATTGTTCTATAAGAAGTGATAAGCAGGTAGATGTTAGGAAAACCTGGAAAGACTTACATGAATTGGTACTGAGTGAAGTGAGCTAAACCAAGAAACACTGTCTACAGTAATAGCAACATTGTGTAATGACCAACTTTGACAGACTTAGTTCTTCTCAGCAAAGCAATGACCTAAAATAATTCCAAAAGACTCGTGGTGGAAAATAATATCCACATTCAGAAAAAGAACTAGGGAATGTGAATATAAATCAAAGTATACAAGTTTCACTTTTTTGTTTGTTTTTTTCTTTCTTGTGGATTTTCCTTTTAGTTCTGATTCTTCTTTAACAATATGACTAATCTGGAACTATGCTTAATATGATTTTTCATTTTTAAATGATAAAAATATTGATGACTACCTGAGGAAAACACATCATCATTACTAATAAACAAATAATGTAGATTTAAATTTTAAAGCAGCAATTATTAACTTTGCCTTAATCTTTCAAAACAAATAAGTAAGGAAATATAGTAATAATTAAAAGCAGGTACATTTTGGGGGGGGGATCAGAAAAGAAAAATTGCTCATAAGAAAACCACAACAATAAATGATGAGCACAAGAATTATTTTAAAATAAATTAATTAACTTTAAATATTTTCTTTAAATACAACAAATACATGTATGTATTTGTATTTGTATATGTATATAAATGCAAATAAACATAAAATGTAGTCACATGTGTATCTTGCAGTTAATGCCCATGTAAATGCATACATATGTATTGTAATGCCAGAAAACTGATGCAAGATAAAAATTAGAAAGTTTTTAATATTTTCTTTGAGAAGAGATTAGCTGGGGGGCAAAACATGATCCATGTTGATGCCCCCAGAAGTCTGAATGGAACTCGAGTCTCAAAGCATTCAGCAGCCAGCAAGTGAAGAATTCCAGCAATACTTTATAGGGCTTCAGTGATCAGAAGAGATAAAGGCAGGGAAGTGGGTTAGAGCACTGGTGAGCAGACCATAAATTCAGTTTTGACAGTTTGGGGGTGAGGACCAAAAATTCTTGATAACTTAGGAGCACCTAGGAGCCAGAATATCTGAAATAGAAGATCTCCCCTTTATCTGAGATTAAATATTTACAATTTATGGTCCTACAGAAGCCAGCCCTAAGTTATATCAGTCCTAATGGTCAGGAAGGTAGGGAGTTGCAACCAGGGGGACTGAGGCAGAACAATTCAGGGACACATTCCATACTCTCTCTTCTGAATATTCAAATCATTGAATCATCTTCCCCCAGATATCTGGATGGTCTTAGCACCATAATTTTGACCAACTTTATCTGGAGCAAATAAACCAAAATAAAACTAAAAAAGGTGCAAAGACCTATGGTAGGGACAAATCTCTTCCTGATAATCCCAGAGTTAACAGCAGTACAAAGGCTCCCTGTTGCAAGGATGTCAGGTCTTCTGTAGTTCTGGAGCACCATCTCAGCCAGGGAATCCAGTTTGAGATGGACAATTCACTGTTAGTTAAGTGGTCTGCAGTCATTTGTGCACTTAGCACAGCATCTGTTTATA
Organism: Sminthopsis crassicaudata; assembly: GCF_048593235.1. Lineage (NCBI taxonomy): Eukaryota > Metazoa > Chordata > Mammalia > Dasyuromorphia > Dasyuridae > Sminthopsis > Sminthopsis crassicaudata. The sequence goes on from NC_133619.1 coordinate 378,455,412, forward strand.
GAGAGAGTAACAGTGCTCAAGATAGTTTGTGCTGGCCCATCCTAGGAGGGGCACTACAGGGCTGTCAGGGACTCCAAAGAGGAAGGGTGAGGCCTGAAATTGCTTCACTTATCCCCACCAAGAAGAACAGATAGGTGCTGCTACTTAGGATACAAGAAGGATCCGGATTTCTGAGCAGAGTGTCAGAGTATGCACACTTACACCATCAAGGCAGGCAAACCACAAACTCAGAGCCCTGATACCAAACTGCAACATCCTTTGAGAATGCTGAAATACTAATTAAGGAACTGGGGTTACAGGACTGGAGAAATAGATCAGAGAGACTGCCAATCACAAGGTACCTTGGAGATTTCAAGGGTGATTTCTAGTTGTTCCTAAAAACAGGCAATCAGAAAATATTCCCCAAAACTGAGTCTGCCAGGACAATTCCAACAAAATAAGGGGTTTCAAAGATAAAACATAACCAGAAATCAGTTTGGTTAAGGTTTAAATAATAAACCAAGCAGGCAGTTTAAAAAAAAAAAAAAAAAAAAAAAAAAAAAAAGGATTGCCTGAAGGGCTTCAGTCATAAGGGACACAATGACAGGGGTGGAGCAGAAGTGCCTGAGGCAAAGTGAATAGAAACTAGGGGTTGCTTTTAGGTACTTAAAGGAAAAATCCACTAGCTTTCCTAATCCCTTATCTTTTTTATCCTCCCTTTTTGTTTTTACCTTAGGAATCATCCAAGAAGGAGTAAATAAATTGTAACAGACTAGTACAGTAGGGGTTTTCTAAAGACCCACCAAACAATTACTAGTTCTGAAGGGGTCAAGTGATCAAGTAGATAATGCAGATATCCTTAACAGCAAGTTACCCAAATGCAACATTTTCATCCCAAATCCTAAACACACAGTAAGAGGGGACCCAGTCAGGATTTTTTTAGTCATTCATTAACCATTGCAGTTCCCCCCAAATCAATGAGGCACAAAACTCATTAGGAGCAGGGGCAACATCTCATCTTCTAGACCTGCTTCCTGCTGAAAATGGGCAAAGAGTTGACTATTCCAGAGGGAGCGGGGGTGGTATTGAAAGCATTCAACCTGGTCTGATCCAGGTTCCAGAAGCAGGTCAATATAGCTGTAATTTGATCAAATCTAGAACAAAAAATGAATCTAACAAATAAAGGTTAGAACAATCTGGGATAGAAAGCCTAGTCCACAAGGACTGCTATAAAATGTGGAGAGGACAATATAGAATAGCCAGCAGCTTCCCATGTAAGGAGACATGCTTGCCTCACAGGACAGGCAAACTTTTGTCAACTATAGTCTCAATAAATACCAGTTAGGTCTCACAGACAACTGTGCCCATTATCTTCTAATTATTTAGAAACATTTAAAAATCTAAATATCCATAGACACAAATATCTAGTAACAGATAGATGAACAGGATGATACTCATTTGCCTAAGTATTATAGGATATAATGATTACATATAATCAGATTGGAAACAGTAAAGTGTGGCATAATTGAATTGCATTAATGGTTTCTCTTGACTATTGGTTCTGATCATAGAAATCAGTCACTGGAGGGAAAAACATGGACATAACTATAACATAATATAAGCAGTCAAAACTGATTCTTCAGCACATACAGGGCACAGGATAAATTAGCCTTAACTCAGTTTTACTCTAGGTAATTGTACCAGTAACTTTCAGAAGGTGGAGCTTTAAAACTCCCAAATAATATTAACTATTGGCCCAATAAATTTTATCTCCAATAACAAATCCCCTTATCCAAAGCTTCAAATAAATCCTAAACAGGTATTTACCATGACCTTATATTGATAATAGTAAGAAATTTGTCCCAGAAAATTCACAACTTATCTTACATATCTAAGTAGATGTTTCATAAGTGAACATTATATAAATCATTTTGCTTTAAAGTGCACAATACATAGAAAAATTCTAAATTGCATATTGTCCATAACAGAAACATGTTCAAAAAGACAAAGGAAAAATACTATTCTTCTCAGAGGCCCTTTAAAAATAATGGGCACAATCTTAAAATGACTCAATACAATCAACTAAAACTCATATAGAATATTCTAATTCCACATAAAAGAATCTGAAAAGTTCTTAAAATATCAATTAAACATTTGGAAATAACTCTACCAAATTATAGATCACATTTATGAACATTATGAATCTAAAGAAACAAACACTCAGTAATTAGCTTACTACAATAAGTAGGCTGTCCCTTTAAATCACAAAAATGTTCTTTGCAGCAGAGACAGAAAGTTTATTTCCATTTCCAAAAAAGAAGAAAGCCAAAGGCAGTGGGGGGTTAAGGTAAGCTAAATTTCACCTTCAAAGCAAAAAAATATATTTCCTGTTTCTCCCTCCCTGGCTCAACTTCTCTTCATAATTAACTTTTAGGGTGCCAAAATCTTCTCAGAATTTAGCCAGCCAGTGTTTTCTTTCTCCAAATAAATGTTCCTTCCATTTAAAGACTTTCCTCTTTTCCCTTTTCAACTTGCTTTTTTTCCTTCTTGTTTCTCCTCACAAATACCTTCCCGATTCTCTCTCCCCTTCTCTTTCTTCCTTCCTGAAACCATTCAAACCTTCAATTGTTACTACAAATCAATTCTTCTTATCCCATTTCTTCAAAATTCCTTTCTCTTTTCCTTTCCTTTCCTTTTCCTTCACAACTTTTAAGATTCACAAAACAGTGAACAATTCAATAACTCCATAAAACTCACACACATGTTCAGCAGAGTTGACAAAATTTAAAGCATAACCTATAACATTTATAAATTACCAAATATGTTTCAGAAGGTAACATACTTTATCTAATTAGTGGTATGTGACCTCTTCAGGCAATTTATCAAAACTTTGTTTTAACAAGCTATTGTTAAACTGAATCAAATCAAATACAACTTTAAAAAAGTTTTTTTCTTCTTCAGTAGTAAAAGTTCAATATTCAAATGAATTCCTAAGATCTTATATTCAGAATAAACAAATCTCACATGCACAAGGCAATGGTAAAATGATCTCCCACAATTTGAGAATCACATAGTACCATTTTAAGATGCTCAAAAGGGTTTAAGATGCCTGAGGTTTTTTCAAAGCAATTAGCATCAACTTTTGTTCTCTCTCCTTTTCCCCAGGCAGTTTCAATTGAATCAGATTAGATTTTTATTGCCATTTTTCCTTTACTCTTCTCTTCCAGGTTTGGGAGAACTGCTTTTTTGACAGAACAGACAAACCTTTTCTGTTTCTTTTACTCACAAATTAGTGCAAACAGGTTAAGAAGTTGAAAAACATAAGCAATTTTTTATGCTAAACACATTTGCAACATTGAAATGACCAATTGCCAAATTTCTCAATTATTGTTCTTAAAACTTAACAGAGCTTTTTAAATCAACAAAACAGATGAGTCACAAATACTGATCATACAGACACAATATTTAACATATACAAGTTAGGGTCAAGTTCCTGAAATCTCAGGAATGCCATGTGGGAATATTTAAGGTCGACAATATTTTTCCTCTCAGAAATTCAAATGGAGCCTTGATCTTGTCTTTGGACAATAAATCTTGGTGTTTTATAAATACTGTTTGGTTCTAGGTGCCACACTGTTGGCACAAATCTGGGTGCCTCTGGGCACAATTCTAGGTTCTGGGAATTTTTCATATCTGGGTGTTTTTAAACATTATTAGCTTCCAAACTCCAGTTTGTTGAGTTCTCTGCCTTTACAGAGAATGCCCAGATATAACCATATAGTGCCAATAGGCACCCCAAAGCTAATAATGTATTGTCCAAAGACATATTCAGACCAGACATATGTTTTAAAAGATTCACAGACATATGGTACTCCAGTGGCATCCACTGAGTACCTCCCAGGTTATTGGTTGATTAAGCTATTCTTCTAGGGACCTAAGTGCTAGTGAAACAGAACAGAACAGAAAGAAAACTATTTACCCTGCAGGGATTTTAAAACAGACTCTCTTACGGCCAGATGAAGCCCACAATGAGCTTTGCCTTGGCCAAAACCTGTTCTCTCAGTGGAAACTTTGGAACTCAGAGAGCCAGCCTCTCAAATAAAGAGCCCAGACCTCAGTTGCCTCAAAGCTTCAGGTGGAGACCTGTAGGTCTCTAATCTCTAATCCTGTTCTTATATCTTGCTGGGGCCTCCAAAATGTATTGCTGGAGAAACTGAGGTAAGATTAGAGAGTTTTTAATAGTTTATTTGAGAGGGAGAGATCATGCTGGGTGAAAAACAGGATCCATGTTGACCACGGTTGTCTGAATAGGACTTGATTCTTAAAGGATTCATCAGTGAGTGAAGAATTCCAGGGATTCTTTATAAGTCTCCAGCTATCAGGAGACAAAGGCAGGGGAATGGGGGTGGGGTAGAGCACTGGTGAATGGACCATAAATTCAGTTCTGAAAGGTTGGGCTTGAGGACCATACATTCTTGATAATTTAGGAGACCTAGGAGACAGAATGTCTGAAACAGAAGATTTCCCCCTTACCTGATATTAAACATTTACAATTTATTACCCTAGTATAGCTAACCTTAAATTATATCAGTCCTAATGGTCAGGAAGGGAAGGTTGAAACCACGGGGACAGAGGCAAAACAATTCAGGGAAACTGAAGTAGCGCAAATCAGGGAAACTGAAGTAGAACAATCAGAGAAACTGAGGTATAACAGTATGTGTATACACATATACAAAATTATGCGAATGTAGAAAATATGACTAAATTCAATAATGAATACTGAATTATAAGCATCTCAAGGAACTGAACAACAACAAATTATACATATGTATTTTAATTAATATTTCTTTCATTTCTCATATTTAATTTTCACATTTCAAAAAATAAATTATTTTAGAACTTTAATTTATTTTTTGAAAATGAAAATTAAATAGGAGGTGACTACATAAGTGTTTATGTCTAAGTTATGCTACCCTTTATCACCTCACAAAACATTAAGAAATAATCCAAAAAAAGCAGAGAAGGAAAAGAAATATGGGTAATGATACCCCATATGGAATTAAAACAACAGCAACAATAGAAAATCTGAAAAGAACACCATAAGGGAATGAAATTTTGAATTAAGGGGATCTTGCAAATGGACAAGTCACTTAAAATTTTTTAGAACTCAATTTGTTATTGTTGTTTAGTCATTTCAGCTGTGTTTGACTATTGGGAGTCAGAATCATATTTGGATTATTCTTTGCTAAATTCCTGAAATATTTTACCATTTCTTTCTCCAGTTCCTTTTACAAATGAGGAAAGTGAGGCATCTAGTCATCTCTGGGCATTCTCTGCGAAGGCAGAGAAATGCACCAAACTGGAGCCTAAGAAGCACAGTTTGGATTCTGGGAGGGAAGAATCTCAAGCTGAAACAAACCTCTCTGGGCTATTCCTGGGGAAAAAGCTCCTAGTCTGTATGTGTTAAATGTTTGTTTAATGTTGTAACTGCAGTCTGTGTGATTTGTGTTCTGTGTTCCATATGATGTGTGTTCTATGTTCTGTGTGATTTGTCTGTTTTGTTAATTTAAGAGCTCTGTTAAGTTTTAAGAACAATGATTAATAAATTTGGGATTGGTTATTTGAAAATTTGTTTGTGATTTTAAACTTTTTAACCTGTTGTGAGTAAAAATTTGTGAGTAAAAAGAACAAAAAGGTAGATGGTTTTTCCTTGAAGCAGTTTTCAGAACCTGCTAGAGTAAAGGGCAATAAAACTTTATCAGATCAAAACTCAGGCAGAACATTTTTAAGATGATTTTAAGATGGTTCTGAAATTGTGGGTAATAATTTTGCTATTGCCTTTGCATGCTAGATTTGTTTATTCTGAGTAAAATATCTTGGAATTTATTTTAATATTGAAACATTTATTACTAAAGAGGAAAAAAATTGTCTATTTTAGGAATGGCAGAAAAAAAAATCACCCTGCTTTAGTTAGAGAGGAAGAGAAAGACCAATAAAATTCAAGCTCAGTCTGGACAGATAAGAGAAATGTTAATTGCTATCAGAAGAACACTCAGGCAGAAGATGAAGGAAAAAAAAAAAAAACTTTTGTTAAAAACTATTTTTAGTTTGATTCTGTTTGTTTGTTAACATTGTAAGTTATGCTTTATGAAGTTTTGAGCTCTTCACTATAAGTGTGAATCTTACAGGTTTTGAAGGAAAAAGGGTTGCATACCAGCACTCAGGACAATGGAGATATAATTCAGGGAAACTAATGCAGGGAAACTGAGGTAGAACAGTTCGAGGAGACAGTAGTGTAACAATGCAACCACTAAAACAATGTAAATTAAAATGTCTTTAAAAGAAAATCATATTTTTTAGTAATTGGGGAGGTGGGGAATGAAGAAACCATTGAGCAGAAAATGAAGCACTCATACTCCTAACAAACAAGAGACAGGGACGTATAAAGATAAAATATTTTATTTAAAATCAAATGTAATTCCTGTATCAGATTTTTTTTATTGGTTTTCTTTGAGAAGAGAAAATGTTCAACCTGAAAGGTATTTTTTTGGGGGGGGAAGAGATTTTAATTTTTTTAAATAATTAGAAAGCACAAATAAGAAAATCAGAAGTTTAGAACAGAAGATACAAGAATTTAATATAAAAATTGACATTTTAAAAAAAGGAATGATAGACATCTATTGGGAAGTGGAGGACAAAGTTGTAGAGACTAAATCTATTATAATACAATTGTACTGAAAGAAGTTAGAAATGTGAGAAATTCATAGTTCTATAAACCATCTTAGTATAATTTAAAATATGACTATTTTTATTGTTATATAATAATATTTTATTATATTTTTATATTCTTGTTATATATTAATATAATATATAAAACATTGTTTCATATGTTAGATTTTATGCATCAATTGAAAAACGTATCAGTTGATACATTGAAAACTATGTTTCTATGAGTGGGGTTCTGAATTTGAATCATTTCCCACAGATATTTATGGTATATAAAAAATACATAATTTTCTGAGGATCACTTACTAGTGTTGAGGTCAATTTTTTCTTTAGAGACAGGTACGTTAGGACTTACAAATCAGCTACTCTTATCTTTGCACACAAAAATACCATAAGAGAAGGCAAAAGATTGTGATTACATACTACTGCCCATTTAACATTGAAATGGAGACATTCTAAAATGACAAAACTTGTGACAAGAATAAAAAAAAAAAAAAAAAAAAAAACAAGAGTAATGCTCTTTCAATATTACCATAATAGAAAAATGGGAAGACTATGAACTGATTCAGAGTGAAATAAGTATAACCAAAAGAGAAATATATAAATTCGATATAAAATAAAAGTTTTAAAGACAATCATTAAAAGGAAGTCAGCATCTGAGTAATTTTTTGAAAATTATTTTAGAGAATAGATAAGAAAACATATTTTACTTAATAGGACAGATAGTTACCGGTATAGAATATTCTGAACATAGTCAAATATAGTTACTATATCAAATGTCTTGTTCTTGACTTTATTATGTTTTATTTATTGTGAAGTAATCTCAATGTATTTGTGTGTGTATTTGTGTATATGTCTGTGTGTGCAGAGGTATTGGGGGACAGGATGGTATTTCTAGGAAATAATATAATGTTGTAAGGGAGTGATGTGAGTAGTATTGTTTTATTTTTGTCTATGTAGGTTTTATATGTCAGCATGAATTTGTCTAGACACAGAACTAAATAGATGTTTCTAATCTCTCCTATCATACTTGTCTAATGAAAACTTTTATCTCTCCCAAAAAAGGGAAAGCAGGAAGTTAGGACAAGAGTCTGGCTACTCTGCTCCTCTCAGAGAGAAATAGTACTAGATCAGTATTATATCTATCTTCTCACTTAAATACTGTTAGCCCAAGGGAAGTCATTTTAGGTTTATGCCATTCCTTAGGGCAAAAGGAGAACCCCAATTAGACCCAACTCCCTTGCCAATAAATGCCAATTCTGTAATGAATGAACACAATAAATAAAAAATAAATTTGTTTATCCAAATTCAGAAAAATAGAAATCAGATGAAGTATATATAGAAAAACATATACCAGAGAATACATAAAATAAGTGGGATCTCCCATTGGGAGAAGATTTTTTTTCAGTTCAGCTAACATATAAAGTATTAGATCTCACTAAAGAGGAAATTTTGTAAAATCTCTATTGTAACAAAGAAGAAATATAGGTATGGCAGAGTTTGTGACCTCTCTATATGTTGGCTGCTCCTTAGAGTGTTTTTCTCCTTTCAGGCAGTTGAAGAAAGGTTGGAATTGAGCCTCTACTTTCTCTAAACTAGCAGCTTAAAGCATAGGACCTCTCTTCTCTCTACCTGTTATAAGTTCCACTCATCTTTCATATAAGCTGCAGACCACTGAGTAATCAATCTCCATTAATGATTCTCACACAATTTGTCCTTTGAGTCAAGGATACAATGTAAATACATAATGAAGAAATAATATTCTTTTTTGTTAAAAAAGTATTTTTTTTTGTTAAAAATACTGGCAAATATAATTTTTTTAAATGCAGATATACAAGAAAAATAAAGTCAAGACGCAAAAAAATTTGGAAGAATATTTGAAATTTCTGCTATCTAAAGCAACTGACTTTGAAACAAGCGTCAGTGAAAAAACTGGAGAATTACTGGATTCCAACAAAAGTATGATAAAATAAAGAGTATGACAACGGTATTTTAGGCAACCATGTTATAAAATTTCCCCAATGTATTAGAATTTTTAGAACTTAGTATAGAATAAGCTCCAATTTAACTCATTGTGAAATGTATTCAAGATCTAGCACTTTAGGATTAAATAATATTTTTTTTTTTTTGCCAACTGCAAAAAAGACACAATTTACTTTACCTGCAAATGCCAGCTTCTCTTCCTCAAGTAAACTTACCATAAGAAAAAGTAAAAGAAAGAACTGGAATATGGCAAGCTAAAAAGCAAAAGTAATTTATATTAAAAAATTCATCCTGCAAAGCTGATCATACTTTCTTTTTTTTTTGCATATGTTAGTGTACCCTTTTTCAAATTATAAATAATTTGGAACTTCATAACCTTTCATATTTTAAAAAAAACTTACAATTTAAAAGTTTTTTTTTTTTTTAATTACAGATGAGTACCTCCTATATTCATATTTCTTTCTGAATTTGTGGACAATCTGTGTCAACTAACAATTGTATATTGTGGCACACATTTTTTTTACTTTGCTTGATCCACCATTTTCCCTGAGATTCTTATAAATTTAATGTGGAGTTTACACCTGTAAGAATTATTATTATGTAGCATATCCTATTCCAATGAATGTTCACAAATTTTGTATCATAAACACATTTTTCTTTTGAGGGAAGAGGATTTTAATTCTATCTTATATATGTCACTATTGTCTTCCCCATTCTATTTTGAGAATTAAAAGAAGTGTTAAACAACACTCTATTTGTGCTCACTTAATATTTCTTTAATTTTTAAAGTTGTTATTTATGAAGTCATTCACTTTTCCTCCAATAGCAGCAAAGCCCCTAGAGTTTCAACATGTTTGGAAAATGTTCAGAGATTACAAGTATTCATTCAATTTCATGGAGCTCAAGGAACATGATGAAAACTAACTTTCAGGATTGAAAATGTTCAAGTTACCTTACTTTAAGAGATATAAGTGATACTCTGAAGTTGAGTTAAGGGAGATGACAGTTATAATACATATGTCAGAGTCTGACAAATAGAGGAAATTCAGTTGATTTGGTGGGAATGGTAGAGATCTGAGAAAAGGACCTGAAATCAAGGAAGCCAGGCCCTGAAGGAAAGAGAGAAAGAGAGAGAGGCAAGGACAATACCCTGTAAATACATACTTCAGGATATAGCTTCTGGTAAGACAGGTAAAGGATAATAGAAAATTCTGTATAGGAAACTTTATCTGAAATGCTTAAAATTCTGGAAATTCTACTGTGTCCTTATAATTACCACTTACTCTGTATTGTTACACCTATACCAGGAATATGGATGACATATCCCACAATATCAGTGTCAAATTCAAGTCAAACTCAAATAGAAACACATGCTTGCTGGGTGTATAACCCAGATTAAAATTATCTATGTGGTATTTATATTGTAACCTGTTGGTAGCAGTACATATAGTTTGGCGTCTCTCTTTATAAAGAGTATAACTTGAACTTCCCCACTTCTCCCAAACAGGGATAAATTAGAGGAGGCAACTACAGAGAATATAATTTGAGTGAGAAAAATCCTTAAAATAGAGAAGCTAGGAGAATAGGACTTTAGAGTTGGTGACCTGGGGCTAGTGAAGGGATTAGGGTAGTAGGATACTTGATTTGAGATCATTGAGAACCTATATGTACAGGACTAGGGAGGTGGAGAATGCTCAAAAAGAAGAATCATGGATCTCTAGATGTCAGTACCCTGAAATGATGCTCTAGTCAGTTCACTCTAGTTATAATCTGATAAATAGCGCAGTTTTCCACAATCCACAAAATATAGACAGGGGAATCAAGTATCCAGTTGATACAGAAGGAATAAGTTTAGCAAGCATTTGATAACATTTTGTGGTATCTTAGATAAAGTTCTTACCAAATGTCCATTAGCTCATCAAGTGAGCAATTTCTCTATTACACACCAGAGGTCAGTATTGGCTTATTAATTTAAATAAGCTATTTTTTTTTCTATTCAAAAAAGTAATAATAAAATGTTGAAACATGCTATAAAACATATATTCTAGATATATTCATCCAAATCACTGATTATTTATCAGAACAAAGCCACTTTCTTTGCCCTTGACCATGAAATTGTATTTCTCCAACTCTTAGCTCTATGGAGCTGGGCAGTTACTAATATTTGTAAAACATTTGCAGTTCTTTTATGTGTAGCTGAATATGTTGTCTAGTAAGTTGAATAACATTCTAAGACCATTGAGCCAAATTGAATTGTTATGTAACTTTTGTTGTGTCTTATTTGCATTTTCATATGTACATTTCAATTTTTATCTTTTCCTTTATAAATCCTAACTATTCTTCAAAATCCTGATCAATTCCTTATCTCCTCCCTAAAGCTTATCTTGACCTTTCAAACTCATTTCCTCTTTGACTCCTCTAAATTCTTATAACATTTATTGAGAATTATGCCATAGAATTATCATTCCTTTACTGTGATCAAAAAAAAAAAAAAAAAAAAAAAAAAAAGGAAGAAGCTTTGGAGGACTGTTTTCTCTCTGTATCTGACTCATTGCTGAGATATTTGTCCTTTGAGATGAAAAAGGGTCCCATTTATTTGCTGTAGATCCAGAAGAGCTGATAAATCAGTGGATGTACAAAAGAAATCAAGACTGTTTTGAGTGGCTTCATGAGAGTGAGTTGGAAAGAATTCATGGTTTCTATTTCTTCATCCTGTCTTTCTCACAGGTATAGGTATATAGTATCTTTTTTCAGCTAGGGTAGACAATATTTAAGGTATTAATAATTAAATATTTTTGTCATTTTCTGATACTAGGCAAAAGAGTACCCATCTGAGATGAATGTATCCTTAGAGTTTAAGAATTTCAAAGGCCTTAGGTACTATTGGATTGCAACCAGTTAAAGTCAGGAAAAAAAAATCTGTGTCATTGAAAATTTGACCATTTTACCAGCAGTCATGTACCTGAGAGTTGTTGATCAAGGCAGATGTGACACATAAACTCCTTAATAAATAGTATTGAAAATCGCTAACAATCAGTCTCTTAATGCTGTTTTAAGATATTGTTATACATAACTTAGGTTTATTATTTTGTACTTTTTGGTAAAACCATTCTAGAAATAAACTATAAACTATTATATTAAGCTATAAATAAAACCATTCCCACCTGGGTAGACATTGAGTAAAAAGAAAAGTGAAAATGGAAAATCTAATATCCCTTGCTCATTAGAGGCCAGGTTACTTCCCTCTTTTTTTTTTTTTTTTTATTCATTTTTCCAAATTATCTCCTCCCTCCCTCCACACCCTCCCCCCAATGACAGGCAATCCCATACATTTTACATGTGTTACAATACAACCTAGATACAATATATGTGTGTAAATACAATTTTCTTGTTGCACATTAATTATTAGCTTCTGAAGGTATAAGTAACCTGGGTAGATAGACAGTAGGTTACTTCCCTCTTAAGCAAGTCTAGAATATATATGCCTGAGTCCATAGGTGAAGAGCCCCTTAAGGTCAATAAAAATTCCAAAGAATTCAATCTGAGTTCTCAAGATTTTCTCTATATGATATTTAAGGACCTTATGATTCATCTACTACTTATGATCTTAGAGAATTGCCTGGGAATGATGAGAGGTTAGACTTGCTCTGGATCACACACAGCTTATCAGAGACAGAGTGCAACACTAACTTAAATCACAGTGATGCAGGCATAGCCTCCTTTAAGATTCCATGTACCTTTGATATTCCTTGTTTGATCTTTGATTACAAGATCTGGCCAAACCATTTTGGACTATCTGAGCTAGTTTGGGTTTTCAGCCCCCATTCTAATGATCTGAAATTCCTTTTTGGGGAGAGACAGAAGGATATAACAATAGAGAATTCCTGCCTGAGTTACAAATATTTCAGGAACCTCTTGATAACATCTCTGTGCAAACATTGTTTTGATGACTCTAGTTATGTATATAAGGAAGGTTGAAAAATGAAATCTTTGTATTTGGTGTATACCAGCCAATGCCCGTCATCTGACATCCCCTTGCAGGCAGTCTGGTCTTCCTGAAGGCCAAATGCCTGTCTATCCCTTTACTATCAATAAAGACTTTGTTTCCATACAGCATTGAGTAGCAAATTCATTTGCTCCCAAACTGCCCTTGGTTTGTGAGAGATATCATTTTTTCTTCCAAGCCCTCATCTTTTCTCTTCCTCTTTTCATTTTTAAGCTTAATAATGTAATAAATGATGTTGCAATGGAATATTTTGTGCTCTCCTCTTTGACTCTGTAACTGTGTCTTTATCTTCATCTTTAACTAGCACTCTCCTCCTCCTTCTCCTCCTCCTCCTCCTTCTCTTCTTCCTCCTCCTCCTCCTCCTCCCTCCTCCTCCTCCCTCCTCCTCCCTCTTCCTCCTCTTTCCTCCTCCCCTCCTCCCCTCCTCCTCTCTTCTTTTCCCCTCTTCTTTCTTTCTCCCTTCCTCCTCCTCCTCTCCTCCTTCCTCCTCCTTCCCTCCTCCTCCCTCCTCTTTCTCCTCTTCCTCCTCCTCCTCCTCCTCCTCCTCCTCCTCCTCTTCCTCCTCCTCCTCCTCCTCCTCCTCCTCCTCCTCCTCCTCCTCCTCCTCCTCCTCTTCCTCCTCCTCCTCCTCCTCCTCCTCCTCCTCCTCCTCCTCCTCCTCCTCCTCCTCCTCCTCCTTCTTCTTTTTCTTCTTCTTCTTCTTCTTCTTCTTCTTCTTCTTCTTCTTCTTCTTCTTCTTCTTCTTCTTCTTCTTCTTCTTCTTCTTCTCTTCTTCTTCTTCTTCTTCTTCTTCTTCTTCTCTTCTTCTTCTCTTCTTCTCTTCTTCTTCTTCTTCTTCTTCTCTTCTTCTTCTTCTTCTTCTTCTTCTTCTTCTTCTTCTTCTCTTCTTCTTCTCTTCTTCTTCTTCTTCTTCTTCTTCTTCTTCTTCTTCTTCTTCTTCTTCTTCTTCTTCTTCTTCTTCTGCTGCTGCTGCTTCTGCTTCTTCTATTTCCTTCTCCTTTTTCTCCTCTATGATTTCCTTGTGCCTCTTTTTCATTTCTTTTTTAACTTCCATCAAAGCTAACTTACAATCTTGGACACTAAGATATTAAGGAACTATGGCCCATGGGAATACAGTCTTTGGGTGTCAATGTCAGGATGTGAACATTGCTCTTTTTAATTTGTCTTGTGTCATCATATAACTTTTTTTTTTTTTTTTAACATTTTATGTAACATTAGATTTTAATGTCATTTAATGCAGGAACCATATTATATACGTTTTTGTATCAAACATGACAGGATGCACAATATCTTCACACAGTAGATGTTCCTTCAAACTTTTCACAGAAAAAAAAATAATCCTTTTATCTGTAAAATGGGTGTCATAATGACTGCCTGGCCAGTCTTTACAGAGCAAAGCTGTTGTAAAAATAAAATGAGATAATGGATGTCAAAGTGCTTTGAAAAAAAAACAAGTATTCCACAAATATAAGGTGTTATTATTTCAGAAGGGGTTTTCTTATTTATAGCAATTTATGTCAGCTTGAATAGAAATGTATCTAAGAAGTATTTTTTAACTTAATCTGAAAGGGAACTTGATCCTTTTGGACACAAATTGTAAGACTTCAGAAGAAAAAATGTGTTTGTGCATTCTCTACCCCTACCCAGAAAAATAAGTTATGCTGTTTTAGAGAAAATTTTGCTGATAAAAAAAAATAATAATAACAATAATAATGCACAAATAGAAAAGTGTCCTTGTGTACTTTTGGAAAAGAATTGCAAACAAATGAGCTATTTTGTCTTCTCAAGCAAAGGGACTTAGCGAACATAGATGGCAGCTGTTCAAGTCCATCTGGTCAAGAATTCATGGAGATCATAACAGTGACAGTCCCACAAATGCCGATTTGTGCAGCAGTCTGTAACTGCTCCTTTGGAGATAAGAGAGGTTCTCAGGCCAATCATCTGCATTTTTAAAAGTCTCTAAATATGGTTTTATGGAATAATCTGTAACAGCTTCAAGGAGCTATTAGGGTATCCTGGGAAATTCATCCATATTTTAAAATGTCCTTGCTTTCTAAGCCTGTGGGGATGCCATTATGGTCTGTCTTGACTGTCACACACTCATGGATAGTTTTAGCTTAAAGATTGCTTCCTATTCCACTTCTCTACCACAGCCAGAAAACAAATTTAAGAAATTTGAAAGAACATTAAGGTTCTAAAACACAAGAGTAATTTCCAAATGCTATCTTATTTTTTTTTTTAGTCTTTTAAGTCAGACATTCAAATAAAGAGATAATCATAAGCCCTCTCTTGTTTCAAAAGGATTTTGTGAATTAATATATTTTTATAATTGATGCCCTCTATGCCATCCCAGCTTGCTTACATATTTCTGGTAGGTAACAATGCAGAATGTTGAAATACAATAATTTACTATTATTACTATTTATTGTGCCATGATGGAATGCCTGGGGAGGTGGGGGGGGGGGAGGGAACTCCAGGATCTGCAGCTGTACTTAGATATCTCTTTCCAGGTTTTCTAATTTTCCTTATCCATCTCCATAGTTTTCCCTGAGTTTTAAAAATTAAACCATAGAAGTTCATAGAGACAGCAGGAGTTTCTCACTTTTCTATTGGTATTCCTTACACACTGTATTGTGCTTGGCACATAGTAAGGGCTGAATAAATACTTTTTAATTTGTTCATTCTGTGCTTCTTACCTGAGGGCTTTCTGCCCTTTTTCTTAGTTAATAATGCACTCCTTTTTGAAATTACTCTATATTTATTTATATTTGTAAATGGTGTATTCCCAGTATGATGTAAGCTTCTTAAACAATATATTTATATATGTTTTTCTTTTTTTGTATCACCAAAACCAAACACAATTACCTTACATATGTTAGACAGTTAATAAATTTTTGATTAATTAAATTAGAGTAATTTTGATGGGACTAATATTTGCCCATGTTTCTTGATGCAGTTTCTTCTCTCCCCTCCCCCAACCTTACCCCCTTTACTAAAAATGGTATATCCAGACCTAGCTACCTTAAATTCAGGGATTAGCATAACAAAACTATCCTGGGGTCGTAATTATCCCTCTCTGCTTCCCTGAAGTTACTTCCTGGTCACTTAAAGGCATAAAAAATATCAGGCACAAGAACATAGGGCTTCTTGGACTTGGTGGGTTTCTGAAGACAACCAAATTTTTTCATGTCCTGCAATATATCCAGTCCTGATGTTCATAAGAGATGAGAGTGGGAGAAAGCAAACAAATCCAGAGAAGGTGTCTCAAAGTGTTGTTTTTGGATATACTTGTAGTATTAAGATAAATTAAACTCCTTTTTGTCATTTTAATTCATCTGGGCTTCATTTTCTGTATCTTTAAAATGATAGGGTGAGATTAAATGAACTATTGAGTTCTTTCCAGCTCATTGACAAACTGGACAACATCCAGAGGAAGGTGAACAAGATGATAGAGGGCATCCAGTTCATAATATATAACATTATCTTGCATTTATATGGAGCCCTTTGTGCTTTTCAAAACACTTGAAAAATATCTCATTTGAGCTCCACAAAACTTTTTCAGAGTTAGGTACTATTATTATCTTCATTTTACAGATATGAATAAGGAGGCAGATAAAGATTAAATAAGTTTTTTTTTTAAGATCACACAGCTAGTAAGTATCCGAGGTTGAATTTGAATTTGGGTCTTCATGATTTCAAGTCTAACACTATGCCATCCAGCTGCTTATGAACATATGAAGACCAACTGAAGGTATTAGGAATGTTTATTTTCTAGATAAAAAGACTTGTTGGGGGGAGGGTGGAAAGGATAATTTGATTCATGTATTTGAACTGCTGGCAAACAGAAAAAAAATGATTTTATTTTTTCTTCTTGTGTCCAATGACAATTCTAGAACAAATGGAAAATTTAGTATTGATCTCGGGGAAAGAATTCTTAATAATTCTAGTTATCCAAACGTGTAGTGGACTTCCTCAGGAGACAGAGGGTTCCCTTGACTGGTAGTATTCAGTAAAAGTAACCACCATTTAGCCATCAAGTATCTTACTGGGGGAATGGCTTCTCTATTAGGGAAGTAGATAGGTTGGACTAGATTGGTTCTGAAATCCCCTTCAAACCAGAAAATCTGTGATTCTATAAATCCTACATTCTTTGCTATTAAAACAAAACCACTTCAACTCTTGGAGATTTCATTGCCAGTCTTTCTCATATCAAGGTGTTGAATGTGTGGATGAAAACAGAAAAAGACAATCTCCCAGATGTTTTTGCCAGTACAGTAGAAGATATCAAGATATACAAAAACATTCCAATTATTATCAAAGGTTATTTGATTTTTTAATGGAAAACTAATTTTGGCCTTGCTATTTTAATTGAATAGGCAACTATTGCTTGAGAATCTTTGGTGAGTGGTACAAATCAAGACTTATTCAGGACATATATTAAGTTCACAAAAATTAAAAGTGAATCAGGTTATTCCTTTAAAATCTTGGACATTTTTCCCTCTTCCTGGTGTTGTCTTCTGTTCTAAATACTGTTTCTATGATTGGGACAAGATATGTCAGAATTTAGCCTACTATGAAAATTAAAGAATTTGTATTTTAATACTTGAATATTTGTGAGATCATCAGTAAATATTCCATCTATGCAGATAACAACACTTCTGCATTTAATAGATTGTATTTGTGAGTTGCTTTGCTGGAAAAAAAAAATCCATCACAGCCAGTCTTGTAGCAATGACCTTCTCTGCTGTTGGAGCCTTTCCCACTTGGCAGAATCTAGAAGAGGCTGCACTCCAAGGGTATAACCTTCAAAAACCCAGGGTTCTCTCCATTTTGCAATGAGGAATCAGAGCAAGAGTTAAATGGAAAAGTTCTCAAAAGACTTTTTTGGGAAAATATAGTCAAAGTTCTGCTTTGAAAAACAAACAAACATATGGAAAAGCTCTAGAGACAGCCATTTTAGGTTTCTCAAAATACAAACATTCTCTCTTCTATCATTACTACTAAGGATAACAAGAACTTGGGGATTTTAGGCATCATCTGATCAAATTTTTCATCATTTTACAGATAAGATAGGAACAGCATGACTCAGGGGAAAAGGTACAGGATTTGGAGGCAGAGATCATGGATTCAGAATTTAAGACTTGATCTTCCTTTTTTGGGGGGAAGTCAGCTAACCTATCTTGACCACACATTTCTCATCTGTACAGTAAGGGGGTCAGATTTAAGGACCTCTTCTAGCTCTAAATCTGTGATCCTATTAAACTGAGGTTTGGTGAGTTGTAATGATTTGTCAAAGGTCACATCGTGAGTTAGTGATGTTATTTCATTTGTCAACAACTGGATAAAAGCAAGAATAGGATGCAAAATGAATACTTGGAGTGACAGTGGAGAGCAGGAACCTGGAAACAGAGAGAAAAGGGCAGTGATAAAAGAATTGAGAAAGTATTCAAAGTAAACTTTGCTGTGAATCCTGTGTAAATTTAATACCATCTCTTATTGTGGAAGTGGGGAACTATTACAACAGAATATTGTATACCACAGTTGTCAAACATAATGACCTATAGTTTGTGCTCCTGGTAAAGCTAGAACTAGATTAAAATGTTATTGGGAGCTGTTTAACAGAAAGATAAAAATACCATAAAATATAAATGATAATATATAGTTTTATAAGTCAAAATGTATCCAAGGATTTTTGCATATAATTTAATAGACCTTATTTTCATCTGAGTTTGATACCACTGTATGTATTTTTTCAATCATGATTTTTTAAAATCACTTTATTTTACCCTAATCACATATCATAAAACATTTTACCACTAGTTTTTTAAAAAATTAAGGTTCCACATTTTCTCCCATTCTGTCCTCTTCCTCCTCCTTGAGAGGGCAAGGAATTTGGCATATATTAAACATGTGTGTGCATTTATGCAAAATGCAAAATATCTTTCCATATTAGTTATATTGTGAAAGAAAATAGACAAAGAAGAAAAAAAATTAAAGTATGCTTCAATCTCAACTCTGATTCCATCAGCTTTTTTTCTGGAGATAGGTAACATTTTACAGAATTCTCTTAAATCATTGTGATGCTGAAATACTTAATTCATTCACAGTAATCATTATGTAATATTGCTGTTACTTGTGGATAATGTTCTATTTTTCCTGTTCATTTCACTTTGCATCAGTTCACTTAAATCTTGCCAGGTTTTTCTGAAGGCATTCTGCTTTTTATTTTTATTTTTTTATAGCACAATAGTATTCCATCACAATCATGTAACACAACTTGCTCAGCCATTCCCCTGTTGATGGGCAATTTTCAATTCTTTGCCATCACAAAAAGAACTGCTATAAATATGTTTGTATATATAATTCCTTGTCCTCTTTTATTTTTTCCCTCCTTTGGAACACAAAAATCACTAATGGTATTGCTAGTTTTTTAATGATATATGCTATTTTTATAACCCTTTGGGCATAGTTTCAAATTGCTCTACAGAATGGTTGAATTAGTATGCTACTTCACCAATAGTATATATCTCATTTTTCTCATATCCCCGCCAACATTTATCATTTTCCTTTTCTGTCATATTAATTAATCTGATGGGTATGAATGGTAGCTCACAATTGTTTTAATTTGTATTTCTCTAATCAATAATAATTTATTTTTTTCTTTTTTTTTTTATTATTATATATATATTTTATAATATTATCCCTTGTATTCATTTTTCCAAATTGCCCCCCCTCCCTCTATTCCCTCCCCCCGACGACAGGCAATACCATACATTTTACATGTGTTACAATATAGTCTAAGTACAATACATGTGTGTGAATATCATTTTCTTGTTGCACAATAAACATTAGAATCCGAAGGTACATGCAACCTGGGCAGACAGATATTAGTGCTAACAATTTAAATTCGCTTCCCAGTGTTCCTTCTCTGGGTATAGTTATTTCTGTCCATCATTGATCAACTGGAAGTGAGTTGGATCTTCTTTATGTTGAAGATTTCCACTTCCATCAGAATACATCCTCATACAGTATTGTTGTTGAAGTGTACAGCGATCTTCTGGTTCTGCTCATTTCACTCAGCATCAGTTGACCTAAGTCTCTCCAGGCCTCTCTGTATTCCTCCTGCTGGTCATTTCTTACAGAGCAATAATATTCCATAACCTTCATATACCACAATTTACCCAACCATTCTCCAACTGATGGACATCCATTCATCTTCCAGTTTCTAGCTACAACAAAAAGAGCTGCCACAAACATTTTGGCAAATATATGTCTCTTTCCGCTCTTTAGTATTTCTTTGGGATATAATCCCAGTAGTAGCGCTGCTGGGTCAAAGGGTATGCACAGTTTGATAACTTTTTGGGCATAATTCCAGATTGCTCTCCAGAATGGCTGGATTCTTTCACAACTCCACCAGCAATGTATCAGTGTCCCAATTTCCCCACATCCCCTCCAACATTTGTCATTATTTGTTCCTGTCATCTTAGCCAATCTGACAGGTGTGTAGTGGTATCTCAGAGTGGTCTTAATTTGCATTTCTCTGATCAGTAGTGATTTGGAACACTCTTTCATGTGAGTGGATATAGTTTCAATTTCTTCCTCTGAGAATTGTCTGTTCATATCCTTTGACCATTTATCAATTGGAGAATGGTTCAGTTTCTTATAAATTATGGTCAGTTCTCTATATATTTTGGAAATGAGACCTTTGTCAGAACCTTTGTTTTTAAAAATATTTTCCCAATTTGTTACTTCCCTTCTAATCTTGTTTGCATTAGTATTATTTGTACAGAAACTTTTTAGTTTGATGTAATCAAAATCTTCTATTTTGTGATCAATAATGATCTCTAGTTCTCCTCTGGTCATAAATTCCTTCCTCCTCCACGAGTCTGAGAGGTAGATTATCCTCTGTTCCTCTAATCTATTTATTATCTCCCTCTTTATGCCTAAATCATGGACCCATTTTGATCTTATCTTGGTATATGGTGTTAAGTGTGGATCCATATCTAATTTCTGCCATACTAATTTCCAGTTTTCCCAACAGTTTTTTCCGAATAATGAATTTTTATCCCTAATGTTGGAATCTTTGGGTTTGTCAAAGATTAGATTGCTATAGATGTACCCTTTTTTGTCCTTTGTATCTAATCTGTTCCACTGATCTACCGGTCTATTTCTTAGCCAATACCAAATGGTTTTGGTGACTGCTGCTATATAATATAGCTTTAGATCAGGTACACTTATACCACCTTCCTCTGAGTTTTTTTTCATTAGTTCCCTTGCAATTCTTGACCTTTTATTCTTCCATATGAATTTTGTTGTTATTTTTTCTAGGTCATTAAAATAGTTTCTTGGGAGTCTGATTGGTATAGCACTAAATAAATAGATTAGTTTGGGGAGTATTGTCATCTTTATTATATTCGCTCGGCCTATCCAAGAGCACTGAATGTCTTTCCAATTATTTAAATCTGATTTTATTTTTGTGGCAAGTGTTTTGTAATTTTTCTCATATAATTCCTGACTTTTCTTTGGTAGATGGATTCCCAAATATTTTATACTCTCAACATTTGTTTGGAATGGAATTTCTCTTTGTATCTCTTGCTGTTGCATTTTGTTGGTGATATATAAAAATGCCGAGGATTTATGTGGATTTATTTTGTATCCTGCCACTTTGCTGAAATTTTGAATTATTTCTAGTAGCTTTTTAGCAGAGTCTTTGGGGTTCTCTAAGTATACCATCATGTCATCTGCAAAAAGTGATAATTTAATTTCCTCATTTCCTACTCTAATTCCTTGAATCTCTTTCTCGGCTCTTATTGCCGAGGCTAGTGTTTCTAGTACTATATTGAATAGTAATGGTGATAGTGGGCAACCTTGTTTCACTCCTGATCTTACTGGGAAAGGTTGCAGTTTATTTCTATTGCATATTATGCTTACTGACGGTCTTAAATATATACTCCTGATTATTCTAAGGAATAATCCATTTATTCCTATACTCTCAAGAGTTTTTAGTAGGAATGGATGTTGGATTTTGTCAAATGCTTTTTCTGCATCTATTGAGATGATCATATGGTTCTTATTAATTTGATTATTAATATGGTCAATTATATTAATAGTTTTCCTAATATTAAACCAGCCCTGCATTCCTGGAATAAATCCTACTTGATCATAGTGTATTATCTTGGAGATGATTTTCTGAAGTCTTTTTGCTAATATCTTATTTAAGATTTTAGCATCAATATTCATTAAGGAGATTGGTCTATAATTTTCTTTCTCAGTTTTCGATCTACCAGGTTTAGGTATCAGTACCATGTCTGTGTCATAAAAGGAATTTGGTAGGACTCCTTCATCCCCTATTTTTTCAAATAATTTATATAACATTGGGGCTAATTGTTCTTTAAATGTTTGGTAGAATTCACATGTGAATCCATCTGGCCCTGGGGATTTTTTCCTGGGGAGTTGATTAATAGCTTGTTCTATTTCTTTTTCTGAAATGGGACTATTTAAGCAATTTATCTCCTCCTCTGTTAATCTAGGGAGCCTATATTTTTGGAGGAAGTCATCCATTTCACTTAAGTTATCAAATTTATTGGCATAAAGTTAGGCAAAGTAACTCCTTATTATTTCTTGAATTTCCTCTTCATTGGTTGAAAGATCCCCCTTTTCATTTGTAAGACTATCAATTTGATTTTCCTCTTTCTTTTTTTTGATCAAATTTACCAAAGGTTTATCTATTTTATTGGCTTTTTCATAAAACCAACTCTTGGTTTTATTTATTAATTCAATAGTTTTTTTACTTTCAATTTTATTGATTTCTCCTTTTAATTTTTGTATTTCGAGTTTAATTTTTGGTTGGGGGTTTACAATTTGGTCTTTTTCTAGCCTTTTAAGTTGTAAGCCCAATTCGTTAATCTTCTCTTTCTCAATTTTCTTCAAATAAGCCTCTAAAGATATAAAATTTCCCCTTATTACTGCTTTAGCTGCATCCCAAAGATTTTGATATGATGTCTCATCATTATCATTATCTTGGGTGAAATTATTAATTGTTTCTATAATTTGCTCTTTCACCCAGTCATTCTTTAAGATGAGATTATTCAGTTTCCAATTACTTTTTGGTCTATTTACCCCTAACTTTTTACTGAATGTAGCTTTTATTGCATTGTGATCTGAGAAGAAGGCATTTATTATTTCTGCCTTCCTACATTTAATTTTGAGATCTTTATGTCCTAGTATATGGTCAATTTTTGTATAGGATCCATGAACTGCTGAGAAGAAAGTATATTCCTTCCTATTGCCATTCAGTTTTCTCCAAAGGTCTATCATACCTAGTTTTTCTAATGTTCTATTTACTTTTTTAATTTCTTTCTTGTTTGTTTTGTGGTTTGATTTGTCTAAATCTGAGAGTGCAAGGTTGAGATCTCCCACTATTATAGTTTTACTGTCTATTTAACTTTTCCTTTAGAAAGTTAGATGCTATACCACTTGGTGCATATATGTTTAGTATTGATATGGCTTCATTATTTATGCTACCTTTCAGCAGGATATAGTTTCCTTCCTTATCTTTTTTAACAAGATCTACTTCTGCTTTTGCTTGATCTGAGATAAGGATAGCTACCCCTGCTTTTTTGGCTTTACCTGAAGCATAATAGGCTCTGTTCCAACCTTTTACCTTTACTCTGTATGTATCTCCCTGCTTTAACTGTGTTTCCTGTAGGCAACATATTGTAGGGTTCTGCTTTTTGATCCAATCTACTATCCGTCTCCGTTTGATGGGATCGTTCATCCCATTTACATTTACAGTTAAAATTACTAATTCTGTATTTCCTGCCATCGTATTATCCCCAGCTTATGCTTTTTTCCCTTGACCCCCCTGATCCCCCTCCCCGATATTTAATTTACAGACCCCCCTTGTGCCGCACAACCCTCCCTCTTTTTTTTTTGGATCCCTCCCCCCTCCCTCCAAGTCCCTTCACTTATTCTCCTTTTCCTTTTCCCTTTTCCTCTCCCCCCTTTTAATGAGGTGAGAGAAAATTATCTGAAAAACAAATATGTTAATTATTTACTCTTTGAGCCTCTTCTGATGAGAGTAAGATTCACACAATGATTCTCCCCCTCACTAAGTTCCCTCAGATATGGTGTATTTTCTATGTCTCTTCCTGGGATGTAGTTTCCCTCTTTTTATCACTCCTTCCCCTTTTTCTGATAATCAATAATAATTTAGAGAATGTTTTCGTTATGAGTAGGTATAACATTGATGATTTCTTCTGAAAATTGCCTGTTCAAATTTTTTGATCCTTTATCAATTTAGGGGTGACTTCTAATCTTGTAAATTTGACTCTGTTTTCTATATTTTTGAGAAATTAGGCCCTTTTCCAGAAAATCTCACAGTAATTTTTTCCACAGTTACGATTACTGTATATGTCCTTCCATCTTACTTCATCCTCACCAATTATACATCTCTATCTCTATCTCTCCTTTCATCCTGTCCATCATCAAACATGTTCTGCTTCTGACTACCTCTCCCTAAAACTCCCTTCACTTTTATCAGCAGCTCATTCTTTCTTACTTTTTTCTACTCCTACTTTTCTGCATGGTAAGATATATATATATATTTTTTAATCTGTGTCTGTTATTTCTTCTTTGAGCCAATTTTGATACTTGTTTTTCTTTGTCAAAAGAAAAGTTCAATCTATTTGGAAATGTGGAATTAGAATAACATAAAGATAAAAGATAATACTATGTATTAAAGTAATATTTAATTGTGTATATACTGACTTCTTTATTCATTTATAAATTTTATATAGAAAATCAAGGGAGACAAAAGAGGAACATACCTTGGGGCAATGTGGATTAACTCTTAATTAATGGAAATAAAAATCTGTTCAACATGCTGAGCAACAAAGCGTTTGCTATACCAGATTTGTTTTGGGATATTGGTTTTATTACCAAATCTTTGTCTCATTTTCCTTATATTGAATACAATAAATGATAGAGCTCATTTCTTTGGAAATGAATTTTTTTAAGTATAAGTAGGCTGTTTCCTTTCCCTTTCCTGTGTATACCTAAAAAAGAAACTAATGTTTATCTGAGATGAAAACTGCAGAAATGTTCAATATGACTGGCAAAAATAGCCTTCATATTCTCTGCATGGACATTCTTAAAACAATCACTTGATGAATTCATATGTACATCTTTAGTTTAATATCTTACCTAATTACCCAACAAACTAATTCAATGTTGTTTGCAATGCATGAAATGAACAAAAGATAAACTGGGTAATCGAGAATGCAGAGAGCCTAGTGGCCCATGAAATCATTGGATTTGCAAAGTGATTTCTTTTCATCTTCATCCCTATGACCTGAAAACTAAATCTGTTGGTAAAATGGTAACCAACAGATAAGAATGTAAGAACATTATAAATGTGAAAATGATCCAAATCAATGGTCCATCAAAAGGTGATCTTTCTGCAAGTGGACCCAAGAGATATTTTATGTTAAAAGATGATTTGTATTTCATAACATCTTATATTTGGAGCTAGTAGGGTGCTTAAAGGTCATCCAGGTCAATCTCCTCATTTTACAGGTACAAATGCCCAATATTTGCCAAGGTAGCACAGTTATTAACAAGCAGAGCTAAAATTTTAATTTAAACTCTGACTCAAAATCTAGAATTTTTCCATTATAATAGTCTCTAGCCATGAATCATAGATTTAAAGTCAGAATAAATCTTAGAGATAATCTACTGCAACCCCATCCTTTATTTATAAGTGAGGAAACTGAATTCCAGAAATGCTGCTGTCTTAAATGGTTAGGAATGTATACCAATATTTCATAACTCTTTTAAATACCCAATTTTCATCCATAACCATATAATTGCTGAAGTTATCTAAATGCATGAACTTATTATTTTCCCCTAAGAAATCCAGGTGACTCAAAGGATTAGAGTACCAAGTCAGGATTTAGGAAGACCTGAGTTCAAATCTAACTTCAGACACTTAAAAGCTGTGTGACCCTGGATAACTTACTTAACTCAATTTACATAAAATCTTCATCTATAAAAATGAGTCAAAGAAAGAAATGGCAAACCACTGTAGTATCCTTGCCAAGAGAAAAAAAAAGGGAGTCAGACACAACTAAACAATTTATGTTTCCAATCTTTATCTTATCTTAGTGTCAACCTTTCCTTAAGTTTATTACTCACAACAATAAATAGCACAGTGAATTTAATTATTCTGATGCTATTAATTCATATTGAGTTTATAAGCTATGAAACCCCTAAGTTGTTTTCAGATAAATTGCTTCCAACCTATGACTCCTCCATCTTGTTTTTAAGAGATTATTGGGGCATAGTGGGGGTTAGTCTGAATAAAATTTTATATTTTTCCTATAAGATTTTAAATGATTATATTCAGCATCTGTTCTAGCCTGTCAAGATTGTTTTGAACTCAGTGGGTTAGTTATTCCTCTCAGCATTGTGTCAACAAATTTGATTGACATTCAAAATATATCTTTAGTAGCTATATTATATAGCAGCAATCACCAAAACCATTTAGTATTGGCTAAAAAATAGACCAGTCCATCAGTGGAACAGATTAGGTACAAAGGACAAAAAAGGGTACATCTATAGCAATCTAGTGTTTGACAAACCCAAAGATACCAACATTTGGGATAAAAATTCATTATTTGAAAAAAATTGTTGGAGTTCTCTGTAAAGGAATTTACAGACCTGAAAACCTAGATTGATAAAAAAGGTTTATTTTGGGGTTTGGAAGTAAGGTTAAAGGTAGAAAGACATCAGGGCCAGGGCTAGCACCGGGTGGACAGGAACCCTTGACATAGCTGGCGTAAGGATACCATGTTTGGGGCTCCTGCAAAGAGTGGACTCCAGTTTCCCTCTTTTATAATGGGGGGCTCTTGCTAATCTTGAAGGAGCTTGTGGGTGTAGTCCCAGATTGGTTCCTGGCTAGATTTCATCCAGGGTTAGAATTTGAATATAATTCAATGGGTTTTTAGATAAGGAACTGTTTGTGCTTGGGGTGGGGGTTGGGGAAACCTGAGAAGATCATTAGAATGGGGGCTGGGACAACCCAAGTTAGCTGAGATCCAATGGGGGCTGGGAGAGTTCGGATATCTCCCACTGGAATTCATGGGAGTTGGGAATTAGAAAGGAATCTTAACCCACATCAAGCTCACATTGAAATAGAGGGAAACAATATATATTACGTGAGTTTTAATATCAGGAAAGGTCTATAATAGAACATATTTTAAAAGATGGTTAAGGAACATTTGAAAAGGAACTGAGTAATTAGAAAGAGAAAGCATAGCTTCAGCAAGAATTTTGTTTAGTTATGTCTTCATGAGTCCCTTTGGGATTTTCTTGTCAAAGATACTGGAGTGGTTTTCCTTTTGATTTTTCTAGTTCTTTTTATAGATGAGGGGACAGAAACAAACAGGATTAACTGACTTGGCCAGCATCACACAGCTCACACATTCTGCGGCTGAATTTGAACTTAGGTTTTTTTGATCCTGAGGCCTGTGCTCTATTCACTGAGTGATCTAGCTATTCTGAAAATTTTGTCCTCTCTACTTAGCCTACACACATAGGTATGTATGTGTGTGTATGTGTGTATAGATAAAGGAATCAGGAAACCTATGCCCTACATACATACATATATATATATATATATAATTTCCTAAGTTCCTATGCCCTTGATTTTAAATATTGATTTAATTTTCCATAATCTTTCATTTCTTCAATAAAATAACATTTTTTGTAAGGAAAATGACTCTTCTTCAAGTGATTGTAAAAATTGTCTTTATTACTGTACATGTAGGGATTCAAGTTCTAAACAATTGTTTAGAGCATTCTTTCTCCACTCTATTTGCAGACAGTTGTTCAAAGGCAAATGCAAAAAACTGAAGTATCTTTTTTGAAAATCCAAAAGAATCTTGAAGCTTGCATTATTTTCAAAAGGTATTTGCAGAATCACAGAATTTTAGAGTTGAAAAGAAGCTAGCTCCTCAACCCTCTAAACCAATCCACACCAGAAGAATAATCCCCTTTATGACAAACCTACTACTTAGCACTTGATGCCACTTGATGATCCAGTTTTTGCTTCTAATACCTCTATGAAGGGAAATTCATTACTTTTTGAGGCACCTCACCTTAATTATGATAGTTCTAATTGTCAGAAAGCTTGTGGTTAGATCAATATTTCATTTGCTTCTTTGCAAGTTCCAGTTTTTCCTCCAAATTCTGACTTCAGGTGACAAACTTTACAAGTCTAACTCTGTTTTTCATTATATTATAAGGTGGAGTCACACAGCTCAGATTGCTAATGAAGGGGAGGAAATAAATGGCACAGACTTTAAGCCAATAATGAAAGGAGACTTGATTGAGAGAGATAAATAAAAAGTGACTGCCACAGTATCTGAAGAAACCTTGTCTTTTCATTGTGGGGATGTGAACCCCAGGCTTGTTTTTTTTGTTTTGTTTTGTTTTTGTTTTTGTTTTTTGGTAAATGGTCTGACCTTAAACACATGAGCTGGTTGGGGAAAAAAGAGAATCATCAGAGTAGATAAGGGAACTCTTAATTTGTTATGAATTCTTTCTATAGTCTTTATCACTTAAATAAAAACTAATTCTTTGTCCAATATCCTTTGAACCAATGTCTGACTCTTAGGGCTTCAATTGAGTGTTTTTTGTTTTTGTTTTTACAAAGACACTGTATAGTCTTTTGCCATTTTTCTTCTCTAGTTGATTTTATACATGAGGAAACTGAAGCAAACAGGATTAAGTGACTTTCTCAGGATTACATAACTAGTAAGTGTCTAAAACAAGATTTAAACTCAAGTCCTTCTGACTCCATATCAGCCACTCTATCTACTGAACCATTTAGCTGCTTGGGTAGTTACCATTAGGGGAATATGAATTACTGAATTTTCCATTTTTTACACTGGTTTGAAAGAGCAGTAAGAAATCCACTCAGTGTATCCAGGATCTTCATATCAGAAGGGAACCTCATCAAAAGCACTGATAAATATGAAAAAATTTCCTTCCTGAAAATTATTTTTTTTTCTTTATTAAAGCTTTTTATTTTTCAAAACATATGCATGGATAATTATTCTACATTAACCCTTGCAAAATCTTGTGTTCCAATCCCCCCCCCACCTTCTCTCAACCCCTCTCCTAGATGGCTAGTAGTCTAATATATGTTAAACATGGTAGAAATATATGTTTAATCCAATATATGCATACATATTTATACAATTATCTTGCTGTGCAAGAAAAACCAAATCAAATCAGAAAAAAAAAAAAGAGAAAGAAAATAAAATGTAAGCAAACAACAACAAAACAGTAAAAATGCTATGTTGTGAACCACACTCAGTTCCCACAGGCCTCTCTCTGGGTATAGATGTCTCTCTTCATAAAAAGGCTATTGGAAGTGGCCTAAGTCATCTCATTTGTTGAAGAAAGTCTTGTCCATCAGAACTGATCATCTTATAATCTTGTTGTTGCCTTGTACAAGGATCCCCTGCTTCTGCTCATTTCACTTAGCATCAGTTCATGTAAGTCTCTCCAGGCCTCTCTGAAATCATCCTGCTGATCATTTCTCATAGAACAATAATATTCTATAGCATTCATATGCCATAAGTTATTCAGCCATCAACATGATTGGGCCAGTGGATGATGGGCATCCATTCAGTTAAAAATTAATTCTGAAAATGATTACTCTCCCTGGTGGAAAGGCATCTGAGGGAACATCATCAAAAGATAATCTGGAAAGTGATAACCTACTATTGTTATTTATTGAACTCATGATTTGACTTAATTTAATCTCTGACAATTACTTAGAAGCCAGAGAAATCCTTAAGTCATTTTACAATAAGTGTTTTCTCTGGAAATATAGATATAATGACCAAAAAAATAGGATATTTAGATAGAGGGAAAGCTTGAGAAAAATATCATGGCCCCTTTGTCAGGACTGCTTAGCTTTTGTCCTTAGGATTGACTATTAAATGTGTTAAAACTTATGGAGAAACACCTCTTTTTCTCCCCAAACCTTTGTTTATTTGGAGTTTGGAGTTTTCATATATATATACACACACATATACATATACATATATATACATATACATATATATACATATACATATATATATGTATATAGTTCTCACATTACAGATTATAATATCTTAATACTAACATGAAACTAGAGTTGACCATTCTGTCACCATGAAGTGTGAGTTGACCATTCTGTCACCATGAAGAGTTTCAGTGATCCTGAGGA
Organism: Sminthopsis crassicaudata; assembly: GCF_048593235.1. NCBI lineage: Eukaryota > Metazoa > Chordata > Mammalia > Dasyuromorphia > Dasyuridae > Sminthopsis > Sminthopsis crassicaudata. The sequence goes on from NC_133619.1 coordinate 378,485,390, forward strand.
GTCTCGACCCCACACTCTTAGAATCTCTGTACTAGATGCCAGGAAGAATGAGGCCTAAAAGGCAAAAAGACCAAATCTCACCAACCAATTGATATGTTTCAGGCAAAACTAGTAGGACAGAAAGAGTGAGTTAATTATGAGCTAACCAAACCTCAAGAAAGTAAAAAAAAAAAAAAAAATAGCAAGGTCATTGTAGGGGATAGGACTTCAATAGGGCTGAAAACTAGAGACAGCCAGAAAGATCAGCAACTATAAACTTTTCTGGGTACCCTGAAACCTAAGGGAGCAACCTGGGTGAAGGCCAGATAAGAACTATCTTCCAAAGCCAAAAAGTCCCACATTGCAAAGAAAATCAATAAGACTTTCCTAGAAAGGTTGAGAAATCTAGAATCCTTGCCAAAATACATCCCACTTGGAATAGGAGTTTGTTCTGCCAAACAAGCTAGGTAGCATAGGGATCAGAAACTATACAGAGAATTAAATCAAAGGCAGTGGAGAATATATCAATAAGGCAATAAGAGAGAATGGAAAAAATCTAGGTGTCAACTCCTTAATATTCCCCTCCTTTACCACCTCTTCCTCTTCCTCCTCTTCCTCCTCTTCCTCCTCCTCTTCCTCCTCTTCCTCTTGCTACTACTACTACTCCTACTACTATTATATACTGATTTAATTAATGCAAAACATTTTTTTCTCACAATAGTCCTATGTAGAGGCAGTATGGTACAGTAAAAAGACATTTTCTGGCCAGAGAATCTGAGTTCAAATTCCTAAAACAAATGTTTGGGTAAATCATTTAACACTGAGAATGTCACTTTCCTTATTAGTAAAGTGAGGAAATTATAGCAGTTTTCTCTAGTTCTAAATGTATGAGTCTAAGCATTTCATTATATATATATATTTCCTTCTCCTAGCCTCTCTCCCTTATGAACAGATTAAAAATCTGAATTTCAGAAATTCAGAAAATAAAAATGTTTTGCTGGTGGTCCCAGAAGCTGTTAAGTAAAGGAGCTGAGATTCAATTCTAGAATTTCTGGCTATCAAACCTGCAGTGTTTTTCTTCCACATATCTGCCCCACCATTACAGGAAGATGACAAGGCAAGCTCAGACCTCAAAGTGTAAAGGGACAGCAATGAAGCTCTAGGACAGAGGACAGCAGATCTCTCTTTATTACCATAAGTCTCTAAATTATTGGTTTTAATAATACTGAGCTGATCTTTAAAAAAATAAGGTAATTTTGTTTTATTTTATTTTATTTTTTGCTGAGTTAATTGGGGTTAAGTGACATGCTCGGGGTCACATAGCTAGAAGTGTCTGATGCCAGATTTGAACTCAGGTCCTCCTGTTTTCAGGGCTAGTGTTCTAACCACTGCACCACCTATCTGCCCCAATAAGGTAATTTTATTAATTTACAACCAAGCCCCAGGCATTTTGAGTGTTTTTGTTTGTTTGTTTGTTTGTTTGTTTTCCCATAATTCTGGATAAGCTTGCATTGGGTCAACATATGATTGCAGGATGGTTGAATAAAGAAAAACTAATAGCATAAAAAATGTTTAACTTCTCAAATAAAAAATAACGCCTGATCTACCATGATCTTAAAGCATTAAATAGTTCCTAAACACAAAATCCCATAGATTTATCAACACAAACTACATAGAAAAAATACTGAGAAACAAAATGAAGGACATTTTAACAACTCTTTTTTTAAGAAATTTCTACCATAAGTCCGTTGCTATGGATAAATGGATGAGAAAAGATCAAAATGACAAACACTGGAAGAGCACAATTGGTCAGATTGTCTGGAGGAGATATGCCAACAATATTTTGACAATGGGGAACAGGAGATAAAACATCACAAGAATCCAAGGTAGGACAGATAATTCTGAAAAAGAAGGAAGAATAATCCAAGGACACATTTTTAAGTAGGGTAAAGTAAGAACAAAGGACATTTGTATGGAAGTTGAAATTTCTATATTTAAGACTCTATAGTTCAACTGGCTTTTCTCAAGTACCTTCTTAAATATTCATTTTAATTATTAGCCTTTTTTAAAAGTTTTAGGTGCTTTATAAATTCCTTCTACTATATTTGTCTGCAGTCAGAAAAAAAATGGGGAAAAATGGAAACAAAAACTATAATATTTCTTTTTATTTGTTTATTTATTTTTATTGGTTTTTATTTGTTTATTTTGTTTTGCTTTGTTTTAACTTCAGCTTAAATAACTTCAATTACTATATGGCCTTTGGAGATTAGGAAAGGAGTAGAAAAACAGGACAGGTGAAAATAACTTCAAGATTGTAAATGAGAATGATGGTAAGGATGGTGGCACCATCAATGAAAATAGAGGACTTTGTAGAAGGGGTAAACTGAGGGAGGGTGGGATGAGAAGGGAATCAGTTTTTTTGGGGGGGCATTTTGAGTTTGAGACACCAAAAGTATATCAAGGTGAGATTTGCTTTGTTTTTAATGAGATTGATATTCAGGGAGAGTTTAGAGTTTGATATTTAGATTTAAGGATAGTGTGGATAAAAATGACCACTGAACCTATAGAGATAGATGAGATCACCAAGAAGTATTATTATGATAAAAGCCTAAAAAACAACTAGTCTCAGGGGAAGTCAAAGAAGAGTGTAGCCAAGTAAGGCAGGAGAACAATCAGGAGAGAGCAAGATCACCAAAACCAAAGGAGAAGATGCTATTCAGAAGGTGGGTTGTGGTCAACATTATTGAAACCTTCAGAGACATCAAGAACAATAAGAATAGATTTTCCTTTCCTAATCTTTCATGCCTGTCTAGTGAACCTCTGTTATAGATATCAATTTTTAATTATAGTTATCTGTATAAAGTTTATCTTTTTTCATGGATTATAAGGGCAAGTCACATCAAAACCACTTCACCGAGAGATCTCTCACTCCAAAGTGCCCAATGAATAGTGGATGATTCTGAAGAGCAATTTGGAACCTATTCAAAAGGCTATAAAACTGAGCATACCATTTGATCCAACAGTGCTGTTCCTGGGTCTGTATCCCAAAGAGATCATAAAAAAGGGGAAAAGGACTCACATGTGCAAAAATGTTTGTGGCAGCCCTCTTTGTAGTATCAAAGAACTGGTAAGCGAGTGGATGCTGATGATTTGGACAATGGCTGAATAAATTATAGTATATGAATGTTATGGAATATTATTGTTCTGTAAAAAACGATCAGGAGAATGATTTCAGATAGGGTTGCAGAGAATTACATGAACTGATGCTAAGTGAAATGAGCAGAACCAGGAGATCATTATACACTGCAACAACAAGATTATATGATAATCAATTCTGATGGAAGTGGCTTTCATCAACAGTGAGATAATTCAGGGCAGTTCCAATTGTTCAGTAATGAAGAGAGCCATTTACACCCAGAGAGAGGACTATGGAAACTGAGTGTGGAACATGACATAATATTTTTACTCCTTTTGTTGTTGTTTGCTTGCACTTTGTTTTCTTTCACCATTTTCTCTTTTCAATCTGATTTTCCTTGTGCAGTATGATAAATGTAGAAATATGTATAGAAGAAGTTATATATGTTTAACATATATCAGATTGCTTGCTGTGTAGGAGAGGAGTTGAAGGGAAAGGAGGGAGAAAAACCTTCTACACAGTACCAAAATGATTATGTGATGAACAAACTGTGATGAATGTGGCTCTTTTTCAACAATGAGTTGATTCAGGTCAATTCCTAGATTTGTGATGGAGAGAGCCATTTGAATCCAGAGAAAGGACTATGAGGACTAAATGTGTATCACAACATAGTATTTACCTTTTTATTACTGTTGTTATTTGATTGTTTTTTCCTTTCTCATTTTTTTTTACCTTTGATCTGTTTTTCTTGAAGCAGAATGGCTAATATGGAAATGAATTGCACATGTCTAACCTATATTGGATTGCTTACTATTTAGGGGAAAGGGGAAGAAAATTAGCAATATTATGGTAGTGCAGGAGTGAATGTTGCAAATTATCTTAATATTTGAAAGAAATAACATAGCATTTGAAAAAAAAATTGCATAGTAGATGGTGAGAATACAGAATCAAAGAATCTCCAATGCTTAAAAATTACTAAGACCAACCCCATAATTTTACAGAAAAGGAAACTGAAAGGGTAATTGAAATCCCAAGTTGTTACTATAGACCAATATTGTCCTGGAGCAGTTAAATGCTTAGTGAGAACTAGATCTCAAATCAGAAGACTCATCTTAATGACTTTAATTCCAGCTTCAGGTATCTACTAGCAGTGCAAGTCACTTAACTGTGTTTGTCTCAATGTTTTCATCTGCAAAATGAGCTGGAGAAAGAAAACAAATCATTCTGATGTGAACTATAAAAGAGCACATTCTGTCTCCATTATCAGGATTAATGTGAACTAAAATGACTAATATGGAAATATGTTTAAAATGATTATACATGCATAACCTATATCAGATTGCTTGCTGTTTTAGGGAGGGGAAAAGGAAAGGAGGAAAGGAGAAAAAAACTTGGAGCGCAAATTTTACACAGATGAATATTGAAAACTATCTTTACATGTAACTAGAAAAATGAATACTAAATTTATTTTTTTAAAAGGAATAATGTGAATTTTAAATAAGCCCATGCTATTTCCATTGTCAAGCATGAGGGCACATGTATATGTTAATGTTTGAAAGGAGGCTGGAGATGTCCTATTCCATCTGGTAATAGTTCCAAAGGAAATAGTTGAGGTGAGGTGAGGTGCCATGGGTGGCTTGACTTGCTCTATGGCATATGATCAAGTTCCTAGGGCATAGTACTAGGAAACCATAACTGATGGCAATGGGGGGAATTGAATAGTTCACAGAGTTTGTGCTTCACTTCCACAGCCCAGAGATAAGCATTAGGTTCCATGAATTGTGAGAAAGTTTGATCATTAGCCAAATGTGGATTTAAAGAAAATAGAGAAAAGAAGACTTTTTGCAGGCCAGATGAACCTAAGCAAAAAACATGGAGACAGCAGGCAGAATGAAGACTGACTGAGAAAATAGTCATGTCAAGAAGAACAAAGATAAGGATTTTAAGCTTGATCATAAAGTTGACATTACTACTTATGTGAACTATGAGGATATGAGCAAACAGTAGACATTTGTCGAGTATGTAATATGTGCAAGGCAGTGTGCTAGATAAGGGAATACAAAGGTAAAAATTAAGTAGGTCCTTCATTCAAGGAAGTTTCATTTTGCTAGAGTGAGACTACAAAAAAAAAAAAAAGCACAAGGTGATTGGGAGAGAATTACACTAATATTTAGAGATATCAGATATTGTTAGACTTGTGGTAGCTAAGCTGAGACTTTAAGGAAGATAAAAATTCTGAGAAAGAAAAATCATAAGGAAATGTTTCCCCATAAAAGAAAGCCACATTCCTAAGACTATCTTGTTAGCATATCTAAGGCAAAGGATCTAAAACAAAATGTTGTTCTACCATGAAGATGTTTATGTAGACATAAGGTATATGCAAGTTTGTTTTTAATCAGGACACTCCCACCTCCTCCATAACTCCCTAGATCCTTCCCTTACTTTCTTTCACCCTCTGACCTTTCAAAAGGCCCCTTCATTCACAGTCCTAATAATTTGACTAATAAAATACCTGTTGTTAATTTCTCACATTTTGAACCGCTCTCCCATAACTTACTATTTCTTCAATTCCAGCATTTTTATCAAAATAAAAAACAAAAACAAATGGGATTACAAAAAGTTGGATACAACCGATCAAACACTGACTTTCTTTTCCCTTTCATTTTTCTTAAATTTATTCTGCTAAAAATGAATTCATTCATTTAACATTACTTCTTATAAGTTCTTGTCCCTATCCTTATGTTGCAAGGTTAGGAATATTTGTGGCATTTGGATGCCATGGGAGACGTGCAGGAGAGAAGATCTTAGTACCCTTAAGTTCCAATGTTAGAGAATATGTTCTAAAATCAGGGCAATAAGCATGAACCGTTTCATAACTACTTCTCCTAAGTACAAAGTTACTTTGAATTTTGTCCCTATTTTGTGCCTTATAGACATGAAATGAGGATAAATACAGATGAAGAAACAAAAAAAAAGGCAATATTTTGCAAAAACTAGTGAATCAAATAGATTGAAAGTTGTGTCAGAGCAAGACTTCTTCCACCATCTTCTGATCTTAAGTTCAACATTGATTCTACTTTAACAGACCAGCTAGAAAGGACAATAATAAATATTATTTTTAAAAAATTATCTTTGCTTTTAGATTATATAGAGAATAAAAGGTAACTTAATTGGTTGCTTTCCCATACCTTTCATCAGAAACTGAAGCCAGAGTCTCAAGGTGTGATCTCACAAGTACCTGCTAATAGATTCATTGTTTCACTTGTGTGGGAGACTACATTTGAATTGCAAATATCTCCTTTCAAAGTTTGTTAAATTCAAATGAGAAAGATTTTAAATGTTTCTCTTATTTGGGGTAAGTTCTACCTTTTGCACAATGTTACAGCAATTAAGTGGCAAAGAAGATTAAGAGCTGGGCAGAGTCAAGAAGATCTGAGTTCACATTCAACCTGTGAATTGAATAGGTCACTTAACCTGATTTATTTCAGTTTCATCTTTGGTAAAAGGAGCTGCAGAAAGAAATCCAATCTTTGCCAAGAAAATCCCAAATGGAGTCATGAGAAATTAGACAATACTGAAATAACTTTACAATAAATATGAGTACATTGTGATGTGCAAGCAGCAGCTTGGAGATTTTGAGGACAAAAATTTAGGGGAATACAAAAGATTTTTTTTTCTCATTCATTATCTGCATCTCTGATGACACATAAAATGTATTCTTTACCAAAAAAAAAAAAAAAAAAAAAAAAAAAAAAAAGCTTTTGAATCCTAGGGTCATACCTTTATGAAAACAATTTTATATTTGCCTTATAATTTTACTCTAGACTAGACAATCTTGATCATGTGTATAAGTGAGTCTGCCATGAAAAGTCTAATAAAATTTTAGGCATCCCTTTTTAGAAAAATAATAATTCTAAATTAATAAAATACATAGAATACAAAAGAAATATATTAAAATAGTTATCAATTTGAAAAAAAAAAGAATAGTTCAAAGACCCCATTAACAACTCTTGTTCTAAATGAAGATGGCCTAGCTGTGCCAGATCTAAAACTATATTATAAAGCAGCGGTCATCAAAACTGAAGAGGTTTGGCACAGGGTCGGGAGTTGTGGGAACCCCTTCTGGTGGCACAGGCACTACATAAATGAATTTATGAACCAAAAAAGTTAAACTGGCAAAAGAAATTTATTATTAAAGATCTAGCAGAGAAAACTTCAAGCATAAAAGGTTTCTAGCAGAGAAATCCTGAACAGATAGATGAATAGGTCTATAATTGAGAGAGATAAAGAGGGAATCATGCAGAAAGAGGATGTATTTCAGTGGGCAGAGAATCCCTCACAGATAACTAGGCCAATGGAGGTCCCTTGGCCTAGCATGATTACTGTTTTGAGGAGCTCTGCTACAAAAGACTGAGCTGAGGGAAGTTTGTTTTATGAGCAGCTCTTGGCAGGGATTTGGAGCAGTTTCAGCTGGAATCAGAATAGAGAATCTTGGAATTGAATGAGTTGACTAATCTTCAACTCAATAGAATTAGAAATCTCTAGCTCTGGCTAAGTAGGAGTAATCCTGGCTCAACTAGTCCCACCCAGGTAACAGAATGAAACCATTTATCTTGATTCCCTGAGGCGGATCTCTTAGGGGGAGAGCTTAGCATTCACCCCAAAGTCAGAGAGAAAGAAAGAGAAAGAGTTTTGGGATTCCCCTCCTCAAAATCATTTGGTATTGGCTTAGAAATAGAGAAGTTGATCAGAGGAATAGGTTAGATTCACAGAACAAAATAGCCAATGACTATAACAATCTAATATTTGACAAACCAAGGGCCCCACCTTTTGGGATAAGAATTCACTATTTGACAAAAACTGCTGGGAAAATTGTTAACTAGTGTGGCAGAAAGTAGGCATAGACCCATGCCTAACATCGTATACCAAGATAAAGTCAAAATGGATTCATGATCATAAAGAATGATACTATAAACAAATTAGAAGGACATAGTATAGTTTATCTCTCAGATTTGTGAAGGAGGAATGAATTTGTGACCAAAGAAGAACTAGAGATCATTATTGATCATAAAATAGATAACTTTGATTATATTAAGTTAAAAGGTTTTTGTAAAGACAAAACTAATGCAGACAAGATTAGAAGGGAAGCAATAAACTGGGAAGATATTTATATATCTGATCTGATAAAGGTCTCATTTCTAAAATATATAGAAAATTGACTTAAATTTATAATAGTTCAAGCCATTCGTCAATTGATAAATGGTCAGAGGATATGGACAGACACTTTTCAGATGAAGAAATTGAAACTATTTATAGCCACATGAAAAGGTGCTCCAAATCACTGCTGATCAGAGAAATGCAAATTAAGAAAACTCTGAGATACCACTACACACCTGTCAGATTAGCTAAGATGACATGAAAAAATAATGAGGAATGTTGGAGGGTATGTGGGAAAACTGGGACAGTAATACATTGTTGGTGGAATTGTGAACAGAGCCAACCATTCTGGAGAGCAGTTTGGAACTACGCTCAAAAAGTTATCAAACTGTGCATATCCTTTGATCCAGCAGTGTTTCTGCTACGCTTATATCCCAGAGATATCTAAAGGAGAGAAAAGAACCTGAATGTGCAAAAATGTTTGTGGCACCCTTTTCACAGAGGCAAGAAATTGGAAATTGACTGGCTGCCCATCAATTATAGAATGGTTGAATACATTATGGTATATGAATGCTATGAAATCTTATTGTTCTGTAAGAAATGACCAAGAGGATGATTTCAGAGAAGCCTGGAGAGACATACATGAATGATGCAAAGTGAAATGAACAGAACTATGAGATCATTATACACAGCAACAAGAAAATTTTTGACAATCAATTCTGATGGACATGGCTCTCTTCAACATTGAGATGATTCAAACCAATTCCACTTGTTCAGTGATGAAGAGAGCCATCTACCTCCAGAGGACTATGGGAACAGAGTGTGGAACACAGTATAGCATTCTCACTCTTTCTGTTATTGCTTGCTTGCATTTTGTTTTCTTTCTCAGTTTTTCTTTTTCTTCCTTCTTGATCTGATTTTTCTTGCACAAGAAGATAACAGTATAAATAATTATACATATATTGAATCTAACTTGTATTTAAACATATTTAACATGTATTGGACTACCTGCCAGCTAGGGGTGGGGGTGGGGAGAAGGAGGGGAAATTTTATAATAAAAGGTTAAGCAAAAGTCAGTATTGGAAAACTTACTCATGCATATGCTTTGTAAATGAAAAGCTTTAATAAAAATTTTAATAAAAAATTAAAAACAAAAAACACAAACACTCCAAGACTATAACCAGCTGGAAAGTGATGATTTGACTATCACCTAAAGTCAAACCTAATTCATTTTGGAGAAGTTTATCATTAAAATTAGAGAATGATTATATTTTTTTCAAAATGAACTTAAGATTAAGATGCAATGATATCTTGATTAAGGGAAAATTTATACAGGCACATAAAATATGTACACATAAATCATGTGTGTATAAAAAAAACTCTTGCTCTAGAAAGTTCTGGAATGTTCTATATTGTCAGGGTATATTTTTTCCCTTTGAATTTGGCACTTTTTTAAGGCAAATTATGAAAACTATGATTTTTTTTTTGAATGGGAGATTACAGTGTAGAAACATCCTCCATGGAATTATACTGAAAATACCCATGACTCTTTGAAAACTAACGATGTCCCTATTCCTCTCTTCTCAATTTCTTATTAATCCCTTTGATTCTAAATTCTGACCTTACCACTAAACTGAAATATTCACCCCAAAGCTAATAATCATTCTTTAATTTAATGATGTCTTGGATATATCTATAGTATTTTACACTTTTGACTCCTTTCTCCTAGATATTTTATGGATTGTTCTCTTCTGATTCTCTCCTTTATGATCTCTTTATTTATTCTCCTTTGCTAATTCATTATCCATATCTTCTTCCTTGTGATTCTCCTTCAAGATACTGTCCTAGGCCTACTTCTCTTTTTCTCTTTATATTTTTACTTCTAATAATTTCACCAGCTCCCAGAAATAAAAATATCATTTCTATGCAGATGACTTCCATATTTATACTTAGGCGATTTCATGTTTTCATTTAATCTATAGCACAACTCTATTAATGTGACAGCTAATTAAGGATTTTTAACACATCAATATGTGTGTTTCATCTCTACTTGTGTAGCTTCCAGTGTGGATACAATATATTGGTGTGTACCACAAAGCCAATATCTGTCATTTTTCCTTTAAATTTAGAGTCTATAAGAAAAGACCAAAAGAATAATGTTTTAAATGGAAATATTGCCTTTATAAAAGAAAAAGAGGCTTGTGATTATGATACAACAATTAATGTAATTCAATAACATGAACATGATCAAAATAACTCTAAAGTAGAATGGGATATTTTAAATGCCTAAATCTAAAGTGTGGAATATTATAAAATTAATTGGTGGTATCAACTTTTTGTGGTTTGCAAAGCAAGCTAAAAGGAACAAAATTTTTACAATGATAGAAATAGAGGTTTTTAGTTATATAAATTAAAGATTGCAGTCAAAACCACATTCCTTTAAGCAGAGCCAGACAGACAAAGGTTTATTTAAAATGATGAAAGAAAAGAAAATATATTGTGAAGTAACTTATATCGCAAATTTTGGTTACTTTGATACTTTTAATGACTGAGTTCAATTGTTTAACGTTAAAATTACCTGAAAGATGGTCAGTGTAGATGAAGATATAGTAGGCAACATCCCAATATTTTGAAGAAAATAATCAAAGAAGATACAATAAATCTTGTAATAAACAATTTTTACTGTAAATGAAACAGATTTATTATTGAAAAGGATATATTTCAAAACATATTTTTAGAGTAAAATAAATTCAATCTGGATTTAAGGTATATTGATCTCAAAATACTCTGGTCTACAATATTCTGTATTGCTTCCAGTTCTTTGGAGTTCATATATGAAAATATGACTAAAGTTATTTTTGTGATGAATAAAAAAAAAAACAAGACAGAGTTTCTGGGTAATTAATATTAAATTTATTAATTAGGCTACATACGAATCAATAAGTTGATGGTCAGTAGTCTGTCTCAGAAAAACTAAGGCAAAACATGGAAAGCCTGAAAGTCTCAAATATATTTTTAAAGGAATGCCTCTGACAAGTGAAATTCAACCCAGATTGGTGGACATTTCATGAGGAAGTAGCTAGGAGTCTTCAGCTTCTCCCATAGAGAACATGACTTGATATAGGGTAGACAGCAATGACTCTGAAGCCCTTTTGATCTAAGAGTGCTCTTGTCTGTCAATAATTGTTTAATGTAATCATGTTTCTTGCCTTATACAGTCTTGAAGCCCCCTGAGTGGAAAGTGTTCTTATACTGAAAATCTGTCTGTTAATAATTGTAAGAGTTCTCTGGCCTTGGCAGGGTCCTGCAAACATTGCTGACTGTCAGACGGATCATCTGTTGTTCAGTGGTAACCAAATTCCCAAGACCATTCCTCAAACCTACCTGAAATCCATAAATTAGCAAATAAGTACCATGAAGCTCCTGGTCTCTCTTTTTCCTATAAATTTATGCTCTTGCTCCTGGCTTTTTGCTAATCTCTTCTGGAGTTTAGTCCTCTTGTAATGGTGTTACAATTACAATAAATTTTGTCCCTTGACTAGAAAATGGATTCAAGCCTGTAAATTCTTTTGAGACACTTCACAACACCAGTCTATGACCCCAAACTTTTGGGGTCATGTTCCCCAAAAGGTTAGGATGATCTTATCAATCAGTCATGTCTTTCAGAGACTGACTGTCCTTCTACTGGGGCTGAACTCTAAATGAGGGAATTAAGGAGAAAAGCCTAGATCTTAATTTAATAAATGCTTGCTAACATTTAAAAAATACTTTTTTAAAAATTCTCATTTTGAAGACTGATTTTCATGCCTTTTTTTTTAGCCTAACTGTTCAAAAAAATCTCTAGAACAACAATATCATATTTAATGCACTACAAATTTTAGATGATGATCCAGATTATACAATAACACTTAGTTCTTTGGGTGAGAATATAAGCATTCAAATTCAAGTAGATATAGATATCCCTCTGAATTTGCCAGTATTATGTAAGATGATTTAAAGAAGGAGAACACAGTTCATTCTACTCATCTTAAATAGTTTAATTATTAGTTTTAAATGATATTAATAATGTTTTCATCATATCCTCAGTATAGATTTATTTTTAAGTAAAATATCCAATAATTTAAAACATAGTTTAAATGTTACAATTGCCCTATTGTTCTATAGGCCTAGTTTTTTTTTTTATTGATGAATTAATGAGAGCCAGAATGATTTGGGTTTAAGACATAGTCCTTTAGAAAGAAATCTAGTCCACAATTCGCAAAAGTAGCTTTCATCTTTGGATCCTAATTGTCTCAGAGTGTCAAGAGTAATTGCTTCTATTTTGGTCAGACACCCTGAGGGTCTTTCCCTCCAAGAATGATTTTTTAATTTTGACTAAGTTTTTTTGTTTGTTTGTTTGTTTGTTTGTTTTTTAAAATCATTCTGTGCCTCATTTTTTATACATTCTTCATCACTGAACAGCTGTTGCCTCAGTGAAATCTGTTAAAGATTTTTACTTTAAAAAGCCAATGCCTCCTACTACATCCAGGACTATCTCCAGTCATCTGATCTTTATTTGGCCACTGGATCCAGATGGCTCTAGAGGAGAAAGTGAGACCAATGACTTTGCCCAACAATGTTGTCATGGTCATCTTTAGAATGAAAACAAACAATAACATTAATAAACACATGAAGGGAGCAGCTAGGTGTCTCAGTGGATGGAGCACCAGCCTTGCATTCAGGAGGACCCAAATTCAAATCTGGTCTCAGACACTTAACACTTCCTAGCTGTGTGACCCTGGGCAAGTCACTTAACCCCAGCCTCAGGAAAAAATAAAATTAAATAAAAAATAAGCACATGAACACTTATTTATGATTTTTAATTGAATATTTCCATTGGACTGGACTGGAATCAGTTAGAATATTTGACATACACTTATACCTTCACTTCATGTACTTATTTATCCTACTCAAGATGTCCCCCAGTCCTTTCACTGAGCTCCAGTCATTCACCATCAGCAGCCTATTAGGCATTACCAATTAGATAGCCAACTTGCCTATCAAAACCAAGATACCACAAAAAAGAACTCATTCTCATTTCTTTCATATCTTTCAAACTAAAACTTCACTAACTTGGTGTTATCATTTATTCATCACTCTAATTCATCCCAAATATCTAATTTATTGCCAAATGTTATACATGTTATACATTCTATCGCCATATCTCTTCCATATACTTAACTTGATCTAATACAGTTAAAAATACTCATTCTTACTATCACCTCTGATCTAAACTATTATAATAGATTTTATGTGATCTCACTATCTCTGAACACACTCTAGTCCATTTTCCACATAGGCACAAGGGGATTTTTCTAAAATACAGATCTGTAATGCAGCCATATTCACCTAGTTATTATCCTAACCATATAGCATTCCATCTCCCATTTCTGTACCTCTGCAGTAACTATCCCTGTGCCTGGGATAAATCATCTCCTTATCTATGACTAATATAATCCCTGATTTCCTTCAATATTCATTTCAAGTAAATATTTGTTGTTATGTTGGTGATAGTTTAGATTTTTTTAATTTTAATACTGCTTGTTCATAACCTTCAACCATTTATGATTTAGGTATTTTTTTTCCATTTAACTATCACTTTCTTAACAATAATCCTATGAAAAAAGTTATTGCAAATGTTATTCCTATCTTACAAATGAGAAAACTCAAGTTTAAGGAAGTTGTCATTTGTTTAAGTTTGTAAAGCTATTTAGTGATAGAGATCTATCTATCTTTTATCTATCATCTATCAATCTAATCTCTCTATATCCCTTTAAAGTCCTCTGACAATAAAGTTTAATAAATATTTATTAAGCACTTACACATATAAGGAACCATGCTGGCCACTGGGGAGAGATAGCTAGAAAAGTAAGTCAGTGGGTAGATAGATGGATGAGTTGCTGGTTGGCTGGCTGGATAGATGGATAGACAGGCAGGTAGACAGACAGACATACATACAGACAGATGGATGGTTAGGTAGGACACAGACTCAGTTTTAAAGAAGCTTATAATCTAATAGCAAGAAATATCTGTTATCAAATGATGACCTAAAGGATGATATAATCAGTATGAGAAGAAGATAAAGACAAAGAGCAATGAGAAATGGGGGGGGGGGGTAAGAAATGATTTTTACTTGCAAAAAGATAAGGACGGGTCAGAGTCAAGATGGCATAGAGGACACACATTTTTCTGAGCTCTTCCTGATGTTCCTCAAATTATCAATCAATCAAACCTCTGAACTGGTTTTAGAGTGAAAAAACCCACAAATATTTGAAATATAGCAAATAACAGCAGAAAATAATTTGAAAGGTTTTCAGAAAAGATCTGTTTCAAATCAGACACAAAGGGAAGTGCGATGAGTGCAGGCAGACATATAGAAATACCCAGGACAGTATGGTGTCCTGTGGACCAGAGAATCTACCCAGAGGAATCTATAGCAGTGTTGGCTACTCTGTTTTAGTTGCAAACCTGTATCAGCAGATTAGCTCTAAGACATCCAACACAAAAACAAAAGGCAAATAGTCCCTAAACCTCAGAATATCATGGTATCTGGCCACACATACCCAGCACCGGAAGTCAATCAGCACTGACCCAGCCCAGTCACTGTTGCCTGTAGAGGAAGCTTGGACAATCCCCTTTTCCCCTAAAAACAGTTATCAACCTTTTAAAAAATGAGCAAAAAAGCAAAAAGAACTCTGACCATAGATATGGAGAAAGAGAAGAATAGTTTTCAAACCATGAGGATACTAAAACCATATCATCTCCAGATGAAGCACCAAAGGGTGATATGAATTGGTCCCCCTATCACAAGACTGTCTTGGAAAAAATTCAAAAAGCATCTTAAAAGAGAGTTAGAATAAAAATGGGGAAAGGAAATGAGAACTTTGCAAGAGGGTTTGAAAAAGAAAACATAGAAATGGTCCGCAAAAAATTCCTTACAAAATAGATTTGACAAAATGGGGGGGGAAAATCTTGAAAAATAGGGTTTGTGAAATGGAAAAAAAAATCCACAGGGGAAAAAAAATCTCATTTAAAAATTCAATTGGCCAAATATAAAAGGAGCTTTACAAAAAGGTAACTGAATAAAACAATTTATGAAATATTAGAATTGACCAAATGGAAATGAATGACTTAATGTGACATCAAAAATAGAAGAAAATGTAAAATACCTCACTGGAAAAACAATAGATCCAGGAGAGACAATCTAATAATTATTGAACTTCCTGAAATCTTTGATGAAAAAAAAAAAAAAAAAAAAGAGTTTGGGGCAGCTAAGTGATGCAGGAAATAAAGCACCAACCCTGAAGACAGGAAGATTTGAGTTAAAATCTGTCCTCAGACACTTAATACTTCCTTAGTTGAAGTGACCTTGGACAAGTCACTTAACTCCAATTGCCTCAGAGGAAATAAAAAAGGAAATCATAAAGGAAAAGTGTCTTAATGTCCTAGAATCAGAAGGTAAAATAGCCATTGAAAGAATTTACCAATCACCTTCTGAAAGAGACCCCAAAATGAAAATTCCAAGGAATATCTTAGCTAAATTTCAAAGTTATCAGGCCAAGGCAAAATATTGCAAGTAGCCAGAAAGAAATAATTCAAATTTCAAGGAGCCATAATCAAAATTACCCAGGACTAGCAGTTTCCACTTTAAAAGAGCAAAGAGTTTGGGATGTGATATTCTGAAAGGCAAAGGAACTTGGATTCCATCCAAGAATTAACTATCCATCTAAAGTAAGCATTACCTTCCAGGGAAGAAGATGGGCTTTCAATGATAAAGGTGAATTTCATTTATTTCTAATGAAAAGACCAGAACTGAACAAAAAATTTTATCTCCAAATACACAATTCAAGAGAAGCATCAGAAGGTAAAAAGAAAATAATTATTGAAAACTGTATCTCTGTTATAAGTATACTTAAAGAGTATGTTAAGTCCTGTCGTCTCCAGAGACTACCGATCACTCTCTGGGAGGAGATCTGCTGTCTCAACTCAATCTCTCGGCTGCCAACTCTGACCTAGAGCAGAAACTCTTCTCAACTTGCTCAATGTTGCTTCTTTTATCCTCCCAGAGAATGGATGTGGAATAACTCAGGGGCTTCTGGGAAAAAATACTTCAATCAATGAACTTGCTTCTCCTAAGCATGCAAGCTCCTCCCTAGAAGTTCAAAAGTATAAAACTCCCAGTAAAGGCCAGAACTAGAGAATTGTTAAGTACCAACTTAGCACTTAGTAAGAACCTAACATCTCCCCCCTTTCTTTTGATTTAGAACATAGAGGGGAAAAAACAGATAACAGCCCAAATAAAATTTGCAGCCTCTAATATTTATCAGCTCTTTAAGGAACTTCAAGAGCAAGTGAGAAAGCATCCAGGCAAGATTTATATCTTGCATGTCCACTCTCATAGTGGACTTCTAGGTCCTATTTTTGATGGAAATTCAAAGGCAGATAGCCTTTTAACTATGTTAGCCAGTACTCCTTTATGTCAGAAAGCACAAGAATCTCATTCTAAATATCATCAGGCTGCTCAAGCTTTATGTTTACAATTTGGAATAATAAGAGAGGAAGCTAGGAGCATAGTAAAAATCTATACAGCTTGCCTTCCTTTCCATGCTCCTACACTCCCTCCAGGGAAGAATGCTCATGGTTTGAGACCCGATGAAATCTGGCAAATGGGTCTTCATGGTAGTAGATACCTTTTCAGGATTCATTTTTGCAGTGCCAAAGTCAAAACAGACAGTCTGAATGGTCACTGAATTCCTTATCCAAGCATTTGCAATTATGGGTGTGCCACAAGAAATAAAAGCAAATAATGGACCTGCATATAGTTCTAAACATTTTGCAAACTTTTGTGTGCAGTATAAGATTTTACACACCACTGGAATGCCTTTTAATCCACAAGGTCAGGCAATAGTAGAGAGAAGAAACAGAGATAGATATTAAGACACTCCTCCAAAAACAAAAGAAAGGGGGAGCCACAGGTAGCCCTAGAGAACGTCTAAATTTAGTTCTTTACACCATTAATTTTCTAATTTTTGACAAAGATGCACTGGCTCCAGCAGACAGGTTTTGTAGCCCACCAGCAGGGCAGTGTCCAGTGTGAGCAGCTCCACTGTCCTTAGATAATCATCAGGTGATATGGAGAGACCCATAAAGTGGTAAATGGAAGGGACCAGATAGGTTAACTGCCTGGGGGAGAGGGTTTGCTTGTATTTCTTCAGATGGAGAAGAAATCAGATGGGTGCCATGAGTCATATTTGGCTTGTCAATTGGAGAGAAACAGAAAAAGAGAAAAAACCTCAAAACAAAGGAGAAAATCTAAGAAACATCTGACACTGAAAGAGCATGGCTAATAAGAAGACTGTTAAAGAACTTTAAAACCAGCAGGAATTATTGGATTTCCTAACACAAGATGAGACTAATGGACAATGGACTTATGGACATGTATAAATTCTCAATTTATGATTATTTGATCATGTTATTTCTTACATACTTCTAGCATGTGTTATGTTAGTATGTTACTATGTTACTATGTGTTTATGTAATTTATGTAATTATGTGTAATACCTCTCATATTGATGGATTTATGTTTTAAGGTCATGACCACCCTATGTTCTAAATCAAAAGAAAGGGGGAGATGTTAGGTTCTTACGAAGTGCTAATGAGATAATGAGATATTAATTTCTTACTAGGTGCTAAGTCGGTACTTAAGAATTCTCTAGTTCTGGTCTTTTGGGGGAGTTTTACCCCTTTGAACTTCTGGGGAGGTGCTTGCATGCTTAAGAGGACCAAGTTCATTGGTTGAAGTATTTTTTCCCCCAGAAGCCCCTGAATTATTCCATGCCCATTCTCTTGGAGGATAAAGGAGGCAACATTGAGCAAGGGAGAGGAATCTCTACTGTAGGTCAGAGATGGTGGCTCTGGCAGAGAGATTGAGTTGAGACAGCAGATGTCCTCCCAGAAAGCGATCGGCAGTTTCTGGAGACAACAGGACATTACAAGAGTGTACATATAATTTGATTTTATTGTAATAATATAAAAAACTAAAGGTAGAAAGGAATTGAACTGGAAAATACAGGTAAAATGAGGGAAATTATGTCTCATGAAGAGACAAATAAGACCTATTATAATTGAGGGAAATAAAGGAGTGGGATGAACATTGTGTGAATCTTAATCTCATAAGATTTGTCTCACCTTATAGAGAAGTGGAAGGAGAAAGGAGAAAGAAAAGGGGGAGACTTAATAGAAGGGAAAACAGAAGTAGTAGAGGAAAGATATGAGAAAGGGGGAGGGGCTGTAAAGAGGGAAGGCTGCATGAGGTGACCAGAAGCAAAATACTGGGGAGGAGGGAAAGAGGGAAATGAAAGAGAAAAGCATAAATTGGGATAAATAAGCTGGTGACAAATGCAGAATTAGTTATTTTAACTGTAAATGTGAATGGGATGAGTTCTTCCATAAAATAGAAGCAAATAACAGACTGGATTAAAAGTCAAAATCCTACAGTTGTTTATAATAAAGACATTTAAGCAGAGTGATACATATAGAGTAAAAGTAAAAGGCTGGAGTAGAATCTATTATGCTTCTGGTGAAGTAAAAAAAAAAAAAAAAAAAGCAGGAGTAGCAATCCTGATCTCAGATCAAGCAAAAGCAAAAATAGATCTAATTAAAAGAGAGAAGGAAGGAAACTATATTTTGCTAAGGAGATGGTGAAATAATATCAAAACTAACATATATATACCAAATGGTATAGCATCCAAATTCCTAGAGGAGAAATTAAGAGAGCTGCAAGAAGACTTATAGTAGGGGATGTCAAATTTGCTTTCTCAGAGCTAGATAAATCAAACCACAAAATAAGTAAGTTAAAAGTTAAGGAGGTAAATAGAATTTTAGGAAAGTTAGATATAATAGACCTTTGGGAAAAAATGAAAGGAGACATAAAGGAGTTTGTTTTTTTCTTTGAGGTTCACAGAACTTATACAAAAATTGACAAGATTTTAAGGCATAAAAATCTCAAAATCAAATACAGAAAGGCAGAAATAGTAAATGCAATCATGATGCATTTCAGATCATGATGCAATAAAAATCATATTTAATAAAAGGCCAGGGGAAAATAGATCAAAAATTAATTAGAAACTAAATAATCTAATCCTAAAGAATGAATGAATGAAACAACAAATCATAGACTCAATCAATAATTTCATCCAAGAGAATGGCAATTATGAGAGAACATACCAAAATTTGTGGAATGGAGCCAAAGCAGTTACTAAGGGAAATTTTATATCTCTAGATGCTTACTTGCATAAATTGAGAAAAAGGAGATCAGTGAATTGGGCTTGCAAATAAAAAAGTTGGAAAAAGAACAAATTAACCCCCCCCAATTAAATGCCAAATTTGAAATTCTGAAAATAAAAGAGAGATTAATAAAATTGAAAGTAAGGAAACTATTGAATTAATAAATAAAATTAAGAGTTGGTTTGATGAAAAAACCAATAAAATAAATAAACTTTTAGTTAATTTGATTAGAAAAAGGAAAGAAGAAAATTAAATTGTTAGTTTCAAAAATAAAAAGGGAGAACTTACTATCAATAAAGAGGAAATTAGAGCAATAATTAGGAGTTATTTTACCCAACAATGTGTCAATAATTTTGATGATCTAAGTGAAATGGAGGAAGAACTACAAAAATATAGATTGCCCAGCTTAATAGAACAGGAAATACATTATTTAAATACTTCCATTTCAGAAAAAAGAATTAGAAGAAGCTATTAATCAACTCCCTAAGAAAAAAATCTCCAGAGCCAGATGGATTTACATGTAAATTCTAGAAAACATTTAAAGATCAATTAATTCCAATATTATGCAAACTATTTGAAAAATAGAGGGAAAAAAAAGGAGTCCTGCCAAATTCCTTTTATAACACAGATATGGTGCTGATACCTAAATCAGACAGGGTAAAAACAGAGAAAGAACATTATAGACCAATTTCCTAACGAATACTGATGCAAAAATCTTAAGTAAAATATTAGCAAGGAGATTACAGGAAGCCATTCCCAGGATAATATAGCATGACCAAATAGGATTTAGAGCAGAAATGCAAGGCTGGTTCAATATTAGGAAAACTATTAGCATAATTAACTATATCAATAATCAAACATAAAAATCATATGATTATCTCAATAGATGCACAAAAGCATTTATTAAAATTCAGCAGCCATTCCTATTAAAAACATTAGAGAGTATAAGAATAAATGGAGTTTTCCTTAAAATGATCAGTAGCATTTACTTAAAACCATCAGCAAGCATTATATGTAATGGGAACAAAACTAGAACTAATCCTAATAAGATGAGGTGTTGAGACCTATTCACAGAAGCAGTTCAATAGCAGCCAGAATTCTGATCATGATTGAGGAGTGAGGAGAGGGAACTCATGAGGGTAGTCAAACAGGAGTCTGTTTATTCAAAAAATCCTCAGTCTTATATACCTTTTGCTTATATAATATATTTACATAACTATAGGATACTGTACATGTGCTAATGATAGGCTACTGCAGTGTAGTATCACATAAACAACTTGCTATTGTGTGCAGATGTTTCCTTGTCATGTTAGCATAACTCTGCTTCAAGAACAACACAGGTTGTCATGCTCCCCTGACTTCTCAAGAATGCTGAGAATCCTTTAGTTGGGGATGGGAAACCATATCAGATAGTCAGCAGATACCAAGTTTCAGCATGGGAAGAATCACACAGGTGAACAGTAAAATAACAAGCAATATGTGTAAACAAGATACTATAAAAGACTTTCATGAGTCCCAGGGGGAAGGTATAGAAAATAATTATTGCTTGTGTCTCTCATCCATTCAGCTGCCTCATGTAGGTAGTGTACATTTGTGGTCACCTGCTATTAATTATTGATATACATACAAAAAGAGGAATTCACAACTACACATATACCTCCTTCAACAGGAAGAGATAGTCCAAAGCCAATCTATTGTCCATCACTTCATGTGCCATGGAGTCCAATGATTACTGAAGGTTTTGAAGTCCTGTATCGGTGAAGTGAAGGTGGGCTGAAAAACAGGGAAGTGCCATGCTCTTCAAAGCTCCCAGCTCTGTCTTTGTCTTTAACCTGCCGTACCCTTTACAATTATCAGCACCTTCTTATTTTCCTCATCCTCCTTTGTTCGACACCCTACACTAAAAGCCCTCTTTTCTTTTTGATAATATGTGGGATCTCTCAAAGCCAATTTTATTATATTATACATAAGTAATGTGTGCTCAGGGATGGTTGTTAGTTGTTCTCCCACTATCTTCCCCTTCTCTGGCTCCAATATCTTCTCCTTAGGGAGCCACAGAGATGTGCATCCACAATATCTAAGAACACAGTGATTGCTTCTGAATTACTAAAAAACCTTGCTCTTTTATTAACCTAACCAAGAATTTTTCATACTTCCTTCAAGAGAAAGGCTCTTTTGTTAGCATTTGCTCCATTTCAACTGAAAACAAAAGTGACTAGATTAGCCCATTGCCAAATCTTTCCTCTGCCTGTTTAAACTTACCCTATTTCTGGGTACTGGGGATTCCTCACCTGAACTTGCAAGGTTTATATCAGCCAAGTTCTAAATGCCCTGTTTTTCAGAGCCCCACATTAGGCATCAATTGTCTAGACCTGTTCCTGGGAGGACTTTCTTACCAACCCAAGTCCTGATCATGGGTGAGAAGTGATGAGAATGGTCAAACAGGAGTCTATTTATTAAAAAAAAATCCTCAGCCTTATATATACTTATATAATATACTTATGTAACTATAGGACACTGTGCATGAACTAAGTATAGGATACTGCACATGCAGCATCATATAAACAACTGCTATAGGTGTCTTGCCATGGTAGCATAACTTTGCTTCAAGTATAGGACAAGTTGTCATGCCCCATGACTTCTGAGATGTCCTTAAGGAGGGATGGGAAGCCAAACCAGATACTGTCAGCAGGATTCCTTTCTGAACTAAAGGGTTTTTTATGTAGCCCAGGGTTCTTCACTATCTGACACCCCCTACAATCAGGGGTGAAACAAGGTTGCCCACTATCACCATTACTATACAATATTGTATTGGAAATGTTAGCTTTGGCAAAAAGAGAAGAAAAAGAGATTAAAGAAATTAGAATAGATAATGAGGAAAGCAAATTATCACTCTTTGCAGATGATATGATGGTATACTTAGAGAACCATAGAGAATCAACTAAAAAACTAATAGAAACAATTCACAACTTTAGCAAAGTTGCAGGATACAAAATAAATCCATAGAAATCATCAGCATTTTTATATATTACCAGCAAAATCCACCATCAAAAGATACAAAAATATATTCCATTTAAAATACTTGTAGATAATATAAAATATTTGGGAATCTATCTGTCAAGGCAGTCAGGAACTATATTAACACAATTACAAAATACTTTCCACACAAATAAAGTCAGATCTAATCAATTGGAAAAAATAGCAAATGCTCATGGGTAGGCCAAGCTAATATAATAAAAATGACAATACTACCTAAATTAATCTACTTATTTAGATCTATACCAATCAAGCTCCCAAGAAATTATATTACAGATCTAGAAAAAAAATAATAACAAAGTTCATCTGGAAGAACAAAAGATTGAGAATTTCAAGGGAATTAATGGAAAAAAAATGCCAATGAAGGTGGCCTCACTATGCCAGAATTAAAACTATATTATAAAACAGTGATCATCAAAGCCATTTGGTACTGGCTAAGAAATAGACTAGTCAATCAGTGAAACAGGTTAGGTTTACAAGACAAACATAGTCAATGACAAACTCAAAGTATTTGACAAACCCAAAAACCCCAGCTTTTTGGATAAGAACAGAAAACTGCTGGGAAAAATCAGAAATTGGTATGGCAGAAACTAGGCGTTGGCCCACACTAATACCATATACCAAGATAAGGTCGAAATGGGTTCATGATTTAGATAAAGAGTGATATTATCAGCAAACTAGAAGATCATAGGATAGTTTATCTCTCCTCTCAGAACTGTGGAGAAGGAAGGAATGCGACCAAAACAAAACAGAACAAAACAAAAACAAACAAACAAAAAAACTGGAACTCATTATTGAACACAAAATAGATAATTTTGATAATATTGTTTGAAAGTTTTTGTACAAACAAAAAACTAATGCAGCCAAAATTAGAAGGGAAGAAATAACTTGGGAAAAGATTTTTATATTCAACAGTTCTGATAAAGGTATCATTTCTAAAACATGTAGGGAATTGACTCAAATTTATAAGAATTCAAGCCATTCTCCAAAATGATCAAAAGGATATGAACAGACATTTTTTAGATGAAGAAATTGAAACCATTTCTAGTCATTTAAAAAGGTGCTCTAGATCACTATTGATCAGAGAAATGCAAATTAAGACAACTCTGAGGTACCATGACACACCTCTCAGATTGGCTAAAATGACAAGGAAAGATAATGATGTATGTTGGAGGGGATGTGGGAAAACTGGAACATTAATTGATTGTTGATGGAATTGTGAACTGATCCAACCATTCTGGAGAACAATTTGGAATTATGTTCAATGCGTTAAGAAACTTTGATATCCTTTGACCCAGCAGTGTTTCTACTGGACATATAAGAGATCTTAAAGGAGGGAAAGGGTTGCATATGCAAACATTTTGTGGCAATCCTTTTTGTAGTGGCAAGAAACTGGAAACTGTTTATCAGTGGATGTTTATCAGTTAGAGAATGGCTAAATAAGTTATGATATATGAATGCTATGGAATATTGTTCTATAAGAACCAGGATGATTTCAAAAAGGCCTGGAAAGTCTTACTTGAACTGATGCTATGTAAAATGAGCAGAACCAGGAGATCCTTGTACATGGCAACAACAAGATTATATGATGATCAATTCTAATGAATGTGACTCTTTCCAATAATGAGATGATTCAGAACAGTTCCAATGGTATTGTGATGATGAAAGCCATTTCCACCCAGAGGACTGTGGATCACAACATAGCATTTTCAATTCTTTATTGTCATTTGCTTGAATTTTATTTTCTTTCTCATTTTTTTCCTTTTTGATCTGATTTTACTTGTGCAGCATGATCATTGTAGAAATATGTATGCCTATATTGGATTTACATATATATTTTACCATGTTTAATATATATTGGATTACTTGCCATATAGGGGAGGGAGAGTGGGGAAGGGGGGAAAATTGGAACAGAAGGGTCAATGTTGAAAAATTATCCTTGCCTCTGTTTTCAAAATAAAAAGTTTCAATAAAAAAGTTGGAAAAAGAAAAAAAAAAGATAAGGTAGGTGGCATCTGAAGAAGGTGACAGTAAGTTATAAGGAAGGGTGAAGGTGGAGATGTAAAGAAAGAATCTCCTCAATGTAAGAATATTAGTGTAAGAAAAATCAAAAAGGCAGAGAATAAAATGGGAATAAGAGAGGATAAACAGAATCTTGGTTTGGAATGTTCAACACATGATCAAATGTTGAATGAAATAAGATTGCACTAGTAGGCTGACAAGAGGGCATTAGCAGGTGTGGAGATCAAGAAAGACTTGAGAGCCAAATTTTGGAAATTCTTAAATGGTTTATAGGAACTTAAGGTCACCTAGGCAATAAAATAGAAGTCAGGAATCAACTCTGCCTATGAATTTTTCCATTAGAAAGTCTCTATAAACCAAGGACAATAGGGAGATATTGGAGACCATGAGTTGAAATAGGGGCACTATTTCTTGGCTCCCTATGTCCCTAAAATAAAAATAAAATTTTCTCCTTTTAGCACATAAAGCCCTTCTCATGTTTTTTTTCCTACTCCCAGTTATTAATGTCCTCACAACAAATTTTCTTTGGAAATTTCTTTGAATATATTTTGAATTTATATACCTGTGTGATTGTTACACACACACTACCATCCCCAGAAGAACATAAATTTTCTTGTGGAGTTTTGTTTTCACCTTTGTAATCCAATGCCCAATCCAATTTCCATTCTTGGAAACTTGCATAGAGCCAAACCTTAATAAATGTTTATTGAAGGAATGAGATAGACAGAAACTGGTTAAAGTGCTAAAGGGTGAAGTTAGACAATTGTAATATAAGATGTTGAGAATGTGTCCTGGATTTATACAGAAGTTACATGGAAATTCAGGACTGGAGTTCTGGGGAGAATCATTGTAAAGTCAATTAACTTAATTCATCAAGTTAGAAATATTTCTGCATTCAAACCATACCTGAAAATGAATTCTTTTTATGACAATCCTAGCAAGCAGACATCCAGCCTCCATTAAAGATCCTCTTGATGGAGCCAAGATGGCGGAGAAGAAACACATGACTCTATGAACGTCCTCACTCCCTCACAACCAATTAGATAAATTAAGCCTCAGAATAAGTCCAGGACTGATAGATACCACAAGGACTGGAAGCACAACTTACCAGCTGAAGAGAATCTGGAGTTTCAACAGAAAAGGTCAGTTCCCAGGAGAGGAAGAAGAGAGGCCAGCACAGACGACTGGGTGCTAGCATACTCTGCCGATCGCGCTGGGAAGGGCTCTGGGATCAGAGAAGCCACTGAGATAAAGGAATCTGGCACAGGCTATTAGCTCTTCTCTGCTAATTATTTAGCAGTTCAGAAGAGAAACCTAAATTCCTTAAAAACTCAGATAGATTAGATTTTCCCAGGATCCTGGGGGTGACTCAGCAGATCTAGGCACCAGGGGGCGTGGCCTCTAGCTCCCACCTGAGACTAGTTAAAGAGATTGACAAGTGGGCGGATACGGCCCAAGGCAACACACACTGCCTAGTTTAGCTGGAGGGAGTGGAACTCAGCTTCAGGAAGTCCCAGAGAAGCGGAACCTTTGAACTAGTCTAAAAAAAAAAAAAAAAAAAAAAAAAAAATTAGGGAAATGGAAAAAAAAAATTCAATAGAGCAAAATAATTCATTTAAAAACGAAATTGGGCATTTACAAAAAGAACTAAAAGCTGTGAAAGAAGAAAATAACTCCTTAAAAGTCAGGATGGAACAAATAGAAATGAATGATTCACAGAGAACCCAAGAATCAGTCAAACAAAACAAAAAAAAATGAGAAGCTGGAGAACAACGTCAAATACTTACTGGGAAAATCTATAGACCTGGAAAATAGATCTAGGAGAGATAATCTGCGGATTATTGGACTTCCAGAAAACTATGACCAAAAAAAGAGCCTAGATTCTATTTTACAGGAAATTATCAAAGAGAACTGTCCAGAGATAATAGAAACAGAGGGGAAAGTAGATGTTGGAAGAATTCATCGAACTCCTTCTGAAATAGACCCTAAAAAAAGAACTCCACGGAATATTGTGGCTAAGCTGCAGAATTACCAAACAAAGGAGAAAATCCTGCAAGCAGCTAGAAAAAAACAATTTAAATACCAAGGTGCCACAATAAGGGTCACCCAAGATCTGGCTGCCTCCACATTAAAAGATAGAAGGGCCTGGAACCTGATATTCCGTAAGGCAAAAGATCAAGGACTGCAACCAAGAATGAACTACCCAGCTAAGTTTAGCATCTTTTTCCATGGAAGAAGATGGTCATTCAATGAAACAGAGGAATTCTATATGTTTCTAAGAAAAAAACCAGACTTAAACAAAAAATTTGATCTACATCCACAAGACTGAAGAGAAACAGAAAAAGGTACACAGAACCCTTGAGAACTGTAACTCTGTTGTGGGTATATAAAAAGTACTCAAGGATAATTTGATTTTACTGATATAAAAGAAAAAAAGGGGGGTGTAGTAAAGGGAAGGAGGTCGGTTCAGAAAAAGGGGAAGGAATGACAAAAAGAGGGAAACTACATCCCAGGAAGAGGCATAGAAAATACACCATATCTGAGGGAACTTAGTGAGGGGGAGAATCATTGTGTGAATCTTACTCTCATCAGGAGAGGCTCAAAGAGTAAATAATTAACATATTTGTTTTTCAGATAATTTTCTCTCACCTCATTAAAAGGGGGGAGAGGAAAAGGGAAAAGGAAAAGGAGAATAAGTGAAGGGACGTGGAGGGAGGGGGGGAGGGATACTAAAAAAAAAAGGGAGGGTTGCGCGTCACAAGGGGGGTCTGTAAATTAAATATCGGTTAGGGGGATCAGGGGGGTCAAGGGAAAAAGCATAATCTGGGGATAATATGATGGCAGGAAATACAGAATTAGTAATTTTAACTGTAAATGTAAATGGGATGAACGATCCCATCAAACGGAGACGGATAGCAGATTGGATCAAAAAGCAGAACCCTACAATATGTTGTTTACAGGAAACACACTTAAAGCAGGGAGATACATACAGAGTAAAGGTAAAAGGTTGGAACAGAGCCTATTATGCTTCAGGTAAAGCCAAAAAAGCAGGGGTAGCTATCCTTATCTCAGATCAAGCAAAAGCATAAGTAGATCTCGTTAAAAAAGATAAGGAAGGAAACTATATCCTGCTGAAAGGTAGCATAAATAATGAAGCCATATCAATACTAAACATATATGCACCAAGTGGTATAGCATCTAACTTTCTAAAGGAAAAGTTAAGAGAATTGCAAGAAGAAATAGACAGTAAAACTATAATAGTGGGAGATCTCAACCTTGCACTCTCAGATTTAGACAAATCAAACCACAAAACAAACAAGAAAGAAATTAAAAAAGTAAATAGAACATTAGAAAAACTAGGTATGATAGACCTTTGGAGAAAACTGAATGGCAATAGAAAGGAATATACTTTCTTCTCAGCATTTCATGGATCCTATACAAAAATAGACCATATATTAGGACATAAAGATCTCAAAATTAAATGTAGGAAGGCAGAAATAATAAATGCCTTCTTCTGAAATCACAATGCAATAAAAGCTACATTCAGTAAAAAGTTAGGGGTAAATAGACCAAAAAGTAATTGGAAATTGAATAATCTCATCTTAAAGAATGACTGGGTGAAAGAGCAAATTATAGAAACAATTAACAATTTCACCCAAGATAATGACAATGATGAGACATCATACCAAAATCTTTGGGATGCAGCTAAAGCAGTAATAAGGGGAAATTTTATATCTTTAGAGGCTTATTTGAAGAAAATAGAGAAAGAGAAGATTAACGAATTGGGCTTACAACTTAAAAGACTAGAAAAAGACCAAATTATAAACCCCCAACCAAAAATTAAACTTGAAATACAAAAATTAAAAGGAGAAATCAATAAAATTGAAAGTAAAAAAAACTATTGAATTAATAAATAAAACCAAGAGTTGGTTTTATGAAAAAGCCAATAAAATAGATAAACCTTTGGTAAATTTGATCAAAAAAAAGAAAGAGGAAAATCAAATTGATAGTCTTACAAATGAAAAGGGGGATCTTTCCACCAATGAAGAGGAAATTAGAGAAATAATAAGGAGTTACTTTGCACAACTTTATGCTAATAAATTTGATAACTTAAGTGAAATGGATGACTTCCTCCAAAAATATAGGCTCCCTAGATTAACAGAGGAGGAGATAAATTGCTTAAATAGTCACATTTCAGAAAAAGAAATAGAACAAGCTATTAATCAACTCCCCAGGAAAAAATCCCCAGGGCCAGATGGATTCACATGTGAATTCTACCAAACATTTAAAGAACAATTAGCCCCAATGTTATATAAATTATTTGAAAAAATAGGGGATGAAGGAGTCCTACCAAACTCCTTTTATGACACAGACATGGTACTGATACCTAAACCTGGTAGATCGAAAACTGAGAAAGAAAATTATAGACCAATCCCTTAATGAATATTGATGCTAAAATCGTAAATAAGATATTAGCAAAAAGACTTCAGAAAATCATCTCCAGGATAATACACTATGATCAAGTAGGATTTATTTCAGGAATGCAGGGCTGGTTTAATATTAGGAAAACTATTAGTATAATTGACCATATTAATAATCAAATTAATAAAAACCATATGATCATCTCAATAGATGCAGAAAAAGCATTTGACAAAATCCAACACCCATTCCTACTAAAAATGCTTGAGAGTATAGGAATAAATGGATTATTCCTTAGAATAATCAGGAGCATATATTTAAGACCTTCAGTAAGCATAATATGCAATAGAAATAAACTGCAACCTTTCCCAGTAAGATCAGGAGTGAAACAAGGTTGCCCACTATCACCATTACTATTCAATATAATACTAGAAATGCTAGCCTCGGCAATAAGAGCCGAGAAAGAAATTCAAGGAATTAGAGTAAGAAATGAGGAAATTAAACTATCACTTTTTGCAGATGACATGATGGTATACTTAGAGAACCCCAAAGACTCTGCTAAAAAGCTACTAGAAATAATTCAAAATTTCAGCAAAGTGCAGGATACAAAATAAATCCACATAAATCCTCGGCATTTTTATATATCACTAACAAAATGCAACAGCAAGAGATACAAAGAGAAATTCCATTCCAAACAAATGTTGAGAGTATAAAGTATTTGGGAATCCATCTACCAAAGAATAGTCAGGAATTATATGAGAAAAATTACAAAACACTTGCCACAAAAATAAAATCAGATTTAAGTAATTGGAAAGACATTCAGTGCTCTTTGATAGGCCAAGCGAATATAATAAAGATGACAATACTCCCCAAACTAATCTATTTATTTAGTGCTATACCAATCAGACTCCCAAGAAACTATTTCAATGACGTAGAAAAAATAACAAAAAATTCATATGGAAGAATAAAAGGTCGAGAATTGCAAGGGAACTAATGAAACAAAAAACTCAGAGGAAGGTGGTCTAAGTGTACCTGATCTAAAGCTATATTATATAGCAGCAGTCACCAAAACCATTTGGTATTGGCTAAGAAATAGACCGGTAGATCAGTGGAACAGATTAGATACAAAGGACAAAAAAGGGTACATATACAGCAACCTAATATAGCATCAAACCCAAAGATACCAACATTAGGGATAAAAATTCATTATTCGGAAAAAACTGTTGGGAAAACTGGAAATTAGTATGGCAGAAATTAGATATGGATCCACACTTAACACCATATACCAAGATAAGATCAAAATGGGTCCATGATTTAGGCATAAAGAGGGAGATAATAAATAGATTAGAGGAACAGAGGATAATCTACCTCTCAGACTTATGGAGGAGGAAGGAATTTATGACCAGAGGAGAACTAGAGATCATTATTGATCACAAAATAGAAGATTTTGATTACATCAAACTAAAAAGTTTCTGTACAAATAATACTAATGCAAACAAGACTAGAAGGGAAGTAACAAATTGGGAAAATATTTTTAAAAGTAAAGGTTCTGACAAAGGTCTCATTTCCAAAATATATAGAGAACTGACCCTGATTTATAGGAAACCAAACCATTCTCCAATTGATAAATGGTCAAAGGATATGAATAGACAATTCTCAGAGGAAGAAATTGAAACTATATCCACTCACATGAAACAGCGTTCCAAATCACTATTGATCAGAGAAATGCAAATTAAGACAACTCTGAGATACCACTACACACCTGTCAGATTGGCTAAGATGACAGGAACAAATAATGATGAATGTTGGAGGGGATGTGGGGAAACTGGGACACTAATACATTGCTGGTGGAGTTGCGAAAGAATCCAGCCATTCTGGAGAGCAATCTGGAATTATGCCCAAAAAGTTATCAAACTGTGCATACCCTTTGACCCAGCAGCACTACTACTGGGTTTATATCCCAAAGAAATACTAAAGAGCGGAAAGGGACCTGTATGTGCCAAAATGTTTGTGGCAGCTCTTTTTGTAGTAGCTAGAAACTGGAAGATGAATGGATGTCCATCAGTTGGAGAATGGTTGGGTAAATTGTGGTATATGAAGGTTATGGAATATTATTGCTCTGTAAGAAATGACCAGCAGGAGGAATACAGAGAGGCTTGGAGAGACTTAAATCAACTGATGCTGAGTGAAATGAGCAGAACCAGAAGATCGCTGTACACTTCAACAACAATACTGTATGAGGATATATTCTGATGGAAGTGGAAATCTTCAACATAAAGAAAAACCAACTCACTTCCAGTTGATCAATGATGGACAGAGGTAGCTACACCCAGAGAAGGAACACTGGGAAGTGAATGTAAATTGTTAGCACTAATATCTGTCTGCCCAGGTTACATGTACCTTCGGAATTTAAAGTTTGTTGTGCAACAAGAAAATGATATTCACACACATATATTGTATCTAGACTATATTGTAACACATGTAAAATGTATAGGATTGCCTGTCATCCGGAGGAGGGAATAGAGGGAGGGGGGGGATAATTTGGAAAAAATAATACAAGGGATAATATTATAAAATATATATATAATAAAAAATTATTAATTAAAAAAAAAAAGATCCTCTTGAGACATTAGACTATTAAAGTCTTTGATTAAATCTAAGTACACTATGTTCAAAGCATTTCTGAGCTCTGTTGTTCTATCACTGCTCCCTCACAAAAGAAATGGGAGGATTCACCAGCCAGTCATGCTGGTTCTTAGTACAATCATATCAAACAAACCTTTCTTTTAAGAGTATCAGAGGATTAAAGGCTTAGAGCTAGAATGGATGTAAGAGGTCATCTAGTTCAACTTGTTTATTTTACAAATGAAGAAACTAAGGCCTATTGAAGTTAAATCAATTGTCAAGGTCACATAGGTTATGAATATAACATGCCCTCAACAAAGGTTAAGTCTTTCTTCACATATCCTAAACTGAGCACTCTGATCTTTTTTAGCCAAGGTTGCAGAGTAATTGATTATTTGGTTCAATGGGAAGTTTGAGAAAAGTGAGAAGTCAAAAAGGAAGAGAGAGCCTAGAACCTAGGTAGTACAAAAAAGCTAAGAGAACATTAGCATTTTGGACTGTTAATTTTAAGTAGAATCTGCCCCATTTACTTGGGCAAATGACAAAGAAATATTGACTGATTCTGATTGTCACTTCACTTAAACATATTTTTATGTTTTAAATATAATTTTGGAGAGGGAGGGAGGGAAGAAGAGAGATGAAAAGAGAGGACAGACCTACAGACAGACACAGACCCAGACAGAAATGAGAGACAGAGACACCAAGAGATAGAGACAAAGAGACAGAGAGACACAAAGAGAGAGTGTGAAAGCAAGAGAGCAAGAGTGAGAGAGAGAGAGAGTGAGAGAGAGAGAGAGAGGGAGGGAGGGAAGGAGGAAAGGACTACAAATAACTGTTCCCTCCCAAGTCAGCCTAGGAAATGGAGAAAGAGTCATCTATGAAATTTTTGATTGTACCTTTAGGAAAAGTAGGAAGGCGGGCATATCCAGCCAGTTACAGCAAAACAAAATTTCCTAAATAACATGGGTTTCCTAAATATCAGTAGTAGGTGTCATTTTCAAAGAAATAAAGTTAAGGTTCCAAGAGCATCATTTAAATACTTATTTCTGATTATCTGTATCAATATTTGAATAACAGTAATACAGATTCATTCCTTCAGCTCCTTTCTCATTCTTATGCTTTTTAAAAGATCACTGCTGGTGACTTAGCAATCATATTTATCAATTATTTCCATCTTGCTAGAATGAATTAATCTAGACCTCTTGACATGAACTAACTGAGGAAAGCTAGTTGTTCTCTTAGCACTTCCCTTATATTGGATCTCAACTCCCTAGTAATCTAATTTTGTTCAATTCTTCTAGTCTGAGAATAATTCTTCCTTGTAGGAAAAAAGAGAAGCAATTTGAAAGTTGAATTGCTCTATCTTTTTTCTATTATCCCTTATCTTCTCATTCACCTTAAGGAGTAGCCCATATTTTCTTCTTATCCCAAATATATTTTTAAAAACCCATCTTTTTTGTTGAACGTTACTAACTATAGTTCATTCTGATTATTAGAACTCCTGACCCTAAATTCCCAGTTGTTTATTCCTATTTTGAATTCATCCTACCTCCCATAGTTTCCATCTCATGTCAATATATTAAAAAAATAATAATATAATTTTTATTTCCAAATACATCCTTTCTCATTCCTCTCTCATTTTATTTAATAAATCATCTATTACAACAAACACTTTTAAAAAGAAATAGAAAAACAAGCCAGTAAGAAAAAGTAATTCATATAGGAATTCTTTCAGAAAATATATATAATGTTCCACAACCATAATCCCTAGTCTTCTCAAAGAAGGTACAGAGTTTTATATCTTCTTTGAGAAACATTTGAAATATTATAATTATTCGCTGTTTATTTTTTTAATCATTTGTTCTTTCAGTTTTCTCTTCATCTTGAAGTTAGGTTGTGTTTGGTCCTTTATGACCCCATGGATTACTGTCCATGAGTTTTTTTTTGTTTGTTTGTTGTTTTTTTCTTTTTTTTTTTCTTTTTGGCAAAGATACTGGAATGGTTTGCCCTTTCCCTCTTCAGTGTATCACTGGGATTGAGTGTCTTGTCCAAAGTTTCATAACTAGGAAGTTTCTAAGGCTGGATTTGAACTGAAGTCTTCCTGACCCCAAACCCAGCATTTTATTTATTATAACAACTAGCTATCTCTATATACTGTGTCTATTTTAAATATATCCATTGATTAAAAAGTTTTCTCCCTATGCAGCCTAAGTGACATCCATATGGCTCCTTCATTTTTTCTTCATTATAACTATCTGGGGCTTTGCCTGAAAGATTTCATTCTTTAGCTATTTTCAGGTAACTAATTAAGTCTATGGAATTTTTAGTCTAAAAATTCTACCTATGTTTTTCCTGAAGCTGACAAAACAAAGCATGCACATAAGTCTATGTTTAGGTTTCCTCTCTTCTATTACAAATTCTAATAGAAATCCCAAATTCCTATTCTCTCTACATTGATAATCAAATGTTCTCTATAAGACCAAATAACATTTTTTTCTTATCACTTCCTCCTTATTTCTCAGAATAAAATTATAATTAAGGCAAGCAAAAAATGTTATTAACTGTTCTGCTTTGGCAGTAAGATTGATCCTGCAGACTTGAAAAATAGTTGAATACATCCATACCTCTGTGCCAAATCTGTGAACTCTGTCCTCAATGCCCTTCTATTCAAATACTGTGTGGTGTACTGCCACAAAAAGTATTGCTTATGCTTCTCCCTATTCTGGACGTCATCAATATGCTCTCCATCAAGTTAAACCCTTCAATTCCTAGATTGTCTTACATTTATGCATAAATGCATATATGTGTGTACATACATAAAAAATGCATTAAGATATGTAGATATAGCTATATTGAATCATTTTTAATTTGTTGCTATTATTTTATTAGTATAGGGAATTCCCAGGGTGGAAACTCCCTCACTAACTATTAATAATAGTAGAGAGTTACTTAGGATATAGAATTACCCAGGATATAATTCCAATTCAGTGCTCCTCTTAACTATATTATACCTTTTGAATAAGGCAGGGTCTATTAGATTTTTGTTAGATTATTATTAGTATAATTTTTATTAGATTTATTTCTACATCCAACAATTATCAGAAAAATTATGAGTTATTGAATTATGAGTTGTTTGAATTTTCATTCATTCTTTATTCATTAATGAAGACACCACTTTACATCCAGACAATTATCTATTTAGCAAAGCAAGTCACTGCAAAAATAAACTGGTCTGAGTCAGCACAAAAACCTTGAACCTTGAATTAAACTGTTAAATTCAGGTTATAGGGATTGAGTGACATTGTTCCTTATTGGTGGAGAAAATAGGGAACTAACAAAGTTAGTAGGGGGATTTAGTCACTTGATTTTACTAAAATCAGATGATTTACCAAAAAAGTAGATAAGGGTGAAATGGCGTTGCTAAGGCTATTTTAATGTGTCAGATTCCTAGTTAAATTGTTTATTATTTGCAAATTTCTTTGCAAATAAAGGAAAAGTAGTAAAAACTTCTCCTTTATTTGGAAATTGTTTTCAATTAATTAATGTGTCCCATTTATAGAAATTCTCTCTATATTATACTTGAAACTTTCTATGACAACTGAAAAACTTTCTCTCTTGCTGTCTGTCTATTATCTTCATGGAGATGATATTCAAAGCCTTGGAAGTTGACAGATTCATTGAAGGACAGAGTTCAGAGAGACAATAAAAGAAGACTTAAAATACAATCTTTGAAATGGTCGTATTTAAGATGTAAAAGTGCTACTATTAACCAGCAAAATATTTTAGGAAGTAGTAAAAGAATGAGATGTAGAGCTATGAGATAGTATAATAGAAGCAAAGGGAGGAAATGGCATTAACTATAAAATCTGAAAGTAGCATAGCACAACATTGCAAAATATTCTATATACGTTATCTCAGAGCCTTCATAGACTCTGGTACTTATAGCCTCTGAGATAAGTTCCATATATATCATTATTCTCATTTTACAGATGGGACTAATGAGACTCCAAGACTTATATGATTTGTTCATATTTCACATGTAACACATGTCAGTCATAAAATATGAATCTAAGTCTTCCTGACTTTTAACTTGTTAAAAGTTAAGAAGGATGTAGACAGATAAAAATAAAAGCCATTGGCTTTAGCTATAGAGGGGTCATTAGTAATATTAGAGAGAAATGCATAAAAAGAACAGTAAAAATCAGACTCAAGAGTTTTAGTTGTGAATGGATATTGACGATAGGAAAGAAGGAACTCTTTCTAGAAGTTTGACTATGAAGGGTAAGAATTATAAAAATATTGATTGACAGTTTCCTTTAGAAGAAACAAGGGCTTGTCACATTGTAGACTAATAAATAGGCTAAAAGAAAGGTAGATTGAAGAAGCATTTAATAGGAGATGAGACCAAGTGGGACCAAAGAAACAGAAAGGGAAGCTAACATTGGCAAGGAGAAGGGGCATCTTTCCTTTGGAGTTTAATGAAAGAACAATGTGAGTGAAAGTATCTGGAGATATGAAGAATAGAGGAAGAGAACTGAAACAATCTATATCATATGATTTAAATCTTCCTAATAACACAGGATGTAAAGAGACTTGAAGAGAGTAGAAGCCAGTTGTTAAGGGTTTGAGGAGAAGAGGAGAAGATTTAGAACAGCCGCTTGGGTGAGTATGAAAAACTATGAGATGAATAAGAGAATTTCCATTCCAGATTGAGGGCACAATGGAGGTCAAATATGTGATAACTCATAGATAGATGAAGAGGATACAGATGATAGGAGTAATATAAAATGTACACTGGAAATGACAGATGAGTAAGAAAATGATAGATTCAAAGCTAGCATATCATATTCTCAAGAGAGAATATTATAAAACAGTAGGGTAAAG
The DNA here is from genome assembly GCF_048593235.1 of Sminthopsis crassicaudata. Taxonomy (NCBI): domain Eukaryota; kingdom Metazoa; phylum Chordata; class Mammalia; order Dasyuromorphia; family Dasyuridae; genus Sminthopsis; species Sminthopsis crassicaudata. The sequence goes on from NC_133619.1 coordinate 378,521,973, forward strand.
GCTATATCAGTTGATAAATAAGATCAACAGATTTTGAGAAAAAAAGGATATTGAGGAACTAAAGGTCACAATAAGGTCAAGAACATTTTTGGAGAGAGTGAGGGAATGGGAAGGCTGTAATTGAAGGAGATTAGAATCAGAGAAGGGAAGTTCAAGATCTTGAAACTAAAATAATTTTAAGAACACTATCCTGATTTCTTGCTATATTCACTATACCAAAGCTTCTTAAATTGTAGTTGTGATTGCATCTGGGATCATGGAAATTAATGTGGTCATCATGAAATTATGATTTTTTTTGGTAATGTTTGATTTGGTAAATGTATACTTAATTTTTATATCTATATGCCTTTAGTTACATAAAAATTTCTTAGACAAAAAGGAGTGGCAAATAGAAAAAAGTTTAAGAAGCTCTGAACTATACTATAAAGTTTATATTTGATTGCATTAACTTGAAATATGTATTTTCAATATCATTAAGTCCGTATATGTTCTGATAATAGCTTTAAGTCTATGACTTGTTTTTTTGTTTTTTGTTTTTTTTCCTAGAGAACTTGGCAATCTTTCATATACAAAAATTCTATTTTTAAATAGTTTTAAGTAGTTAGTTACCCACAAGGTTTCTTGCTTACTTTCTATTGCTAAAAACACGGAAACTAAATAAATCCTTTCTCTCTAAAGTTGTTCCATTAATTCAATTTAATTCAAGAAACATGTTCTATGTAGAATGTCAACTCTGAGTGCATTTCTTGTTTTTGCTTTATTTTACCAGTTCTTATAATGAGTAGATGTTCAGTTAATCTTTCTTTTTTAATGAGAAAAAATTAAAAAGAATCCTTGTTCTCAAGGAGATTGCATTCTATAATAGGAATCAGCATTTACCCTGATAAACATATATTGTTTATAAGGACTGGAAGTCCTTATACAATTCCCATTCTCCCAATCATATTGATAGAACACATTATATCTCCCCCTCAAGGTTCTAGGGTTATAAATCCCTGAGGACTTGAATATTTCTTTCAAATGCAATTGGCTTGAAGCTCATCTAGTAGATTTTCCTCTATATAATTTCACTAATTATCTCTCCAATATCATCTAATTAATGACAGTATCTCCTTAAAATGTTCAATACTATGGAATAGTGCTCCCTATTTAAACAATTAAAATATATTAGCTTTTACAAAAGAGATATCAAATGAAAACAAGACCAAAATATAAGCATACTTCCCATCCATCTAACTCCCTCCTTCAAAGCCTCCAACAATAAAGATACAGCCTCCCCTTTGTTACTAGGGAGAGGGGGTTCAAACTTTAAGTGTTTTTTTTTACCCCAAAGCATTTACACCAAATTAATTTCCAACTGCTGTATAAATTTGTTCCCTTGCTTACAGAATACATTATCTTCTTGTTGATACATACTTGGGGTTTCACTCTTTCTGGGCTCAACTAATTTATTGACCAATTCCCTTCAGATACTTCTGTCCTAGCAAGATTTGGGCAATCAAGGGGATGGAATTTTGTAAAGGAGCTTTGCTTTATAATGACAAAAGTAGAATAAAATTATCTTTTTATAAATATGGCAACTAAAAATTCACTTGTAGAAAACACAGAATTTTTTTATTTATTTAGTGGTGATTTTGAATCTCTGAACAATATGAAGGTAACTGCTCATGTGAGAAAATGGTAGTCCCTTGATAGAGGTTTATAAAGGAAATAATTTTCTCTTTGATCAGTTTCTGAAAAGGTAGAAAAATTTGGTTCTGATAGTGATTGATTCCTGGTACCAACAAGGGTATCTTAAAGAAGTATAACCCCTTCAATTTTTTAAGTCATTTAGAAAAGACCAGGGAACAAGAAACAAAGTTAGACATCTCATCCATTCTGTGGAATTAATGATTCTGGTGCTGTTCCATCATGATTATTTTATTCTAGATTATTAACTGCCCCAATATTTATTGTTTAAATTGTTTAAAAAGTTTTATTGTTTAAAAAGTATTATTGAGATGGGAGCGGAGCCAAGATGGCGGAGAAGATACAAGCCACTGTGTAAGCTCCTTTCTTCCCTCACAACCAACTAGATTTAATCAGCCTCAGAAATAGCGTTGGACTGATAGAATCCACAAGGACTGGAAGCACGACTTACCAGCTGAAGAGAATCTGGAGTTTCAGCAGGAAAGGTCAGCTCCCAGGGGAGGAAGAAGAGAGGCCAGCACAGACGGTGGGGTAGTGGCACACTGCGCCGGTTGCACTGGGGAGGGCTCTGGGATCAGAGAATCCACCAAGATAAAAGAATCTGGCACAGGCTGTTAGCTCTTCTCTGCTTATAAAACAGCAGTTCAGAAGAGAAATCAAGCCATTTTAAAATTTAAAACCAGATTGGATCTTCCCGGATCCCAGAGGTGACTCGGCAGATCTCGGCACTGGGGGTGTGGCCGACATAGGTAACCCAGGCTTTTACCTCGGGGTACTTAAGAGATTGAAGAGTGGGCGGGGTGGTAACTCATAGTGCCTGGCTTGGCTGGAGGAGGTGGAACGGAAGTCCCAGAGAAGTGGAACCCTTGAACTAGGGACCGAGGTTTCTGGCAGACACTTCCCAGTTAGCGCAAGGGCTTTTCACGTCACCTGCTGCAGACATCCATGCCCCACCGGGACGCATAGGCTGGGCTTTGAGCCACCTTTACTGTTCAGTCTCAACCTCAGGGAAGCCACTAAAACACAGCGCCCTCAGGGCACAGCAGTGCTGGTCACCTCTGAGGCACTTCCAGGGAGGGGGTGGGGAACTCTCTCCCAGAGCTCTCTCTTAGCTCAGGCGCAGGGACCGCTGCATCCATCTGTTCTGGGAGGAAGCTGGTAAATAAATAAATAAATAATTTCCTACCCCAGGGACAGACCCCAAAAGATTTTTTAAGTATGAGCAAGAAGCCCCAAAAAAACATAGATTCCTTCTACATAAAGAGCGGGTATCCAACCCCGAGGAAGTTAACAGCAGAGAGTCAGCAGATGGCAACCTAAAGGGGAACGATTCCTGCCCCCCCATCACATAACTCTCTCCTTGAAGAGACTATTAAAAAGTTAAAAGAGTTTGAAAAAAATGGGGAAAGGAAAGAGAAGCTATGATAGAGAATAACAACGTTCTGAAATTGGAGTGGGAAAAAATAAAGAATTCACAGGAGATGCAGGGAAACAAAATTAGTGAATTAGAAAAGGTAAAAAAATCACAGGAAAATAGGATTTCTGAATTGGAGAAGATAAAAAAGTCCCAAGAAAATAGGATTTCTGAATTGAAAAAAGAAAATAATTCTCAAAAAAAAAAAAAATTAGGGAAATGGAAAAAAAAATTCAATAGAGCAAAATAATTCATTTAAAAACGAAATTGGGCATTTACAAAAAGAACTAAAAGCTGTAAAAGAAGAAAATAACTCCTTAAAAGTCAGGATGGAACAAATAGAAATGAATGATTCACAGAGAACCCAAGAATCAGTCAAACAAAACAAAAAAAATGAGAAGCTGGAGAACAATGTCAAATACTTACTGGGAAAATCTATAGACCTGGAAAATAGATCTAGGAGAGATAATCTGCGGATCATTGGACTTCCCGAAAACTATGACCAAAAAAAGAGCCTAGATTCTATTTTACAGGAAATTATCAAAGAGAACTGTCCAGAGATAATAGAAACAGAGGGGAAAGTAGATGTTGGAAGAATTCATCGAACTCCTTCTGAAATAGACCCTAAAAAAAGAACTCCACGGAATATTGTGGCTAAGCTGCAGAATTACCACACAAAGGAGAAAATCCCTGCAAGCAGCTAGAAAAAAACAATTTAAATACCAAGGTGCCACAATAAGGGTCACACAAGATCTGGCTGCCTCCACATTAAAAGATAGAAGGGCCTGGAATCTGATATTCCAAAAGGCAAAAGATCAAGGATTGCAACCAAGAATAAACTACCCAGCTAAGTTTGGCATCTTTTTCCATGGAAGAAGATGGTCATTCAATGAAATAGAGGAATTCCATATGTTTCTAAGAAAAAAACCAGACTTAAACAAAAAATCTGATCTACATCCACAAGACTGAAGAGAAACAGAAAAAGGTACACAGAACCCTTGAGAACTATATCTCTGTTGTGGGTATATAGAAAGTACACATGGATAATTTGATTTTACTGATATAAAAGAAAAAAAAAAGGAGGGGGTGTAGTAAAGGGAAGGGGGTAGTATCAGAAAAAGGGGAGGGTGTAATAAAAAGAAGGAAACTACATCCCAGGAAGAGGCATAGAAAATACACTATATCTGAGGGAATTTAGAGAGGGGGAGAATCATTGTGTAAATCTTACTCTCATCAGAAGAGGCTCAAAGAGTAAATAATTAACATATTTGTTTTTCAGAGAATTCTCTCTCACCTCATTAAAAGGGGGGAGAGGAAAAGGGAAAAGGAAAAGGAGAATAAGGGAAGGGACGTGGAGGGAGGGGGGAAGGATACTAAAAAAAAAAAAGGGAGGGTTGCGCGTCACAAGGGGGGTCTATAAATTAAATATTGGGGAAGGGGTTCAGGGGGGTCAAGGGAAAAAGCATAATCTGGGGATAATATGATGGCAGGAAATACAGAATTAGTAATTTTAACTGTAAATGTAAATGGGATGAACGATCCTATCAAACGGAGACGGATAGCAGATTGGATCAAAAAGCAGAACCCTACAATATGTTGTTTACAGGAAACACACTTAAAGCAGGGAGATACATATAGAGTAAAGGTAAAAGGTTGGAGCAGAATCTATTATGCTTCAGATAAAGCCAAAAAAGCAGGGGTAGCTATCCTTATCTCAGATCAAGCAAAAGCAGAAGTTGATCTAATTAAAAGAGATAAGGAAGGAAACTATATCCTGCTGAAAGGTAGCATAAATAATGAAGCCATATTGATACTAAACATATATGCACCAAGTGGTACAGCATCTAACTTTCTAAAGGAAAAGTTAAGAGAGTTGCAAGAAGAAATAGACAGTAAAACTATAATAGTGGGAGATCTCAACGTTGCACTCTCAGATTTAGACAAATCAAACCACAAAACAAACAAGAAAGAAATTAAAAAAGTAAATAGAACATTAGAAAAACTAGGCATGATAGACCTTTGGAGAAAACTGAATGGCAATAGAAAGGAATATACTTTCTTCTCAGCATTTCATGGATCCTATACAAAAATTGACCATATATTAGGACATAAAGATCTCAAAATTAAATGTAGGAAGGCAGAAATAATTAAATGCCTTCTTCTCAGACCACAATGCAATAAAAGCTACATTCAGTAAAAAGTTAGGGATAAATAGACCAAAAAGTAATTGGAAACTGAATAATCTCATCTTAAAGAATGACTGGGTGAAAGAGCAAATTATAGAAACAATTAATAATTTCACCCAAGATAATAACAATGATGAGACATCATACCAAAATCTGTGGGATGCAGCTAAAGCAGTAATAAGGGGAAATTTTATATCTTTACAGGCTTATTTGAAGAAAATAGAGAAAGAGAAGATTAACGAATTGGGCTTGCAACTTAAAAGACTAGAAAAAGACCAAATTAAAAACCCCCAACCAAAAATTAAACTTGAAATACAAAAATTAAAAGGAGAAATCAATAATATTGAAAGTAAAAAAACTATTGAATTAATAAATAAAACCAAGAGTTGGTTTTATGAAAAAGCCAATGAAATAGATAAACCTTTGGTAAATCTGATCAGAAAAAAGAAAGAGGAAAATCAAATTGATAGTCTTACAAATGAAAAGGGGGATCTTTCCACCAATGAAGAGGAAATTCAAGAAATAATAAGGAGTTACTTTGCACAACTTTATGCCAATAAATTTGATAACTTAAGTGAAATGGATGACTTCCTCCAAAAATATAGGCTTCCTAGATTAACAGAGGAGGAGATAAATTGCTTAAATAGTCACATTTCAGAAAAAGAAATACAACAAGCTATTAATCAACTCCCCAGGAAAAAATCCCCTGGACCAGATGGATTTACATGTGAATTCTACCAAACATTTAAAGAACAATTAGCCCCAATGCTATATAAACTATTTGAAAAAATAGGGAATGAAGGAATCCTACCAAACTCCTTTTATGACACAGACATGGTACTGATACCTAAACTAGATAGATCGAAAACTGAGAAAGAAAATTATAGACCAATTTCCTTAATGAATATTGATGCTAAAATCTTAAATAAGATATTAGCAAAAAGACTTCAGAAAATCATCGCCAGGATAATACACTATGATCAAGTAGGATTCATACCAGGAATGCAGGGCTGGTTTAATATTAGGAAAACTATTAGTATAATTGACCATATTAATAATCAAATTAATAAAAACCATATGATCATCTCAATAGATGCAGAAAAAGCATTTGACAAAATCCAACACCCATTCCTACTAAAAATGCTTGAGAGTATAGGAATAAATGGATTATTCCTTAGAATAATCAGGAGCATATATTTAAGACCTTTAGTAAGCATAATATGCAATAGAAATAAACTGCAACCTTTCCCAGTAAGATCAGGAGTGAAACAAGGTTGCCCACTATCACCATTACTATTCAATATAGTACTAGAAACACTAGTCTTGGCAATAAGAGCCGAGAAAGAGATTCAAGGAATTAGAGTAGGAAATGAGGAAATCAAACTATCACTCTTTGCAGATGACATGATGGTATACTTAGAGAACCCCAAAGACTCTGCTAAAAAGCTATTAGAAATAATTCAGAATTTTAGCAAAGTGGCAGGATACAAAATAAATCCACATAAATCCTCAGCATTCTTATATATCACCAACAAAATTCAACAGCAAGAGATACAAAGAGAAATTCCATTCCAAACAAATGTTGAGAGTATAAAGTATTTGGGAATCCATCTACCAAAGAATAGTCAGGAATTATATAAGAAAAATTACAAAACACTTGCCACAAAAATAAAGTCAGATTTAAATAATTGGAAAGACATTCAGTTCTCTTGGATAGGCCGAGCGAATATAATAAAGATGACAATACTTCCTAAACTAATCTATTTATTTAGTGCTATACCAATCAGACTCCCAAGAAACTATTTTAATGACCTAGAAAAAATAACAACAAAATTCATATGGAAGAATAAACGGTCGAGATTTGCAAGGGAACTAATGAAAAAAAACTCAGAGGAAGGTGGTCTAAGTGTACCTGATCTAAAGCTATATTATATAGCAGCAGTCACCAAAACCATTTGGTACTGGCTAAGAAATAGACCGGTAGATCAGTGGAACAGATTAGATACAAAGGACAAAAAAGGGTACATATATAGCAATCTAATCTTTGACAAACCCAAAGATACCAACATTAGGGACAAAAATTCATTATTCGGAAGAAACTGTTGGGAAAACTGGAAATTAGTATGGCAGAAATTTGATATGGATCTACACTTAACACCATATACCAAGATAAGATCAAAATGGGTCCATGATTTAGGCATAAAGAATGAGATCATAAATAGATTAGAGGAACAGAGAATAGCCTACCTCTCAGACCTGTGGAGGAGGAAAGAATTTATGACCAGAGGAGAATTAGAGATCATTATTGATCACAAAATAGAAGATTTTGATTACATCAAACTAAAAAGGTTCTGTACAAACAATACTAATGCAAACAAGATTAGAAGGGAAGTAACAAATTGGGAAAATATTTTTAAAAGTAAAGGTTCTGACAAAGGTCTCATTTCCAAAATATATAGAGAACTGACCCTGATTTATAGGAAACCAAACCATTCTCCAATTGATAAATGGTCAAGGGATATGAATAGACAATTCTCAGATGATGAAATTGAAACTATTTCCACTCATATGAAAGAGTGTTCCAAATCACTACTGATCAGAGAAATGCAAATTAAGACAACTCTGAGATAACACTACACACCTGTCAGATTGGCTAAGATGACAGGAACAAATAATGATGAATGTTGGAGGCGATGTGGGAAAACTGGGACACTGATACATTGTTGGTGGAGTTGTGAAAGAATCCAGCCATTCTGGAGAGCAATTTGGAACTATGCCCAAAAAGTTGTCAAACTGTGCATACCCTTTGACCCAGCATTGCTGTTATTGGGATTATATCCCAAAGAAATACTAAAGAATGGAAAGGGACCTGTATGTGCCAAAATGTTTGTGGCAGCTCTTTTTGTTGTAGCTAGAAACTGGAAGTTGAATGGATGTCCATCAATTGGAAAATGGTTGGGTAAATTGTGGTATATGAAGGTTATGGAATATTATTGCTCTTTAAGAAATGACCAGCAGGAGGAATACAGAGAGGCTTGGAGAGACTTAAATCAACTGTTGCTGAGTGAAATGAGCAGAACCAGAAGATCACTATACACTTCAACAACAATACTGTATGAGGATATATTCTGATGGAAGTGGAAATCTTCAACATAAAGAAGATCCAACTCACTTCCAGTTGATCAATGATGGACAGAAACAACTACACCCAGAGAAGGAACACTGGGAAGCGAATGTAAATTGTTAGCACTACTGTCTATCTACCCAGGTTACTTATACCTTCGGAAACCAATACTTAATGTGCAACAAGAAAATGGTATTTACACACATATATTGTATCTAGGTTATATTGTAACACATGTAAAATGTATGGGATTACCTGCCATGGGGGGAGGGAGTGGAGGGAGGGAGGGGATAATTTGGAAAAATGAATAAAAAAAAATAAAAAATAAAAAAAATAAAATAAAAGGGTGGTTACACACACACACACAAAAAAAGTATTATTGATATTGTTGTCAGCTTCTTTTAATGAAGAAAGGCCCCTAAGAAAACTGTCAGGTATTTTGTTTTTAATTGAAGGTATACAGAGAGAGTTTGGCCTGCCTCCTGAGGTTTCTACAGGTCTGGGGCCACAGCCAATGCTCTGCCCTGTCCCTTACATCCTGCTCTACTGCTTTGCAGTTCTGGAGGTTTGACTTATAAAAGGATTGGTGCAGGATAGAGAAAGTTGTCAGAAATATTTTCTTAACTTCAAATTTTCTTCAAGGCTATTCTTTCAATTAATTTATCACTCTGGACTGGAAATTTTTCATGCTTTTTATTTTTGTACTATGTATTTTTAGATATCAATTACTAAAGTAATTTTAATTGGATTAGATGATTCAATAGTGCCAGTTTTATCTAAACAAGAATACAAAACAAATAAAAAAGAAACTTGAACCTGGTAGACAAAGACAAATTCAAACAGTTCAAAATAGTTTCCTGTAAATAGTAGCACCTGAGAACTGAGAAGAATTTTGAGGGAAGTTAAGGACTGTGAGATCTAGAAGTGAAGAAGGATTTTTTTAGGCTTGCAGAATAATCTGAAAAAAAAATCAAAGAAATGCTTTGTTGGTACTTGTGAACTGATCCTACCATTCTGGAGAGCAATTTGGAACTATGTCCAAAGGGCTATCAAACTGTGTATACCTTTTGATCCAGCAGTGCCACTACTGGGTCTGTATCCAAAAACTCATATAAGAGGGGAAAGGACCCCACATGTGCAAAAAAATATTTGTAGCAGCTCTTTTTGAGATGGAGAAGAATTGGAACATGAATAGATGCTCATCAATTGGGGAATGGCTGAATAAGTGATGGTATATGAAAGCAATGGAATATTATTGTCCTATAAAAATTATAAGGTCTGATTTCAGAAAAGCTTGGAAAGTTTTACATGAACTGATGCTAAGTGAAGCAAGCAAAAACACACAAAAAAAATTGTACACAGTGACTACAAGATTCTGTAATAATCAACTATGATAGACTTGGCTCTTCTCAGTAATTCAGTGCTCCAAGGTAATTCCAATAAAATTTGAATGGAAAAATATCATTTGCATCCAGAAAGAGAATTAGGAAGACTGAACGCAGATTGAAGCAAGCTATTTTCACCCCTTTTTCCCTTTCTGGTTTGTGTGTATATGTGTGTGTGTGTGTGTGTGTGTGTGTGTGTGTGTGTGTGTGTGTGTATGAGATTTTTACCTTTTGTTTTGATTTTTCTCTTCCAATATGATCCATATGGAAATGTTAAAAAAATGTATATGTATAATCTAAAAAAATTAAATAACACTAAAAAAGAAAAATTGTATGTTTAATTTTACATGTATTTGAAAAGAAAATACCTACAAATAGAGATTAGATTCCTATATAATTTGCTTCTGTTCTATAACATAGATGAAAATTCATATTTTATTTGGTGCTTTTTTAGTTGAGAATAATTTTTTTAAATCCATCAATAAATATTAAACTAAATAACCCAGATTTTGTTTTAGAGACAATAGGGATCAATAAAAGATTTTTCAGCAAATCAATGACGTGGTGAGATCTGGTGGCACAGGAGCACAGAATACATCTATTACTAGAAGAATATTTAGTTTTTATAGTGAATTTAATGCTCTATATTGCCAGAGGGTCTGTTCTTTCATATTGCTTGCTTTTCAACTCATACATATCTGCTAGAGTTTCCAAAGATATAGAGCCATACTTACAATTAATTTGCAGAGCTTAGTTAGAGAGATATTTATGCTGAAAATGAAAAATAGTCTGTAACTATCAAGAGCATCCTAGAAGATTTGGGAATTGATGATGAAGGAGATTATGACCTAGTTTTTCTACCAAATGCTAATACCTTGAAATTAAAAACTGAAATTCAGGGCTTCTTCCTTCACAAAGTTGATCCTTCTTATCTTTCTGATAATAATGAGAGAACAAAGAGAAGCAAACAGATGACATTCCTGTTTGGGACCAAGACCTTCTGAAAGTTGACCCAGGACCTTCTTTTAATTTATTCTAGTTATAATTTATTTATACATTAAAGATTTGCCTGGTGAGACATGCAAAATTGTTTTAAATATGATCAAGGGATTGCCTTCAGAAGAGTTCTATGAAAAATTCAATACTAAGAACAACTTTATCAAAGAAGAATGTCCCCCCAAAACAGCAGTGTGATAAGAAGTGAAATTATTTACTTATTGACTCTATAACATTGTAAGCATCATTCCAACTACTACTTGTACCACTTTTTATATTTTTGTTGTTATTGTTCAGTCCAACACTTCAGTAAATTAAGACAGTTGGATTAAGTGAATTGTCCAAGGTCATACAACTAGTAATTGTCTGAGGTCAAATCTGAACTCAAGTCTTTCTTACTCCAGGTCTAGTACTCTATCCACCAGTCCATCTAGCTACTCAGTTGTAATTATATTTGACAAATGCATCAGCAAATATGTTATATAAGAAGAGTATCAATTGTTCTCATATTTTTTAGTCCAGGGTATAATTCTGATTGTTTTTAATAAATATAATCAAAAATATTTTACTTTTGTCTGAATAATGATAATAATAATAGCATAATTAATATAGATACTTGTTTTGATGAACATTTTACAAATATTTAATTATATAGTCATAATAGCTCTGGAAGGTAATTGCTATTATTAACCTCAATTAACAAATTAAAAAAAAAAACTGAAGCAGGCAATGATTAAGTGACTTGTTAGGTCACAAAGCTATTAAGTGTCTTAAGTCATATTTGAAACCATTTCTTCTTGACTTCAGGTGTAGCACTTTATTTTATAGGATTTTTTTCTTCATTTATAAAGTATTTCATCTAGTTATTATTCAGTTTTAAACTAGGTTTTTTGCTAGTTTTCTTTCCTTAAGAGGAAAGTTGATATTATAGTAAATCTAACCAGTTGAAAATGTTTTTTGAAAAAAAAATTTTAAAAATAGCTACCATCAAGAAATATAAAATAGAGACATATGTATCTTTTGGAATAAAGCAGGACAAGTTTTCTCTTAATAATGACAAGAGGAGACAGAAAAAATAGAGAAAATTATTTTTTTTTCATTGCTCATGATAGCATCCCTTATATAGCCTTTAAAGTTAACAAAGCACTTTCTATATGACAACTCTCTGAAGTATGTTTTTAAATTTTTTTTTTCTATTGTTGATTTTGCTGATTTTTTTTCACTGCTTCCTCTTTTTTTTTGTTTGTTTAAAAACAATATTAGTTCTTATAAAAGATGGTTCTCTGAGAAGTTGAAGAGAGTTTCCATCAGAAATTTTGGTGATATGTCGAAAGATATCAATAAAATTTTATTTTAAGAGTTCCAGAGATGTAGCCAAGATGGCAGAGTAAAGTCAGGAAGCTGCTTCAGCTCTCCCTGTTTCCCTTAACAACCACATGAAACCAAACTTGTGAGCAGAGTCTGATGGAATGAAACTATGTTGCAGCTTAAGATACTGAAAAAACTTTAAGAAAGACCAGTCTCACTGGGATGAAAAGGGTGTTCAGCCCAGTCAGACAGACTCTGGGAAAACCAGTAAGAGGGTCTTAATCACAGCAAATAGCAGCTAAGACCCTCAGTCCTGGCTCAGCAGAGGAGCACAGCAGTGGCGGGGGAGGAGGGGAGCAGCCTCCAGTCCCAGCTCAGAAGGTAAAGTCGGGGAAACCAGGCTGTGTCCTGAACAGACCAGGCAAAGTTACCCCTGATAACACAAGGGAGCGCTGTGCTCACATCCAAGGCTCAGAGCTGCACAGGAAGCTATATACCAGGAAAGCAGTGTTGGTTTAATATCAGGAAAACGATTATCATAATTGAACACATCAATAACAAAAACCAACAGCAATCATATGATAATCTCAAAGGATGCAGAAAAATCTTTTGACAAAATATAACACCCATTCCTATTTAAAAAAAAAAAAAAAAAAAACACTAGAGAGCATAGGGATAAAGGGAACTTTCCTTAAAATAAAAAATAGGATCTATCTAAAACCTACAGGAAGCATTATTTGTGATGAAGAGAAGCTGGATACATTCCTAATAGGATCAGAGGTGTCCATTATTTCCATTATTATTCAGTGTTGTAATAGAAATATTGGCTTTAGCAATAAGAAAAGAAGCACAAATTAAATGAATTAGAAGCAGCAATGAAGAAATAAAACTATCACTTTTTGCAGATGATATAATGATATACTTAGAGAATTCTAGAAAATCATCCAAAAATCTACTGGAATAATTCACAGCTGTAGCAAAGTTGCAAGACATAAAATAAATTCACACAAATCATCAGCATTTCTATATATTATTGACAAAGTCCATCATCAAGAGACAAAAAAAGAAAATTCCATTAAAAATCATTGTAGACAAAATAAAATATCTGGGGATCTACCTGCCAAGACAAACCCAATTGTATGAATACAATTACAAAACACTTCTCACACAAATAAAGTCAGATATAAACAATTAGAAATTTATCAAATGTTCATGTTTTCATAGGCCAAACTATTATAATAAAAATGATAATTCATCCTAAATTGGTCTACTTGTTCAGTGTCATACCAATTTAACTGCCAAAACATTATTTTAAAGAACTAGAAAAAAAATAGCAACAAAATGCATCTGGAAGAACAAAAGGTCATGAATATTAAGGAAATTAATGAAAAGAAATACAAAGGATGGTGGTTTAGCAGGACCAAACCTAAAATTATATTATAAAGCAACAGTAATCAAAACCCTTTAGTACTAGCTAAGAAACAGAGTGGTGAATCAGTAGAACACAATAATCAAGGCCTATAGCAATCTATTATTTGATAAACTCCTAAACTCCAACTTCTAGAATAAGAACTCACTATTTGTCAAAAATTGCTGGGGAAAATGAAAAATAACATATCAGAAACTCAGCAAGACTTACATCTCATATTCCATAACAAAATAAGGTCAAAATGAATGCATGGTTTGAGCATAAAGGATGATACAACAAACAAGTTATGAGAACAAGGGATAATTTACCTATCAGATATTTGAAGAAGGAGGGAAATTTATTAACAAAGAATAGCTAGAGAACATTTATGAAAGCCAAAATGGACAAATTTGATTGCATTAGATAAAAAAGATTTTTGCACAAATAAAAATGATAAAAACAAGATTAAAAGAGAAGTAAAAATCTCGGAGGAAATTTTTATAGCCAGTATTTCTGAAATGTCTCATTTTTAAAATATATAAAGAACTGTGTCAAATTTATAAGAATACAAGTAATTCACTAACTGATAAATGTTCAAAGGACATGAGCAGGTAATTGTCAGATGACAACATTGAAGCCATTTATAGTTATATGAAAAAATGCCCATAATCATTATTGTTTTTTTTTTGTTTGTTTGTTTGTTTGTTTGTTTGTTTTTTAAATATCAAGAAACAAATTCAGGGAAAAAATTTCCTAGGAATTAGAATTCTTCAAAAAAATGGGTTAATACAAGAAGCCAAAGGTTCTCTCTCATTGGACATCGTTAAACGGATGTAATATGACTTTGTAATGGGGAATACCTTTTCGATATGGTTTAGCTTATCATAGAACACCCTCCCAATTCTGCAGTTCTCTGACTTCCCAATCACAAAGCTAATAGGGGGGAGAATTAAGATTTGAACCCAGATATTTTCCCAAGTATAGTACTTTTTAAAGATATTATGTTGCCTTTCTCTTGGCAAGTCTGAATTTTAGAACTGTGTTGAAAGACACAATTATTCCTTATTTACTTTAAAAGAAATAGAACTTGAATAGGCAGAATTGAAATCACTTTCAATCCATTACTTTAAAGAATCAGTACTTTTTACTATCATACTTCTATTTTCCTTCATCTGAAAAAGTCTGAGTCAGGGATACATGATTATTGATATTTTGAGCTACATTTTTTAGTAAAATTAAGCTGTCAATATTTTGATACTTGACAGATTTTTTAGTCAATTGTACTGACACCTTTGGTGACAAAGACAGATTTGGGGATGAGTTGAAAGGAAATTTGACAAAGCAAAGTGAAACTTCAGAAAGAAGTAAATTTTGCAGGAGGGTGAAGAGAATGAATTTATGCAATATTTACTATGGGCTAAGCTCTATATAAATATTATTTTACTTAAATCTCACATCGATCTGATGAGTATGTGGAATTATTGCCCCCACTTTACAGTTGAGTAACTGAAGCAAATTAGAGTTTAGTGACTTGTCCTGGATCACATAACTATTAAGTCTCTGAAGTTGAATTTTTTTAGGTCTGGTCAACCTGGTTGAAGACCCCTGGTTATTACTTCCAACTACGATGCCATCCAGCTGCTTCTAGGAGCTTTTTAACACATCCTTTCACTTTTCCAAGACATCTTTTTATCTCTAATATCCTCCTGCATGATACTTTGCTCTTTGGGTTTAATCTAGGAGATGGCCATAAAATTATTGATTTTTATCTTTTTCTTGAGGCTGTATCTTGCTCTAGCCTTCTAGGACTTCTTCATAAAGATCATATATACTTTCTTAACAAAATCATATATTTTTAGCCAGAAGGAACATTAGAAACCATCTAGCTTTTTACCAAGAAAATCCCAAATGAAGTCGCAAAGAATCAGACTCCACTGAACAACAATAGTAACAGATCCCTAATTCATACTCAGCACCCTTGGATTAAAAAACTATAAATTAAAATCTACAGCTTTTTCCACCACCCAGTGCAATCTCACATTTGCTCTTAATTCTTCTTCCTGTTGTCTTCTTGCCCTAATCTTTCTTCACTATCTCTTCATTTTGAAATTCGATTTTAATTACTTTTCTGTTTTAATTCCTGAGCTGTCTTCAGTTTTCTATTGGTATATTTGCATTACAATGAATGTTTAGGATTCTATTAATGGCAGGGGAAAATGCATAATTTTCTGTATATGAGTTTCTAATATTCACTAACAAAACCATTATTCATTCATTGATTCATTCATATGGGACTGGACCTATGATTTCAATGACCTGCAGATTTGCACTGAGGAAAACTCCCTTAGCCAGTTCAGGAAGGGAACCTGCTTTGTAGCTGATAGTAACAGAGAACTGAACTAACATATAACCAGTATGTATCAATGATAGAATATAAATACAAACTTTCTTGTTTCTAAGTCCATCCCACTCTCTCTATCTTATACCACACTGCTAAAAAGTGTACATCAACAAAACCAATTTCTGGAACAAATTAAGTTGACATAATATTTCCACTAAACCCCTACAATTAATATCCTATAACATGGAGATTAGCCTGCCTTCTCAAAGACTCTAATAATTAATAATATACAATAATATAATTTCAAGGAGAGAAGTCTAGCTTTTAGATGACCCCTATTGAGTAACTGTATAGGCCCTAGAAAAAAGGAATAGCATGATGAAAATATAATGCTGGATAAGGGATAAACAAACAAGCAAACAAAAAAAAAACTTTGCATCAACTGCTATGATGAGAGGAATAATAAATTAGGAAAGTATAAAAGAATTGCCTTGCTTCAGTAAGAATCCACTTAAGATTATGTAATTTAAATTTTTAGTCAGCACAGTTTCATGATTTTCTCTAGATCTCTTCAGCAGGACACAAATAGGAGATGTGAAGACAATTTTGATACCCCCCCCATTCAATTTTATCAGCATTTACTCAGTTCATTGTGACTTAATAGGTATCATAATTGTATTAATTAATTAAGCAAAATAGGATTAAGTTTGAGTCAGTTTTGTTAGTTAATGCTGTTAGAACAAAAGTTATGATTAATTAATCTACTACATATTGATGATTACATTAATTGTGTTGTATTTATCAGAGAGATTCATACTATATTAGGTAGGTCTATTATAAGGATTTATTAATACTGTCCTCTACTCCAGCTCTAAATATAGTCTGCTTGAAATGACATTCCTAATTTTCAACAATAATTCCTCACTCCTATGAATCACTACCACCAGCACTGTGACCTTTGTTTTAAAACTATAGTTTTCTTGGTCCCCTAGGATACTGTTGATTTGGTGGCCTGGAGAAGGCCCAAGAATTTGCTGACAGGGTCATAAGTCCCTGTGGAAGGTGTTGTTGGCAGGGTTTTATGAATTTGGAAAGCCTATCTTAAGATAGTCTACAATTGCAGTTTAATAATCTGTAAATTGCATAATTTATGGAAGGCCTATTAATGAAATGGTTGTGAATAATGGACATTGCCCTTGGCCAATCATGGGAGTTTCTCCACTTCTGAAGATTAGCCACTCATAGGAGTTTCCATATTTCTGAAGGAATCACCCAATAACTAGGGAACTTCCAGAGAACTTCCCAAAGTCTATAAAAACCCTCAGCCTCTGAGCATCAAGGTTTTTGTATAAAAGGAAGATCTTGGATGCAACCATTTAGGGACCACTGATCTCCCTAATAAATCTGTTAAACATGCTTGGAGCTTTGTCTCAGTGACGTTTGTTGAAGAGTAGAATTTTGTGTCCCACAGAGGAAATAAGGTTTATGATAAAAGTAATCCAAGGCATGATCAGCTATAGAACAAGATGGGAAATGATTCAAACATAAAAAATAGTGAAGAGTTAAATTGATTCGCCAAGAAGGTCAAAATAATTTGGGCACCAATTTATTGCAGAAGACATTCTGATTTTTTTTTTCTATATAGAGGGAAATGGCAACCATGATTATTACCAATTCAGAATAGAAGCTCATTTGTAAAACACTACAAAAAAAGTATGAGGATATTAGAACCATTATTGCCTCATAAAGTAACAAAAGAAAATAAAGACAAAACCTAAGGAAATGTTTTGTGAATCTTAGATAAGAATTTATAAAGGGACATGGGCAAACAATAACACAGGATAAAAACAAACAAACAACACAAAACATCATTAGACCATGGTTAGCATTACTACAGAAGCTAGACAAATCACAATTCTGTTGAAGTTATGTGCAAGTTACAAGGTACAAGATATAAGAACAGAAACAAAAAATTGTCTACCCTCAAGGAGTTTATAATCTGAACTAGCAGATGATACTTTATTTTTTTATTTGAATATGGAATCATATTTTTAAGGAATGATTTGTATAAACAAACACACATATACACACACATAAGTGATATCTTTGAGGAATATCTCATTTCCCAAAGTTACTTTAGTAGTCTTAAATTCAATATATAAATTCAGAAATTATTAAAATAAATCAGGACTTTCTCTCATGTTGCCATAATTCTTAAAACAGGAGGGAAGGAAATTAATGATAGTCTTCTTCAAACTCCTTCATTCAGCCTGAGAAAAATGTTCTTTCCTAAATTCATACCAGAAAGTGATATTCATGGGTTCAGTAGAGTCATAAAGACATATATAATTCCTTAAATAACATGTTAATTGCAGACCCTAAATCCTGTCAGCCTTAGGACTCTTTTTTTTTTTTTTTCTTTTCTTATTTCTTTTTTCTTTTTTTTTTTTTTTTTTTTTTTTTACATTAAGCCTTTCATTTCCTAAAAGTTTATTGTAATACACTTTAAAAGACTCTTTCTAAAAGACAATTTGAGAACTTAAGATCCAGTATAAGCTGCTTGTCATAGTATTAGGGTATATTCCATAGGTATGTTCAAAAGGTATTATTACTCCTGCAGGAAATCAAATTAGTGTTCAAAATGTGTTTATTTCAAGCTGATGACCTGCAAACTCAGGTGACCCCTAAAGTAATTTTTTTTTTTGTCAGGATTAAGGATTTACTTATTTTTGAAAGTCAAAAGTGTTATATATATTTTTGCTCTTTTGTACAGTTCATTCTTTTCTGTAGTCAGATATAAGAAAGTTAGTGGCAACCCACCAATCCACTGTCCTATGAGTGTTTTTGCAAAGTGTACTGTTCTAGTTGCCATATCTGCCATATTTCCCTGGGAGATAATTATGTACATTTAAGCATTTCAAAATGTATGATTATTTTCCTTGAAAATTTTGAAAATTAATAATTATAACATTAATATATGGTGTTGATTATTTTGAAAATAGAATTCTTCATTTTATGAAAGGATTTATTTTGAGTTACTTAAAAAGGACCAAACTTTGCTGCAGTGAAAATTTGAACAGATTTACATATAACTTGGAAGCAACCAAACAAATATGGATTACCTCCAACTGAATTTAAAAGTCACAGAATTAATGAATTTCCTAATATGTTCTCTGAATAACTATTCTTTCACGAACTCCTCATTCATTCTAGAATGTTCTACCTCACAGGTGTGAAACACACTCTTAGCTATATGCTACCTAGCATACTTCAGAGTAGGTAAACCAGATTAAAATGTAACATTTAACAAAACAAAAAAAATGCAACAAAACATGGATAATTGTTTATTTTAAAGTTATTTCAATATACAACTTCAGAGATCCTTAATTAAATGGCTTCTGTTTCTAATTGAGTTTGATATTCAATCAAGTGCTCTAAATCTCACATGCTAATGGAAAGCTGGGTATTTCTGGAAAACATTATATCCTTGGGCACTATACTACTTCCATTATTGAGTGTTCTTTTTCTTATCTCTTCATCTCCAGTTTCCCTACTACAAATAAATATATACATATACATTTGCCAACATGCACAGAGAAAGGGGGAGCCTTGTTCTTTACTGCCATTTCTAATATGTTCCTCCTTATGTCATCTTTTTCTAATACTCCTCCCCTGAAGTTTACTCCATTCCTTTGAATAACTTGACCCATATTATAATGTCACCCATCAGCCTCCAGATCACTCTTCCCATCCCTTTCTCAAGATGGGCAATTTGTAGTTCATAGTGTTCTTCTAAACATAAATGATACTTTTATATTTGGGAATGTTTCTATGTATATTATGATGTTTCTTTGAATACCCTGGTTCCCTGGTTCATCAATTTGCACAACTCCAGTGACTCACATTTCTACTTTTTCTCAGCCACTGAGCATATGATTATACTTCAGACTTCACCTTCATCTATAACTTTAGTAGTTCCATGAAATTCTGTTTTTTTTTTCAAAATCATGACCAAAAGCTTGAGAACCATGTTTTTGAACACTGAAAATTTTACTGTTTACTATTGTTGATATTAGAGTATCAAAAGAAATAAATTAGTTTACCTAGAAAATTTCTCCAGTTGATGGTTTTTAATTGCAAAATTCCCTCCCTAGTTCTCAGAAAAGTACAAAAGAAAAATTTTAATGCAGAATTTGTAAGAACAATAAGATTTAAAAAAAAAAAAAAACACAGAAACAGATGAGTCATTCTTACTTAGAAATCACCCAGGGAAGTGAAACCTCAAGAGACCTTTTGTACTGGGTGGTCCTGTAAACAAATGTCTGTCTTTCTCCTGAACTTCTAATCGGCTCAGTCCTCCTTGTACTCAGGAAGAGAGTCAACTATGCTCTGTCCTACCAACTTCAAGAAAAAAATGCTATTGTTTCCTTTTCTTATTCTCTCTGCCTTACATAGAAACCAAATTTATCCAAGCTACATTATATTTCAGACTATAACTGGCAATACCTGATAGATGATAGTTAACATTTATGTAGTCATTTGTAATTTGCAAAGCACTTCACATAAATAATTTTATCTTCATAGGAACTTAGGGTAGTAGGCACTATTGCTATCCATATTTTACATATGAGGAAACTGAAGCAAGTTTTTTTTTTTTTTAAATTAACTTCCCATCAAGCCATTCTCCAATTGATAAATGGTCAAAGGATATGAACAGTTTTCAGATGAAGAAATTGAAAATATTTGTAGCCACATGAAAAGGTGCTCCAAATCACTATAGATCAGAGAAATAAAAATTAAGACAACTCTGAGATACTACTACACACCTCTCAGATTGTTTATTATGACAGGAAAAGATAATGATGAGTGTTGAAGGGGATGTGGGAAAACTGGGACATTGATACATTGTTGGTGGAATTGTGAATGGATCTAGCCATTCTGCAGAGCAACTTGGAAATATACTCAAAAAGTTCTCAAACTGTGCATACCCTTTGATCCAGCAGTGTTACTATTGGGCTTATATTCCAAAGGGAGCTTAAAGGAGGGAAAGGGACCCACATGTGCAAAAATGTTTGTGACAGCCCTTTTTGTAGTGGCAAGAAACTGGAAACTGAGTAAATGCCCATCAATTGGAGAATAGCTGAATAAGTTATGGTATATTGTTGTTCTATAAGAATATTATTGTTCTATAAGAAATCATCAGCAGGATGATTTTAGAGAGAGGCCTGGAGAGATTTACATAAACTGATGCTAAGTGAAATGAGGAGAATCAGGAGATTATTGTACATGGCAACAAGACTATAGGATGATAAATTCTGATGGACTTGGCTTTCTTCAACAATGAGATTATTCAAAACAGTTCCAATAGTTCAGTGATGAAGAGAACCGTCTACACCCAGAGAGAAACCTGTGGAAACTGAGTGTGGACCACAACATAGAATTTTCACTCTTTCTGTTGTTGTTTGCTTGCATTTTTGTTTTCTTCCTCAGTTTTTTTTCTTTCTTTCTAGATCTGATTTTTCTTATGCAGCAAGATAACTGTATAAATATGTATACATATATTAGATTTAACATATTTTAATATATTCTATATGTATTGGACTACCTGCCACTTAGGGCAGGGGGTGGGGGGAAGGAGGGGAAAATTTGGAACAGAAGGTTTTGCAAGTATTAATGTTGAAAAATTACCCATGCATATGTTTTGTAAATAAAAAGCTTTAATTAAAAAACAAAAAACAAAAACAAAAAAAAAAAAAAAAAACTAACTTCCCTAAGATGACACAGCTACTAAGTATCTGAGCTTAAAGTCTTTCTGATTCCAAGTCCAGCACTTTATTTATTATGCCATCTTGGATGCATGCATGAAATAAAAACCTTATTAATGGAAAGAATTTGTCATGAATATTATAATGGTGATTGTTTTCACTTGAGAGATAGTATTCATAATGAGTAATTGTTTTGCCTCAAAACCAGGAAAACATAAATTCAAATGTTGCCTTTGATATGTACTACCTGTGTGACCCTAGGAACATCACTTACCGGCTAGATCTTTTGGAGAATCTACAAGAAAAGATTATGTCCATGCTATGTTTCATGTTCCATAATTTCAGGGAAGAAAAGAGATCCAGGGAATGGACTTGGAATGTAGGAAATCTTCATAGAAGAAAAGATCCTCAGAGAACTAAATTTTTTGGTTATGTTTCTTTCTCACTTATTCTATAGGATCTCAAGTAAACCCTAAAAGGAAGACCAGTCCTGATCTCTAGCAAGTAACAACTTTTAGTGTGCTAGACAATCAGTTACTAGTATATATTCATAAAATATGGTCCCTTGAAGAATGCTCCTTACACAAATACAAAAAACAAACAAATAAAAACCCAAAAGAATGTGTGTGTAAAAGTTGTTGTTATTATAATTTTATAAATGACTGAATTATTTTGCTTCTTTTCCCTTCCTTCTTTCTTTCCTACTTTTCCCTTCTTTCTCTTCCTTCCTTCCTTCCTTCCTTCCTTCCTTCCTTTCTTTTTTCTTTCTTCCTTCCTTCCTTTCTTTTTTCTTTCTTTCTTTCTTTCTTTCTTTCTTTCTTTCTTTCTTTCTTTCTTTCTTTCTTTCTTTCTTTCTTTCTTTCTTTCTTTCTTTCTTTCTTTCTTTCTTTCAAAGGGAAAGATAGGCAGGATCCTATGGACTATCTGACTATGTCAGAGCAGGATTTGAACCTGGATTCTCCTAAGATAGAGTCTGTATCCACAATACTCTTCTCAATGACATTCTATATTAACTCAAGGAAATGAAGCAGCTTCAGAATATTAAACATTAACAATTAGTTGGAGAAAGAATTTGGGGTATGGCAGAAACTAGGCATGGACCCACATTTAACACCACATACTAAGATAAGATCAAAATGGGTCCAAGATTTAGGGATAAAGAACGAGATCATAAATAAATTAGAGGAACATAGGATAGTCTATCTCTTAGACTTGTGGAGGAGGAAGGAATTTGTGTCCAAAGGAGAACTAGAGATCATTATTGATCACAAAATAGAAAATTTTTGATTACATCAAGTTAAAAAGTTTCTGCATAAACAAAACTAATGCAAACAAGATTAGAAGGGAAGTAACAAATTGGGAAAACATTTTTACAGTTAAAGGTTCTGATAAAGGCCTCATCTACAAAATATACAGAGAAATGACTTTAATTTATAACAAATCAAGCCATTCATATGAACAGACAATTCTCAGATGATGAAATTGAAATTATATCTACTCATATGAAAGAGTGTTCCAAATCACTACTGCTCAGAGAAATGCAAATTAAGATAACTCTGAGATACCACTACACACCTGTCAGATTGGCTAAGATGACAGGAACAAATAATGATGAATGTTGGAGGGGCTGTGGGAAAACTGGGACACTGATGCATTGTTGGTGGAGTTGTGAAAGAATCCAACCATTCTGGAGAGCAATCTGGAATTATGCCCAAAAAGTTATCAAAATGTGCATACCTTTTGATCTAGCAGTGCTGCTGCTATTGGGCTTATATCCCAAAGAAATACTAAAGAGGGGAAAGGGACCTGTATCCGCCAAAACGTTTGTGGCAGCCCTTTTTGTAGTGGCTAGAAACTGGAAAATGAACGGAGGTCCATCAATTGTAGAATGGTTGGGTAAATTATGGTACATGAATGTTATGAAATATTATTGTTCTGTAAGAAATGATCAACAGGAGGAATACAGAGAGGCTTGGAGAGACTTACATTAACTGATGTTGAGTGAAAGGAGCAGTACTAGGAGATCATTATACACTTCAACAATGATACTGTATGAGGATGTATTCTGATGGAAGTGGATATCTTCAACATGGAGAAGAGCTAATCCAATTCCAATGATGGACAGAATCAGCTACACACAGAAAAGGAACACTGGGAAATGAGTATAAACTGTGAGCATTTTTGTTTGTTTGTTTGTTTTTCTTCCCAGATTATTTTTACCTTCTGAATACAATTCTTCCTTTGCAACAACAACAACAAAATTCGGTTCTGCACATATATATTGTACCAAGTATATACTATAAGATATTTAATATGTATGGGAATGCTTGCCATCTAGGGGAGGGAGTGGAGGGAAGGAGGAGAAAAATTCCAAACAGAAGGGAGTACAGGGGATAATGTTGTAAAAAAAAAAAAAAAATTACCTATGCATATGTACTGTCAAAAAAAAAGTTATAATTATAAAATTAATTTAAAAAAAAAAGAATTTGGGGTAACAGCAAAATCTTTCCAGTGTCCTTCAATGATGCAGGTTACATAAAAATCTATAAACAAAACTGTGTAGGTTTAAAAGTAATAAAAAATAAGTGGAACATAAAAACTGATAGAGGACACAGATACTGGAATATAAAAAACAAGTTTATGACTGCAGAAAAGGAAACCTGTAGATTTTCTAAAGGGCTTAGTTCACTTTCTCAGTAGACAAAACAATATCTGCCTCACATAGGTAGTTTTATGCATTAATATTTCAAAAGATTATGGAAAATAAATAAGTAAGCATATATAGATGCATCTATACATGTACAGATACATATAAAAGGGAATGTCCAGTTAATCAGACATTTCTGGGCAATGGAAAGATATTCAAGTCCTATATTTGGAGTCATAATACCTGAGATTTAATCATGACTACTCATTATAACAACAATTATAATAACAACAAAAAATTCTGGCTTTAGTACATTCTATAATATATAAAGAGTAGATTTGTTTTGAAAAAGTTATTTTTTTTTAATTTAGTAATTTTAACCAAATTTTTCTATGTTTTGATAAGAATACAGGATTTACAGTCAGAAAACTTGACTTCAAATCCTGGCTCTGCTTTTTACTACTTTTGTAATTGTGGAAGTGACTAGGTTGTTCAGTGGACACAATTCAGGGCCTGGAGTCAAGAAGACCTTCAGTTCAAATGTAACCTCAGAAACCTACTAGTTGTGTGACCTTGGGCAAATCACTTAGTCTTATTTAGCTCACTTTCTTCATTTGTAAAATGATCTATAAAGGAAATGACAAACCACTCCAGTATATTTTCAAAGAAAACTCTAAATGAGGTCACAAAAATATCAGACACAACTGAAAATGACTAAATAGCAATAACAAAGGAAGGTACTATCCTCTGGATTTCCTGCTGCACATCTATAAAATGAGGAGTTTGACTGAATAACTTTTGGGGTTCCTTCAGATTTAAATTTATTCAATTACTCGACTTCCTTTCTCTACCAAACTTCTCAAGAGAACGGTCTGTCTTCTCACCACCTTTTCATTTCTTAACCTTGACAATCTGGCTTTAGTATCTACCATTTTTTGGAAGCTCTTTCCAGTGGCCTCTGAATTGTCAACCTGAATGATCTTTTCTTCTGTTAAACCATTTTTGACTTTGCTGCAGCATTTAGCACTACTTATCACTTTGAGCTCAATACAACAATCTTCCATTTCTTTTGTGTTTTCTTTCTTTCTTTCACTCTTTCTTTCCTTCCTTCTACCTTTCATTTCTTTCCTCCTTTCTTTCTTTCCTCCTCCCTCCCTCCCTCTCTCTGTCCTTCTTTCTTTTTCTTCCTTCCTTTCTTGTTTTCTTTCTTTTTCTTCCTTCCTTCCTTCCTCTCTCTCTCTCTTTCTTTCTTTTTTCTTTCTCTCTCTCTTTCTTTCTTTCTTTCTTTCCTCCTTCTGTCCTTCCTTCCTTTCTTTCTTTTTTCTTTCTTTCTTTCTTTCCTCCTTCTGTCTTTCCTTTCTTTCTTTTTTTCTTTCTTTCTTTCTTTCTTTCTTTCTTTCTTTCTTTCTTTCTTTCTTTCTTTCTTTCTTTCTTTCTTTCTTTCCTCCTTCTGTTCTTTCTTTCTTTCTTTCTTTCTTTCTTTCTTTCTTTCTTTCTTTCTTTCTTTCTTTCTTTCTTTCTTTCTTTCTTTCTTTCTTTCGTTCATTCTTTTCTCCTCCCTCCCTTCATTCTTCTATCCCTCTCTCTCTCTTTCTTTCTTTCTTTCCTTCCTTCTTTCTTTCCATCTTTCTTTCATCCTTCCTGTCTTTTCTCCTCCATCCCTCTCTGTCTTCCTTCCTTCCTTCCTGTTATCCTTCCTTCCTTCCTTCCTTCTTTTTTCTTTAAATAGATTTAATTTTTTATTTTTTACTTAAAATTTCATTTATACCACAGACCATTATTGGGAAAATATTTTAACTAAATATATTAATACTATGATTTTATTTATATAAGTACTTCTTGTTGAAAAAAATTATTTCTACCAATGACGTTGTCAGTTCTTCTGAGACTTCTAGTCTAGAAGAATTGTATAGAATACTAAAGATTAAGTTAAGCTCAAGGTCACAAAAACTGTATTCAAGTATAAGAAACAAGACTCTAATCCCCATCTTCCTGAAGGTAACTCTCTATCTATTACACTATTCTTGTCCTTTGAGAAGAAATTGGTATTTAAAATATAGTCTTTTATGGTAAGGTGTGGCTTGGGAATCATTACAAGTTCTTTACAGTTTTTAAAAATGTGATCTAACCTGGTCCTTTTCATGCATAAATTCTAGGCCTAACTTACTCTTCATCTCCCGTGCTTATTCAAGATATGTATACTGATGAACTAACTTAATTATCTGACTGTACACATTCACATCACAATCCGTTAATATTCATATTTTAGCTATTTAGTTGTTGCTGTATGGATTTCTAGGTCAAGCTCTTTTGTGTGAAGGAGAAAGAGCATGAAGGGCTCACTATCATCAGCACAAATTATGATGCCTGGGAAACTTTCATTTAAACTTTTGTGCAGCATGCTCTCCAAGAACACTGATAAACACCTTTGGTGAACATGTTTCTTTGTTGCATGGTTTGTGTGATATTGGTACTGAGAGAATCCTGGAACAGCATTATGTCTGCCCATAATTGTTTCTGTGAAGGAATTCTCTATGATCTTAATATATGTAATTGAGGCATGTTGAAGGAGAGCCTTTAAGGTTGCTTTCTGCTCAGAGTCAAGTCAACAAACAACAAAGAAAGCAGTTTCTTTTATTTTCTTCCCCACTCAAGGTATAGACACACAGAAAATTATTTGCAGAAGTTTTTTACTGTCATCATTTTAATTCTTGATATGAACCTAGATCTATTCATAAAGATTTATGCATATGAAAAAAAAAGAGGTATGTTTTGATGATTGCTGGAATTCCCACAGTATGTTGGTTATCACATCAGTATCAACTGTTATCAGTATCATCAGTTTTAGAATCTTTCTTTATATGAAATACATTGAAAGTTGATCTGACAGTTCCCTTTAACATTATTCTGTTTCTCTGGGAGTTGAATATGAACCACTACATAGAATTCCCAATCCCTATATTTTTGTCTGCCTACATTTTTTACTTCTTTTCACAGGCTAATTGTACACTGTTTCAAAGTCCGACTCTTTTTGTACAGCAAAATAATTGTTTAGACATATATTGTATTTAACTTATACTTTCACATATTTAACATGTATTGGTTAACCTGCCATCTGGGGGAAGGGGTGGGTGGAAGGAGGGGAAAAGTTGAAACAAAAGGTTTTGCAATTGTCAATGGTGAAAAATTACCTATGCATAAATTTTTTGTAAAAAAAAAAAAAATATTCTGTTTCCAGAATGGAAATTTTTATTTTTAATGAGTTACTATCACACATTCATACTGTTATCTTCGTAAATGTTATCTCTACTTTTTTTACCAGAATATTATCTACTCAGATGGTGGAGCTCAAATTCATTGGCTTTACTGATTTTCATTCTATACCACTATACAAATGCCAGCAAATCTGTTTGATTAACATCTATTTATTTTCTTTCTTTAGGCTTAACCTATAAATATTCTAGGATGATCAGAATTAGTTTCTGAAGAATCACTTTCCCTTACACTGTTTTTGACAGTTTTGTAATGTGATATTGCTTTTAATTAGCTTATTCTCAAAATTTCTATTTCTAGTGATATCACTTTATTTGCTAAGAAGATCAAATTTTTCTGGGAAAGGTAATTTCTTATATCTTTTAGTTTCCGGTTAGGGCTACTATTTTATGTGACTTAAATTTATTTAATAAATTATAATTAAAATCTATACCTTTGTTTTTTATCCATTTGTCAATAAATATATAACATTTTAGTCATTCAGATTAAGTATAGCTGAGAAAATTTTTTTCTTTTATATTTTTATCTTTATTCTAAAATGGTGTTTATTTTTACCTTTGCTACAAGCAAGTGATGATCTGACTGCACATAGAAAGCTGTTGGTAAAATGATACTCATATTTCCTAGCTGTTACAATACAACCAATTTCAAATCATACTACATAGCTCTTTGCTTATCATGTACAAAACCTTCAAACTTTTCTTTTGGGAAAAAAAATAAACATAGATATATTGCTTCTGAATAAACTGTGAGCCTTTGATTTCTTTAATTTCTTAAGACCAACCAGCTTTTGCATGATATAATTAATTCATGTGTTCATCTGAAATCATCAGATAGAAAGGTTGACTTTGCCTAAAATATTTTGTTCAAGTCTTCATATATATTTTTTACTTGTTTGTCTTCTGTCATATACATGATATGTATATTGTAATTGTCTTCAAGGAAACAGCCTACCTGTATTTTGTACAATGCAAGTCAAGGTGTCCACATGTTCCATGTCATTCTCTCTTGTCTTTTGAGCAGAATAGAACTAACTCAGTCAATTCCTCCTATCTAAAGGTTATAGATTTAGAGATCAAATGGATCTTAGAAGTGATATAATAAAAACTCCCATTTTGTAGCAATAGAAACTGAGGCTTAGAAAAGTTAACTGACTTGCCCAAAGTCACAGAGCTAGTAAATGGCAGAACTGGAATTTGAACCTAGGTTCCCAATCCAACACTTTTTTCATTACATCATGTTATACTAAACAAAGGTGTCATGTTTGTAACCAATTAAATTTGTGTCCATAAGTAATCTAAAATGATGCCATATAGGATTAAGAAACCCTATTTTTTTCTCTTTTTAAATAAATTAATCTATTTAATAGGTCATCACGGTCAAATAATTCACCACCAAGAGGCCAGCCTCTTAGTGAAGGATTGTATATTTAGTTCTAGAACAGTAGAGATTTTCATTAGGAGTCTACTTGAAGTTTTCTAGCTTAATTAACCCAATCACTTCCAAAAGACATGAGAATTCTTGTTGTTTGTTTCCTTCTCAACAGACCACAACATCAGAGAAGTGATGCTATGATATAAATGAATTTGGATTTAAGTGAGGGAGAATTATGCAAAGTCACTAGCCTCACTTTCTCCTTTGAAATCATCTGTTTCCAATATCAAGATGATAGATTAAGACAACTAGAGATGAGAGTAGAATTTTGTCATACAAATTTTTAAAATAATTTTAAAAAGAGCTTCAAATCATATACTATTTTAGAAGGCATTTTCTAAAGGTGATCTGCTTCTGTCCTTTCTTGGTTGGGTGGACGTTCTATTTATAAAAATCTCTGGGAATAGAAAAACAAAGCCTTACTTGGTCCCTAATGCTACCATTTAATAATAGTTCCTTTAAGCAAGTGCTTACTTATAGATAACCTATAAATATCCAATGCATTGTAGAAAGCATCAACCAAAGACTAAATGGCTGGCCTCCTTCTGTTTATTTGTGGGTGGCATTTTAGTGATTAGAGTAGGATCTCAAACTATAAATGGATCTTGTCAACCACTACAATGTACATTTCAACTTTGGAGTTGGTCAAAACATGAAAAGGTAATTACTTGGGCTCTATTTTTTTTTAACTTAATATTTCCACAGAGTCTTGCCTCAGGACTTCAGTTTCTCCAGATGATCATTAATTACCAGAAAACATCCACCCAGTCTATCAACTATGGCTTAATTAAGCAAACAAGCAGAGATTATTTGGGGGCATGAGCCTATGGAATTCATCCAGTATAATAAATTTTGAAGAGGAAGTGTTTATAGAATCCCCAGGGTGTGCTATGAATGTACAGAAACAACTAATGTCAGTAATTCTTCTTCCTCATTGCCAACTCTATTAAATGAGCTTCATGCTTTAGCCCACATATTTCTGAAAATATAGTATTTCAATGCATTATTCCTAAATGAAAATTCATTAATTCATAATTTTTTAGCTTTATTCTTTTAATTTGCTCATCTTGGGTTACTTAATTACTTTGTACTGAAAAGTATGGGACTGAGACTTTATTTGTTGTCCATAGATTCTCATGTTTCCTCTTACTCTCTCCAGGGATCAGACCATTACAGTAATAAACAACAGATGGGCAGTAGCTGCTTCATGTCCTAGGGCACATCTGGTACACGTGGGGGTAGGGAAAGCAATGGCCCCTGGAATGGCAGATTTAAAAGCCCAAGGAGCTTCTGAAATACCTTAAAATTCCTATTCATAAACAATTTTTTTCCAAACTTAAGTATTTTGTACTTTTTACCTGCTTTCCATGCCTACTAAAGTCATAAAAACATAGAAGTAAAATGATTCTTAAATACTTTGCTCACATAGAAATGTCGAAGTAAAAGAAATCATTACACAGCTAGATTTTCCACACAGTTCAGAGATAGGATTTGTAGATGCAAGAGAAAAAAAGTGACAAAGAAAGGCTAGATTTTAATGCTGAGCAAGAATGACATACTTCTCTGAATAGAGCTCATAAAATCATAGATTTAAAGTTGACAGGGATCTCCAGGAATATTTAAATCAACTCCCTAATTTTATTGTTAAAGAAATTAAGAGGTGCAAGATTATGACCAATGTCACAAAGGTAGGAAATTACATGGGAATTATAGGTCCTCTAACACCAAAACCACCACTCTATTTCACTTCTACCCCTCCTATAGATAGCACAAAATCAAGTTTGGAGGGACTTTGGTGACTATTTAGTTCAATAATTCCAATAATATTGGAATTCCAATGATAATATGTCTGACAATTGGTCTTCTATTTTCTGAGTCAATATTTTCCTGTTTTTGATGAAAGCACCAGTACCTCAGCACCTCAACATCATTCTTGACTATTTCCTCTCATTCATGTACTAGCCAAATATTGTGTTAGCTCTATATCTCTATTCTGTCCTCAGCTTTTAACTGAGCTACTGCAGTAGTCTTCTAAGCCATTTCCCAGATCTTTCTCTGCTACCATCTATGCTCTCGCTAGTTGCCACAATGATGTACCTCCCTAAGGCACGTATCTGACCATGTCACAGTCCAGTAAAAAAATAAATAAATAAATAAAAAATTAAAAAAAAAATAGTGGTTCTCTATTGAATCATGGTTGAAATCTACACTTTCCTGCCTGGCATTTGAAGATTACCACAATTTGTTTCCAACAGACCTTTCCATATATGTATGTATGTATGTATGTATGTATTTATGTATGTATACATGAATATACTGAGTAGCTAAAACTATAGATTTGCAATATATCTAAGTTTATTACAAATATTTTATATCTATGATGCTTGTAACATTCAAATATTCATTTTGGTCAATGAAAGAATTTCAGTTGGGCAGCTAGATGGTGCAGTGGATAGAACACCAGCCCTAAAGTCAGGAGAATCTGACTTCAAAAATCTGGCCTCAGATGTTTGACCCTGAAAAAGTAATTTAATCCCAATTGCTCAGCAAAAAATAAATAAATAAATAAACAAATAAAAAAATGAATGAATGAATAAATAGCAATTAAAAAAAAATTTCACTGATTAGTGTTCTGTCTCTATACAGGGGCTATATGGTAACATGAAAAATTTACTCATCTGACTGGCACAATTGCCCTAATAATAATCAACAAGCACAGAATGAATACATATATCACAAGTATGGCAAATCTATGACCTATTAGTCATGACTATAACCTTCAAGAAAATGTTAAACTGTTGAGCCAATAATCCTTGTCTTGAATCCTGAATAATCCAAAGCTAAGGTTGCCAGATGCAGCAAGCTGGAATCTAGGTTGGTTACCCAGAAATTCTTCGACCAAGAATCATCTTAAAGGGAGATAATTAATCCAAACTATAGAATATATTCCTCACAACCACATGGGTAGCATATTTGTAATTTTAATATAAGTCTATCTGTCTATGTTTAGTCTCTGACTTGCCCATGTGGATTATCTGTGTGTATATGTGTATATATAAGTAGGTGTATATGTATATATGTATCTACATTACATACTCTACATGTTTGCCTTCCAAAGTCTTCTTTCTTTCTTTCTGGTGGCATTCCTGAAGAGTATCTAAAACTATGAGTGCCTTCTCTCAAAGTAGAAAGAAAGAAATTCTCTTCCCTTTCAAGCTCTTCTACCTATACCACCCTTTAAGCAATCCAGTGGTTTTTATTCTCTCTGTCAATAAGAAGAATCTTAGGCAAATACTCTAGGCTGGAACCTAGGTTATATTTCATCTGTTTAAATCTCTAATAAATGGTTTTTGGAAGTTGAAGATGAACTGTCATTGTTTTCCATATCAGAAAATTAAGAATGAGAAGAATAATACATGATATAAATAGAAGATTAATCAAGTATAGTTTGACATTTAACACTAATTTTCTAGAAATGGCTTCAGCAAAAGAAAATAAAACAAAAACAAAAAAATCACAAAAGCCAGGGGAAAAGATTTCAACTGGGATAATCAATAAAGGAAGATATTTTTGAATAACTGACAGCATAGGGACAGACCTGTAACTTCATTAAAAATTACTTGAAGCTAGTTCCTATGTCTATTTCATCTTTTCTTCCTCCCACAGCACCTACCACAATAATTTGCACAGAGCAAAATGATTCTCCCTGACTCCAAGCTTGACACTTTATTCACTGCACCACCTAGTTGCCCCAGAAATGAGATGACCTTATTTTTATTGATTTAGGGATCAACAAGAATATTTCTCAAAGAGAAGAATTTGTTTGACAAAAATAAGATATAAAGAAAGGGATCGGCTAGTTTTGTGCATATTTTTCTTTTGTTTGAATCCCATGCAAAGGTTTATCCATATGACATTTTGATGTGTCATCAAAAATGGAAACAGACAAATGTTTCATTTCCTATACACTGAACTTGAAAGTAAGAAGTAGCAAAAATCTGCATACCCATAATATGTTTGGGCACAACAGGTTAAGTAAAATGATTAAAGGCCAGGCTTTGATTTAGAGATTAAAAAAGACTAGAGGATGCTCCTACTAAATCTTAGCTTACTATCTAAAGACTGTGGAAGATCTTAAAACTATAAACCCAGTCAACAAGGCAGTGGGCCATTGTTGGAAGTTAACAAGAAGGAAAATAGCATTTGGATATAGGGCATGAAAAGATTAAGGAATAAAACAAAGAAAAATAGGTGGCACAAAGATTAGTGCTAGACCTCCAGTCAGGAAGCTCTAATTTGGAATCTAGCCTCAGGCACTTACTACCTGGATAACTCTGAGCAAATCACTTGATTCTGTCTGTTTCAGTTTCCTTTTCCATAAAATGAACAATAGTAACAATCGCCCTGGGTTGAATATGTGGATCAACAATATGATGATCCTTTTAAAGGATTTTGCAAACCAAATGTAACATAGATGCTAATCAATAATGATGATAATAATAATATATAGATTAAGCAAACACTGTGAAAATTAGCAGTTAAAAAATATAAAAAAAGAATAGGCTGTGTGCAAAAATATGATATTCAATGGAAATTCCTCATTCATTCATTGAAGAAAAATTTATGAAATGCTAACTATATGAACAAAAATACACTTGGTTGTGGAATATATATATATATATATATATATATATATATATATATATATACACACACACATACACACACACACACACACACACACACACACACACACACATAAAATCCTTTGTAGTACAATGCATAATGATATATTTGGCTTCACGGAACCTGGCTTTGAATTCTATTTCTGAAACTTTTCTACGTGACCCTAGACAAATCAATTAATCTTTCTGGGCCTCATATTTCCTAAATAAATGTATAAACCTACAAAGATCTTTGGGGTTTTTTGCAACTCTTAACTCTATAATCTTATGATCCTTCTTTCAAGGAGTGTATTTTCTGGTAGAGGAGTGGACATTTATATAAATGTCCATAATCCAGAGAGAATCTATGTGGAGGTAGGAATATGACACTGAGAATTCACAAATGAGAGATCACTTCTGGTTGGTAATGCTTCACAGAGGGAATGGCATTTCAGCTGAACTTTACTGAAAAAAGATAAAACTTCAGTAGGTAGAGATGGGCATCAGA
Organism: Sminthopsis crassicaudata; assembly: GCF_048593235.1. Lineage (NCBI taxonomy): Eukaryota > Metazoa > Chordata > Mammalia > Dasyuromorphia > Dasyuridae > Sminthopsis > Sminthopsis crassicaudata. The sequence goes on from NC_133619.1 coordinate 378,556,115, forward strand.
AAACATTAGCAAATTTGCTAAGTAGAGAGAGATTAGCTCTGCATATACAATGGAGTGTCTAATGAGACTGACTTAAATGTAACATGAGAATATTCTAATAATTATAATTATTGAAGAATGAAATGGGTAGTCCAAATGTTAGCTTTCTTGTGATGTTCCAGGTAACTTTGAATGTTCAAGCAGATGATGGATAACAGTCATAAGTCATAATTCATAATGTTGTAGAAGGCATTCTTGTATTGAATAAGAAGTCCTGCTTGTTATGTTAATTCTTCCTTTTATTTTTAAAAGCTTGATAACTATACATTCATTGTTTTAATTCAAATCAAATGTTAAAAATATCTGCACCAAAATAGAGCTCTGAGACATTGCTTTTGATAGCTTCCAAAAAGACAGAGCATCTGTAATCAACAATCTGGATCTGCTGCCTCCAGTTGTAATATAATTTAAGCTTCTTGAAGGCATGGACTTTCATTTTTATCTGTGTATTCTCAAATCTAGCACAATTAGCCAGGCAGTATTACCCTGAAATTAAAAGAACTGGTATAAAGAAAGGTGAGAGAGGAGACAATATATTCCAGAGAAAAGGGGAAAAGATGAGGTTAAAAGCTATAGAAAGGTCAAAGATTTGGCAATTAATAACTGAAGAAAGCAATCTCTGACAAATGATTGTTTCAGAAGCTACATGTTGATTGTGGCTAGCTTTCTTAAGAATAGGCCATAAAAGGGAAGAGAAAACAAGTAAGATTGATAGCAGAAATGGTTGAAGCAAATAAAGTATTTTAAGTATAGGAGGGACATGTGCTCTTTTGTAGGCAATATGAAAGAAGCCAGGTGATAAAGATTGAAAATTCATGAATGAGAAGGAATCATGGAAGTGGCAATCTTCTCAAGATGGGATGAAATAGAAGAAGGGTTCGTGTACCAGGATTTCTCTTCCTAAAAAAACAATTATGTTTTGAGATCTAGTCTAAAGTGTCTTTTCCAGATGAGAAGTAAAACAAACAAACACTATCACTCAGAGCACATATGTAAACCAGATATGGAATAGTTATTTTTATTTCCACATAACAAGGAGACACCAATCCATAGAAAAATCATACACTGTTTACAAAGGAGAGACTATTATTCAACCTTCATTGAGAGATTTTCATCAAGGCTACTCTGAGTATTTTACATTCATCTCCACTGAATATTTCTCAATAAGTGACAAAGGACTTTTCCTTAAGATTTTTCTTTCTTGGGGGGCGGAGCCAAGATGGCGGAGAGGAAACACACGACTCAGTGAACGTCCTCACTCCCTCACAACCAATTAGATAAATTAAGTCTCAAAATTAGATCAGGACTGATAGATACCACAAGGACTGGAAGCACGACTTACCAGCTGAAGAGAATCTGGAGTTTCAACAGGAAAGGTCAGTTCTCAGGGGAGGAATAAGAAAGACCAGCACAGACGGTGGGGTAGGGGCACACTGCGCCCATTGCGCTGGGAGGGGCTCTGGGAACAGAGAAGCCACTGAGGTAAAGGAATCTGGCACAGGCTGTTAGCTCTTCTCTGCTAATTATTTAGCAGTTCAGAGGAGAAAGCCAAAATATTTTAAAACTCAGATTAGATTTTCCCCGGACCCTGGGGGTGACTCAGGCACCAGGGGGTGTGGCCTCAGCTACCTCCTGAGAATAGTTAAGAGACTGACAAGTGGGTGGATACGGCCCAAGGCAACACACACTGCCTAGCTTAGCTGGAGGGAGTGGAACTCAGCTCCAGGAAGTCCCAGAGAAGCGGAACCTTTGAACTAGGAACCGCGGTTTCTGGAAGACACTTCCAGTTTGAGCGCAGGGGCTTCTCACGTCACCTGCTGCAGACGTCCACTCCCCACCCGGACACATAGGCTGAGCTTCTTGCTGTCTTCACTATTCTACGCCCTCGAAGCACAGCAGTGCTAATCACCTCTGAGGCGCTTCCAGGGAGGGGGTGGGGAACTCTCTCCCAGAGCTCTCTCTTAGCTCAGGCGCAGGGGCCGCTGCATCCATCCGGTCTGGGAGGAAGCTGGTAAAGAAGTAAATAATTTCCTACCCCAGGGACAGACCCCAAAACATTTTTTAAGTATGAGCAAAAAAGCTAGAAAAACTATAGATTCCTTCTATACAGAGAAAGAGCGGGTATCCAACCCCGAGGAAGTTAACAGCAAAGATTCAGAAGATAACAACCTAAAGGGGAACGATTCCTGCCCCCCATCACATAACTCTCTCCTAGAAGAAGCTCTTAAGAAATTGAGGGAGATCGAAGAAAAATGGGGCAAGGAAAGGGAAGTTATGATAGAAAATAACAACGTCCTGAAATTGGAGTTGGAAAAAATAAAGAATTCACAGGAGATGCAGGGAAACAAAATTAGTGAATTAGAAAAGGTTAAAAAAACACAGGAAAGTAGGATTTCTGAATTGGAAAAGATAAAAAAGTCTCAAGAAAATAGAATTTCTGAATTGGAAAAAGAAAATAATTCTCAAAAAAAAAAAATTAGGGAAATGGAAAAAAATTCAATAGAGCAAAATAATTCATTTAAAAATGAAATTGGGCATTTACAAAAAGAACTAAAAACTGTGAAAGAAGAAAATAACTCCTTAAAAGTCAGGATGGAACAAATAGAAATGAATGATTCACAGAGAACCCAAGAATCAGTCAAACAAAACAAAAAAAATGAGAAGCTGGAGAACAACGTCAAATACTTACTGGGAAAATCTATAGACCTGGAAAATAGATCTAGGAGAGATAATCTGCGGATTATTGGACTTCCAGAAAACTATGACCAAAAAAAGAGCCTAGATTCTATTTTACAGGAAATTATCAAAGAGAACTGTCCAGAGATAATAGAAACAGAAGGGAAAGTAGATGTGGAAAGAATTCATCGAACTCCTTCTGAAATAGACCCTAAAAAAAGAACACCACGGAATATTGTGGCTAAGCTGCAGAATTACCACACAAAGGAGAAAATCCTGCAAGCAGCTAGAAAAAAACAATTTAAATACCAAGGTGCCACAATAAGGGTCACCCAAGATCTGGCTGCCTCCACATTAAAAGATAGAAGGGCCTGGAACCTGATATTCCGAAAGGCAAAAGATCAAGGACTGCAACCAAGAATGAACTACCCAGCTAAGTTTAGCATCTTTTTCCATGGAAGAAGATGGTCATTCAATGAAACAGAGGAATTCTATATGTTTCTAAGAAAAAAACCAGACTTAAACAAAAAATTTGATCTACATCCACAAGACTGAAGAGAAACAGAAAAAGGTACACAGAACCCTTGAGAACTGTAACTTTGTTGTGGGTATATAAAAAATACTCAAGGATAATTTGATTTTACTGATATAAAAGAAAAAAAGGGGGGTGTGGTAAAGGGAAGGAGGTCGGTTCAGAAAAAGGGGAAGGAGTGATAAAAAGAGGGAAACTACATCCCAGGAAGAGACATAGAAAATACACCATATCTGAGGGAACTTAGTGAGGGGGAGAATCATTGTGTGAATCTTACTCTCATCAGAAGAGGCTCAAAGAGTAAATAATTAACATATTTGTTTTTCAGAGAATTTTCTCTCACCTCATTAAAAGGGGGGAGAGGAAAAGGGGAAAGGAAAAGGAGAATAAGTGAAGGGACTTGGAGGGAGGGGGGAGGGATCCTAAAAAAAAAAAAAAAAAAAAAAGAGGGAGGGTTGCGCGTCACAAGGGGGGTTTGTAAATTAAATATCGGGGAGGGGGATCAGGGGGGTCAAGGGAAAAAAGTATAATCTGGGGATAATACGATGGCAGGAAATACAGAATTAGTAATTTTAACTGTAAATGTAAATGGGATGAACGATCCCATCAAACGGAGACGGATAGCAGATTGGATCAAAAAGCAGAACCCTACAATATGTTGTCTACAGGAAACACACTTAAAGCAGGGAGATACATACAGAGTAAAGGTAAAAGGTTGGAACAGAGCTTATTATGCTTCAGGTAAAGCCAAAAAAGCAGGGGTAGCTATCCTTATCTCAGATCAAGCAAAAGCAGAAGTAGATCTCGTTAAAAAAGATAAGGAAGGAAACTATATCCTGCTGAAAGGTAGCATAAATAATGAAGCCATATCAATACTAAACATATATGCACCAAGTGGTATAGCATCTAACTTTCTAAAGGAAAAGTTAAGAGAACTGCAAGAAGAAATAGACAGTAAAACTATAATAGTGGGAGATCTCAACCTAGCACTCTCAGATTTAGACAAATCAAACCACAAAACAAACAAGAAAGAAATTAAAAAAGTAAATAGAACATTAGAAAAACTAGGTATGATAGACCTTTGGAGAAAACTGAATGGCAATAGGAAGGAATATACTTTCTTCTCAGCAGTTCATGGATCCTATACAAAAATTGACCATATATTAGGACATAAAGATCTCAAAATTAAATGTAGGAAGGCAGAAATAATAAATGCCTTCTTCTCAGATCACAATGCAATAAAAGCTACATTCAGTAAAAAGTTAGGGGTAAATAGACCAAAAAGTAATTGGAAACTGAATAATCTCATCTTAAAGAATGACTGGGTGAAAGAGCAAATTATAGAAACAATTAACAATTTCACCCAAGATAATGATAATGATGAGACATCATATCAAAATCTTTGGGATGCAGCTAAAGCAGTAATAAGGGGAAATTTTATATCTTTAGAGGCTTATTTGAAGAAAATTGAGAAAGAGAAGATTAACGAATTGGGCTTACAACTTAAAAGGCTAGAAAAAGACCAAATTATAAACCCCCAACCAAAAATTAAACTCGAAATACAAAAATTAAAAGGAGAAATCAATAAAATTGAAAGTAAAAAAACTATTGAATTAATAAATAAAACCAAGAGTTGGTTTTATGAAAAAGCCAATAAAATAGATAAACCTTTGGTAAATTTGATCAAAAAAAAGAAAGAGGAAAATCAAATTGATAGTCTTACAAATGAAAAGGGGGATCTTTCCACCAATGAAGAGGAAATTAGAGAAATAATAAGGAGTTACTTTGCCCAACTTTATGCCAATAAATTTGATAACTTAAGTGAAATGGATGACTTTCTCCAAAAATATAGGCTCCCTAGATTAACAGAGGAGGAGATAAATTGCTTAAATAGTCCCATTTCAGAAAAAGAAATAGAACAAGCTATTAATCAACTCCCCAGGAAAAAATCCCCAGGGCCAGATGGATTCACATGTGAATTCTACCAAACATTTAAAGAACAATTAGCCCCAATGTTATATAAATTATTTGAAAAAATAGGGGATGAAGGAGTCCTACCAAACTCCTTTTATGACACAGACATGGTACTGATACCTAAACCTGGTAGATCGAAAACTGAGAAAGAAAATTATAGACCAATCTCCTTAATGAATATTGATGCTAAAATCTTAAATAAGATATTAGCAAAAAGACTTCAGAAAATCATCTCCAAGATAATACACTATGATCAAGTAGGATTTATTCCAGGAATGCAGGGCTGGTTTAATATTAGGAAAACTATTAATATAATTGACCATATTAATAATCAAATTAATAAGAACCATATGATCATCTCAATAGATGCAGAAAAAGCATTTGACAAAATCCAACATCCATTCCTACTAAAAACTCTTGAGAGTATAGGAATAAATGGATTATTCCTTAGAATAATCAGGAGTATATATTTAAGACCGTCAGTAAGCATAATATGCAATAGAAATAAACTGCAACCTTTCCCAGTAAGATCAGGAGTGAAACAAGGTTGCCCACTATCACCATTACTATTCAATATAGTACTAGAAACGCTAGCCTCGGCAATAAGAGCCGAGAAAGAGATTCAAGGAATTAGAGTAGGAAATGAGGAAATCAAACTATCACTTTTTGCAGATGACATGATGGTATACTTAGAGAACCCCAAAGACTCTGCTAAAAAACTACTAGAAATAATTCAAAATTTCAGCAAAGTGGCAGGATACAAAATAAATCCACATAAATCCTCGGCATTTTTATATATCACTAACAAAATGCAACAGCAAGAGATACAAAGAGAAATTCCATTCCAAACAAATGTTGAGAGTATAAAATATTTGGGAATCCATCTACCAAAGAAAAGTCAGGAATTATATGAGAAAAATTACAAAACACTTGCCACAAAAATAAAATCAGATTTAAATAATTGGAAAGACATTCAGTGCTCTTGGATAGGCCGAGCGAATATAATAAAGATGACAATACTCCCCAAACTAATCTATTTATTTAGTGCTATACCAATCAGACTCCCAAGAAACTATTTTAATGACCTAGAAAAAATAACAACAAAATTCATATGGAAGAATAAAAGGTCAAGAATTGCAAGGGAACTAATGAAAAAAAACTCAGAGGAAGGTGGTCTAAGTGTACCTGATCTAAAGCTATATTATATAGCAGTAGTCACCAAAACCATTTGGTATTGGCTACGAAATAGACCGGTAGATCAGTGGAACAGATTAGATACAAAGGACAAAAAAGGGTACATCTATAGCAATCTAATCTTTGACAAACCCAAAGATTCCAACATTAGGGATAAAAATTCATTATTCGGAAAAAACTGTTGGGAAAACTGGAAATTAGTATGGCAGAAATTAGATATGGATCCACACTTAACACCATATACCAAGATAAGATCAAAATGGGTCCATGATTTAGGCATAAAGAGGGAGATAATAAATAGATTAGAGGAACAGAGGATAATCTACCTCTCAGACTTGTGGAGGAGGAAGGAATTTATGACCAGAGGAGAACTAGAGATCATTATTGATCACAAAATAGAAGATTTTGATTACATCAAACTAAAAAGTTTCTGTACAAATAATACTAATGCAAACAAGATTAGAAGGGAAGTAACAAATTGGGAAAATATTTTTAAAAACAAAGGTTCTGACAAAGGTCTCATTTCCAAAATATATAGAGAACTGACCCAAATTTATAAGAAACCGAACCATTCTCCAATTGATAAATGGTCAAAGGATATGAACAGACAATTCTCAGAGGAAGAAATTGAAACTATATCCACTCACATGAAAGAGTGTTCCAAATCACTACTGATCAGAGAAATGCAAATTAAGACCACTCTGAGATACCACTACACACCTGTCAGATTGGCTAAGATGACAGGAACAAATAATGACAAATGTTGGAGGGGATGTGGGGAAACTGGGACACTAATACATTGCTGGTGGAGTTGTGAAAGAATCCAGCCATTCTGGAGAGCAATCTGGAATTATGCCCAAAAAGTTATCAAACTGTGCATACCCTTTGACCCAGCAGCGCTACTACTGGGATTATATCCCAAAGAAATACTAAAGAGCGGAAAGAGACATATATGTGCCAAAATGTTTGTGGCAGCTCTTTTTGTTGTAGCTAGAAACTGGAGGATGAATGGATGTCCATCAGTTGGAGAATGGTTGGGTAAATTGTGGTATATGAAGGTTATGGAATATTATTGCTCGGTAAGAAATGACCAGCAGGAGGAATATAGAGAGGCCTGGAGAGACTTAAATCAACTGATGCTGAGTGAAATGAGCAGAACCAGAAGATCACTGTACACTTCAACAACAATGCTGGATGAGGATGTATTCTGATGGAAGTGGAAATCTTCAACATAAAGAAGATCCAACTCACTTCCAGTTGATCAATGATGGACAGAGGTAGCTGCACCCAGAGAAGAAACACTGGGAGGGGAATGAAAATTCTTAGCACTAATATCTGTCTGCCCAGGTTGCATGTACCTTCGGATTCTAATGTTTATTGTGCAACAAGAAAGTGATATTCGCACACATGTATTGTACCTAGACTATATTGTAACACATGTAAAATGTATGGTATTGCTTGTCGTCGGGGGGAGGGAATAGAGGGAGGGGGGGTAAATTGGAAAAATGAATACAAGGGATAATATTATAAAATATATATATATAATAATAAAAAAAAAAAAAAAAAGAAAAAAAAAAAAAAAAAAAAAAGATTTTTCTTTCTTGTGGATTATATTTTCTCTTAGTGGGTCTGCTTCTGCTATTCCTTCTTTCTTAACTACTCTGGTAGCTGATACCACATTGAAAGTTTTCCTGGATGTGCTCTTTTCAACAATGATTTGGGCCAATTCCAACAGACATGTTGAAGAGAGATATCTGCATTGAGAAAGAGGACTATGGGGACTAAATGTGGATCACAACATAGTATTTTTGGTGAAATCTAGGTAAGGGGTACCTAAATGAAATTAGGTTTAATTGAGGTCTAGTGGCAGGTTCAGGGTATAGGGAGTCAAATGGAGCTTCCCTTCAATCCCTTTGAATTTGGCACAAGTTAAATATAAGTCTAGTAGTGGCGCAAGAGTCCCCTGTAAAGGAACTTACAGACCCAAAAACCTAGATTGATAAAAGAGGTTTATTATGGGGTTTGGAAGTAAGGTTAAAAGGTGTTAGGCAAAGAGATGAAGATACCAGAGCCACAGTGGTTCCAGTAGGCAAAAATCCTTTGATGTGGCAGGCATATGGCTGGCATGTTTGGGACCTCTGCAAAGAGAGGACTTCAGCTTGGCTCTTTAATAATAGGGGGCTTTGGCTGCAAGCTGAAGGGGCTTGTGGATGGAGTCCCAGGTTGCCTCTGGGCTGTATTTCAGCCAGGGTTAGAATTTGAATTAAATTCAATGGATTTCTGGATTGAGCCAGATAACAAAGATGAAAACTGTTTGTGCTTAGGGTGGAGTCCCCTCCCTAAGGCAGAGTGCAAGGAGGTTTTCTCTTTTAAGAGTGTTGGGGTTTCCTCATCATTCCCCCCCTTAAGCAGTTAAAACTTAAATTCATTTAAAGGGGAAAAAAAAAAAAAAGAGTTGGGGCAGTGTCCTTTATTGAGGCAGAATTGAAGATTTTCTCCAGGGATCTTCAGAGTAGCAGGGTCCACTCTTCATTTTCGCTTCTTTTGTTGTTTGCTTGCTTTTTGTTTTCTTTCTCATTTTTTCCCTTTTTAATCTGATTTTTCTTGTGCAGCATGATAAATGTGGAAATCTATATAGAAGAATTATACATGTTTAACTTATATTGGATTGCTAATTTTCTAGGGGAGGGGTTAAGGAAAGAGAGGGAGAAAAATTTGGAACACAAAGTTTTGCAAGGGTGAATGTTGAAACCTATCTTTGCATATATTTTGATAAGAAAAAAGCATTCCTGAAAGGGAGAAAATTCTAGCAACTTTTTGAGATTTCATTAAAGAAAAGTCAAAAATAGAAGGTAGGGTATTTCTACTTTTACAATAATAGAGAAAGGGTATTACCCTTCCACAGACCCTTGGTAGCTCAGAGAATTATCCTTATACTTCAAAACTATCAGATAAAGAGGATTGTCTTTAAACTATCCAAAGTTTTGCTTTCATAATAAATTAAAATAGTCATAATTAACAATAAGAAGCAGGCAGAGGATTCTGACCCCACTCTGAAGTGGGGAAAAAAGATCAATTATAAAAGCAGCTAAGATACCACTCTTCCTCTTCCCCTTTCCCAGTCTCTCATTTATCTTGTGTTGTGCCTTTTGTCCTCCCATTCAGCTATGAATACTGAAAGGTCCCTTTACTCTAATAAGAGCGCTTCTTTCCTTCAGTAAGTTCCTCCCTGAAAGTATGTTTTGAAGAACTACTCCTAACTGACATCTTTTCCCAGTTCTACTTCAGTCTTAATATTCCCACAGCTATGATCTGATACTTTCTCCCTTCCTTCAGCCTCTCTTTCAGCTCTCTTTTCTATGTCTCAAGGTCATCTCCAAGGCTGATCTTACCATGGAACCTATACAAAAATTGACCATATATTGGGACATAAAGATCTCAAAATTAAATGCAGGAAGGCAGAAATAGTAAATGCCTTCTTCTCAGATCACAATGCAATAAAAACTACATTCAACAAGAAGTTAGGGATAAATAGACCAAAAAGTAATTGGAAATTAAATAATCTCATCTTAAAGAATGACTGGGTGAAACAGCAAATGATAGAAACAATTAATAATTTCATGCAAGATAATGACAACGATGAGACATCATACCAAAATTTGTGGGATGCAGCTAAAGCAGTAATAAGGGGAAATTTTATATCTTTAGAGGCTTACTTGAATAAAATAGAGAAAGAGAAGATCAATGAATTGGGCCTGCACCTTAAAAAGCTAGAAAAAGACTAAATTAAAAATCCCCAACCAAATATTAAACTTGAAATTCTAAAATTAAAAGGAGAAATCAATAATATTGAAAGTTAAAAAAAAAACTATTGAATTAATAAATAAAACCAAGAGTTGGTTTTATGAAAAAGCCAATAAAATAGATAAACCTTTGGTAAATCTTATCAGAAAAAGGAAAGAGGAAAATCAAATTGTTAGTCTTAAAAATGAAAAAGGCGATCTTTCCACCAATTAAGAGGAAATTAGAGAAATAATAAGGAGTTACTTTGCCCAACTTTATGCCAATAAATTTGATAACTTAAGTGAAATGGATGACTACCTCCAAAATAATAGGCTTCCTAGATTAACAGAGGAGGAAGTAAATTGCTTAAATATTCCAATTTCAGAAAAATAAATAGAACAAGCTATTAATCAACTCCCCAAGAAAAAAATCCCTAGGACCAGATGAATTTACATGTAAATTCTACCAAACATTTAAAGAACAATTAGCCCCAATGTTATATAAACTATTTGGAAAAAAAGGGAATGAAGGAGTCCTACCAAACTCCTTTTATGACACAAACATGGTACTGATATCTAAACCAGGTAGGTTGAAAACTGAGAAAGAAAACTATAGACCAATCTCCTTAATGAATATTGATGCTAAATCTTAAAGACTTCAGAAAATCATCCCCAGGATCCTACTATGATCAAGTAGGATTTATACCAGGAATGCAGGGCTGGTGTAATATTAGGAAAATTATTAGTATAATTGACCATAATAATAATCAAATTAACAAAAACCATATGATCATCTCAATAGATGCAGAAAAAGCATTTGATAAAATACAACATGCATTGCTACTAAAAACACTTAAGAGTATAGGAATAAATAGACTATTCCTTAAAATAGTCAGGAACATATATTTAAAACCATCAGTAAGCATCATATGTAATGGGGATAAACTGGAATCTTTCCCAGTAAGATCAGGAGTGAAACAAGGTTTCCCACTATCACCATTACTTTAAATATTGTATTAGAAATGCTAGCCTTGGCAATAAGAGTCGAGAAAGAGATTAAAGGAATAAGAGTTGGTAATGAGGAAATCAAACCATCATTCTTTGCAGAGGATATGATGGTATACTTAGAGAACCCCAGAGATTCTAATAAAAAGTTATTAGAAAGAATTCACAACTTTAGCAAAGTTGCTGGATACAAAATAAATCCACATAAATCCTCAGCATTTTTATGCATCACCAACAAAATGCAACAGCAAGAGATACAAAGAGAAATTCCATTCAAAACAACTGTCGAGAATATAAAACATTTGGGAATCCATCTACCAAAGAAAAGCCAGGAATTATATGAGCAAAATTACAAAACATTTGCCAAATTTAAATAATTGGAAAGACATTAAGTGGTCTTGGATAGGCCGAGTGAATATAATAAAGACAATACTCCCCAAACTAATCTATTGATTTAGTGCTATACCAATCAGACTCCCAAGTAACTATTTTAATGACCTAGAAAAAATAACAAAAAAATTCATATGGAAGAAAAAAGGTCGAGAATTTCAAGGGAATTAATGAAAAAAAAAATCAGGTGAAGGTGGCTTCGCTGTACTTGATCTAAAGTAATATTATAAAGCAGCAGTCACCAAAACCATTTGGTATTGGCTAAGAAATAGACTAGTTGATCAGTGGAACAGGTTAGGTTCATAGGACAAAATAGTGTACAACTATAGCAATCTAGTGTTTGACAAACCCAAAGATACCGACTTTTGGGATAAGAATTCAATATTTGAAAAAAAAAAAAACTGTTGGGAAAACTGGAAATTAGTATGGCAGAAATTAGATATGGACCCACATTTAATATCATATACCAAGATAAGATCAAGATGGGTCCATTATTTGGGCATAAAGAATGAGATCATAAATAGATTAGAGGAACATAGGATAGGCTACCTCTCAGACCTGTGGAGGAGGAAGGAATTTATGACCAAGGGAGAACTAGAGATCATTATTGATCACAAAATAGAAGATTTTGATTACATTAAATTAAAAAGCTTTTGTACAAACAAAACTAATGCAAACAAGATTAGAAGGGAAGTAACAAATTGGGAAAATATTTTTACAGTTAAAGGTTCTGATAAAGCCCTCATTTCCAAGATATATAGAGAACTGACTCTAATTTATAAAAAAATCAAACCATCCTCCAATTGATAAATGGTCAAAGGATATGAACAGACAATTTTCAGATGATGTAGTTGAAACTATATCCACTCGTATGAAAGAGTGTTCCAAATCTCTACTGATCAGAGAAATGCAAATTAAGACAACTCTGAGATACCACTACACACCAGTCAGATTGGCCAAGATGACAGGAAAAAAGAATGATGAATGTTGGTGGGGATTTTGGAAAACTGGGAAACTGACACATTGGTGGTGGAGTTGTGAAAGAATCCAGCCATTCTGGAGAACAATTTGGAACTATGCCCAAAAAGTTATCAAACTGTTCATACCCTTTGATCCAGCAGTGCTACTACTGGGCTTATATCCCAAGGAAATACTAAAGAAGGGAAAGGGACTTGTATGTGCCAAAATGTTTGTGGCAGCTCTTTTTGTAGTGGCTAGAAACTGGAAGATGAATGGATGTCCATCAATTGGAGAATGGTTGGGTAAATTATGGTATATGAAGGTGATGGAATATTATTGCTCTATAAGAAATGACCAGGAGACTGAATACAGAGAGGCTTGGAGAGACTTACATGAACTGATGCTGAGTGAAAGGAGCAGAACCAGGAGATCACTATACACTTCAACAATGATATTGTATGAAGATATGTTCTGATTGAAGTGGATATCTTCAACATAAAGACCTAATTACTTCCAGTTGATCAATGATGGACAGAAATAGCTACACCCAGAGAAGAAACACTGGGAATTGAGTGTAAAATGTTTGCACTATTGTCTTTCTACCCAGGTTACTTATACCTTCGGAATCTAATTCTTACCGTACAACAAGAAATTTGGTCTTACACACATATATTGTATCTAGGGTATACTCTAACACATTTAACACGTATGGGATTGCCTGTCATCTAGGGGAGGGAATAGAGGGAGAGAGGGGAAAATTTGGAAAAGTGAATACAAGGGATAATGTTTTTTAAAAAAATTACCCATTCATATGTATTGTCAAAAAAATTTATAATTATAAAATTAATAAAAAAAAGAATATACATTCTATCTTTTCAAGTCAAGTTAATAAGCCTTTATTAAGTGAGACTTTGTGCTAAGGGATGGGGATAAAAATGCAAACAGTTTTGGGTTCTTCCTCAAAATGGGATTCTAGGAACAATTTCCAAGTAATGGGAGAGAAGCTCTGTAGAATCAGCATAGTGGTCAAGTCTAATGAATGATGGCACTACATGAAGTCATCCCTAAACACTCCACGCCATACTCCATGCCACAGTTTTTCACTCCTTGGACATTTTCAAAGCCTTTATTCCATGTCCCATTCATTTGAGTCTTTATTGTGGTTGTTTAATCCTGATCACCTCTTCATGAGCCCGTTGGAGTTTTTCTAAGCAAAGATATTTGTGTGGTTTATTTTATTTTACAAATGAGAAAACTGAGACAGAGTTTAGTGACAGAGTTTGTCCAGGGGCTAACAGCTAATAAGGGAGGATGCTATTAAGCAAAATTATACTTTAATATTGTAATTTTTTGAGATGGTCCATTTTCCTTTTCTATAACATGGTGGGAATTTGGCAAAAATCCTCTGACTTTCTTTTCATCTTTGAATTATGAGGCTGGACATAATGGTCTAGCTATTATATTACCATTATGTCTAAAAGACCATCACAGAAGACTTTGTTGTGCATTTTACAAAATATGATCAGTAAGGAGGACAAGAAAATAAAGTAACCAAAAGTATCCTTGCTCTTTCCTTATGATAACCCAGTTTGAAAATATTATTTCCAGAATAATGGGGAAAGGAACAAAAGGAATTAGGAATTTACATTCCTCATTCTTTGGATAAGAAAAGGTAAAATCTCTCAATTTTTTTTTTCATAAATCAGGGATTTTTATTGTGTTCTAGAGGTCTTTAATAATCTGCTGAAACCCATGGTCCCCTTAAGTATATGAAAGAAAATCCATGGAATTATGAAAGAAATCAATTTATAAAACACAGTTGTCAAAAATAAACAAACCCACAGAGACCAGGTTAAGAATCCACCATGGAGAAATATAATATAATATAATATAATATAATATAATATAATATAATATAATATAATATAATATAATATAATATAATATAATATAATACAATATATATATATATATATATATATATATATATATATACACAAACATACACATATGAAGTGTTTCCTCTTGAAACATAGGTATATAATGGACCTGATTTTCCCCAATGTGAAGAGGAAATAAGACTAAGCCATTTTAATGTCACCTAGGCATGGGCTCTTTCTATGGCTTTAATTATAAGAATGCTGAATCTCTCTCTCTCTACATGTGCATGTGCATGTAGTGCTGTCAGCACTACATGGGTCATCTCCAGGAGCCACATGGTACCCCTAGTGGTAAATAGAGACAGGCCATTATCAGAAGCAGAACCAGAAACTGCCTCCAAGCTGCTAACCTGCTGCTTCTCAGCAGTCATTACTGAGATTTCCAATGTCTAAATAACTTCCCTGTTTTTAACTGAAACAAAAAGTCAACAACCAGATGGGCATTTGCTCAACTGATTTTGCTATTTATATTGTGAAATAGCTGTTGAGAAACACAAATTCCACCAAAAAAGCACATGACTAATTAGGCAAAGTCAATCTATTCAGTTTCACAAAGAAGTGCTCCTTCTCCATTCAGCTTCCTATCCTGAATTACAGTAGTTAGTAGGTCTAATGAGGAAAAACCTCAGTAATTCTATTCTTGAATCATCAGAATCCCCTTCTTCATTACAATGTTCTACCCATGATGACTTTGAGAAACCGGTGATAGTATTTTTTTTTCTCAATACTGAGCTTTTGTTGGGATGTTAGTTCTGAATACAGAGTTAATTCACTCACTTTAGAAAAAAAAAATTTTTCTGGAATTATGCCCAAAAAGTTATCAAACTGTGCATACCCTTTGACCCAGCAGCGCTACTACTGGGCTTATATCCCAAAGAAATACTAAAGAGCGGAAAGAGACATATATGTGCCAAAATGTTTGTGGCAGCTCTTTTTGTAGTAGCTAGAAATTGGAAGATGAATGGATGTCCATCAGTTGGAGAATGGTTGGGTAAATTATGGTATATGAAGGTTATGGAATATTATTGCTCTGTAAGAAATGACCAGCAGGAGGAATACAGAGAAGCCTGGAGAGACTTAAATCAACTGATGCTGAGTGAAATGAGCAGAACCAGAAGATCACTATACACTTCAGCAACAATACTGTATGAGGATGTACTCTGATGGAAGTGGAAATCTTCAACATAAAGAAAAACCAACTCACTTCCAGTTGATCAATGATGGACAGAGGTAGCTACACCCAGAGAAGAAACACTGGGAAGGGAATGTAAATTGTTAGCACTAATATCTGTCTGCCCAGGTTACATGTACCTTCGGAATCTAAAGTTTATTGTGCAACAAGAAAATGATATTCACACACATGTATTGTATCTAGACTATATTGTAACACATGTAAAATGTATGGGATTGCCTGTCATCAGGGGGAGGGAATAGAGGGAGGGGGGGATAATTTGGAAAAATGAATACAAGGGATAATATTATAAAAAATATATATATATAATAAAAAATTATTAATAAAAAAGTAATACTAAAAATTAAAAAAAGAAAAAAAATGTTTTAATCTGAACTTTTAAAATAGCAAATAAAATGGACATTTCCTTATATACATAGGTGTATATATGTAATAGAATAGAAAAAAAAAGGATTGTGCATGAAACTGCAGTATGTACAGCTTGCTTTTTAAAAAAATCTATAACAAATTTGACCTCTAAATTTCAAAATTATTGTTATTGTATCTACTTTTTTCTGGCCTTTCTTCTATCCTCTTCTCTGCATTAAAAATTGCCTGAAAAATTTTTCCTCCCTCCCTCTCATTCATCTATCCTTCCTTCCCTCTTCTTCTTTCTTGTTCTTCTTGTTCTTCTTCTTGTTCTTCCTTTTCCTCCTCCTCCTCTTCCTCCTTCTCCTCCTCCTGACCTCCTCCTCCTCCTTCTTCTCCTCCTCCTCTTCTTCCTCCTCCTCCTTTTTTTGTTTGCTTTTGTTTGATTCTTGAAGTCCCATTGAGTCATTCACTTTTCGTTCATTCAATTCTAATTTTTAGTGAATTATTTTCTTCAATTAGCTTTTTTATCTCATTTTTTATCTCATTTTTATCAAGTTCTCTACTTGATTTGAGGATAAGGAAGAAAGTGTAAAGTTGTTATAAAATGAATCTCCTCCCTGTAGCTCCTCAGTAGTTTTGCTAAATGGAGTTACTGAGATAGTTTAAAGGAATATCAGATTAATGACCAAAGAATATAATAGGAATAAGACATTTAGACCAAAACAATAACTCAAATAAAAATTGAAAGGGAACCTGAGAAACAGCAGAAGTTTAAAAGGTAATTAAAGGTATATAGAGGAATCTAGGGGGTTCCATGGTTAAAGTGCCAGGCCTCAAGACAGGAAAACTCTTCCTAAATTTAAATCTGAAAACAGATGTTTACTAATTATATGTCATTTAATCTTGCTTGCCCCAGTTTCCTCATCTGCAAAATGAGCTGGAGGAAAAAAATGCCAAATCACTCTCATACTTTTGTCAAGAAAACCTCAAATGGTATCATGAAATGTAGGACACAACTAAAAAGACTGAACAACTACAATAAATGTCTCTAGCAAACTTGAATTTTTTTGTTCTTGGCTAGGATTTGCATAAGAAATTTAAAGGTGGTCTTACCACTCTCAAAGGAAAGAAATTCCCATGGAAGGGAAAAAGTATGGTAACTGAAAGATAATAGTAGAAAAGAAATGCTGCAGAAGCCCAAAAGGAAACAAAAGCAACTATAATCAAGAATAGCAACAGCAGTAGAAATGCCAAAAGAGAGCACACAAAAAAAAGGAGAGAGAGAGAAAAATAGAAGAATCTAATAATGTAAAAAGCATCCTCCTTGATGGGTATCAGAAATATCAGTGGTTGAAAGGCATAATTTAATTCATTATTCCTTTCAATGTCATGTGTTTTTTTTAACCATATGCTACTTATACTACTACCTAGGATAAATGATTAACTGGATGGATTTACAAAAGATCTCTTTTTTTCCCTCCACTTTAATTGAAACGTTCAAATTTTAGATAGAATACTTGAACCTTGAGTCAGAAACTTATGTTTGTTTCAAATACATACTAATTTCTTCACATATAAAAATGAAAATAATAAGTATTGTTATGAAGATCAAAATAGATAATATAAAGCTCTTTTCAAACTTTAAAGAATTATGTAAATATGAGCTATTGTTTTTAAAACTAATAAAATTTCTTTTGTTTTTAACAAACATGTCTTATACTTGATTAGTAAAAGAGACACATCAGTGGGGACTTCTGAGCAATAATACTGACTCATACTAACAACATACATTAAGTCTGAGTAAGAAAGCATTGAGGAGCAACTATATGTAATGGTGGAAGGCACAGGAGTTACAGTTGTAAATCTGTTATTCTACATATTCCAATTGTATATTTGTTCTCTGTAGTGTTCTCTGGTTCGGTTTTCTTGGAGTCTCCAGGAGCAGCCTTTGTTTCAGTTCAATAATCTCCGCAAGAGTAGCCAGGGGTCAAAGTCCAAATCCTTTATTATTTCTTTCAAAGTCTTGTTTACTTTCCTGGGGCTGGTCAGCTTTCTTAGAGTTCTTTTGGAGTCTTGGTTTCAGTGGAGAAACTAAGCCTGCCACTAAGGTGGTGTGAGATGGGATGAATGAATCTAAGTCCAAGGGCTTATGCTTCAGCCTCCAGTCCACTGGTCTTCTCTAGTTCTCTCTCAATGAACCTGGTTGAGGCTCCCAGTTTACATGCTCTACACTGAGTATAAACCAATCATTATACCACTAGGAAACCATTATTTGTTGTAAGATTAAATCAATCATACTAAACTTAGAGAACTATTAAGCACCATGCTAAACTAGATAACCATTGTCTCATCAGCTCCACTTAGTACCTTGTGACCATCCTTATTTCAAGTTCAGATTTCTGGCCCATAATATCAGTCCACTTGCATTATACTAAACTTGTAGAGAAGGTTTTTCATTCAATTAGGATTATGTTTTGAAACATTTTCTTAACAATTCAAGACATGTAATTCTTAAATGCCTCTAATTATTGCTGTTTTGGCCAAATGTGAATATAGTCATATAACACTATTACAGTTTTTCTTTCATCCTAAAGTACACATAATCTCAAAGGTCTACTTTTTTTTCTTAAAATAACTGATTCAAGCAGAATTCCCCAACTTTTCTGTGATTAAAAAATATATTATTCATCATTTATCAATAGTCTTGAGATCACTATGAGATGGAATCAGCTCAAATTGAAATACTGAAACTTAAATTTTCAGCATGAGTTGAAATCTAGAAACATCTAGAAATCAGAAAATACTACAAATCAAAGATTGATTTATTATTTTGTTACTTATCTAGATTTAAATAATGGAGAAAGTATGAATAATGAAGATTAAATTTAAAAATCTGTTGTGCACTTTTTATTTTTGAGATAGAGAGAGCTAGTTATTGAACATTAGCCAGAACAACCTTGAATGGAGGAAGCAAGAGGGAAACAACAAAGATATCCATAGTAAATACCCTGAGTAAAGTAAGAAAGGAGTCACTAACTCCTGTTGCACTGGGAAAAACTTAAAGGGCATGTGAGGGATTGGAAATTTAGAGAGAGCAATGGTTTTAGAAGTCTAGGAAGTAAGTTTTTGAGATTGAACTATTGATTTTTGTTCCTTTTGTGTGGGAAAAGGGTGAAGAACTTACAGCACATATTGATCAGAGACTGTTTACTAAAGTAGACCAAGACTGTTAGGCCTCAGTTTCCGCTTCTCCAGAATCAAGTGATTCTAGATAAGGCCTAAACAACATTCCATTGTCACAACATATAGAAGGCGGGATTTTGGAGGTTCTTTGTTTGAAATGTATAAAAGCTGTAAGTATTTTCAAGGCTCTGGCCTTATCCTGCTATGAAATTTGGCTTACAGACCAGGATGGGGTCCGCTTCTCAAGATTCTAATAAATAATTCTGCTTTATATGAGTGATCTCTGAGTAGTCAATTTAGCTAGGTCTTCTTGTCCCAAACACTTTGACTTATGGTAGAAATTAAGGTCATAAGTTTTAAAACTGGAAAACATGTTATTCCAACTAAAGAGAAGGCATGTTTCCCTCTTGCTTAATCATCATCTTTTGTTTTGAGTGTCATTGTATCATAGTTCATAAAAATGTTAGTGAACATATTGTCTTCAAAGCATTATTGATAGTTTTCCAAGGATTATAGTACTATCTTTATGTCAAAGGACTCTTTCTAGAAATGGGGATATTGAGGGCCTGTAAAACAGCTGAGACTTCAGAAATAGGCCATTTCTAGAACAGAATTATGACCCTCATATGAAATTAAAATCACTGCCCCAGTAAGAAATGGCCTTTATGAAAATAAGTACAAATGCTTACTAAAGAATCTCAAGCCTGATGGAACTTTTAATTAAGTTTCTTAAAAGCCTAAGCTCATTTCTCTGCACTTCTGCTGACTATTTGACAACAATGGAATCCACAGAGTGTTCCCAAATTCACCTCGACTTTACTTGGAATCCTAATTATAATTTCAGTTTTTCAAATGTATTTTGGCTCATTCCATGGGCTTTTCTAAAAATGATTTCCTTGAATATCATAAAAATCTACTCTTTTTTTTTTTTTTTTTTGATTCTCACTACAGAAACTTGCTGAGTTCGATCCATTAAGATAGTTACATTATTTCCCCCAGATAACTGGCAGAAGTTCATATTGTGAAACCAAATTAAACAAAATGAATTCCCTAAACCAATTAAACTCCAATATGCTCTCATTTCTTATCCTTCCTCAAAAAGATGATAAAATAAACCATAGAAAAATGACTCAGCTACATATATATATATAATTTTAAATCAGGCTTTTTTTTTTCATCTAATTAATGAAAAGCTAAATCTTGCAAAAAGTTTTTTTTTTTTTTTTTTTTTAATCAAACCTTGAAATACCCAAGCAACCTTTCCTATGCCATTTGAACTGGAAAAAAAAAAAAAAAAAAGCAATAAAATTCCACAAAGGAATTTTGTAAACGTGGCCTTGACTGTTTTTTGAAGGAGAGAGATGATTAATGATTGAGCCTTGTGTATTTCATATGCATATATGTATATGTGCTTTTAACCTGTCCAGGACATTTTGACTATGAGATTCTTCCTTTTGAAACATGAATCTAGAAAGCCTTTCTCAAAGTTATTGAGTTACTCTTATTTTTTCACTAACTTGAACTTAAAGATTTGTTTTCATTGCTGCTCTTATATGTAAAGAATAAAAAGAGGAAGGGATTGAGGCAGAGAGGAGTCAAAATTGTATATTTCCCTATGAATATTAGGTTTAAGCTTCTAATCATGTTTTCATTGACTGCAAAATTCACTTGACTGCACAAAATATATTCAGGATTGATAGTCCCTAAATTTAACAGCTATTGGATTTATATGAGGGAGTCTTTCTAGCTGCTTGAACTGACTGACACCAGTGTATAATGCTTGAATTTAATTTTTGATGTTTCTTGGGAGATAGATTGTTCTTCAGGCTTTTTTTTTTTTTTTTTTTTTTTTTTTTTTTTTTTTTTGTATTTATTGTCTTCCAAAGGACAACTCTGTTATCACTACATAATAAATAGCCAGTATAAGTATATATGATTTTTTAAAATGTTATACAGCCATATTGATAAACAGATCTTAATTATTTTCAGCTGCCTGGGAGCATATGGATAATTACTATTTTCCCCTTATGTTTTCCTATTTATGTGATATGATTCATGCACATAGAGAAATGGAATGGATTTGGACTTTCAAAAGGAGGGGAAGAATCAGAAAATATTGATTGATGCATAATCAAGTGCTTACTGTTTTCTTGTAATAGTTTTTATTTACCAGATATATGCATGGGTAATTTTACAACATTGACAATTGCCAAACGTTTTGTTCTAATTTTTCCCCTCCTTCCTCCCCCTATATATGGCAGGTTGAACAATACATGTTAAATATGTTAAAGTGTAAATTAAATACACTATATGTATACATGTCCAGACAGTTGTTTTGCTGTACAAAAAGAATCAGACTTTGAAATAGTATACAATTAGCCTGTGAAGGAAATCTAAAATGCAGGCAGACAAAATTAGAGGGATTGGGAATTCTATGTAGTGGTTCCTAATCATCTCCTAGAGTTATTTTCCTGGGTGTAGGTGGTTCAGTTCATTACTGCTCTATTGGAACTAATTTGGTTCATCTCATTGTTGAAAATGGTCACATCCATCAGAATTGATCATCATATAGTATGGTTGTTAAAGTATACAACTGTTAGGTTCCTTACTAGGTGGTAAGTCAGTACTTAACAATTCTCTAGCTCAGAATTCATGCCTTTAGTTCACACCTTTAAAAGGAGTTTACCAACTTTAACTTCTGAAAGGAGTTTACCCCTTTAAAGGAGTTTACACCTTTGAGGAGTTACCTCATTGGCCCCTTAAGGAGTTCCCACAAGCCCTGAGAGTACCCACAAGCCCATTCTCTGGGAGGATTTAAGGAGCCAGGATTCAGGAAGAAGGGGATTCGAGATTCTACTGTGGTGCTGACTGGGGACACTTGGACAAGAGCAGATTCACAAGTCTAAAGGAAAAGGTCATTCATGGACTTCCGGAAGATTCACATCTAGGATTGAATTTTGGGAAACTCACAATCCCACACTCTTGGAGGCAGAGTCAAGGTTTCATTCCCACATCTAACTTGGTTCTGGCTGGAGGCTTTGGATTCAGAGGGAGCTAGAGACTGGAGCTGGCTGGATACATTCTGACAGGAAAAGATTCAAGACTTTGAAGGACACAATAGAGGATACTTTAACTCCTAGCTGCGTTTTGGGGATTACCGGTACTGGAACTAAAGCCAAGGCTGCCTCCCCAGAAGCTCCCAAGAAACCCTGCCCCCAAGAAAATGACTACAATCTAGAGACAACAGAACTTTACATCCAACAATCTCCTGGTCCTGCTCTCATTTCACTCAGCAAAAGTTCATGTAAGTCCCTCCAGGCCTTTCTGAAATCATCCTGTCGGTCATTTCTTACAGAACAATAATATTCCATAATATTCATATACCACAATTTATTCAGCCAATCTCCAATAGATGGGCATCCACTCAGTTTCCAGTTTCTGGCCACCACAAAGAGGGCTGCCACAAACATTCTTGTACCTACAGGTCCCTTTCCCTTTTTTAAGATCTCTTTTGGGTCAAAGGGTATGCACAGTTTGGTAACTTTTTGAGCATAGTTCCAAATTGCTCTCCAGAATGGCTGGATGTATTCACAATTCCACTAACAATTTATCAATGTCCCTAGGGCAGTTTTTCTTGAAGAATGCTATCCAGATTTTTTTTTTTAATTTTTATTTTTTAACTATGGCCTTCAGATAGGCCAATAATTTTTAAATTGACTCTTCTGGATCTATTTTCCAGGTTGGCTGTTTTGCCAATGAGGTATTTCACAGTTTCTTCCATTTTTAAATTCTTTTTGTTTGTTTGACTGATTCTTAATGTCACATAGAATCATTAGCTTCCATTTGCCCCATTCTAGTTTTTAATGTGTGATTTTTTTCAGTTAGCTTTTATATCTCTTTTTCCACTTGGTTAAATCTACTTTTGAACATGTTGTTTTATTTAGTGTGTTGCTTTGTTTTTTGGGTTTGGTTTTTTTTTTTTTTTTTTTTTTGGTCAATTACATTTTTTAAGGAATTGCTTTCTTTTTCTAAACTATTGAGTCTCTCTTATATACCTCTCGTTTCTTTCCTCATTTTTTTTCTTTTACTTCTCTCATTTATCTGAGCACATCCAAGAAGCCTCTTTGGGCTTGAGACCAATTCATATCACTCTTTGAGATTTCCTCTATGGATATTTTATTTTCATCTGAATTAATATTTTGCTTTGCCCTGTCACCCTAGTTGCTTAAGGTTCTTTTCTGTTTCTTGCTTATTTTCTTTCCTTTTCTTTTGGTATTGCCTCTTTTTTTGATTTTTATGGTTGAACTCTGTTCCTGGTATAAAGGAGGTGCTGTTCCAAGCTTCCTAAGCAGCTTGGGGTCTTGGCTTTGAGCATAGAGGCCCCTTGGTTTGCAGAAGGTAGCTATGACTGTATCCTAGAATTTGCCTTTTGAGCTGGGACTGGGAGTTGCCCCAGTGGTCTGCTCCTCTACTAAGCCAGGACCAAGTGTTTCAGATGCTGATTTATTGTGATTACAACCCTCTCCCTGGGTTTTCCAGAGTCTGACCGAGCTGAGCTGAACACCCTTTTGAACCCAGTGAGACTGACCTTTCTTGAAGTTTTTTCAATCTATCTTGAACTAGAGAGTGATTTCATTCCCTCAGATTCTGTCCAGAGACTTGTTTTCCATGTGTTTTGAGGGAAACTGGGAAAGCTTGAGTAGCTTCCTGGCTTCATTCTGCCATTTTGAATCACTAGTGTTATACCATACTAGATTGAAACAGGAGAGAAACTAGAGATTAAAAAGAATGACTATTATGGTAAATAACATAATTAAAATAAAAAGAAACAAAGAATAATTTAAACAGGTGCAGGCAATAGGCTGAAGTAAACAAAATTAACTTTAAATAGGGAAAAACTGAAGTTCTGAATATAGGCTTAAAAAAGTCAACTGCACAATTACTAGATAAGATGAAAAAAGCCAGGAAACAATTCATGTAAAAAAATTCTTGTGTATTTTAGTTAGAATAAAAACTCAATTTAACACAGCTAGGTTGTATAGTGGATAGAGAGACAGGTCTGAAGTCAGAAGGACCTGAGTTCAAAGGTAGCCTCAGATATTTAGTAGCTAGTGACCTTATTTATGTCACTTAATTATGTTTGTCTCAGTTTCCTTAATTGCAAAATTAGCTGGAAAAGGAAATGGAAAGCACTTCCATATTTTTTGCCAAGAAACTCCAAATGGGATCATAAACAGCTGAATACAACTAATGGATATAATCTCAACAAAAATTCAATATAACTCAGTTATATAGTATAGCTGTGAAAAAACTGAACCAGTCTTAAATGGAATAAATGAAATCTAATAAATAGGAGCAATATTCACTAATTTCTTTGTTGGTCAATTAACAACTGGGATCCTATGGTCAGTTCTGTTTGCCACATTTTAAGAGCAATGCTGTCAAATCAGAAAGTGACCAAGGAAGGGCAGCCATTATGGTAAGAGGTATGCTAAATCATAAATTCATAGATTTAGATTTGAGATATACCTTAGAGATGATCTAGTCCAATTCCCTCCTTTTAAAGATTAATACAATGAATGTCATGTAGTTCACAAAAAGGTCACATAGAAAATATGAAGCTTAGCTGGAATTGGAAGCTTTTTGTTGTTCAAAAATTTCAGTTATGTCCAAATCTTCATAGCCCCAGTTAGGGTTTTTTGCAAAAGGATACTGAAGTGCTTTGACATTTTCGTCTCCAGATCATTTCCCTGGGGCAATGGGTTAAGTGATTTGCCTAGGACCAAGCAGGTAAATGTCTGAGGCCAGATTTGAATTCATGAAGATGAGTCTTCTTGACTGCTGGACCATCACTTTAACCTCAATGATTACAAATTGTCTTCAATTATTACAAATTTTCCACAAACAACACTTCCACAGTTATTGCCGACTGAGTAATCATCCTTTATATGAGACACATAAAAATGACAAAAATGCATATTTGGCAACAACACATATTAAAAACAATGATAGCCAAAAGAGAAATGCTCTGTTGGTCTCTCAGTCATCCTGTTTCATTCATTTCCAATCTTAAAGCATCTTTAAAGAAAAAAATAAACACACACACATACATAAAAAAAAAAAAAAAAAAAAAAAAAAAAGCAGAGTCAGAATCAAGTAATGAGTCAAGTGATCATTGTGAGACAATTTTACATAACAATTGCTCTGAAGATGAATTGGGTTGGCTCATGGAGAAGTTATTTTCATTTCTCTAGATGGGTTCAAGCAAATCTGCATCAGTATATTTTAGGGATGCTTACCATTGCTTTTTCCACTAAATGACATTGGGAAAAATCCAGCCATTTAATGGACATGTAACGTTGGATAAGTCATTTACAATCACAGACCCTCTTGCTTGACTTGACTCTAGAGATCATTTAATCCAATCTATAATTTGATCAATAGAAACCTTGAGAAAACAAGGAATTGGGGGGGAGGGGAGTAAAAAGGCACAGGTGGATTCAGCCAGTCAGAAAGAGTCTTGTGGTTTTGAGAAAACCAAAAAATTAAAATAATAGCCCATCCAGCCCAAATTAGTTGAGGTCAATGACCTGATTTGGCAAAATCACTATTGTGCCTGCTTAATAGGCTAGAATATTAAACAATACAATAGGAGGAATTTTTTATCCATTTTTTGAACATGGGATATATGACAAGTGAGGGGGAATATGCTTATACATATTTAGGGGAAACATATCAAGTATATCAGAAAGATTGTAATCCAGAAGGTAATGGACCAATCCAGTCTCTCAAAGGAGAGACTGTGTCAAACTAGCAAATATAAAGCTCCTCCCACTTCTGTACTAAGGGATCCCTCTTCCCAAAAAAGGAGTAGGGCCTATTTCTGGCCAGAAACATTAAGATGATTCTTTAAGATTCTTCTTTAATACATGTTCCTTGATATCTGATTTTCAATGTCGAATGTATTTCTAACACAACTGTTTTGTTTGCCTAGTAATAACATTTAAAAATAATTGAGACTAATATAAAACTAAAACTTACTTTTAGAGTAGCAAGATATACACAATTGGAAATAAAATCATTTCATTTAATAGTATTTTATTTTTTCAAATACATGCAAAATTAGTTTTCAACATTCACCTTTGAAAAAAACTTGTATCCCAAATTTCTCTTTGTGTTCCTCCCTTTCCCTTCTCCAAGACAGTAAGCAATCTGATATAGGTTAAACATGTGTGAATTTTTTAAACATATTTCTGAATTCATCATGCTGAGCAAGAAACATCAGATCAAAAGGGGAAAAAATATGAAAAAGAAAAAAGCAACAACAACAACAAACCAAGAAACTACAACAAAAAAGATGTAAATACTTGCTTTAATCCACATTCAATCTCCATAGTTATCTCTCTGGATGCAGATGGTACCTTCCATCACAAGTCTACCCAATCATTTTCTTCTACCAGACTTCTAGTGGGTTGAAAGGGAGTCCCTATCTAATTCTCAGGTGATACATTGATTTCATAAAATGCTCACCCATACTGATTTTGATGAGATATTTTATTTGTCATGCTTATAAAATATTAGAAACATTTGTGACAACTTTATAATCAGTTTCCATATACTGTCATTTTCCATACTGGACATTGCTGTTTGATGCTTGATATAGAGGAATCATAGAGAAGCTAGTTGACACAATTTTTATGGCACCGGCCTAGTGTCAGGAAGAATTGCACTTAAATGCAGCTTCAGAGTCTTACTAATAATAGTCTTCAGTGACTTGCTTCACACTTTTTATATGATGATAATAGTACCTACCTCCCAGGGTTGTTGTGAGAAACAAATGAGACACTATTGTAAAGCACTTGGCATGATGTCTCACAAATTTTGTTGTTGATCAGTCATACCTGGCTCAGTTGCCTAATTTGGAGTTTGCTTGGCAAAGATCCTAGAGCAGTTGTCTATTCTTTCTCCAGATCATTTTACAGGAAACTAAGGCAAACAGAGTTAAGTGACTTTCTTAGAGTCAGGCAACTAATACATGTCAGATTTTTAACTGAGATCTTTGTGATTCCAATCCCACTGTGCCATATCTATTCATCTACAACAGAACATCATATATGTTAGCTATTATTATAGATGGCGATCTTTCATTTGGTACTATCTCTTAGTCTGCATCACTGTATTTGAACCCTTTTTTAAAATTCATATTGAACCAACTTCTGAGTTCCCTTGCAAACTATTCTTGATTATCCTTGGGATCTTAACATTGCAAAAATGTGTTTTCATACCTTTTCATATGTATTTTTGGTTCATCAAAATGTGACTCCTATGTCCTAAATCACACTCCATATCTCTTAGGGGACAAAGGAGATCAGAATTCTTCTTTCTCCATAAAATAATTTTGTGTGTGTGTGTGTAAGTTTTTGTATTTTTTTATTTTTTGTGTAAGTTTTAGGAAGTTGGAGAATAGATTAGTCTCATGGGGAAAATAAAAATTTATTACTGAAAGAAATGAGAAACAAAAAGTCAAAAGTGCCATTCTGTCCAATTACCTTCTATCTTACTAAATGAAGTTCCCAAGGTGATTCTTGTGGATCTGAATGGTAACAAATGACTTGGGTTTATTATATGTTACTTGGTATTTTGGAGAGCTATTTGGAGATGTGCATCTAAAATGTAGAAGAAGTCAACAAAGAATATTTTCCTCATGATCCATAGGGCAGAGAGAAGTTAAATGGAATTGATACACCAATTAACAGATAATAGCACCTCAAAAGAGCAACACATGTATATAACCAAAAAACAAACAAACAAACAAACAAAAAACATTAGTGTAGTGGGAGCTTTGACCACTTGAAACACAGTAAACCACAATTCAAATAAAGCACTAAATCACTAAATTGGTATTTAAAATCATGGAATCTTCTAGGGAAAAGGAAACAGCAGCAGCAGAGATTAAGAGGTTTCTAATTATTTTGTACCCCCGCCCCCCATTCCTTTTACCTGTGCTCTTAGATATTGCCTTCCTGTTAGGTTCTTACTAAGTGCTAATGAGATAATGAGATATTAGGTTCTTACTAAGTGCTAAGTCGGTACTTGACAATTCTTTAGTTCTGGCCTTTACTGGGAGTTTTTACTTGTGAATTCCTGGGGAAGAGCTTGCATGCTTAGGAGGAGCAAGTTCATTGGTTGAAGAAATTTTTCCCAGAAGCCCTTGCATTATCCCACGCCCATTCTCTGGGAGGATAAAAGAGGGAAGTCACTACTCTGGACCAGAGTTAATGGCAACTGTCTGGAGACAACGGTTCTCTACAGGAAGAAGAATCTGTCTGAGAGATTTGAGTTGACACAGCAGATCTCCACCCAGAGAACAATCAGCAGCTTCTGGAGACAACAGCACGTTATACCTTCCTCTGATTATTTTCATGGAAATCTTTGAGAAAATATATCCTGTTTGTTTATGGAGGGAATATAGTTTGTCAATTGTTGTGTTACATTGTTTAATTAAATGTTGTTTGTTGCCTTCTATTTTATTTGATAAAAGCTAAAAACAATTGGTTGAAGCTCATGAGCTGTGGCTTTGAATATTGAACCTAAGAAATTTCAAGGAACTCACAAAAGAAGGAGACCAAGGCTACTTAGCCTATACTAGAACTATAACAAGTCATCAAAAATAAGACTGACTCACACCAATTATATCTGTAATCCTAATCCCCCCCAAAATTATCAAAGTAATTATTTTCATAGGAAGTACTTCATTAGACACATAGGATGAAAATAGTCTTTTAAAAATACTTGGCATATTGTAAAGTGCTTTTAAAAAATCTGAGTTATGCTACTGCTCATTGTCATTCACAATTGCAGAAATTCACATTGTCATATTCACTAACTAAACATGCATAATGCCAGCACTGTGGGAGGCAGGAATGTCCTTCTGGAAGGAGAGGGAAAAGGTAGCAGACTGGAGAGTGTTACATCAGTTAGCATGGCCTCCTGGAAATGGCAGTGTGACCTTTATCAGGAAGATAAAGGAAATGATCTGTGGAGCAGGAAGCAACAGCTGTTAACAATAACCTTAATGACACTTCCAGCTTTTATTGCCCTCCAAGACTACTTTTAGCCAGCCTATGAAAGCAAAAGTTAGCCCAAGTTTATGAGGCAGTATTTTTTAAAAATGGCCCTCACCTTGCAAAGCTGAAATATGCTGTCAGGAATTCAGAGGATCAGGTGAAACGCTGGAAAAGCAAGGAATGTAATTGAAGATATCCTGTTTGCCTAAATGTCAGGAGGCTGAGAAAGAAAAAACTGAGATATAGGTGTGCTTCCTTATTCATGATTATTCTCAATTGCCACCTGTAAAGTTCTGTTGCCTCTAAGATCGTGATCATTCTCTTGGGGCAGATCTCTTTCGGAGCTTCTGGAGAGGCAGCTTTAGTTTTAGTTCCAGTACCAGTAATCCCTAAAATGCAGCGAGGCAGCCAGATTCAGTCTCTAGCTCCCTCCGAATCCAAAGCCTCCAGCCAGCGCGAAGGTAGACATGGGAATGAATCAGATTCTGCCTCCAAGAGTGTGGGATTGTGGGTTTCCCAGAATTCAATCCTAGATGTGAATCTCCCAGAAGTCCATGAGCAAGCTTTTCCTTTAGACTTGTGAATTTGCTGCAAGTGTCCCCAGCCAGCACCACCGTAGAATCTCAAATGACCCTTTCTTCCTGATTCCTGACTTCTTATATCCTCCCAGAGAATGGGCTTGTGGGTACTCCTTACAGAACCTTTAAAAGTGTTAACTCCTTTCAGAAGTCTAAAGGTGTAAACTTTTAAAGGTGTGAACTAAAGGTGTGAACTCTAAACTAGAGAATTGTTAAGTATCAGACAACCGATTTAGCACCTAGTAAAGATCCTAACAGCCACTATCATTAACCCTTGTTGGGTTATCTACAAAGTGAAACAAATTTATGTAATTTTGGTTAGGATTGGGGAAGAGAGCTAAGCATGTAAGAAAATATATCTTATATTAATTATATTATTAAATGTATCAGATAAAATAACATTAGGTCCTGCCTAATGGGAAGAGAAGTTTGAAAATGGAGTGTCCAAAGGAATAGAAATAGTAAAAATTGTATGTTGAGTATATGCTATCATGAGATTAGAGTAGGAGGAAGCAATGTCTTCTGGGAGTTAATTTATGTGAGATGAGAGAGTGGTGATAGTGCTGATTGAGTTTAGAAAATAAGCAAGTAAGTGAGAATATAAATTCCTGATATGAGTGGGGGATGTAGAACTTGGAAAACTCTGCAATCTTTTGTGGTATGAAAAGATAGTAGAGAGAGTAAAAATAGAGACCATTTTGTATGGAGGCTAGGTAGCATAATTGAACATTTACTGTTGCCTTGTCCAAATACTATCCAATTTATAGCATAAATGAATCATGAGCTTTTATATTCTGTTTGATTCATTTCAAAAATACTCTAGTAGAAGATGAGGAGTAGGGGGAAGTTAAATGACCTAAATTATCTATCACAGAAGATTGTGGCATTAATAGGGATCTTAATAGAGTAGGGGTACAAAAGACTATAAGACTGGTCTTAAGATATAATCTAGGTAAGGATACAAAGAATTAATATATGAGAAGATAGCTAACTGTAATTGGCTAAGGGCAGCTAAGTGGTAAAGTGAATAGAGTCTTCCTCAGTGACCCTGGGCAAGTCAATTAACTCATGTTATTTCAGTTTCCTCATCTATAAAATGAGCTGAAAGAAATGGCAAACCACTGCAGTATTTTTTGCTAAGAAAACCCCATAAAGGGTCAAGAGGAGTTATAAATGACTGAAATAAATGACCAATAAGTTGGCACTACTTGGTTTCCTCTTTTGGATCCCAGATCTAGCATCCCTGTGTCCTGGGCTCATATGGAGTGGTTTTGGTCTTGAAAGCAGCACAAAAGATCACTTTCCCTTTGCCCCATATTATATCAAGCCAGGATTTACTCTGGGGAAATTTCTAAATAAAGTTTATCAAGATCTCCATAAGATATGAGTAAAAAGTATCCCTACTCAAGGTAATATGATAATAGTTGCATCTATTGACTTCAAGATGGATGATATATATATATATATATATATATATATATATGTGTGTGTGTGTGTGTGTGTGTGTGTGTGTGTGTGTGTGTATACATACATATGCAAAAGACTAAAAGGAACTCGTAAACAATACAGAATATATATAAAGTACGTAGGATAGCTGATAAATTATCATTACAATTCCTCTATCTCTCTGATAAGATCCACTTTCCCACAGAATCTTAAGGTCCTTCAAATTTAGTTCCATTCCATGAGTCAGAAGAAAAATGGACTGAGGGCTGCTGGATAGGCAACAAATATAATACTCTGTGAAGCCACTCTTGTTTTTTTTTTTTAGTATTTATTATTTTTATTTTTTAAATTTTTTATTAAAGCTTTTTAATTTTCAAAATATATGCATGGATAGTTTTTCAGCATTAACTCTTGCAAAATATTTTGTTCATACTCCCCCCTTCCCTCTACTCCCTCCCCTAAACAGTAAGTAATCCATTATATGTTAAACATGGTAAAAATATATTTTAAATCCAATATATCCATACATATTTATACAATTATCTTATTGCACAAGAAAAAATCAAATCAAAAAGGAAAAGAATAAGAAAGAAATATAATGCAAGCAAATAACAAGAAAAAGAGTGAAAATGATACCATTGTGATCCATATTCAGTTCCCACAGTCCTCTCTTTGGCTGTAGATGGCTCTCTTCATCACAAGATCAACAGAACTGGTCTGAATCATCTCATTGTTGAAAAGAGCCACATCCATCAGAATTTATCATTGTAAAATCTTGTTTCTGTGTACAATGATCTGGTTCTCCTTATTTCACTCACCAAAAGTTCATGTCTCTCCAGGCCTCTCTCTGAAATCATCCTACTGATCGTTTCTTAGAACAATAATATTCCATAACATTCATATACTATAATTTATTCAGCCATTCTCTAATTGATGGGCATCCATTCAGTTTCCAGTTTCTTGTCACTACAAAAAGGGCTGCCACAAACATTTTTGCATATGTAAGTTCCTTCCTTTAAGATCTCTTTGGGATATAAGCCCATAGAAACACTATTGGATCAAAGAGTATACACAGTTTAACAGCCCTTTAGGCATAGTTCCCAATTGCTCTCCAGAATGGTTGGATCAGTTTACAATTCCACCAACAATGTATTAGTGTCTCAGTTTTCCCACATCCTCTTAAATATCCATTATTGTCTTTCCCTGTCATCTTAGCCAATCAGAGAGGTGTGTAATGGTACCTCAGACTTGTTTTAATTTGAATTTCTCTGATCAATAGTTATTTAGAACACCTTTTCATATGACTAGAAATGATTTTAATCTCTTCACCTGAAAATCGTCTGTTCATATCCTTTGACCATTTATCAATTGGAGAATGGCTTGTCAAGCCACTTTCAAAACACACAGAGAATTTCTGAGTATTTGTACTCTAACAAAAGAAAAATGCACTTGGAGTTTCTAGTCCAGGAACTGCCTTCTCATGGAACCAATTCTGTCAAATACCTCTCATAACATTTGAGTGCAAAGTTTTGTTGAAATGAGTTAAATATTTAAATCACTTATGTCTCATATAATTGCTTTGATCCTATGATGTAGCTGCTCCAAAACACGGACCATGAACATGATTCTCTCCTGTTGCCTGCTGGTACTCAATGGGTCTTGAAACTATTTACTTACAAAGCAACATCTAAATCTGGCACTGCCCAAGGAATTGCCTTAGCAAACTAGATTGTAGAATCTTTAAGCAGTCTAGGATTCAAAAATGACATTGATTTAATATTAAAAAGTCAAGAAGAGTTAAGTTATTGATGATAATATCTAACCCCTTACTTATTATTTTTACTATGCAAGCTCTATGGATCCTTGAGAGTAAGAGATAGAGGAAATTTGTGACACTGGCCTAACAGTCTGGATTCTGATTTTAGTTCCAACTCTGCCTTGTGTTCACTGTGTAATGTTGAAAAGCCACTTAATCTCTTCAGTATTCACTTCATCTATAACATCAGTAGTTTGGTGGTAGACTAGACAAACTCCAAAGCCTTTCTAACTCTAACATTCTATAACTTGATATAACTGGAAGTCTTTATTAGGAAATACATTGAAACAACTACAAATTAAACCTGATAAACCCTAGAAGCATTTTACCTTCTCTATCTTAGTTTACCTTCTCTGTCTTAGACTTATTAAAAGCCATTTCTTTCTCAGCTACCTGACTGGTCTTCTTAATATGCTTCCTCATACCTATTGGTGGTTGGCAGATTTGTAATTTGTGATCTTGGGACTTTTTGAAATGAGTTGTTTAATGAATACTCTACATCTTCTGCTCTGACAGCTGTGTAGTTTCCCCTGGCTTTTCTAAGACCTGGCTCCTTACCAGTTGTCCCCTTGTGGCTGTGCCCTTTGATCTAGGTCACTTTAGGTTACTTCTTAATTGATCCCATTCTGTACGTATACTAAACTTCTTCTACTGCCCTCCCCATCTCCTTCTGTTGTTTCTTCATTCTCTCTTCTGAATTCTTTTTTTGTTTGTTTGTTTGTTTGCTATCCTCATGATTCTGAAACTGTTACAACTTATTCTCTAGATTTTAAAGATGATTTTTATTCTCATCTTCCCCATATTTCTTGGTTTGACTCTATATTTTGGTCTTTGTTCTTCTCACTTACCCCAAAAAATTTTAATTAAGAACACATTGAATTGAAAAGTAGTGAATTAAAAATAACAATTCAAATGGCTTCTCAGATTTTATCCATTTCATTGTTATTGCTAACTGGATGAGCTCAAGCAAGCAATTTAACCTTTTTTGGGCCTCAACTGACTCATCAATAAATTGAGGATAATAATACTTTTCCAGGAAGATACTTGTTGAGAACTGGACCAAATGATCCTTTAAGGTTCTTTTTCCTTTGGTTCTAAGAAAACTTCTGTTAGCTTAATAAAAACCAAAAAAAAAAAAAAAATAGATTTTTTGAATCTTCTGATTTTGAACTTAAAATTGTTTTTAGAATGATCCTCAGATTTTTAATCAGTGAATCAAGATATTCTTTATCCTACCTGCCAGTTTTAAAGAAGGAAAGGGGGGTAATAATAGAGTGGGGAAAGACATGTAAATGGAATCATTATAATAAAAAAAAAATCTAGGTAGTGTTTCAAGATTTGCCAAGGACCTTTATATATACTATCTCAACTGATCCTCCCAGCAAATCTTTAATATTGCTTCTTTTTTAATTGGACAAAGAAATTGAGGCTTGCAGAGTTCATTATATTAGAGATTTCAATTTGGAAATCTGCCTTGAAAGCCATCAGTTTTTATTCCTATATTTAACACATGAGAAAACTGGGACTAAGAAATATATTAAATGACTTGTCCAGAGTCACATATCTAATATTTTCCTGAAGTAAGCTTTTGGTCTTCCTGACTTCAAGTTTGCTACTCTATGTATTGCCACTAGCCACTTTCCTGGTTGACTGAAATTTCAAGCTAAAAAAAAAAATTATACTTAATTTATTTTGATGCATTTTTGGTCATTGGCATTTTAAAATACATATAAAGCAAGTAACAGTAAGGATCCCCAATCAAAAAAGAAATGCTTTAAAAACAGTATTTTAAAAATTCAAAAGAACAGAATAAGCAATTTTTTTTAATCCAAAAGGCAAGATAAAAAGAAATTTAGTATATCAGGAGCAAAAAATTAACAATGATTATTTATGAATTGAACTATAAATTTTATTTATCTTCTTTATCAATAAATATCATCTTTGAAATTGGAAAGAGTAGAAAGTATGATTAAGAGAGAATTGAATTCAAGATGGTTGCTGCTTGCTAGTGAGGAGATAATGGCAACCTTGAGGAAAATAACTATTCTGACTTAGACTTTGTGATAAAGAAGAATAGGAAAGACAGCCAGGCTTTGTTTGACATGCACCCTAGACCTAAAGTAGAAAAAAAAAAGAAGGGGTTCAAAAAAAGGATAGGTAGAATGTAATGGACAAAAATTCTATAAAAGTTCAATAGAATGAGGAAGCTCTCAAGAATGAAATTCTGAAGACTCATAAAGAAAAAAAAACCTGATAGATTCATTTATATGTAACCTTTTTGGAAGTGAGGGGCTATTTCTACCTTTCTTTGCATCCCCAATATTTAATACAGTGCCTAATATATAATAAGCAATTAATCATGCATATTTACTGCTTGATTGATAAAGAAAAGAAGAAACTATATAAGGAGAACAATGTAGATAAAAAGGGAACTAAGTTGCCAACTTAAAATTTTTTAATTATTTTTTTTTAAACAGAAGTACAGATACCCAAAGAGGACAAATGAAACTGCATAAGATGACCCTGTAATAACAATTTTATCAGGAATGCTAAAATTCAGACTGAGCTGCAGTAGATAAGAATTCTTAAAATAGTTGTTCTTGAGTAATAAAGAAAAGGGTAAAAGTTGTTTTTACTACACTGTTTATAGTAGATAGATTGAAATGACTAAAGAAAACAAAAACCATTAGCTTCTCATATTACATCTGTTTTCTCTATGGAGAAAAATTATCTTTGTATTGAAAAGGACAAACAAAGATGACTAATAAGAAATTGATCCTCATGATAAGTAGAAAGATAGAAAGAGTATACCTATCTGTGTTTGATGGATTAAAGTTTCCAGGATCAAAAGAACTTCATATAAGGATACTAAAAGATTAAGTAGATGTGATTATCAAATAACTGTAAATGATCTGTAAAAATCAAGGAAAATGGATGTACCACAGGACTGGAGAAGGATAAACTCTGATCCAATTTTTGAGAACAGAGTTAGCAAATTATGAATCTTTAATTTCAATTCCTGCAAAAATCTAGGTTGTATTATTAAATAATGAATCTAAAAACAAAGAATCAGTGACTAAAGTCCAGCATGGTTTCATGTGATTTTTTTTTTTTCATGTGATGTTAAATGATGTTAGACTACTTATTCAAGTCTAACATTCCTTTTAATACAATATTGCTAATTCTGTTGGATAAACAGGATATGACCAAAAATATATTTAATTAGATTTTACCAATTCATTTGTAGAATCATTAATGTTATTTCTTATAGACAAGATGGAGAAATATCAGCTAGACAATTCCACAATATATAAATGTGTAATTATAAATATTCACATTAAGGATCCACAAAATAGTCATTAATGATTCGATGTTAACTTGGAAGAGTGTCTAGAATAAAATTCCCTAAGGAATTGGTTCTGTGCTGTTTAACATTTTTTCAGTGACTTGTATAGAAGTTAAAAATGACATATTTACCAAGGCTGCTGTGGGACAAATCTGGGAGGGATAGAGCACTTTCTATTGAGGAATTATAATCTCCCCAAAATATTGACAGGTTAAAATTCTAAGACTAATTAAACAAGTCAAGAAGCACTTAATTGCTATGAGCCACATACTATTTGAAGTGCCAGAGATAGGAGTCCATAATCTAATGTGAGAGGTAATATTCAAACAATTATGTACAAACAAAATATATACATAAATTAAAGCTAATCTCAAAGGGAAGAAAATAACATTCAGTGGATCAGAGAAAGGGTTCTTGAAGAAAAGTAGAATTTTAGCTGTAACTTGAAGGAAACTAGTGAAAATAGGAGGGAGATCATTCTGGGCTTTAAAGGAAGGAGGAATGGAAACTTCCAGTGAAATACAGTGAGATAGATGTTTAAATGTTTTGGTAAATATCAAGAAAGGCCAGTACCACTGAATCAAAGAAACATGAAATGGAGTAAAGTGGAAGACTAGAAAAATTGGAAGGAATAAGATTATGAAAAGTTTAAAAAGTCAAGGAGAACATTTATTTTTGATTCTGCAGATAACAGTGAATAACTGAAGTATAATTACTAGGCAGGTAACATGGTTAGACCTGCATTTTAGAAAGATCAATTTGGTTTTAGTTGAATATATAATGGATTAGAGTGAGGAAAGACTTGAGGCAAGAAGAATAACCAGAAAGCTATTTCTTTAGTCCATGGATTAGCATTAGATGATAAGAGCCTGAACCACAGTGGATTAATTTCACAAGAGAAAAGGAATTGCATATAAGAGATATTGTGAAATTAGAATTGGCAGATTAAATATGCAGATGAGAGCAAGAGATTAAAAATAAGGTCAACTTCAATATGGATAAAAGTAAAATCTTTTATTTGGTGTCAAAAAGTCACTTTCCAAGTACAAGATATTGAAGATGTATATAGATAACAATCTATTTCAAAGGAAAATATGGGAATTTTATTGGAATGCAAGGACAATATGAATCAGCAAAACAAAAGTCATTGTGATTTAAGACTATATTAATAAAGATTTTTTTTTTTACATGAGGAAGAAGATAATGTATTAAAATGTATCTGACCCTGACCACCATCACATTTCTAAATGGTATAGTAAATTAATAGTGTCCAGAAATAAGGTCCCAAAGTAAAACTTGGAAATCAAGTATAGACCATCCTAAAGAACAAAGGAGCATAACATATGAGATGTTAACTAAAAATCACACACTGAAACTTAGGGTTAAATCAAGGGAAGCCATCTAAGCTTTGCTATTCTTTTGGTATTATGATGTATAAACCAACCTCAGATAAATTCCAGACTCTGCAGTACAAGCAGAAGAACATTAAATGTTGCTGATCACTTTGAGATGACATGAATATCTGGGACTGTGCTATTCCAGTGCTCTCAACTCAGATTCATGATTATATAAGTGACTCCTACTGCTTCTTTTCTTCCCACAAATGTTTACTTTTACCACTTTATCCCACCCCTCATTTACCATTTGTCTTTGTACTTTCTGTGCCAGTTGCCTCTATACTCTTTGTATCTTATTAAAGTACAATTGCAGTCTTACTTCCTGCTGCCATTTTTTTTTTGGTTTTGTTTTATTTCTAGCTAATAGCCAAAGGATCAGATTGTCTTTCTTATTCCATAGATTAATTAGAATTTCAGATAGCATCCCAGAATTCACTCCTGAACAAAGCACATCTTAAACATTGTGTTTATTTCTGGATGCCAGTATTTAGAAAGAACACTGACTGATCAACAGGAAGGTATCCAAAGAAGAAAGGCTATTATAAGACTAATATACCTTAATATCATGCCATGAAGATTGGTTGAATAAGCTAGGGATTTTAACATGTAGAAGGGAAGTCCTGGGAAGTGGGGGGGGGGTGCTAAAAATGGGAATAAAAGCTATATTCTATTATTTGAGGCATTATTATGTGAGAGATCGACTTGTTCTAATTGTCTCCAAAGAGCAGAAGTAGGACTGAATTTGCAGCAAATCTGCAAAGAAAAAGATTTAAGCCTAATAAAAGGAAAATTTTTCTCAGTTGGACTGATCCAGAATCAAAATGGATTGCCTCACGCAGTTATGAGTTCAACCTCAGGAGATGCCTTTGGTGAAAACATTGTAGAAAATATTTTTGTTAAGATATTGATTACTGGGCTGCCAGGTGGCATAGTGGATAGAGTATCAGCCCTGAAGTCAGGAGGACCTGAGTTCAAATATGACCTCAGACACTTAACACTTCCTAGCTGGGTGACCCTAGGCAAGTCACTTATCCCCACTTGCCTCAGGGAAGAAAAAAAAAAGGTATGAATAGCTTTTGAAATCTTCCATGTAATTATTTAACAAACTAGGAAGTAGTAAAGAAAGATCCAGATTTGTTTGAAAATAAGTAAAAGTCTCACTGAAGAATTATAGCAGAGTTATTTAAACTTGAAAAAGATTCTAGAGGTAATTTAGTCCAACACATTTATTTTACAGATGAAGAAATTAAAGCCCAGAGAGATGAAGTAACATGTAACTTGTTCAAGGACCCATGGGTAGCAAATTATAGAGCAGAATTTGAACCAAGGCAGTTCTTTCCATTGAATTATGATGTCATCTTATATATGAGGCCCCTGAAGATACTTATAGTTGTGATTGTGGACCTGTCAATGATCTTTGAAGATACATAGAAGGAAGGAAAGAAAAGTGTCAGAAGATTGAATAGAAATGTAATGAAAGGCCTAGCATGTGCACAGACTCCATAAGTTTGCTCAAATGATATCTTTCGATATGGAAAACATTAAATAGAATCGTCCAAGAGGAGGATGGTAGGCATCTGCTTATGTGGAATCATAGTGACATGTACCTTTGGGACTTCTGGTAGTACCTTTTGTGACTGATTCCAGTTAGCTGCCTATATGCTCAGGATGAACCTTTTGATGAGTTGTATAGCTGCAATTACTTATTAACATCTTATAAAGGGCCTGAGTCTTCTCTAGATATCTGGTCCATTTGCCTTTGGAGTAACTCACAATAACTGAAGTGAGATGCAGTGCAATAAAGGGAAGGACCCTGGGCATTTTTCTTCCTGAAATATCATGTGAACCCTAAGAAACAGAAATCCTTTAGCCTTTTTTGTTTATTCTTTTCTGTTCTAAGTATAGGAAATAGAATCACCAACTTGTCTGGGAAAGCAAGTCACAAGAATCCAGGAATTATAACCCAGACAAAACTGTTTCAGTCAGCCTAGCACTAATGCCTCAAAATGGAAGAGTAATTTGGGGTAGTGGCCTTTGGAACCTCAGTTCACTGGAAGGATTCATCCAGGCTTTTTGCTGCTTTTAGATATCGACTTGGTGGAACCACTGCTAGGTAGGAACTAAGCTAAATTTGAGATTTTCTGCTCAGAGAACAAGATACTATAGGGGAGAGTATGCTCTGGAAGTGTTGGAGGAATGTTTGTCATTTATTTTATAATTTTGAAATAAATATTTCTTTGCAAAAATTATAGCATATTAAGTGGTTAAATAGAGCTAGAATGTTAATCCTTCCTAACAAAATGGAGAATACAACTAGTATGAGAACACATTCAAAAGATGGCAGCGGAAGAGCAGAGATACTTCAACCTCTCAGGTTACCCTAGAACTCTGATGAGATATAGCAGGCTTATTTCTGAGGGAGGAAGTAAAGAGAGTATATTTGTTATAGAGGCAAATGTCTAGTTTTTTAAAAATAGTTTTGAAGATTAATTCCAGAAATTAAAACATAGTAAGCTTGACACTGATCCCTTTTAAAAAATTATAGAATTAAATGTTAAATGGATGATTTGTGACAACTTAGAGAAGGAAATGTTTCACTAAGACCAAGTCATGCCAAACTAACCTCATTTTTTTTTTAATGGACTAACAGATAAGGAATACCACAGATGTGCTTGATTTCAGCACACTATTTTACAGAGACTCTCATGAGGTTCTTTTTGATAGAATGAAGAAATGTGAGCTTTAACAATAATATACCTAGGTCAATTTTAATTCTTTGTAGAATCTTACTCAATGTATATTGATTAATGAATTGATGTCAATCTAGAGAGGTTTCCTATGGTACTATTTTTTTGTTCAATAACTTGGATAAAACACTGAATTTGGAAACAGATGACCTAGCTACAAATATTAATTCTGCTGATTAATGTTGTATGACATTGGAGCAGTCACTTTAGCTCAATCAAACAAGAAGGGTTAAGTAGACAGCCTCTGAAGTTTGTCAGTTCTGAAATGATTTGATCTATGATTCCATACTTTTTCTTCTTTTTTTTTTTTTTTTGAGGGGGTTGGGTGTATATATGATTTCATTAATATAGGGAACTCTTGATGAAGATACTCCCTTTATTAATGTAGAATAGTAAGGCATCTGTAACTTGTAATCTTAGACAAAGAAGTGAATATACTTAATATATACTTAACACGTTAGGGGCAGTATTTATCTTCCTTACTCCACAACTATCTATCTATCATGTCACACTGTCTATATGAAGTTTATATAAAGCACAGAAATCTAATTTCCAGATATATGGAATGACAGAAGCAAAATTCTAGAAGATCTGGATTAGTAAGAAGAAATTAACAATATGAAATGTTATAGTGATAAATAGTAAATTCTGCCCATTAGTGAAAAGAATCAACTAAACAAAGAGAAAACGAAAGCTACAAGCTTAACAGCCAATCACAGCAGGGAGAAACCCAGGATTTTAGATGTCTGCAAATTCTACATAGATGAGTCAATTTCAGCTCTAAGGTTGATTCTACTACTTATTCCTGTATGATCTTAAGCAAATCACTCCACTTCGATTATTTATGTATTAAATGAGGAGGTTGGATTAGGTAACTTTTCCACCTTTAAATCTATGAAACAATAGTCCTTTGTAGTATGGGAATATAGCTTCCTAAAAAAAATTTAATGAAAATCTTACATTCCACTAATAGAAACAGTATACTGACCAAAAATCACACTAGCCCATCATCAAGATGCCTTGGTAATATTACTTCTAGATATCAACAAGCTAGTTTTTTGTTATTTTTTTTTTTTAAAGGTACGAGCAGAAATATGATTTGAGCTCCACATTTTTTATATAATATCAATTTTTCCACAGGTCAAATTAACATTAAAATGTCATTTGTTGAACCTTTTCCCATCTAAAGAAAGAATTGGGGGAGGAGGGGAAATACAGTATTTTGCCCTAAGCATTTGGATAAAGACATCTAATATGATTTTGTATTTATAATGGCCAATGCATTCCTAAATTTGAGGCTTCTTCGGCTTTTTCAGACATTTAGCTTTCCTATTTGGAGGTCACTTTCCTGGGACAACCACAGGAGAAACAGGAAATGAATCCAAAGTAATCTTGATTTTTATAGTTCTGGCAAAAAAAAAAAAAAAAAAAGCCTCCTGAGGTTTGAAACAAAAGTTTCAGCACTGGGATTTACTGCCTGGTTTTACTACCTTTTCCCTTTTCCCTAAAATAACTAATCAGCAGGGGTTAAAGTTTCAGTAACAAGTCCCGCGGGGCATTTTATATGCTAATAAGTCCTGCTCCAGTGTCAGACACTGGTGACCTGCTCCCCACAAGTCTGGACTGGGGGCTGGGAAGAGGGTGGACGCCAGGAGGAGGAGCGGGTGGCGGGAAGAGAGAGAAACTTCCCTTCCCCTTCTGCCTTTCTCAAAAACCAAACATGGCATCTTCCATGAGGAGCTTGCTTTCTGATCATGGCAGATACGTTGAAGCTTTTCGCCGATTTCTGGCTAATTCCACGGAGCACCAGTGCATGCAGAATTTCATAGAGGAGAAGCTGCCAGGCATTATAGCAAGGTAACAAAAGACAGACGCTTTCTCCAGAAGGACCCCTGGGAAACCACAGTCAGTGCAAGTGATCAGTGCATGCTGAGGGAGGAACCGAGGATAGGCATGTAGTGGCAAGGGAGAGATATGGATTACTTCCGAGCTTCTCATTCTCTCCCCAACCCTCCGTGTTTCCTACCTCCCTTCCCGCCCCTCCCCCAACCAAAAGGCTTCAGTCCAACCTTTCATTTAGACGTTCCACCCCATGGCCCTGGTTGCAGTAGAAGCCTTTCGAGCCTGTAGTCTAGTAAATCAGTTATGGTTAATCATTTCCAGATACCGAATGAATACAAAAGATAAAAAAGCTTTTAAAGTCATATATTTACATTCCTTTCTTCCTCTTTCCCTCCCGTTTCCCTCCCTCCCTTCCTCCCTACCTTCCTCTTTCCTTTCCTTTTCTTTCCCTTCCTTCCTTCCTTCCTTCCTTCCTTCCTTCCTTCCTTCCTTCCTTCCTTAATTCCTTCCTTCCTTCCTTCCTTCCTTCCTTCCTTCCTTCCTTCCTTCCTTCCTTCCTTCCTTCCTTCCTTCCTTCCTTCCTTCCTTCCTTCCTTTTTATTTTTTTCTCCACAAATACCCTCCCTCACCCCAACTCCAAATTTGACCTACCACTGGACATCATTTTTCACTCTCCTGGTGTTTGTACTTGTTCAGTTCTGTTTCTACTAAGCAAAAATCATTCATGTTATTCTTAGGTCCCAGATAGGGTTTCCTCCATTCATATTTTCTGAATAGCCTGAAATTTAAACAATCACAATAGCATTTAGACTAAAAGAACTGGATGGCCCTTAGCCTTAGTAATATCCATTTAAACGTCTTTCCTTATGTATTATTATGATTATCACTTCGCTTATCATTTACCAAAAGAAAAATCATTACTGTCTATCTTTTTCAGGCTAGTATTAGCTGTATGACCCTTTAAAAAGAGAGTTTTCCCATTATCAGTGAAACAGATTTGCTCCCCTACAATCCATGAGGTTCTTTTTTTTTTTTTTTTTTTTTTCTTTTTTTGATGAATGTGTTCAATTTGT
Source organism: Sminthopsis crassicaudata (assembly GCF_048593235.1). NCBI lineage: Eukaryota > Metazoa > Chordata > Mammalia > Dasyuromorphia > Dasyuridae > Sminthopsis > Sminthopsis crassicaudata. The sequence continues at coordinate 378,599,645 of NC_133619.1, forward strand.
GTGGGAGCTGATAAGCGTTATGAGAGGACTAGATTCTACTCTCTAAAGATAATCAAATCTCCTGCCTTAAGGATGTGGATTTCAATAAATTAACAGAAGTGTTAGGTTGGGTCCAGGAAAAAGATACTGAAATGGGTGAGCCTGAGATCCTATCTTTATCTGCATTAAATCGCTAAATTCTGCCCTCCCCTGGTTTTCACTCCAGTTTCTCTTAAATTTTGTCATTGGGCCTGTCTGTCTGACAATAGCAGACAAGAGTCCTTGGCTTGAATTTTAATAGGATCTCCTATTCCTTTCCCAAATGTTTCCTGTTTTCTATTTCTGGGGACAAAACAATTGTGTCCTAGGAGTTCAGTGTAAAAATGGCTTTTTGTTTTCTTGTAAGAAAATGCTAAAGTTTCATTCTGATATTTTACCAGATATGTAAATGAGCCTGGGCTCTGGAAGGTTATGCCAGCAGAGCACGAATTTTGGCAAGCTTCAGTTAAGACAGTGACAGACTGTAGGTCTGTTGTCATAGCATCATATGATCATATGTCATAGCCTACTGAAAATTAATTGAATTTACCTATACATTAGGCCTAAAATGATGAATTTTTGGCTCTTTAAGATCATCTATTAAGTTGTAGAAGGGCTGTGGAGAGGCAGTATCCAAATTTAAGAAATGATAGAGCTTAATATATTATGGAATCATAGAATTTGATAGATGGAAGGAACCTTCATTCCTATCTAGTCTAACTCATATAAGAAAGGAATCTCTACTATAAAACAGATTCCCAAAAAGATTTATGGAAGTACTCTAGAACATATTATATATAAGTTACACAGTACAAATATAGACCAACAGCTGAAAGAGACCTTCCAGGTCATCTATTCAAACCCATTTATTTAACTTACAAGGAAACTGAGGCCCAGAGAGGTAAAGTATTTTGCCCAAGCTCATACAGGTGGGAAATATAGAATACTACATGATATGCGACCAGATCTGATATTATTATTTGCTATCTGATGACTTACTGTTTGGAAATAGCAGGTGCTTATTTTATTACTAGTCAATCATTCAGTAGTTTTTATTGAGCCATTAGAATTTGCCATGGGGCTATTACTGTTCATACAAAGGAAATATTCATTAGATATGCATTCTTAATTGGATATACACAGTGGAGAGGTGGGGGGGGAGAGGAGAAGGAGAGAAAGAAAACAAAGAAAGGAAGGAAGGAAGAAAGAAAGAGAAAGGGAGGGAGGGAGGAAGGAAGGAAGGAAGGAAGGAAGGAAGGAAGGAAGGAAGGAAGGAAGGAAGGAAGGAAGGAAGGAAGAAAGAAAGAAAGAGAAAGGGAGGGAGGGAGGAAGGAAGGAAGGAAGGAAGGAAGGAAGGAAGGAAGGAAGGAAGGAAGGAAGGAAGGAAGGAAGGAAGGAAGGAAGGAAGGAAGGAAGGAAGGAAGAATTTTCAAAAGCAATACCAGGTGATATAAAACAAAGGTATACTGGAATTTTCCTTGGAACAGAGGTTTGAAGTCGATTTTGAATAAAGGAAAGCAACCTGTAAAGGATCTTGTTGAATGATCTTACTTCATATATATGTGTGTATATATATATACATATATATGTATATGTATATACCAGAGGTATAGCTGTAGCTACCTTCTTCCCACTAATTAGTTCAGCTTTCCCATATCCACATAGAATCTTCTGTCCTATTGAGGAAACTGACATCAAGAGGCAAAGGGACTTTGCCAAAATCAGATAGGAAAACCTTAGGATAGCATTTCTGAAAGAGACTTGGAAGTCTTGTCCTGTTATTACTGGTACCTCTCCAAATTCTTCTCAGAGTCAAAGATGTACAATCTTCCTTGAGAAGGGCTGCACTCCTTATAAGTTAGGACAGTGCTTTACCCAGAGACACTTCTTGTTGTTTGTAACTGTTGTTTTTGTTCTTGTTTGTCCTTCCTTCTGGAAGATCAGGGAGGTGATGCCTGTGATGTGCAAGTGAATTGGTTTTAGGAATTGGATTTAGATGAAGGAGGGCTGGGCAAGGTCATCTGCCTCACATGGCCCTCCACAGTCATCTGGGTCCAATGCCAGATATAGATCAAGACTACTGGAAATGGCCCTGGGTATAGTGGAAGACCTTGGCCTTTTTAAGCTAAGGTCTTTAACAGGTCTCAGTTTGACGGAGGCAATACCCATTCAGTAATTAAGGATAGATAGCAACTGAGGCAAACAATTTCCTCTTTCATGTAATCAAAAAAAAAAAAAAATCTAAATAAATAAATCAAGAAATAAATCTGGGAGGGGAAGACCCTCAGAATTTCAGGCCAAATCAGAAATGATTGCTGTTTACATTCAATCTGAGTCAGTCAATAATCAAACCAACCAAACATTGATCAGATGCATCTCAGCCTAGTACCAGTTGGTGGCGAATTAGAATCAGATTGGTTTTGGTTTAAGACTTGTGCTTTAAGAAAGAAGTATTACTAGACAGTAAACCCCAAGATATCTTGGAAGGATTCAGAAGTGGAAAAGAGAACAAAAATGCTTTTAAGAGCATCTGTAATATTTGTACAACTTACTTATTGGAGGAAACGTCAAGGGGTTTTGGAGTTTTGTTTGTTTTTTTTACCTCACAGTTGTAGAGATTTTATCCCATCTTTTTTTTTTTTTTTTTTTGTGGGGGGGGATTGTTTTAACTACAAGTAACTTTTCTAATCCATAGCACCCAGCACCCATTTTAAAACATATATCTTTTATTTCCAGGATTGGAGACACAAATTCCGAAATTAACATTCTAAGCGTAGGTGGTGGAGCAGGTATGAATAAAGATTTGTGTTTTATGATTTGCATATTTTCTTCAAAGAAACATGGTTATATTCATTAGAAATGTCAATTCCATAGTAATTCCTTTTCTTTTCCCTCATTAAACAAATTGAATTATTATTATCTTATACTCTTGATGATAATGATGGTGATGATATGATGAGTCATCTTGACATAGTAGATAGAGAGCTAGTCTCAGGGCCAAAAAATCTGGATTTTAGTCCTGCCACCTTTACAAGTTATTTAAAGTCTCAGTAGCTAGGATGACTTTCTAAGAATAGTTGTTTATTTGTGTTGATAAAGAGTTTCATTCCCAAGAGTTCCATATACTAAAGATAAAACAGATTGATAGAGAGAGAGACAGACAGACAAGAGAGATTAAGACCATTGTTAACTACATTAATATAGTTCCAAATAAATTTGAAATAATAGAGTACTAGAGTTGGAGTTCAAACCCTACCTGTGATAGGGTGACAGGCAGGTCATTTAACCTTCTAGAAACTTAATTCAGTCTTTGAGCCTACAAAATGGAAATGGATTGTTATTTAATCTGTTGTCTAAAGAAATAATTCTCAAATTGGCAAAATCATAGGTACTTAATACAACAATGTTTTATCATTAGTACTATTAATGATATTACTGTTTTAATTATAAAATATTTGAGGCAAATTATAGACTTTTGTGCTAGTATTCATATCATCTATGTGATATAATAATGGATATAATTTTATTATCCAAATCTATACATAGATATAAACCAAGACTATATTTTTCCAATTTTTCCAATGATCATAGGACTAGAAGTCATTCTAAGAAGCCATGTCAGGTATATCCTTGTCATCATTCCAAAATCACACACTAATCAATCCCAAAAGATAACAATTTATATCCTATCTTCCTTTAAATATATCTCCTGAAAGAAATTCTAAAATTTCACTTAGTCACTGACTCATAGCTCTCACACTCAGTTTCATGTGGTATATGTTTAATGTCTTAAATGTAAGATTCTTGGAACATATCAACACTTTTTCTTCTTCTCTGATGAGTCTAGATCTGGAAAAAGAGTTTCTCTCTCTCTCTCTCTCTCTCTCTCTCTCTCTCTCTCTCTCTCTCTCTCTCTCTCTCTCTCTCTCTGTGTGTGTGTGTGTGTGTGTCTTTCTCTCCCCTCTCTTTCTCCCTTTCATTTTCCTTCCCCATTTCTGCTTTTCTGCTCTTCTCCCCTTCTTCCCCCACTTTTCTGACTCTCTCTCTGTTTCTCTGTTTCTCTCTCTCTCTCTCTCTCTCTCTCTCTCTCTCTCTCTCTTTCTCTTCCTTTCTCCCTCTCTCTGTTCTGTCTCTCTCTATATATACATATGCATATGTGTGTGTCATATGCATATGTGTGTGTCCTAACAATCAGCTTCATACAGAATGTTAGAAGGTTTTAAAAATGGTCAGTTATCTGACTATTTTCAAATATCTAGATATCTTAAAAATAGTATTTTCTCAATAAGTATATGTGTTGATTGATGATGTTGCATCATATCTAGATTATTAAATCATTTTAATATTTTATCCAGATATTTATCTCATATTCCTAGCTTGAATCTTATAGCATCTACCTAGTGCTATGTGTTAGACCACATTACCATTAAAATCATCACTAGTCCTTTATGGAATGGAATGGCTTTTCTTTGACAGAAAAATGGCTTAGGATATAGCCACAAGAAAGTCAGAGAAATCTGACATGCCCCAGAAAGCAAAATGCAACTGAAGTGCCACTTGGACTCAAGAAAATTCAAGGAACAAAGAACAAAGAATATTGCCAGGTGGGAAATTTTCCAAAAGCTTGTGGCCAAAAATAATCCATTGCTGATGATTGACTCCTTGGGTCGAGAGAATTCACAGCTACTAATTGTCTAATTAGTTTATTATAACCAGGTCTGGCATTTCCTATGTGTTTTGCATTTAAGTTACGTAGACCAAACAGACACTATGAATATCATATCACAGTTTCACTGGTGCTTAGACAAGGGGGAAAAAGATTACAAGGAAAAGTAATTAAAACCAATCCATACAAAGGCCAATTTAATTGACCTCTTAATACAAAGTTAATTGAATTCCTGATGTACATTTAGCCAGATGCTCTTAAGCTAGCTGGAGTAAGGAATATTTGTCTATTGCACTGGTCCCTTAGAGTTGTATTTAGGAGCTAACATACACCACTTACAAAGAACATGAGAAACAACTGCAAGAGATTTGAACCTGACTGAAATTAAACACTATATTAATAGCATGAAGTCCTCCAGGTGTGATATGAATGACCTTTTGGGTCTCTTTAAGCTGTAACTTAATTGCCCCTAAGGTATGAATTTGATGCATTAGAAATACCCCACAGGAACTCAAGTTATTACAAATTAGATTTATTTTCCTTGGTGACTACCTAAAATCAAATGTGATGTGTTTTTTTAAAAAAATTTTTTTGGGGGGGATTCTTATGGAAAGTATAAGAAACAAATCATTCTGAAATCTCTACTGATCTGTGATCTCCTCACAGTAGCATTTTTGTACATCCAATGATTATGTGATTTCTCCAACAACAGATAACAACCCATCTAGATTTATGTGATTCTAATCTATGTTTATTCACAAGTTTCCACAAAATCCAACCAATATCCTGAGAACCTCTTTTGTGTTTTCTATGTATTGTATGACTAATTGTAAAACAAATGGACGTTCTGTCCACATTCCCCACTGTTGTTACCTGAGCATGTGTGCAAGAACTATCATTATGTCCAGTGCTTGCCACACATTAAATGTTTACTTATCCTTAAGTAAAGCCACTTAATAAATATCTGATTGAATGTCTTACTGATTCCATCTTTAATTTCCCCATTGTACATTTCTTTAATAGCATCTTTTATAACCTGTGTAATTGCTAGTTTGTAAAGTATTTGCAGCCTTCATGTGATAAATAAGTACCTATCCATTGCCTTTTTCAATCTTAGCCTGAGAGCCATTAATTTAATTGTAGAAATATATATAAGCATATATATATATATATGTATAAATATATATATGTATACACACATACATATGTGTATATATATACATACATACACACATGCACACACATTTATATATATGTACACACGTACATATACACATATAATATCATTTGATCCTTGCTATCCTGGGAGGGAAATGATACAAGTTTCTCCAATTTATAAATGAGGAAACTGAGAATAAGTGAAGGTTAAGTGACTAGCCCAGGATCACACAGCTAATAAACTTCTGAAGTTAGATTTGAATTCAGGTCTTCTCAAGTTCAGGGACAACACTCCATCCACTGCGCCACATAGCTACTATTTTAGACAGACATACAGAGTCAGAGAAGCAGAGACAGAAAGGTGTATTTCAATATAATTGATTTCCTTTCCAATTCTATGTGTGTAACCATTTTCAGCATAATATTTGCTTTGAAAAATATTATTCTGAAGAGGTTTCCATAGGTTTCACCAGACTTCCAAAGAGTTTGATAACACATAAAGATGATATTAAAACTTCTGCTTTAGAGAATTGTCAGCTGTACTACTTTGGTTGAAACCCATTATCGATAATACATGTTTATTGATTATCTCCTATTGACAGATTTATGAAGTATACAGAACAAAATATAAACTACCAGAAAAGCTTTTGAAATGCATTTGATAACCCTGCTACATTCAAATGCTTTGAACTCTGAGTTGTGTGCTCAGGTTGGAGCAGATTAAGAAAAGCTAGGTACCTGGGACAACATGGGTGCCTTATCAGGATTAGTCATTGTTTGCTACATAATTTGCAGTGCAAAAAGAAGTGTGGACATGTCTTAAACAAAAACAAATTGAGGAAATTGGTCTTTTGGTCAGTAAACTTCTTATTTTGAGAACTTAAAAAAAATCAGCTGGCCAACCTTAATTTAGGTAAAAGCAAACTAGATGGGCCAGTAGAGAAAAACAGCAAGTCTGTTCAGCAACTCTTTGTGGAAGTTAAGCAAGAGCTAGAGCCTTGAGCAATCCAAAAGAAAGGAAATCAATGATAACCTTTTTATATGGCCTTCAAGTAATCTCTCACATCAATAAAACACTACAGATAAGGAAGTACTGTGGTACATAGATTATACTTTCTAATGTAGCAAGGTGTGCAAAATCCATTCCTTTTGTGTATGTAGGAAGAAAAACAAAGGTAATAGATCAGAAGGGAAATAAATCTTCAACAGAAGCTTTAAAAGTGCTGGATTTATAGGACCTAAACTAGAAAGTGAAGTTCTACTTTTTAAAGACTTGAAACAAAATGTCTCATTGTTGTTATTCAGAACTATTTCTTTATTTCCCAAATTCTTCATTTAATTTTGATTTCAACAGCATTTTTTGAAATATTGAAAATTATTTTATTCCCTGTGCCCAACCTCCTTCAATGTCTTTTCTGAAATGGCCTCATTCCTATTTCCTAACATAAAACTGTCCCTTGCAACTTTTATTCATCATTTATTGAAATGATCCATGTGGTTGATGGTTTAGAGAGAGAGGAAGGAAAAAAGCTCATACCTTTCCTGGAAGGGTAAGAAACTATAACTTTATATAAAATTATGCTTAGAAGGAAAACCCCAGAAGGGGATAATGGTTTCTCATTGTTCTAGGGTCTGGTTTAAGGAAAACCATATTATCTGCCCTGATGTTCTCTGCATATATCTAACTACTCAATAAGAAATGGACTGAGGTACAACTCAGATGAATTCACTGTACTAAGGTTTCTGCTGGTTTTAATTTAACCTGTTGTGGGACTGAACCCAATGTCATAGTATAACCCATATATGTATGTTTATACATGAGATCAGAGAAGATAAGACCGTACATCTATAATTTGGAAGCTATCTAATCTGACTCCTTCATTTTATAAATGAGGAAACTGAGGTCTAGAAAGATTAAGTGGCTTCCTTCCCCAAGGTCACACTGAGGGTAAAGGCAGATCTGTTATTCAAATTCACATTGTTTAACTTCAAACTCAGTTTCAGCAAATACCCTCACATATAATAAATATTTTTGGCTTGTGTATAAGAATATGAACATCACATTCTTAGTGAATTATCTAAAGTACACATAGCAATTATACGAATCCTATAGTTCATAGGATTTTAGAATTTGAAAGGAGGCTAGAGATCATCTACCACCTTTATTTTAAAAGATAGTAATAAAATAATTATAATACCTAGAATTTATATTGCACATTAAGTTTTGCAAAATGTTTTATATATGTTAAATTATTTGATCCTCAAAACAATACTGTGAGATAGCTGCTATCATTATCTTCATTTTACTGATGAGGAAACTGAGGTAGAGAGAAATAAAGTGATTTGTCCAGAATCACACACTTAGTAAATATATATGAGGTAGGATTTTTCCCCCTTGGGTTTTTTTTAAAGTTTATTACTTTTTAAAAACATTTTTAAAATTAAATTCCAAATTCACTTTCACCCTTCCCCTACCCAATGATGCATGTGAAATCTTGCAACACACATTTCCATATATATTCCATACAAAAAAAAGCAAGCAAGAAAAAAAAAATTAAGAGAGGAAATTATACTTCAATTTGCACTGTTTAGCTTTGCTCTCTTTCGAGCTGGATAGCACTTTTCATAATGGGTCTTTTGGAATTGTCTTGAATCATTGCATTGCTCAAAGAAGTTAAGTCTTTCAGAGTCAATAATTTTTACAATATTGCTATATAATATTGCTGTTACTGTGTACAATTATCTCCTGTTTCTTCACTTCATTTCACTTTTTATCAGTTCATATAAGTCTCCCCAGGTTTTTCTGAAACCACTCCTCTCATTGTTTCCTATAAACAACAATGTTCCATCACAATCATATACCATAAATTTTCAGCCATTTCCCAATTGATGGTCACTTCAGTTTTTAATTTTGCCAATCCCAAAAGAGCTATTATAAATATTATGTCATATATAAGTCCTTTTTCTCTTTCTTGGCTCTCTTTGAGGTACAAACCAAGTACTGGTTATGCTGGGTCAAAGTTATACATAGATTTTTTTTTAGCTCTCTAAACCAAATTGTTTTTTCAGAATGGTTGGATCAGTTCACAACTCTATCAACACTTCATTACTGTACCTATTTTTTTTTATCCTCACTAGCATTCATCATTTCTGATAAGTTTGATATGGTATATCAGATTTTTAAAAATTTGCATTTATTAAATAGTGATTTAGAGCATTTTTTCCATATAACTATTGATTCCTTTAATTTATTTCTTCTGAAAACTTTCTGTTTCTATCATTTGACCATTGTCAATTGGGGAGTAATTCTTGTTTTTATAAATTCAACTCAGTTTCTTACATATTTGAAAAATGATTTCATTATCTGAGAAATTTATATTATATTTTAAAAATACTGTTTAGCTGACTATGGTACCTTTTATTAAAATGTACTTTCCCTGCTTACCAGTTTTAATTAGCTCTATTTTTGCTTTTGCTTTGTTTGAGATCATGATTGGTACCCCTCAGCTAAAGCATAATAGATTCTGTTCCAGGCACTATTTTAACAGTGTGTGTGCATGCACATCTTTATGTTTCAAGTGTGTCTCTTTAAACAAACTGTTGTTGAATTTTGTTTTCTAATCCAACTGTTATCCATCTTATAGGTGGGAACTCAGTTTTTTTGACTCCAAGTTTTGTATCATTTTATCATACCATTACCTAATTTCCCAAAGGAGGTCAAGAAACTCCTCAGGGTCTTGGTTTCCTAAGTTATTTGCTCAAGGTCATTCATTAAGTCAATGGAAAAATCTTGGCAAGAATCCCATAATTTTGTTTTCTTATATAGGGCATTAGTAAGCAAATATAAAATAAAAAGATTTTCCAACAATAGGATTCTTCAGAATGATCAAAGTAGCTTTATAAGGAATGTCTTTTATATTAATTTTGACCACCTCCTATAAGATAACTGATGATACTCTAATATTTCCAGAAATTCTAATATTGTTAAATGAGACAGGGTTAATAAAGAAAAAGTCCAGGGGATTTGAAATTATGTAAGAGCCCAATTTTTTTAAAAAGTCTGGGAATCTTGGTAGAAGACTAGGTATGGATATAAATGACAATCAATATCTAATATTGGACAAAAGAAAGTGAAAAGTCTCAGTCTTCAAGGTGATGTAACTTTCCCAAGTGTCCACTTACATTCCTCATTTGACTTGATTACTATGTACAAAACTGTGGTGCAGTTAGAAACTGACTAAGGCCTCTAAACACCTGGATAGATTTTAAATTCCACAGAATAGTTCCTTGTCTCTTATAACTCAAAGGGAATAAAAATAATTCTAATAAGCCATATCAAAAGAAGAATAAAACAAAAGCAGTTACTGTCCTATTGGAAATACATCAATACTTGCTCATTGTATAAAGGGTTCTGGTGTAGTGTTACTGTGCAACCTCTCAAAATTAGTTAAGTAATTGTAGATTAGGGCCTAAAGTAAGTACTTCTAATTGTGAGAATTTAAAATATATCAAAATGTACTATTATATGTACACAATGAGTTTTTCCTAATTATGTTCTACTATTTGACCTAGCTATTTCCCCCTGTCCATTGATTAAGTTTAATGTCCAGCGAAATTCTCCTTTTATAACATCCATTATCATAAGGAGGTAACCCAGAGTTCTTGAAAGCTCTATCAATTGCTGTCTTCCTATGAAATATAGCTCACAGCATATCCTTGCTGTGTTATGGCAAAGTAAATCTCCTTTAGTTAACTTCAATAATTTGGAGTTACCTATCTAAAACCAATAATGAACCTAAGTGAGTGTTATATATTAGAGTCACACCTATAAAATTGAGCTTTAGCTTAAATATTATTATGTTTTCACCAGTCATAAATATAATAGAAGAAATCCTAGAGGATTTGGAACAAAGAGCCCAATTAAAAAAAAAAAAAAAAAAAAAAGCCTGGATATCTGGGAATAAGAGAAGCTTGGGCAGGGTTCATAAATGCTACAAAACAATTTGTAACATTGGGCAAAAGCAAGCCAAAAGTCTCAGTCTGCAAGGTGAATAGAAGTAAGCTTCACAGGTCTCTATATACATTCTTGATTACCATCTACAAAACTATGGTGCATGCTTAGAAAATATATATGTAACATTTAGCTACTCTGGATCCACCCTCCTTCCTCTCTATTTGAAAATACTAGTGTATATAATAGACCCCAGAGTATGATGTTGGGCTCTCACTTAGTCTACACGGCCCAGACTACATGCAGCCTGGGAATTTTTATGACACTAGAAAGCTAGAGAGCTACATCAGGGAAGCAGAGACTCATCACACTGTGGGGCAACTTTATCTTTTTTCAAGTAAAGCCTTTCTATGTTGTGGATGGGAGAAAAATAGTTGCATAGACTTATCATACTCAACAATAAAAGGCCAGCAATAAAGGGATATATGAAAAAGCAATAGAAATATTGGGAAGCCAAAGTGAAGACGAGGGAGAAATACAATGTCTTAACATAAATATCTTCATGAAAACATTATTCTAGTTAATCTGACTTTTTCTCTAAAAATATATTATCTATATCCACAAAGAATAATTATTTTTAAACTGGTGACAAAACTTTAAACTGAAGGTATAAAACTGGTTAAGTACTTCAGTTATTTCTGAATGGTTGGGGGATAGAGATTTTCCAATACCTCTGAAATCATGAAGCCATCTATTTGTAAAGACAATCATGCTCATATTCACTAATTTCTTGTTGATACAACCCACATATAAGTATGTATATGTAATATATAATGTGTATGTATACATACATACATATATATGATAGAAAGGAAGGAAGAAAGCAAGGAAAAAAAGACAAAGAAAGAAAGAAATATAGGTATAGAGCTGGAAAGGACATCAGGGACCTTAAAGTTTACAATTCTGAAGTAGGCTGGGATAGAGAAGAGAGAGCCAACCCATCATTACAGTCCTTAAAGTTTATTGAACACTGAGGGTTTTGAAAATATGCTTCAGAATCATCCCTTATATCTTTATGTTACATCCATCTATGGTGATTAAACTAATGTGCAAATTGTGCCATTTATAAAAAATAAACATGAAGTCCAGATTTTAAAGATGTAAATATTTTATTTTTAAAAAATTTCTTTGGGAATCCAGCCATTCTAGAGAACAATTTGGAACTATGCCCAAAAAGTTATCAAACTGTGCATACCCTTTGATCCAGCATTGCTGTTATTGGGCTTATATCCCAAAGAAATACTAAAGAGCGGAAAGGGACCTGTATGTGCCAAAATGTTTGTGGCAGCTCTTTTTGTAGTAGCTAGAAACTGGAAGATGAATGGATGTCCATCAATTGGAGAATGGTTGGGTAAATTATGGTATATGAAGGTTATGGAATATTATTGCTCTGTAAGAAATGACCAACAGGAGGAATACAGAGAGGCTTGGAGAGATTTACATCAACTGATGCTGAGTGAAATGAGCAGAACCAGAAGATCTCTGTACACTTCAATGTTGTATGAAGATGTATTCTGATGGAAGTGGATATCTTCAACATAAAGAAGATCCAACTCATTTCCAGTTGATCAATGATGGACAGAAATAACTACACCCAGAGAAGGAACACTGGGAAGTGAATGTAAATTGTTAGCCCTACTGTCTATCTACCCAGGTTACTTATACCTTCGGAATCTAATACTTAATGTGCAACAAGAAAATGGTATTTACACACATATATTGTATCTGGGTTATGTTGTAACATATGTAAAATGTATGGGATTGCCTGTCATTGGGGGGAGGATATGGAGGGAGGGGGGGATAATTTGGAAAAATGAATACAAATGATAATATTATTTAAAAAATTACTCATGCATATATACTGTGGAAAAAATTCTAAATAAAATAAAAAAAAATTTCTTTGGTATACCTAATTTGTCGATTTAGCTGCCCTTTGGTGTTCAAACCCATCCATCTATGGCATCTTTCTTTTTTTTCTTTTTTTTTTTAATTAATTTTATAATTATACATTTTTTGACAGTATATTGCATGAGTAATTTTTTTACATTATCCCTTGTATTCATTTTTCCAGATTTTCCCCTCCCTCCCTTTACTCCCTCCCCTAGATGACAGGCAATCTCATACATTTTACATGTGTTACAGTATAACCTAGATATAATATATGTGTGTAAATCCAATTTTCTTGTTGCACGTTAAGTATTGGATTCCAAAGGTATAAGTAACCTGGGTAGATAGACAGTAGTGGTAATATTTTACATTCAATTCCATGGCATCTTTCTTAATGTTTCCATTCCATAAGTTGTTTTTGTGGTTGGTATCTTCCAACAGCTTCATTCACTTTCATAACTATAGGGCAGAAGTTTTCCAGAGCCAAATGCCAGGAGACATCTAAAAGCAAATGTCAATGCTCTTTTGACTCTGAATGTTTATTTACAGTTCTTCCCTTTGGACTCTATAGCCATTTTAATATTCTGCTGCAAACCTCCCACACTGACAAAACTACATCAATACTGAAATACCAAGAAAAGAATATACTACCGACACGTGAGACAGATATATTTTTCATTGCAGACCAAATCAGATTATACATCTTCTGGTTCCACACTTATAATCTAAATTAGTTTCTCTGGTCAGCTACAGTCTTCTAAATCCTAGGAATATTCTAGGTTGAGCCTTGTAACAGACACCAGATAAGGAATAATTTGAATACAACAAATAATAGAGAAATTATCTCCTATCCTCCACCCCAGTGGAAAAATTTAAGAAATTCATATACATTTTGAAATGATGTGGTAAAATGAAGTAAGTAGAGATTCATAAATCTTTCTGATTTGCTTTATGTTTTATAGGTTACAAACTAATGTTGATAATAATAAGATACTAGAGAAGCAGTATTACTTCATGATAGGAAGCTGGCCTCAGAACCAAGAAGATGTCAGTTCAAGACTTACCTGACACATACTGATTGTATGACCTTTGCAAATCAGTTCATTTTTCAGTGCATTGAGGTATCTCTGTGACTTTGTCTTCATTTCTTATAGATGTATAGCTGCTGTTCATTTTTTGTAGGGGTTTTCTCATGAGCAACTGCCAAACAAATGGAAATCCAGATCCAGAGCTCTCCTCCCCACAAGATGATAATAATAATATAGTAATGATTTTAATAAATAATTTTAATGTTTTTCATCTACTTTTTCTTTTTTTAATTGAAGCTTTTTTATTTTTAAAAGATATGCAAGGATAATTTTTCAACGTTGACCCTTGCAAAACTTTGTGTTCCAATTTTTCCTCCCCTTCCTCACAACCCCTGCCCTAGATGGCAAGCAATTCAATATATGTCAAGCATAGTAATATATATATATATATATATATATATATATATCTCCAATATAGACATACATATTTATACAATTATCTTGCTGCACAAGAAAAATCAGATCAAAAAGTAAAAAAAAAATGAGAAAGAAAATAAAATTCAAGCAAATTACAACAAAAGAATTGAAAATGCTATGTTGTGATCCACACTCAGTTTCCACAGTCCTCTCTCTGGGTGTCAATGGCTCTCTTCATCACAAGATCATTGGAACTGGTCTAAATCATCTCATTGCTGAGAAGAGCCATGGCCATCAGAATTAATCATTGTATAATCTTGCTGTTGCCATTTTCAATGATTTCCTGGTTCTTCTCATTTCACTTAACATCCATCAATTTTTTCTTAATTCATCTTCACAATACTTATGAGATAGGCCAAGTATTATTAGACCAAATGGGAAAAAAATAGGGTTCAGAAAGATCAAGCAATCTACTGAGTAATTCAGTTCCATAAGAATCCTTAGGTTGTATCAACAAGATAAAATCTATTGTTTGGGAATCCCTGCAGCACACACAGTAGTCACTTTGACTCTTAATAGCTAGAAGAGATCTAGGATACCTTACAGGGGTTTCTAATTATCTTTGTGATTTGGACAAATCAATTAACAGTTCTAATCTATAAACTGAAATACAGTTTATAGATTAGAACTTGTTAATTGATTTGTCCAAATCACAAAGATAATTAGAAACCCCTGTAAGGAAAGCTTTAGGAAATGTGATTACTTCAGAGGTACCTCTCATTACCATCCTTGATCTTGGAAGAAGAGTGAAGAGGTAGGAACTCACATGGATGGTCAAACATGAAATTTGTTTATTTCATGTTCTCTCAGCCTTAAATACCTTAGTACAATTACATCACTACAACACATTGCACATGTGCTAACTATAAACACCTTTCTATTATTATGTAGATGCCTCTTTGCTGCAAGTATCTCTTTTTTCAAGTAGAACACAAGTTGTTAGCCCTCACAAACACACACACACACACACACACACACACACACACACACACGTCAGGAAGGCTGAGACACCCCCAAGAGGAGATGACAACCGAACTAGACATTGTCAGCAGGTTCTCTCTGGGCTGAAGGGTCTTATACTTCACCCAGAGTTCCCCCACTGTCTGTGGCCCTCTACATCCAGAGACTTTTTTTAATGATAACTCTCCCCCCAAACTTTCCCTCCTCTTCCATTATAGGCCTTATGTGCTGGAGGCAGCTATACTTGGAGATCCCATTGTTAAATTTTCTTTGTGAGAATTTACACTAAAGAAACAGGTGAAATAAAAATCCTGATATATGTTTTGTTGATTGTCTAGACCTAAGAAAATATAAATAATTTAATTCAGATAAAATTTAAAAGTTTATGTACATAATCCCCCCTCCCCTAACTCAGGGTTACTAATGAACCCTTATATTTCTGTATGTTGTTGTTTCAGTTATATTTAATTGTTAAAGACCCTATTGAGGGTTTTCTTTCTTTTTTTTCTTCCTGAGGCAATTGGGGTTAAGTGGCTTGCCCAGGATCACACAGCTAGGAAGTATTAAATGTCTGAGATGAGATTTGAACTCAGATCCTCCTGAATTCAGGGCTGGTGCTCTATCCACTATGCCACATAGCTGCCCTGGAGAGTTTTCTTAGCAAAGATACTGAAATGGTTCGTCATGTTCTTCTCCAGTTCACTTTACAAATGAAGAAATTGAGACAAACAGCATTGTGACTTATACAGGCTCTTATAAAAAGTATTTGAAACCAGATTTGAACTCAAGAAGATGAGTCTTTCTGTCTCCAGGCCTGGAGACACTGTACCACTACACTGCCAGGAGATTGTCAAATGCTTTGTTAAAATCTTTACAAGGTGGATAATGGAATGGGATTCATGCACAAAACATAATAGTCAATAATTATGATAATCCACTGTTTGAGAAATCCAAAGATTCCAGCTTCTGGGATCAAAATTCAGTATTTCACAAAAATTGTTGGGGAAACAGGAAAATAATATAGCAGAAATTAGGTAATAAACAAAATTTGATACTGTATACCAAGATAAGGTGAAATGGGCACATGATTTAGACATAAAGGGTAATATCGTAAGCAAATTAGAAAACCAAGTAGAACTTTGGAAAAGAGAAGAATTTATTACAAATAGGAGATAGAGAACATTATGAAATACAATATGAATAATTTAAATTATATTAAATTTAAAGGTTTACACAAAGTCAATGTAACCAAGATTAAAAGGGAAGTAGAAAGCTGTGAAACAATTTTTATAGACATTGTTTCTGATAAAGATCTTATTTATAAAAATGCAGAGAAAACTGAGTCAAATTTATAAGAATATAATCCATTCCCCAACTGACAAGTGGTCAAAGGATAAAAACAGGTAGTTATCAGATGAATAAATTAAAGCCATCTACAGTCATATAAAAAATTCTCTAAGTCACTTCTGATTAGAGAAATGCAAATTAAAACAAGTCCAAGGTACCACCTCAGACTTAGATTAGATAATATGACAGAAAAGGAAAATGAGAAATAGTGGAGAGGGGAATATTGGAACACTAATGGGTTGTTGGTGGAATTGTGAAGTGATCCAACCATTCTGGAGAGCAATTTGAAACTCTGCTCAAAGGTCTATCAAATTGTACATATCCTTTAGTCCATCACTAGGTCTATATCCCAAAGAGATCATTAAAAAATGGGAAAGGACCCACATGTACAAAATATTTATAGCAGTCTCCTTGCAGGGGCAAAGAATTAGAAATATAAGAAATGCCCATCAATTGGTGAATAACTGAACAATTGTGGCATATGAATGCAATAGAATACTATTGCTCTATTAGAAATGATGAACAGGTGGGTTTCAGAAAAACCTGGAAGGACTTATTTGACTGATAGTGAATGAATTGAGCAGACCCAGAATACTGTACACAATAACAGCAACTTTATGTAGATGATCAGCTTTGATAGATTTTGCTCTTCCCAGCAATACAATGATCTAAGATAATTCTAAAAGACTGATGATGAAAAATGCTACTTGCATTTAGAGAAAGAGCTATGGAATCTGAATGTGAATCACGGAATACTATTTTCACTTTTTCCATTTTTTTCTCTCAGTTTTTCCCTTTTGTTTGCATTTTTCTTTCACAATATGACTAATGTTGACATATGCTTATGATTGTGTGTGTGTGTGTGTGTGTGTGTGTGTGTGTGTGTGTGTGTGTGTGTGTAAAATCTATACTAGATTGGGAAGGATAAAGAATAGGAAGAAGCGAGAAAAAATAGAAATCAAAACCTTATAAAAACAAATGTCAAAAACTAATAATTTTTTTAAAAAGTAAAAAAAAAAAAAAAAAAAAAAAAAAAAAAAAAAAACTTGACAAACTTTAATTGATGGATTTTCCTGATTTAGTCTAGCAACCATTTCAGTAGCAGGAATTATTTAAGATTAGCATAATCTTGATGAAGTCATGTTAGCTCTTTTTGATAATGGCTTCCTTTTCTATGTGTTCATTAACCACCCCTTTAACATTTTATTTTAGAATTTTGTAAGGAATCAAAGATAATATGTCTGACTTTGAAGACTTTTTTCCCCTGCTCCTTCCTTTTATCAGTCCAGAACAATTTTTGTCATCCTGTAGTCCACAGCAACTCTGTCATTTCATATAATGAATGGTGTAGTGGAAAGAGCACAAGATTTGATGCTGGGAGACCCAAATTCAAATTCTTACTCTTCCATTTATTTACTCTCTGTTTAAACTTCAAATTATGTTGCCTTTCTGGGCCCTTCTGTCCTCATGTAGTATGAAGGGATTGTACTAGAACATAGGTATCATGAGTGAGGCCCCAAACAGATTAAAATGTTTGGGGGAAATAGAAAAACTAAATAAAAATACAACAAAACATAGATAACATTGCATTTTATACCTGTCAATATGAGACAAGGAGATTCTCATATATGAATTAATGGACCTTAGTCTCACTCCCCTTTCTTTTTGAGGTTGACACCATTTGATTAGATGATCCCTAAAAGTCCTTTCCAACTCTAAAATTAGAAGCTATCTACTGCTCTGCAAAGCAATACTGTTCTAAGCTGTCCCTTTATTTAACATGTTTAATTAGAAACTAAATGGTGAACATCGTGGTAGCCTTTAAAAGGTAATTATCCCAGAAAGTTTAAATAATTCCTATAGCCTAAATGCCAAATTGTTGATAATGCAAGCTGCCACATATTTGACTATAAATGCCTCAGGACATTCATTTACATATAAAAGAACTAGCCCAGTCAATTAAGAACACAGGTTAAATTATGACACAAAATGATTTGGATGGGGGAGAGGAAAAATTAATGGTAGCTACTTGGATGACATACTGTAAGACTATCAGGTTATGTTCATATATATTTGTATGTGCAGTAATTCTACAAATTTGGCAAATACTAATAAATGAAAAAAATGCAGTTATTTATCATGACATCCCCTTAATTTTTAGACAGCAGTCTCTGTACTACTTAATTTGCTTTGTTATTCACCAAAGGTTGGAGGAGAGGGAATAGGAAATGGTGAATTGTAAAAATAGCCAAACCATTGTTATTTCTGCTACCCCTTCCATCTGTCATGTAAACCTTTGCAGATTTTGTTCCTTTAGGGGAAATACTCAAATGTGTCACTGCTTAATAAGGTTTTTGTTCACCCAAATAACTGCTGGCTTTTGTGTTTGCTGAAAGTCTACAAGGTCACATATTTTGACAGTCTAGAGCTGTCAAAATCATCATCAATTAATTTTTATTGAGTGGTCATGTGGTAGAAGGATATGGTTTCCATTAAAAGATATTGAAAACCAGCATACATACACACATACATACATGCATGCGTACAAATAATAGATAAATACATAGATTCATTCTACTTGCACAGTTTTTTGGATATCACAATTGTGGGCCCCAGATGGCTTAAGAATGAACAATAAAGCCTGCTCGCATGATTTCAAATTTCTTTTTTCTCCCCCCACTTACTCTAAAATTGCCAAAAATTGTTACATCAGTGGCTTCTGTTTTCCCTTTTACACCATGTTTCAACTTGGTATTTTGATTATGTCATTTATAAAGAATCATTATGTTGGGCACTGGACTAAACATAAAGTATTACTGGTCCTGTTGTGAAGAATTATGCTGAGAAACACAAAATAATTTCTTTCCCTTTGTTTTTCTTGTACTGAGTCTCTTTCACCACTGTCCATAATTATGAAGGATTTGAATAACAGGATGCAATTAAGTTCAAAGGAGAGATGGTAGATGATGGTAGCAAAACCTTTCAATGGTTTGGAAAATGTGTGCCATTTAAAGATGCTAGGTACAAGTCACATGGAAGGTTGTAGAAGGGAATGGCTAGTGTTAAAGAAGGTTGTCAGAATGCAATATTCCTCAGGAGAAAGTCAAATTTCCATTAATATGAGAAAGTGGAAGTAGTGTAGCATGTTACTAACTTCTCTATTTCAGTTAAAGATCATACTAGATCATAATTAAGTCATCTGAACTCACCATCATGTTGTCATTTTTGAATTTTATTCTTCCACATTGTCATTCCTACATCTAAGCTTTTGCCAAGTATTGATAATTTTACTTCCTTACATCCTTTGCATGTGCCCCCTTCTCTATGTTCAGTCAATCATTCAGTATTGTTTACTAAATACCTATTGATGAGATTAGAGTCAGGGAACCATAATGATGAGATTAGATTCAGGGAACCAAAATGATGAGATTAGGGTTCCTTGTGGTCAGGGAGTTAAATGATGAGGTTAGTGGCAGGTTTAGGGTTTAAGGAACCAAATGAAGAGATTGGCTCCCCTAAATCACCTTTAGGATTTGACACAAGGTAAGGAGTTGTGGGAACCCCCTTCTGGAGGTGCAGGAATTTATGAACCCAAAAAGCTAAACTGATAAAAAGAAGTTTATTATAGGCATTGAGAAGTCAACCTTTGCTATGAATGAATAGAAAGACTGAATTTCTTAATGGCAAGGTCCTGACAGAGAAGTAAAGTTTCTAGTAGAGAAATCCCAACAGAGAGGTATAAAGTTTCATTAGGGAAATAAGTGAGGATAAAGAGAGGGTAACGCTGAAAAAGAATATTATTTTAGTGAGCAGATGTTTCCTTGGCATAGCATAGCATGGCATGGCATGTTAGGTTTTCTGCAAGGGCTGAGTTTAAAATTGGCTCTTTTTATAATAGAAGCTTTGAGTACAAGCTGAGGTTTGCTCTTGATGGGGACTGGTGAGTGGAGTTTGAGCTGGAATCAGAATAGACAATCTTGGAATTGAATGGGTGTTTCTTCAATTCAATTCTCCACCTCACTAGCTCCACCTAGATAAAACACTTTCCTTGATTCCTGGAGCTGTCTCTCAGAGAGGCAGAGTTCAAGGAGAATCTCTCCTTTAAGGAGCTTTAGAGTTTCAGGATCCCCTCATCACTATTATGTGCCAGGCACATTCAGAAAGCTACAATCCTAGTATTGGTCCTTACTACTTTTTGTTTAAGATAATGTTTTAGCTTCCTATTTTTCCTATCTCTGCTTTGTTTCAATTAATATTCTACAGAGCTGCCACATTAATATGGCTTTAACACAGTTTTGGCCATTCAGTTCTCTGTAGAAGAAATTAAATATCTTTTATTGCCTAGAGATAAAATATAAACTTCTCATTTGGCATTTAAAATCTTTTGAAATTTGGTGCCAATCTACCTATGTAGACTGGTTTTTTATTATCCTTCCCCTCCTCATTGTTTGTGTTCCAAATGCAATTGCTTGCTTTCTATAAGGTACCTTATATATGGCATTCTAATTCATGCTTCCATGTCTTTCTATCAGTTGTCCCTGTGCCTGGAATGCATTTCCTTTTCTCTTTCTATCTCATAGTATCTCAAGCTCCCTCCAAGGGATGACTGAAATCTCCTTCCTCTCCCTCTCCTGCAACCTCTCATAGGAGGTCTTTGCTATTTTCCCTTTCATTGTAAGTACTTTTGCTAATTTCCCCAAATGACTTTGTATATATTTTGCATTGCCATATTTGAGAAGCTGTTTTTTAGTTTACATTCTAAACTCTTTGAAGTTGGATGCTGTTTTATTTTTTTCTTTGTCATTGTGATTAGTATAGTGCCTTAACATTTAAGTAGAAACTTAGCAACTGCTAGTTGAATCCATAAAGAAGTGATTTTACATTAAGCAAAGTTGTTAATGATGACAGGGGATTTCTAAAAAAATGTGCAGTGCAAGATGTGTTCAAGGGTAAATTGAGATTTGGAGTCAGAACTACTGAACAAAAATTAGAGTAGAAAGAGGAAGTTTTCAGGGAAGGATTAGAGAATTTAGTTCTAGAGAGAGGTTAGTTAAGGAGTCAGGTATGGTAAATGGGGAAACCTGTAATTCTTGCCCTTTCTCACTCTAAATTTATGTTCCTATGAGTCCTGACCATTTTTTTAAAAATGGGTATTTCACACTTCATGGTTTTTTTTTTTTTTTTTGATAGATCTGCTATATACCTAACACTAGATTAGATATCAGGGATGCTCAAAGGTACAAAGTGTCTCAAGGATATCTGAAGCCATTGATAATTTCAATGGGAAGATAGGAGATAAGTTATTGAAACAGTAAAATATAATACAAAATAGCCTATGATAAGTGCTAAAACAGTTGATAGGGACAGTAAAGGCTAATAGACTTCATTAGATATATACCTTGGCCAGGACAACTAAGAAGAAAGAGCTTCTTTGTTTCTTTGGCTTGACATATTTAAGAACACTCTCCATCCTTCAATCCTATCTCCAGAATCATGTGCCATATATCTTCTATTAATGAATTTCTAGTAGGAACCACTGAGTTCAGAACAGTGAAATCGATAGGAATGACTGAATGATGCATGAAAGCCCTGATTGTACGCAGCTTGCAGCTTGTAGCTTGTAACAAGCAGACCCACAATATCTAGCTCAGTTACATGAAAGCAAACATTCACCAAGTTTCAGGAAACTGAGGAGACAAAATGTGATTCATCTTTTGGTGCTTCAGGAATAAGGATTTGGGGTTTTGCTGTTATTGCCACTAATTTGACCTATCTGGCTAACCTACTGTTTTAAGGTAAGGGAAGCTATACCTTTAACCTTTCTATAGAGATACTAGTTTCTAATTTTCTCATCACCCTGTAATATTTTTTAAAAAATCATAACACATTAAAAAAATTTTACTGATATTTATTGTTTTTTCATCACCTTTATAATTTTGTGTTGGAGCCAGCTCTTATAGGCTAGTGAGATCTGATTGTTAAATTTGCAGTGGGAGTCTTTAAATCTCAGATATAAAATGCTACAAATCAGGACATGGTTTATTGTTTTGTTAATTGTCTAGATTTAAGAAATTGATGAACAAAATGCTAATGTTGCAGATTAGGCTTAAAAGTATTTTTCTTTTTCCTTTTCTTGGGAACTAGTTGTTAAATATTTATCAGCATGTCTTTTGCTTATATTTCCTAGTATATTCTTTCATACTTTCTAGAGAGCTGTCCTTTATAATGAAGAATAAAAGGGGACAGGAAAGGCAGGAAATCCCAGTAATGGACCATTTTATCTTATTTGGATACCTGTACCTAAAATTTATAGTCAGGCCTTAAATGTTTATGTGATGTGATTTAAAAGGCATATGGTATTATATTTTAAAAAATTGCCTTTTCTCATGTTCTGAATGGATTAAGGTAATGATCCACCTACAGTAATGAAGAAGCCTCTTTGATTACTCAGTTAATAGAAGTATTTATTTTGTTCACCATTGACCAACTGGAAAAGAAAAATATTGAAAGGAGAGGTCAAAAAATGAAATGTTTTGATTGTGTTGAAATGAAGTGATTATCTAAAGGTGTGGCCAAAAGGTTTAAGCAGCCATTGTTTGGTTTAAGGAAGCAAGCTATTCAATCAGCTATCACACCCTAAATGTGAATTCTTGCTTTATCTTAACTGTGAAATATTCTTTATTCAAGAATCTAAGAAATTCTTTTCAAAATAAATGTGCTTGAAATTTTCAGAATTCCTGTGTAGCTTTGTCCTTCTTTGTTTCTCTCTAAAATGAAATGCTTAGATTAAAATAATTTTAAAGTAACAAAAATTGGATCTGGCACACATGCTTAAAAGGCAGCTTATAATTTTTTTTTTTTTTTCTTCATAGCCTATTCTTTCCACTAAAACATGCTGGGCCTCAGTTATTTCGTCTCCAAAATGAGGAGATTGAACAGATAATCTCTAAGATTGGAACAGATAAACTTTAAGATTGGAATAGATAACCTCTAAGATTCCTTCCAACTGAACTATAAGTCTCAAGGTTAGTGAGTGTTTTCCAAAGAGACTATATGAATCTTGTCAGTCACTGTCCATAGCTATCAGCCTACCCAAAATACTTTAGGCAATTTAACCCTTTGACTACCATAACAGACTTTTTTTTTTTTTTTTTTTTTTTTTTTTTTTTACACAACCTTTCTTGCACTCACAAATCTTTAAATTTTGTTCTGTGAACTACTCTATTTCTCTGTTTGCTCTCAGCATTGTCATTTATGGAGAGTCCTGTAAACTAATTCACATCAATATATTAATGACTAGGAACTTTTATAATTTTTAACAGCTAGATGGCTCACTGGATAAAGTGCTGCTCCTATTGTCAAGAATACTTGACATTTAGATTTGGCTTCAGACTCATATAGACACACACCTCTGTCTGCCTCAGTTTCTTCAATAGTTGTAATCAAAAGAGATAGTATTTGTAAAGTACTTAGATTACTTGGCACATAATTTCTTGATAAATTCTTGTCTCTTTCCTCTTTCAGATTAAGAAGGAAGAGTATGAATATCCTAAAAGCATGAAGCCCAAATGATTAGAAATTTCAGGATTAGTAAGACATGAGAGAAGTGATTGTTTTAAACTGAAAGTGTTTCCTAGTGCTTCTTAAATCATATGGTCAGGAGCCTAGAGGAAAGAGCTGGATTGGTAGCCAGAAGGACTTGAGTTCAAGTCTCTACTCTGATACACATTAGTTGTGTGACTGGAAAAGTCACTTAATTTTGTCAGTGCTTAAGTAGCTCTCTAAATCTACATAGAATCTACAGTTTCAGAGAAGACATCAGCCTGTATTAGTAGAAGGAATTCCCTTATCAAGAATTCTCCATAGCATTGAAAACACAGGTTTTTGTCTCTATGCTATGAAACTCAAGTGTTAGGAAGTTAAGTATCTGTAATACCTTTAAGGGGAGATAGTTGTGGACTAAAGGGTTTCTTGGCACTCTTTAGATCATACCACATGGTCAGTCATTTAACTGATTTCATGCCTGTACAGGCCTGATGCTCTT